>NC_140583.1:1082701689-1083301689 GCF_964204655.1 Triturus cristatus | reverse complement strand
TATTTACAGATTGGAAGTGGAGTTGGAAGAAATGATAGCTGGAAATGTGGGAATAGAAAGGTTGAACCTTTATAATAATGAAGAGTTGATGTTTATACGTAAAAGTATAACCAGAAATGCAAAATTGTTTCATGAGACATTGACAGAGGTTGCTTCAGAGACTGGAGTGGATATAGGGAGATCAAAGTTATTGCAGAAACCATATTGAGTGGAGTTTACTGATAAGGATTTGGAGAATATGAATGTGTCTGGTAAAAGGCTACAGATAAAAGAGTTAGTAAACATTTTGCAGAAGTGAGGAGACATTGACAAGTGGAGAACTAGGTGGGCAAGGAAAAAGGAGGAAGCACAAGCAAAGGAAGCATCATCAGCATTCTTACTAAAAGAATCAGAAAAGGCAGATAGATTGTTTCCCATGAGAGAGGTTCCTGGTGGTGGATATGTTCATGTTCCATGGAGCAGACAGGATATTTTGTCATTTACAAACGATTTTCCTAGGTTGAGAGAGAAGCCCGTTGAATGTTACAAACAGGTTGAAAGATTTGTGAACGTTTCAAAGGTTCTGTTGAAGGATCTGGATGATTTGTTTGATATTGTGGTACTTGCTGACTTATGGACAGAGTGTAAGATCACAGTTGATTGGCCAAGTGATGAGTATGCTAGAGACTCGAAAACAGGAGCACCCTCAGAGGAGGTGGTGAAGAAATATCACCAAGTAATTACTTTCCTGAAAGGGAAAATCCCTCCTAAAGAAATAGATTGGGTAAAAATAGATAGAACAACTCAAGAGCCAAATTAGTCTGTACATGCATATTATGAGAGGTTACTGAAAGTGTTTAAGCAGTATAGTGGCTTTGAGAACATTGGTGATAAGGATATGGGACATTTTGCGTATCGGTTTGTGTATGCTCTGGAACCGGAGATTAGTCAGATGATTCAGCAGCACATGTTGTGCTGGCAAAGTAAAACGATTGATGACATTTTGAAGTATGTCAAGTATTGTGAAGATGATATTGAGGCAAGGCGTAGAAAGCTAAAAGAGAAAATAATGTGGGCACAAGTGAAATTAGCAGAACAGCAGGAAATTAAATTAAATACCCAGACTAATAATCAGGTGAAAGAGCAGAATCAGAATGGTCAAGCGGCGAATGGTGGTAAAGTTAGAGGACGAATGAATAGAGAGGAAGCGAAGAAGACATTTCCTTGGAATGTGTGCGGAAAGTTTGGACATTGGAAGAACGAGTGTAAGAATATTCATAATAATAATGGGACAAACCAAAATTTAAGTCCACAGACGCAGAATGAAGTTATTATAAATCAGCTGCAGCAGGTAGTTACTCCACAGTATCAGGTGCCACCAGCTCCTATGCCAAACTTTGTGAACACTCAAAAATACAGTGCAAACACCGGATTTCACGGAGGAAGTGGTAAGAAAAATTCTGTGGTTACACAATATGTTTTACAGAATGATGATGACAAAGCGGATTATGTGCAATGACGGTGCCTGAGGTGGGAGGAAGAGGAGTGCGTGATTGGCACATCCTTGCCAGTAGATCAGTCAGGTCCATTTATTGAGGGGAAAGTGGAAGGTAGTGATATCACTTTTCTATTGGATACTGGTGCTACAAGGTCTACTGTGAGAACAGCAGACATCCCAAACCTACCACTCTCGGGAGAATCTATCCAAGTTGTAGGAGTGTCGAATCAAAAGATTAGAACCTCAATCACAAAACCAATGGAAGTACATATTGGAAATTTGAAAGACATTCATCGGTTTGTAGTTTGCGATTCCAGTCCAGTAAATCTGTTGGGAAGAGATCTATTGTGTAATATGAACTGCACAATCTACAGTACACCAGATGGTGTTGCTTTCCAAACCCCTGATGAAGACGTTGTATACAAAATGATGCTAGCTAAGCAAGGTACTGCGGTAGATTAAATGTTTTCATTGATAACCGAAAATAAATTACCAGAGGAGTTGAGAACCACAGTAAACCCAGAAGTGTGGGATTTTACAGGAAAATATATTGGGCTGATGTCAAATGTAGATCCAGTAAAAGTAACGGTGAAAGAGGTTGTAGTTTATCCAAACACCCGACAGTACAAAGTGAGTCCAGAAGTGAAAGCAGGAGTTGCTCCATAAATTGACTGAATGATTAAACAAGGCATTTTAAAAGAAATAATGGGTAGTCCTTGTAATTTGCCAATAATGGGACTTATAAAGCCTAGCAGAAAATATAGGATAGAACAGGATTTGAGAAAGATTAACAAATTTGTAGTGCCTTGCTGCCCAGTAGTGCCAAATCCCACAGTGATCCTTTATCAGATACCCTGGAATGCAGGTTGGTTTACAGTAATTGATTTATGCCAAGCCTTTTTCTCTATTCCTTTGCACCCAGATAGCCAATATTTATTTGCCTTTAGGTTCGAAGACTGTGTCTTGGCATGGTGCCGAGTTCCTCAAGGGTATACAGAGAGTCCTTCAATTTTTAATCAAATCCTGAAAAAGAGTCTAGAAACATTGGTCATGTCCAGAAATTCAGTCCTGGTTCAGTACATTGATGACCTACTGGTGGCATCAAAATCACAAGAAGATTGTGTCACTGACACAATTGCATTACTGAACCATTTGGCCGAAGCAGGACACAAGGTGTCTCCAGAGAAATTGCAGTTTTCTCAACAAGAAGTTAGATATTTAGGGCATAAAATAGAAAGAGGAGTTAGAAAAGTGACCCCAGAAAGAATAAAAATAACCAAGCAAATGAAATAGCCTCAGACACAAAAGGAGATGAAGATGTTTCTCGGAGTGGTTGGGTACTGTAGGCAGTGGATTATTGGGTTTTCCCTGCTGGCAAAACCATTGATTCAGTTGACTCGGAAAAGAGCAAAAGATCCAATTGTCTGGAATGATGAGTGCGTGGAAGCGTTTGTGAAATTACAAAATTGTCTGAGTGAAGCCCCTGCCTTAGACATTCCTGATTATACGAAAGAATTTGCACTGTTCTGTTGTGAGAGAGAAGGTTGTGCACTTTCAGTTTTGACTCAAAGGCATGGATTAAGCCGACATCCAGTAGCATATTTCTCTGCTTCTGGATCCTGTGGCTCCAGCTTTACCTGGCTGCTTAAAAGCAGTAGCTACTACTTGTATGAGTCTGGAGCAAAGTGAGTCGATTGTGATGGGACATCCAGTCAAAGTTTATGTCCCACATTCATTTGAGATTCTTTTGACAAGAACTCGAACACAGCACCTTACCCCAAGTCGGATGACTAAGTATGAAAGAGTGATTTTGGGAGCAGAAAATGTGACAGTAATTAGATGTACAATAATGAATCCTGCCACATTATTGCCAGACCCATGTTGTGAAGAAGTGAAAGATGAAGTGGATCATGATTGTCTGGATGTAACTGAAATGTGTACCAAGCAATGTCCCGACATAGAAGAAGTGCCCTTGAAAGAGCCAGATCATGAACTATTTGTAGATGGGTCATGCATGAGAACAGAGAGAAGAGGACTTAGTGCAGCCTATGATGTATGTAAAATTTCAGAGGTTGTTGAAGCATCCTGTTTACCAGGAGTCAAGTCTGCACAAGTAGCCGAATTTGTGGCCTTAACAAAGGCATGCAAAATTGGGAAAAATTGGAGAATAACCATATTTACAGATAGTCAATATGGTTTCGGGGTTGTGCATGACTTTGGCCAGCTCTGGATGCAGAGGGGATTTCTTACTTTTTCAGGATCTCCTATAAGAAATCAAAAGACACACAATTGATGGACGGAATGCAGAACAAATCAAAACATTCACTCCCAGTCAAGAGATCCGGGTTAAATTCATAATTCTTTTGCTCACCATGCCACCCCAGATAAACCTGGCCATATGCAAATCCCGAAACCGGTCCTAGGATGCTTGTTTCTGGTCCAGGGAGGACCTGGCTTGGCAGTTCGGGCTGGAATGTTCCCATGAGGCACAGGGTCAAGACTGATTTGCATATGGCCAAGTCTAAACTGGGGTGGCATGGATCTTGTAAAGAAAGAAGAAAACCTGCCTCCATAGGTTAAAGACTATAATAACGTATTTATTGGTTCCAGTGAATGTGAACATAACTTCCTAATTTTGGGAGGTTGGGGACTAAAATGGGGAACTGATCCAGTATTTCCTGGGGTTTACTATGTGTGTGGGAATAATGCTAATTATAAGCTGCCTGCACGGTGGTACGGAAGCTGCTATTTTGGAATTGTATTTCCAAAAATGTATCATGTAAAAAGAATCACTGGAAACAATGAAAACTCTAATGGACTAACACAGAGAAAGAGAGCTAGTTTTTCAGAAATAGTAGGTGATATATTTGGTGCATTGATACCTTCAGTGGGAGTCATTCTAAATTCACATAGAATTTGTAAATTGTCGACAGTAGTTGATCGTCTCTCAACTGATACTGCTGGGGGTTTCTTGATGATGAATACAAAAATGGTTGCAAATAGGTCTATGGGATTTACAAAATTGACTTGCGCTTGATATTTTATTAGCAAAAGAGAGCAGATTCTGTGGAATGCTGAAAGTCCAACATTGTTACACTTACATTCCTGACAAAAGTAAGGAAATTAGAGGGTATATTAAGAATATTAAAAAACTTCATGAACATTTGAAACCACTGGAGGTTGACAGCGTATGGGAGAGACTAACAAAAGTATTTCTTCAATAGGGACTTGTTTTTTTGATTTAGGGAAAAGTATTTTAGGTCAAATAATTCTTCCAATAGTTGGCATAACAATAATAGTTTTAGCAATAATGATTTGGTGCAAATGTTGCAGAAACAAAGGAAAGGGAAGAAGATATGAAGTGAATGGGAAATGAAAGAAAAGAAAGAGGGAATACGAGGAGATACAAATGGAGGAAATGAAAGGGAGGATATACAAAAAGATGAAAGATTCAGAAAACAAAGATGAAAATAAGAAAGAAGAAGAGGAAAATTAGAAATGCTGAAAGTTGGCATCTGAGAAGGAATGGGTAATTTTGTGATGGCACAAAATGCCATCAGAGAGGGGATTGATGGAGCATGGACTCGTAGAAAAGAGACTTGCTCGGAAGCAATCTGCTCCTTTAACTCACTAACAAGTTACTAAAATTGTTTTGTGTAAAACTAATGCGCACCACATGAATACGCGGGTTAGTGAAGCATGCTTATGTGTTTACTGACGAGTATAACAAGAACGAAGGACTAAAACTGCTTTAAACAGGAAATCTTTACTGCGCATGCGTCAACTACATCTACGCAGTATGACGAGCTAACGCTTGGAGGGAAATTGTTGCGCACAAGCAGAATGTATTACAATGGAGTCCTGAAGACTCGCGCGCATGGCATCTGCTTGGCTGAAACAAAAACGAGCTATTTTACTAATGCTAATGCGGGGAAAGTATTAAAAAGTAAAGGGGAATAGAGTAGAGATGGGTGGTATACAGTGAAACCATTTATTCGTGAAATTAATATTTGTCTTTTTGACTTTATCACTAGTGTACATTTGGGCTTCTGTTGTATAAATGAAGTAAGCAGAGTGAAAGGAAGACTGCACATATCCACTGAAAATTAACCCAGAATGATGACTTAGATGTTGAACGAAAGCCAAGGTTGCAAAGTATTCTACCCTGGTAACGGACGGTGAAAAGTTCAGCGATGTGGGCTTGTATTCAGACTAATAACAAAAATGTTGCAAATAAAACATTGATATGTGTGTGAAATAACATTTTGAATAAAAATTAAGGGGATGGGTTTGTGAACAATGGTCGAACTGATTTAGATGACATGTAAGCATGGTGTTATGATCATCCCCCCCTGCCTGACCAATTAGATTTCGTATTTTTACGATATTGAAACTTTAGTGGGTGGTACATGAAGAACGAAAAATATAATTGAGATAGCTTTAGTTAGTAAGTTAGAGAAAGGTGGCTGTTGAGAGATCGGGAGTCCAGATGCTGTGAGTCGTGGATGTTGATGCTGGCAGAGATGCTGTGAGATGCTGATGAAGAAGCCGAATGCAGAACTTTCTATCCTAAATTAATTGGGTCAGAAAAGAAGATCGCGGAAGAATCTCGAGGAGGAAGGGAGTGTCAGAGAGGGGTGTGGCAAAATCGTCGGTATTCTAGAGAGGTCCTCCATCCTGTCCTGAATCCTGTCCTGAAGCCTTTGTCACCTGATCTATTCTGATGAACCCTTACCAGACCTTTGGCCAGGGGGTTGGTCTTCACACCATTGTTGGTAATTATAAATTTCACGTTATTCGCAGATGTTCTTTTCTCTCTGTCCTCTCCCTTTCTGAGCATTGCTCGTTGCAAGAGTCTGAAGTATGTGTTTTGAAGATTAATCAATTGAATTATCTCTCCTATGAATGATGGTGCTGAGCTGTATTTTTGAAGTGGTTCATATGTAATTAATTTAGATAAAGGTTTTAAAACTTCCTGAGGCTATGGTTATTTACTTTAAAGGAATAAGTTAGAGTTAGTGTTCATTATCACCATCAACTAGTTCAACTAATGGTCCATAGATCAGAGGAAAGAACTTTTTGATCAGTGATAGGTTAGTTAGGAGTATGACATAACTAATCCTAAACATTGTGGAAAATTATAAAACTTTTATTCTAGAGGCTTACTCAATTGTATGTGTTTTTATGGGTCCAGGTGAGTATATGGTAGTGGAGTATCTGTTGTTGTTGATACACCTCTGGATCAGTTTTCTAGTAGCATAGACTCAATGGACCCGGATATTTGGTATCTCAAACAGAAAGTTGTTGAGGTGGAGGACATGCATGATGGAATAATATCAGATTTTATGGCCTTCCTGGAAAATTTGAGGCAAAAAATTATGTGGGGCCCTCCTGCTAGAATTGCTCCCATGCTTACTTGGGCTCACTTTCACCCACCACCTGGAGATCCAGAGGGTGCATAGAATCTGGGCACTGCCTTTGAACAACCAGGTGAGGACTTGTCCGCTTATTTCTTGCTTTCTCCGGCATGAAAAGGGCAGCCAGATTCTGTCCTCGGCCATTGACCCAGGACAGTAAAATTTGGATGTCTATAAAGTGCTGATATCCACAGATTATTCAGTGGAAGGGAACGCCAAATGGAGGGCATTTCTGCAACTCTGACCATGTCTTCAAAAGTTAGACATTAAATATGGCCTCCTTGAACTTGCTACTATATGGAAAACCATGGACAAAATCTCTAAAGACTATTCGGAGCTGGAAAAATGTGCACGCTTTTTGCATTGTCTGGGTGAGCAAAGTATGGGCAACTGGATAGACCCTTTAAGAAACCCTCTGAGAAGGAGCCAGCCATGCAATGTATGGAAGAACTCCTGAATGCTGCTGCCAGAGGTAAATTGAGATTTCCTTTGAAGCTGCCACCCTCCGCTACCTCCGGCATTACAGCTGGGCCCTCTGGACAGCCCGGCTTATTGAAGTGCTCTACTGGCCGGCCTCAGTATCCATATCCTGACTCCTTGATTGTTTGTTGCTTGTTTGTGTATGCCCTTCCAATTTGTGGGTTGCCCGTCCTTGGGATGAGTGGTCAGGGTCATTGGATGTTCCAACTGCTCTTTCCTGAGCCCCGGTTGGGAGCCTTACTGAGTCACCTCCCTCTATTTCCCTAGCCTACCCTACCCCCTCCCATCCTTCACACACCCTTCAGATATAATCTGTCAGTTGGTGCAGCCCTGTGGAGCTATGCTCAGAGCAGAGGTTAAGTCCCACCGACTAAAGGCTCTCCCATCAGGGCACTCGGACAGAGAACAATTTGCCCCACCTGAGACTAGCCCCCCACTGGTGGTGTCTCCTACCACATGCATTCCACACTAATTGTGGTCCCTCTGATACCCATCCCAGCCTGAGGACTGCCAACATCCTGACGTCACCCGTTTTCACGCATCTCCTTGGCCACTACCTTCCTCTTTTACCTCTTGCCCCCACTTCAGAAGGACTGCCTCCCTGTTGCAAAAACTTTTCTTTAATGTGAAGGGATTGAGGAGCTACTTTAAACAGAAGAACATTCTCACCTTCCTGTCCTCTAAGTGAGTGGACATAACCCTCCTCCAAGAGACCCACTTCTGCTATACAGAATCAGCCAAACTTAGAAGAGACTGAGTGGCACATGCCCTGTACAGCAGTTTTCCCCCTCGCTGTCTCAGGGGGAATAGGCCCCATGCATTTGCATCCGTGAATGTGGTGTGGTGATCTTGGTGTATTAGACATTACCGTGTCAGGTCCTACATGCATGTACAGATGCTGATGCCACTATTTCATGGTTAAGCTCAAGATCAGAGACAGAGTCCTTGAGGTGGGTTTGATCTATGCCTGACCAGGAACAAAGAGCTCCACCTTCTATTCTCAACCTTGCACTGAAAGAGTTGAGAACATCCCATTTAGTCTTCAGGGGGTGACTGGAATCTTGCCCCAGAAGTCCAGGTTTGGTAGCTTAGTGGACAAATGTGTCCACTGCAGGGGCCTGTTTTTGACCTCATGGGAACAGGTTAAAATTCTGGTGGGTTCACTTAGCCTTTCAGCCTTCTGAGGTTGGTAAATGAGTACTATTGAGTTGGGTAACAATGAACATCTGTTATTCAGTGCCAAAATACCCTCTGGGTGAACAATTTGGGGTAGGCGGAATTTGAGTAGTCGCGCTACGCAAAGCTCCGCGAAACAGTAAAAAATCTCCGCGAGCATGTAGAAATTCCACGAACACGTGGAATTGCTTGGACGCGATGCTTTATTCCTGTTCGCGAACACTGTTTGCGTGCTCGGGGGGAAATATGTCGTGAACACGCATTTTGAGAACGCGAACAGCAAAAAATTCAGCGAAGCTGCGGAACGCAGGATTTTGGGCAATTCCGCGTTCTCCGCGGAAAGCAAAATTACCCAAATTCCGCAAATTCCGCGAGCAGAACAGAATTTACCGCCCAGGCCTGGTGAACATTAGTGGTGGGCGGAATTTGCATAGTCGCACTACGCAAATTTACGCGAAATGGTAAAAATCTCAGCGAGCACGTAGAAATTCCACGAACACGTGGAATTGCTTGTTCGCTATGCTTCTTTCCTGTTCGCGAACGCTGTTTGCATGCTTGGAGGGAAATATCTCACGAACACGCATTTTGAGAAGGCGAACAAGCAAAAAATTCCGCAAAGCCGCGGAACGCAAAATTTGGGCAACTCTGTGTTCTCCACAGAACACAAAATTACCCAAATTCCTCAAATTTCGGGAGCGGAACGGAATTTACCGCCCACGCCAAGTGAACATGCACCTTATAAATACAAATGTAATGTTATGTTATGTAATTATGGGCAGGGCAGGCCCCTTTGACACGACACATAACATTCTGTGGCTCTCTAAAAATGCTGGAATGAGAGAATCACTCTCTCTCTCTAGATGACAAAAAGGTGTTTGACCGCATGGAGTGACCCTTTCTCTTCCAGATGTTTCAGCTGTTCAGACTCAGAGAAGACTTTATTTCTAAGGACTAATGGCTGTATGAGGTGTCAACGGGCAGGTCAACTGTGGAGGATTTCTCTCCGACCACTTTGCAATTAATGAGGGGTATGCACCAGGGCTACCCTATCACCCCTCTGCTGTTCCTCCTAGCTTTGAGAGCCACTGGCGGTTCAGATCCGGGGACTCCTTCTCATTATGGGGGTCCATACCTTTGTAGGCGCTTCAAAAATTCTGCAGTATACAGATGATATTCTGCTCACCCTGACTGACCTACCTACATCCCTACCCGCCTTCATGTCTACCATGTCAGATTTCTTGACATTCACAGTTTATTTGATAAACTGGAGCAAAAGCTAGACTTCATCACTTTCTCGGGTCACCAAAAAAATGGCCATAGCAGATTATAACTTTCAATGGCAGGCTAGCTGTATGACATGCCTTGGGGTGTTCATTAACTGCGATCTTGAGAATATGGTCTTGGACAACTTAGACACATTAATAGCTGCTACCAAATGAGAGTATGTAAAATGAACCCACCTTAATTTCTCTCTCTAGTGAGAGTATAGGTGGTCAAGATAGTTATTGTTCCACATTTCTTGTACATCTGGGAATGCTGCCATTTATAGTTAGGACATCCATACTCCCAGAAATAGACAGAGACAACAAATCCTTTGTATGGGGAACCTGACACGGCAACTGAAAATTCTAAAACTCATCGCTCATAGGCGCTATGCAGGTTTGAGCCTACAGAGAGTGGGACATTACATCATGCTCCAGCTCTCTCGACTAGTATATTTTACCCTACCTAGGCCAGAATCTTCACTCCGGGTTCCTATAGAACACCTCCTTATGGATTTGGGCCTGAGCCTTGACATACAATATGCTCTGAGGCCCCCTCCACTGCTGTGCTGCCAAACCTATCATTCGGGCCATGTTCAAGGCATGGGCATGCTCCCATAAATTGCTTAACTGTGATGTAAGGTCGCACAAATGTGCAATGCTCTGGTGCAATGTCAGTGCCACCCCATCTTATGATCCCTATGGAAGCAGGCTGTCACCCATACCATTGACGATTTGATTCTTGATACCCAGCTCAAACCCTTCGAGACACTGCAGGCTGAGTTCCACCTGCCCAGCTCCCAACTATGGCACTACTGGCAACTGAAACAGTTCCCTCTCTGGCCGCCTTGGTAGGCCACCTTGGACGATTGAATTAACCACGATTATGCAATACCTTACTTTGTGGGGCCAGTTCAAGGGGGTGGTTTCAGGATCTTACAATCTGCTGATGAGACACCTAGACTGCGAAATATGGCTGCACTGGCAGCGGCTGCTACATGTAGACTACTGAGAAGACGACTCTGCAGACCTTGTTGAAAACTTGGACAATGTGGTCCAGGAATACAGAATGAAATTGACCCTTTTCAAGATACTTAATGACTGGTACTGGTCCCTTTCAGATTGAGAC
Organism: Triturus cristatus; assembly: GCF_964204655.1. Taxonomy (NCBI): domain Eukaryota; kingdom Metazoa; phylum Chordata; class Amphibia; order Caudata; family Salamandridae; genus Triturus; species Triturus cristatus. The sequence goes on along the minus strand of NC_140583.1, from coordinate 1,083,290,748 downwards.
AGGCAGGTCTGCTGCACCTTCAGACCTATTGAAGATGTACCCACAACCGTTGTGACCTTCCCCATATCCTTTATCAATGCCCGAAACTTAACACGCATTGGACATCCATTCAGAGATCGCCTAGCGAAGCATTATAGATTCCTGCCCCATTTATGGACTCCTTGGTCTTACTCCACAACATATCCAACCTCCCAGACCTGACACTCCACAGGCAGTGCCTCATGGCCACAAGGCTCACTGTGGCAAAGATATGTGTCCTACGCCACTGGAGAGTGCCAAAAAGACAAATACATGATGAATGGCTTACCGAAATGTGCAAAGCAGTAACATTTGAGGGTCTTATTTACAGGTTGACAGGCAATGCCGACACTTTCCTCCATATTTGGGAACCCTTTCTGACTGATAGGACCCCGCCCCATGACTCTAACGTGAACATATGTTGTCGCAAGAGGAAGTGGCGGACGTTTTTGCTTCTTTCCCTCTCTGTCCATGGAAGAGATTCTTCTCTCATTCACCTCATCCATTCTCCCCTGTCCCCTCCTACAGTTCATTGTTCATACGGACAGCTGTGTCTGTCTGGTATTTGTTTGATGGCATTATCTTACTTGTAGTTTTAGTTCTCCTATCTGTTTATCATTTAAGTGGGGTACTACTGCAGACCTTGATGTGACATTATCAGGTGCCAAACTACCCCGATTATGATTATGTTTTGGTTTCTGTTTCTGCTGATACTCCCAATTGTTTCTATGGTTTCATGAGAAAGCTGTGCCTTCCTTCTCTACCTATGCATTCTGTACTAAGGCCCACATGCATCAAAGCAAAAACCGGTCGCAAACGGGCAGATTCTCAGAATCTGCCCCTTTGCGACCGGTATTTTTGCATTTGGGATGCATCATCCCAAATGCAAAAATCTCAATTTAAGTAATCTCTAAATTGCGATTACTTAAATTGCGATTGCATTTAAGGAATCTCAAATCGAGATTCCTTAAATGCAATGCATTATAGTAAAAATATTAGCGATTTCGCTAATAGGGGGAGCAAATTACCATGAAGTTGAACTTCATGGTAATTTGCTAAAACTTTGAAAAATGCACTAAAGTGCATTTTTCAAAGTTCCATTTCACACACACACATGCCCTTGGGGCATGTGTGTGTGCAAGATGTACTCATATGCAGATTTCAGGGGTGCAACAGGGTGTCCTTTTAACACCCTGGTACCCTTGAAATTGCATGAGCAATTTGCGATTCTCTAATTGAGAATCGCAAATTGAGAAAGTCTTCCCATTCATTCCTATGGGCCTCTAGGCCCATAGGATTAAATAGGGAGGTATTCCTTAATTGCGACTCGCAATTTGCGAGTCGCAATTAAAGAATGTTTAGAAATCGCTATTTTGTAAGCGATTTCTACATGCATAGCCTTTTGCTATTCCTTATTAGCGAATCCTTATTTTTCGCTAATAAGGAATCGCAAATGGCATTGTTGATGCATGTGCCAGTAAGTTTGGAGTTCTGCATTATTGTTCTGTTACAGATGGTTAGGGTGGTCTATATGTGTGCCATGTACACTTGTTACCACAATAAAGAATTACCGCACAAAAGTATAGACTTGGTGTTAGACGAGAGTCATAATCAGTGCCAATCTGGAATTGACTGTCCCTTTTCTTCATGGCTAGGATTACACTTCTTAAGGTGGTGAGTTAGATCATGACTGTATGTTTTTCAGTGGACGTTTTGCTTCCCATTTACCGAGGTATTTACTGGCACCTGAATAGCACCCTGATATCCTTTATACTGAGCAAAAAATCACACAGGGGAGGTAGAAGCATGCAGAAAGATTACTCAGCATCCACATATGTAACATATCCCAATCAAAAGAGGGTAAACTTGAGGCTTTAGTAGTATATGTGTGTACCAGTTATCAACCCAAAACCCTTAACCAATAGCTGCCACTGGTGGAGTTAAGTGATCACCACTATGGTGTAGTATCGGACGGTGTCTTTATTGGGTTACACACCTAGGTACTCAAGGTACTCACCTCCCTAGGTAAGTACTGCCTCCCTTCGAGGGAAAGTACTTGTTGGATCCATGTGGTGACATTTAATATGGGTGAAGTATGTAGGGGTAAGAATAAAAGGTGAGGTTGTGATGTTGTTCAGACGTGTAAGCTGTTCTTAGCATCGCACTTACATGGTCAACATGTTTCAACCTTTATTGCCCAAGTGGGTCCAGGCCTTCATCAGGACTGATTTTAGAGATCATAAGATTCCTCGTTATGACATTTGTATCCTTTTAAGATTCTACTTATGTGTCTTCATACCAATAACTTTCAACCTCGGATCAGACTGAATCTCGAGTTCTCTGTAAATACATATAACCATATAGGTAAGGGTCACATGATGTTCTATGTGGTACTTGAAAACTGATGAGAAGGAAGGGGGGATTTCGAAATCTTATTAGGATAGAAGAGTTGAGCAATAAAAAGGGGCATGGGAGAAAAAGAAGGCAATAAGGTCCTTCAGTTCATGCATTCTTCCTAGTGAAGCATCATGCAAGTAAATATACAGATATATACATTGCACATAAGCACATTTCAGTTGCTAGATTTTGAGAGAGAGAAACTGCATTTTTTTACCTTCTCATATTTCTCTAACTGTCTCATAGGCAACGGGTGAGGCAAGGATGCCGTGACTATCTGAAAAGTTGAATAAAACATTATGTGCCATAGTCTGCATAAGGGCTTTAAGTGGAATTAAAAAACTGGGGGGTCTCTCAAAGGGGCGTGGCAATGTAATTAAGGGTGTGGCCTGAAAACACGTAAGCTAAAAATCTGTGCTTAGCATAGTGTGCCGCCCGGCTTGTATTTTGCTGTTTCTGTCATTGCATCCAGATATATGATACAACAAGTAACATCATACCTACAACAAGTCACAACTATTGGCTTTGTTAATGGTTGTTAGTTGCATACGATAAATAAGCAGCAAATACTTGTATATAATATTGAAAAATCTTTGACTTAAAGCCCTTTTGACACCACAATGATGTTACTGCTCCTGAGTTTCAAAAAGAGAAGGGAACTCCAGAGAGAAAATTACTCTCTTTAAAGGATTTCCCTTCCCCTACAACGCTCACCTGGCTTGACGTCATGCCGTAACTTCTCAACTAGTGAGAAATGAGCTGTGTGAGCAGTGCACATTGATGTGCCTGCTGTCACTGCATTCCGGAAAAAAACAGACCGCCTGTGCCATGACACAAAACAGAGCCCGAAAAAGACCCGACTCTGCACCGGTGAGACCCGGCCCACTTAAATCCCTGTTCTGCATCATGTTTACAACGAATTAGAAAAATCAAGGTTGTCAGGTGTCAGAAAATACATGGCATATTCTCCATCATGTTTACAAATAATTACAATTATCAAGGTTATTAGGTGTCAGACCATGTGGAGCACCTCATGGGTGGCTATAACACACTGTAGCATCCAGTACCTCGTGAGTTGGGTGATGGTCATTATATTTGGATTTAGTTTGTACGAGTGTCCTCGTTAGGGTGTAGCGCCTAATCAGCGATGTGTTGTCATTAGGTAATACGCTGGGGCATAGTCCCCTATGGTAGAGTATTGGTCTAGGTACACTAGGTGCCTTGTGATAATAGCAATGGTTCTATTTATGTGTAGCCATAATTTATAATGGTGCCACTGTCCCAAATGATAGAATAGTGCTCCAGGATGGGAGGAGGGGTGACTGTGTTCTAGATTAGTGGGGTGTCTCGCATTACAGGTTCTACTCGTTGTATGTCAAGCTTACATACATAAATTATCATGTCCGTGAGGGAGGTCTGTCAACTTCAAAGTACTATTACAGCCGGCCTTGAGTCAAGGTCCTTAGTCATGGGATAGCACTCTAAGTTTTAAGAAGTGCAGTTACCATGTTCTAGATTGGCGGGGTATCTCATAATATTAGAGATGACATTAGTTGTATGTTAGCCATACACATGATGACAAGTCATGTCAAAAAGGGTGAGGGTGAATTAAAATCGATATAATTTCTCAGCCGGACTTCATTTGTGAAGCTGTGCATGGGACAAGGTCTCTGATAATCAGATACCATTTCAGGTTAAGTGGAGCAGTAAACCTAGCGAGTCCCCCAGTTACTTAGCCATCTACGTTCTGTTAATAGATTTTAAAAGGGCACTGTGTAGCCCTTTAAGGTGGTGGTAAACTGCTAATAGTGCTGAACATTAAAGAGACAAGAGTTTTTGCATCACTTGTCTGTGGAAAACCCTTGTCGTTCCAACCTAGATCATCCTCAATCGGCCTGCAAGGAGAATGTGTTCATAGTTGGACGTGATTTATAAACCCTCGATGGCAACCCCTATCTCTGGTACCAGGGTAAGAGTAGCTGGAATCAAGGTACCCAGAGTAGCACACCCTTTGGTACGGCAGTACCGGTACCATCGTACCCCAATTTTCTTTTTTTAAATGACAAAGGTCTGGTCATAGGCCAGGCCCTGTGAGCATCTGCCATTTTGCAAGCCGAAGCCCATGCACAGTGGAGGTTGGCCACTACCAGGGGGGATGCCAGTTCTATAGTGGTTTGGTATGGATATAGATACAGATATAGATATAGATATAGATACAGAGATAGATATAGATATTAAGCCTGGGTGGAATTTGCGAAAGTGCCTTTCGCAAAAAATCGAGAAACGGCAAAAATTCTCCGCGATCACGCGAAATTTCGCATGATCCCGGAGATTTTTGTGTGCTGATTAATGCATTACTGAATTTGACCTTCAACTCGGACACCTGCTTTATTTATATCTGTAAGACTTACAGATATAAATAAAGCAGGTGCCCGAGTTGAAGGTCAAATAGTTAAGTGCTTCCTGTTGGGGTTTCATTTTTGTGACAGGAGCATCGTGCCAGAATGAATCCTGCCCTGCATATTTATTCAAGAAGATGCCAACGTTTTGTGCAATATCGCTACTCAACTAGACGCATGACCTGAGCTGTGGCAGCGTCAGAAGTGCAATCAGAGATATTAAAGCAAACAAGCATGTGAGTTAGAGGGGGCATGAACTGTACATGTATGAACCTGTTGTGTAGCAAAGAGTGGGGGCGGGGTGGTCTCGAGGCTACAGTACAGGCCCTGGAACCTCTGTACTCCTAGTACCGGCCCGGGCACCTCCGTACCCCTCCTAGTTAGTACCCGTACTGGCACCTCTGTACTCCTCCTAGTACCCGCCCCGGCATCTCAGTACTCCTCCTAGTACTGATACTGGCACTTTCGTACTCTTCTTAGCACTGGCCCTGGTACCTCCGTACTCCTCTTAGGATCGGACCCGGCACCCCCATACTCCTCGTTGTACCCATCCTGACACCTCCGAGTAGTGGTTTTTGACACCTCAGTACTCCTCCTGGTACACGTCCTGGCACCTCCGTACTCCTCCTGGTACCCGTCCTGGCACCTCCGTACCCCTCCTTGTACCCGTCCTCCTCATAGTAAAGACCCCGTGACTCGTTCGTTCGTTCAAAAGCTTTTATTCGATTTGTACATACAAATCATACAAGCAAAAACACAATTGAAGTATTAAAATCACCAAATAATCTTTCCTAAAAAATGGAAAAAGCTAAAGTGCAGCAAGTGAAAAGTAATCATGCCTCTATAGATCGACATGTTTTTATAGAATATACGACGTTCTTACATAGACTAACTGGGAGTCAGTAGAAATTACTTACTAGGCCTTTACTGGGAACTGTATATTAAAATTATTAAATAATCGTTCTATACTGTGGGGCACTGCATAAATGGTATGAAATTCAAAGAGAAATAAAACATATGTATACAGACAGGGATAATAACATTAATTTCATCATGAATAAACCCTGGCAGCTGTATAACACAAGTACAGACAGGTCAGTAAACAACATTACAGTACAATACTTTTCCTGGCAGCTGTACATTTTAAAATAAAAGTAGCCAAGAAGAAACAAATCTCCTCGTTCACTAGTAAAGATAAAAATATCAATGCTGTTTGTGTGGTACAAATGTTGTATTTAATAAAAATTGGTTTAAGGTATTTAAGCCTAAAATACTGATAAAATTTACAAAAAAGTAAAAAATGGCAACTACTCTGACGAGAAGTACCGTCACACGGACAAGGTGTGTTTGAACTAGTCTTTGTGATTGGAAAAGCAACCAAGTGGTGTACTATACCCAATCTGACCCGTGTTAATACATACTGGTGGGAAGGGCGGGTCACAAATACAAGATAGGATTGTAGTCCAGAAGCTAAATTTAAATCTTTGTAAAATTTCAAAGTAGCAAGATTTCCAACAGCTTTGTCTCGCTCAGCCTTACGAAAATTAAGGAACGTTATCTTAATTTCTTTTTTTGAAATGGATACAACCTTTTCCGGCTCACGGAACACATTAATGTTGAACAAAAGTAGATACCAATGATGGATGTATCTTAACCATAATACCCGTGAGGAATGATCCAAACCTATACAGTCAAGGATAATATCCTGAGTGAATCGGGTCTCCGGTTTAGCCCAAATAGATCGCCACAATAAAAGTGGCCGAACTGCTGCTAAGTCAGAGATGTACTCGATCCCAACTTCGTCATGGATCAACTGTATGGAGGCGGAAGGGGGAACACATAATAACCTCCTCAAGAACTTGTTTTCCTCCTTCTGCAGGGAAATACCCTCACAGTGACCCCATACCCCTGCCCCATACAGAGCAGAGGAAACACAACATACGTTATATATGTTCATCATATCATAGATGCTTCGTGAGCCAAGTTTAGAGGCAAAACGAAAAATACTACTAGTGGACCGTAACATTTTTATTTTTACGGCATCAAATTCCGCATTCCAGGACCCACTGTTACTATATGTTATTCCCAAATAACAAAAAGATTTAACAGAGGTCAGTTTTTCCTTATCTAGAAAGAAAGTATGTTTTACCTGCTTGGCTGCCTGGCCACATGACATTACGTATGTCTTAGTTTTATTCACACGAAGCTGCCTAGCTTGTATAAACTGCGTGAAATTATCAATAAGGCGCTGTAGGCCCAACTGTGTTCGAGATAAAAGAACAGCGTCATCCGCATAAAGTAACAGCGGAACAGGTTTACCACCAATCAGGGGGGCATCTGCTAAAATGTTGGTCAAGGATCGGTCTACACCATTAATAAAAAGGGAAAATAAAAGCGGGGCTAAAACACAACCCTGACGAATGCCCCGAGACACTTTAAAGAACGGGGTACATTCGCCAAGGGTGCCATAGCGGACTTTGCATGAAAGTTTTTCGTATAATCTGGCTAAAAAATACACTATTTCCCTTGGTGCCCCTGCATCAAGCAGAACCTCCCAAAGAATACTATGGTTAACCAAATCAAAGGCGCTGCTCAAATCAGCAAAACATAAAAAGAGGTTGCCACTTTTGGCCACAGTATATTTACTGATTAAAAGGTCTAGATTTACGCATTGGTCCAGTGTACCCAGACCTTTGCGAAAACCATATTGGACTTGAGTTAAGATGTTAAAATCAGTTGCCCAGTCTTCTAGCCTCTTCAGCAAAATCCTGCTCATCACCTTTACAGAAGCATCCAATAATGAAATTGGGCGATAATTAGAGGCCTCTGACTTATCGCCCTTCTTATGTAAAGGAATGATGATCGATTGACCCCAGGTAGAAGGGAATTCATTTTCGGCCGCACAATTAAAAATCCTTGTCAAAATGGGAGCCCATAACGCTGTTTCATCTTTATATAAATCCAGCGGGACCCCATCGGGGCCAGGTGCCTTGCCTCCTTTACTCAAAGAAATTGCTTCCTGACATTCTTCCAATGTTATAGCCAACGAAAGGGGCAACCATGGGTTTATATCTGGTGGAGGTAACTCAGAAGTTAGTCCTCCAGGGTTAAATATTTTGGAAAAATGATTAACCCAGTCGCTACAAGCCACGTATGAGGTCAGTTCTGGAACATTTTCTCTACTGAGAAACGGACTATTAATCGTTTCCCAATAGAGTTTACTGTTTTTAGTTTCAGCAGCCTCCCTCAGCTTGTCCCACGCCTCAGACTGTAATACCCTTTTCCTTTTATTAATGGCTAATTTATAACTAGCCCTGAGGTGTTGTATCACATTCTTAACACGAGGTTTGGTGCCTAGCGCATTCTTTAGGTTGCGGAGGGCGACGATACATGTCTTATCAAACCATCCCTGTTTTTGACCACTATTGGCTGCCGGGGTCTTAGTGAAGATACCCTCAATAATGATGTTCAAAGATACAAAACATTCTATTAAACAGCCAGAATCACTGTCATCATCCAGGCAATAACTAATTTGATTCTTGCATTGGGTGACAACCTCCTTCTGCTTAACTTTGGAATTTACACCGGTCCATTTAACCCTAAGGCCCTTTGGTCTAGTAGGCACTATATCGGTTGTACATTTACCACCTGAAACTGTTGAGGTGCCATGCCCCAAGAGGGTAACACGTAGGCTATTATGGTCACTGAGACTTTCTTCATTCACATATAAATCAGTGTAGTCTCCACTGCTAGACAACAAGATATGATCAATAAATGAACCTGCATCTCTGCCCGTAAATGTAGGGCATGTTATTGCCCGGTTGTTAACATTGCAGTTTAACAGGGTCATATCTAGCATAGCTAGCATATTATTTAGGGTAGAACCGTAACTGCAGTGTTGGAAATGGGGGGAATCCTCCTTCCCCCCCTGATCTCTCCAATGGCTATTTAATACTACATCAAAGCCACAGATATTCCCGTTAGATAGATGGCAAGGCTGCAAATTAAAATCCCCAGCCCATACCACCTCAGCCTTTCTTTTCGAGATATCTAGAGCTTTAATGATTTCCTTTTCTAAAGGCAGTAAAATATCCCCCCTGGTTGCGTCAAAAATGTTGTTATAGAAGTTAACAATAACTAAATCAATATTCATTCTGCATTCCACCCTTATAACTTGGCTGTGCGTCCCCACGGTTGTACTATATTTGACCGTACAGTCACGCAGCTTAGTTGATACTAACAATAAAAGGCCTCCCTTAGCCCTACCCGAGTTAGATTTGGTTGCTCTGAGACAAAAAGATACATACCCTTCAATATTAATAGGGTCTGGACACCAAGTTTCCTGTAATAAAATTAAATCAAAACCCTCGCCCAAAAAGCTGGTCCAAAAGGGTGTACCCAATTTACTAGTAAGACCAGCAATATTCCAGGAAATAAGAGAGATTCCTGCTGGTTTCCCAGCATTACCAGCAACAGGCAACTCCTGCTGGTTTACTGGTGATAATAAAGCAGGACCCTCTTCCCGAAGGATGGTAACCGAACTTAGGCTGGGGCTTGCAGTAGTTGTACAGATATCCAGGCTACCCTGATTGCCTATGTGCTGGGAAGGTCTTAATGATGACAATGCAATAGATTCGTGGGGTACAACTGGGGGCTTGGCCGGGGAAAAAGAAGAATACTCCATCTCAAAATTAGGGTTGTTTAGATCCAATGCTTCTAGTGAGCTGAGTCAATCTACCTCATCTAGCACGGCATATCTATTTGGGTGGGCGAATTGCGAGGACATGGGGTCTTGAGAGTGGGGCGGGTCCTGCCACATTTGTTGCCAAGAATATTTATCCAATTGGGGTGGCTGAAAAGATTGCGGCCATTGGTAAACTGGCTGGGGTAAAGGTGGCGGAAAATGAAAAGGGTGTTGCCAATGGGCTTTTGCTTGATGCATAGGAAAAAGTGGGGCATTTGGGGGCTGCTGCTGTAAATTAACATGATGTGGGAAAAAAGGGGGCGGATAAGGTGGTTGCAACCAAGATTTAGCAGGTTGCTGTGAAAAATATCCAGGTCCACTGTTGCTTTGAAAAGTGGGGCAGGGAGTGTTAGGTCGTACAGGCTTTGATAGAAAATAAGACAGGGGAAGTGGGTTAATTTGGGTCGCAGGACCACTGTTGGGTGCATTACACACGTAGCTTACTGCCCCTACATCCCTAAAATTAACAGTTATTACGTCCCCTGCTATTGATTTCTTGCTTCTGCCCACCCAATCCCCTCTACGCACGGTAAGAATTTCACCGTTCATGTTGTTAGGTAGGGGTTTATGTAAATGGAGCCATTGAACACATTTGTTCCTAAGCTCGGTAAACGATTCTTTTACTCCCTCCTTCAATGGGGGAACCGCCGTCAGCACAACTACAAAAGGGGAAACCTCTGGTGGTAGGTTTATGGACCTAAAACGTGTCTGCTTTAGTTTGGGCCCATCAGGTTTGTTTATAATGGGAGGTGCAGAAGTTGAGTTAGGTTTCCCTGCTACTTCTTTAGCTTGGATAGTGGGGGTAGCAATATTAGCATCAACAGGATGTTGAATCGCCTGGACAGGAGTATCCCCCTTTGTAATCTGAGCAGTTATTAGTTGAGCGGGAATATTCCCTGTTTGCGGCTTAGGGAGTATAACTGGGTTCCCATGGACTGTAGTACCTTGAGCCTTATTTGATACACCTTTGGGGGCCTGAGTGCTCGTTGGACATTCAGGGGTTGATTCTATGGTCCCTTGTGACTGGACAGGCACATGTACCTGCTTTTTTTGTGGCCATTTGGAGTGTATTAGAGAAGTAAGCCTATCCACTTTAGAAATTAAAGGCTTAATTTGAGCTGCTAAAGTGGCTTCTAGGTCTTGTTGTAAGTCTATTACCATATTTTGCACCCAGCACGGGATACCTGATGTCAATTGTGGGGTAGGGGAGATCAAATTATGATTCCTAGCTGGGGCTTTTACTTTACTTTTGCCCTTCAATATGGCCTTATGGGGGTTAGAAGCCCTTCCCCGTGGAGCAATAGGTACAGAAACTGTTTCCGCATCCTTATGCCCACTCAGACTCGGCTCCACTTTGTCAGGTGACTGACAGATTTCGAGATCTGGTGTGACCTCCAGGTCTTCAAAAGACAGGTCCGAGTATGGTGGGGCAACCGATAGATCTACAGTATTCGGTACAGTCGAGACATGATTAGTGGGCAGGGTTATAGATAATGAACAATTATTCACATTCTGCGGAACAGGAGATTTAGCCTTTGCCAAAGGGCCCAGGGATGAACGCCTAGCGTTATCAAGGTCCATAGAGACTCTTTTTTCCAATAGAACAATACTTTGGTCAATAGTCTCATGTACGCGTGAAATAAAGAGATCAATAGGACCAGTCACCTGAGCTACCGCCGTAGCTTTTTTCGAACTTCGTGTTCTGTTGCGTATGGTCGACATCTTGGGTATTGGTTTTCAGGGGTGAAGTCACAAAGGTTCTGGGCCAGGGCCGTCCTCTGTCGTCCTTGAACGGCCTTAAACGGCCCGCTCTTTGCCCGGTCTTCGCCCCGGTAGTCGCCCCGCGCGCGTCCCGCGTGCGCGTCGTTACAGCAAAATATATAGAAGAGGCAAGTGAAGGGGCGGGAAGAGGACCAGCTGCGGCCGATCAGCGCCGCGCTGCCTGCTGGTCCTCGCAGTCCCGCCTCACGTCCTCTGATGAGATGCTGGCTCGACTTAGCCGCGTTGGTGCTTCCAGGCACTATGGTGTTGGTCCAGCTACACAAGACTGCAAATTGACCTGGTCTGCGAGCGGCTCCCGCGGAGCGGGGGCCGCGAGGCGTAGGTCTCAGCAACAGAGGAATGGAAAAGAAGGATCTGCACTCGCTGCACAACAGCTGACGAAGAGAGTCCCAGGCAGCTCACTCGGCAAGGTGTATTTGACCGGTGGAGGGGCGGGAAGAGGACCAGCTGCGGCCGATCAGCGCCGCGCTGCCTGCTGGTCCTCGCAGTCCCGCCTCACGTCCTCTGATGAGATGCTGGCTCGACTTAGCCGCGTTGGTGCTTCCAGGCACTATGGTGTTGGTCCAGCTACACAAGACTGCAAATTGACCTGGTCTGCGAGCGGCACCCGCGGAGCGGGGGCCGCGAGGCGTAGGTCTCAGCAACAGAGGAATGGAAAAGAAGGATCTGCACTCGCTGCACAACAGCTGACGAAGAGAGTCCGTGACTCATTCAAACCTAAACACAGTTCCCCCTGCACCAGCAGGACAATAAAGGCCCTTCTAGGGAGAGATTTGTGTGACGTTTGACGCTGAGTTCTCCCCTCCCATCCCCCGGACCACCGAGGGGAGCAAAAAACAGGGCCCGTCAGATGGCAAGGAACACTAATGGGATACGGAGTTTTAATTATCCTCATCACACAGCCTCTTGCAGTGCTCAATTGCAGGAGCCTGCTTGCCTTGAGGCACTCCCCATGCGTAAGATACAGGAAGTAATACTCAGTGAATTGCCCAGGCCACACCAAGTCAGCCATGTGCCTATTAGACCCGCCTCCTACATATAGCGTCCGTCGTGAGAGCTCAGGTGCACTCAATCAATCAATCAATCAAGAAATTTGTAAAGCTCGCGACTCGCGCCGGAGGGTCTCAAGGCGCTAGGGGTAGGGGGGGTCTGCTACTGCTCGAACAGCCAGATCTTGAGTTGCTTCCTGAAGGAGAGGTGGTCTTGGGTCAGACGGAGGTGGATGGGGAGGGAGTTCCAAGTCTTGGCTGCCAGGTAGGAGAAGGATCTTCCTCCCACGGTGGCTCTTCGAATGCGTGGAACGGCGGCGAGGGCATGGCTGGACGATCGTAGCTGGCGGGTGGGAGTGTAGAAGGTCAGGCGGTTGTTGAGGTACCTGGGGCCCAGGTCGTGGAGGGCCTTGTGTGCATGGGTGAGGAGTCGGAACGTGATTCTCTTGCTGACGGGGAGCCAGTGCAGGTCTCTCAGGTGTCCGGAGATGTGGCTGTGTCGGGGGATGTCCAGGATGAGTCGTGCGGAGGCGTTCTGGATGCGTTGGAGTCTTTTCTGTAGTTTGGCTGTGGTTCCGGTGTAGAGGGTGTTACCGTAGTCCAGTCGGCTGGTGACGAGTGCCTGGGTGACCGTCTTCCTGGTTTCGGTGGGGATCCATCTGAAGATCTTTCGGAGCATGCGTAGGATGTTGAAACATGATGATGAGACGGCATTGACTTGTCTGGTCATCGAGAGGGAGGAGTCCAGGATGAAGCCCAGGTTGCGTGCGTGGTCCGTTGGTTTGGGTGTGCTGCCCAGGGCAGGGGGCCACCAGGAGTCGTCCCAGGCAGAAGGCGATGATCAAAGGATGAGGACTTCCATCTTGTCTGAGTTCAGTTTCAGGCGGCTGTTCATCATCCACTCGGCTACGTCTTTCATCCCTTCGTGTAGGTTGGTTCTGGAGGTGGCTGGGTCGTTGGTGAGGGAGAGGATCAGCTGGGTGTCGTCGGCGTAGAAGATGATGTTGAGGTTGTGTTGGCGTGCGATGGCTGCGAGGGGGCTCATGTAGACGTTGAAGAGGGTGGGGCTGAGTGAAGATCCTTGTGGTACGCCACAGATGACTTCGGTGGCCTTGGATCTGAAGGGGGGGAGGCGGACTCTCTGGGTTCTTCCGGCGAGTAACGAGATGATCCACTCTAGAGCTTTCTCTTGGATTCCGATGTTGCTGAGGCGCTGTACTAGGGTGCGGTGGCAGACAGTATCGAACGCTGCGGAGAGGTCCAGGAGGATGAGGGCCGCTGTTTCCCCGTTATCGAGTAGGGCTCGGATGTCGTCAGTGGCTGCGATGAGGGCGGTCTCATTGCTGTGGTTGGCTTGGAAGCCGGACTGCGAGTGGTCGAGGGATTTGTTCGTCTCGAGGAAGGCGGCAAGCTGTTTGTTGACGGTCTTCTCGATGACTTTGGCAGGAAATGGGAGGAGCGAGATGGGGTGGTAGTTCTTGAGGTCGGTGGGGTCTGCTGATGGTTTCTTCAGGAGGGCGCTGAGTTCGGCATGCTTCCAGCTCGCCGGGAAGGTGGCGGTGCTGAAGGAGCAGTTGATGATGTCCCGGAGTTGGGGTGCGACGACGGAGTCGGCCTTGTTGAAGATGTGGTGGGGGCATGGGTCGGTTGGTGATCCGGAGTGGAGGGTGTTCATCATGTGGATGGTGTCTTCGGTGCTGACCGGGGTCCAGGTGCGGAGGGTGGTGGTGGGGGGTGTTGGTTCGGTGGTTGGGTGTGTGGTCTGTGCGCCGAAGCTGTTGTGTATGTTGGCGATCTTGCGGTGAAAGAACGAGGCGAGTGAGTCACAGAGATCTTGTGAGGGAGTGATGTCGTTGTTTCCGGCGCTGGGGTTGGAGAGCTCTTTAATGATGCTGAAGAGTTCCTTGCTGTTGTGTGCGTTGTTGTCTAGTCATTCCTTGAATGCTGTCCTTTTGGTGGTGTGGATCAGCTGGTGGTGTTTGCGGGAGGCGTGCTTGAGGGCGGTCATGTTGTCTGTAGTCAGGTTTTTTTGCCAGGCGTTCTCGAGGGTACGGCAGTTCTTCTTGGAGTTCTTGAGGTCGTTGTTGAACCAGGAGGCTTTCTTGTTGTTGTGCCTGTTGGGATGGTTTTTCAGGGGTGCGAGGTCGTCGGCGCAGTCGGTGATCCACTGTGTGAGATTGTTGGCTGCTTGGTTGGGGTCCGTTGAGCTGGCGGGAGGGTTCTGGCTCAGTGATGTGGAGAGCTGGTCGGTGGTGATCTTGTTCCAGCTCCTGCGGGGAACCTGTTGCTGGTGGTGGTGAGTCGTGGTTCTTCTGAAGCTGAAGTGGACGCAGCTGTGGTCTGTCCAGTGGAGTCCGGTGGAGTGGCTGAAGGAGATGTGCTTGCTGGAGGAGAAGACTGGGTCAAGCGTGTGTCCGGCGTAGTGGGTGGGGGTGTTGTTCACTAGTTGCTTGAGTCCGAGGTTGGCGAGGTTGTCCAGCAGGGTGGTGGTGTTGTTGTCGCTGTTGTTCTCCAGGTGGAAGTTGAGGTCCCCTAGGAGGATGTAGTCAGCGGAGGGGAGGGCGTGTGGGCTGATGAAGTCTGCGATGTCTTCGCTGAATTGTGTGCGGTGTCCTGGGGGTCTGTAGATGAGGGTGCCTCTGAGTGTGGTCTTGGGGTCGGTGTGTATCTGGAAGTGAAGATGTTCGGCGGCTGTGAAGGTGTCGTCGGAGTTGGTCGTGATGCGGATGGTGTTCTTGTGGACGATGGCGATGCCTCCTCCTGTCTGGTTAACGCGGTCCCTCCGGTCTTGTATCCGTCCGGGATGGCGATGGCGATGTCGGGCGCTGATGAGACATTCATCAATGTTTCCGTGAGGAAGGCGACGTCTGGGGATGCGGTGTCAAGCAGGTTCCAGAGTTCTGCGGCGTGCCTGTGGACGGAGCGGGTGTTGAGCAGGATGCACTTCAGGTGGTTGCTGCTGGTGCTTGGCTTGGCGGGTGCGGTACTGGTCCGGATGCAGGAGAACTTGCAGGAGTGGCAGGCGAAGGGTCCGTGGGTGCGTTTTGGGGTGGCTCGGCAGCAGCCGGGGGTCCGGCCGGTGTTGAGTGCGATGAGGGTGGCGGCGCCGTAGGTCCGTCGTGGGTTCCTGTGGGGGCCAGGGGTTCTGGCGCTGGGCGCGGTCCAGGCATGGACGGACACAGACGGGCTTGCCTTAGGCGCGCCAGCTGCGCGCCCGCTTCGCAGCCTCCATATGAGGGGGAGAGGGAGGGAGGAGCAGCTGGGAGGCGGGAGCGGGGCGGCCAATGAGGTGCGAGGGGGCGGGGCCGCCGGGACGCAGCGGCGGGAAAACGGGTGACGGGGGAGGAAAGGAGGCGAAAAGCAAGGGATACAGAAGAAAAATGGGGGCAAAAACCAGGGCACAAATGGACAAAAGGACACAGGCACTCAGGCTACAGAAGGCAAGAGGGATCGCAGGCACTCAGGATACAGAAGGCAACGGGGATCACAGGCATTCGGGATACAGAAGGCAATGGGGCGTGGAGGCACGGAGACGGCAGGAACCAAGGCTGAGGGCAACAGCGAGCGGCAGCGAGGATGGATGTCACACTGGGGGCCGCGTGACGGTGCGGGGAGCGACCTGCCTGGAGGACAGTGGCACTGACCGCCTCGGCCTCCCCATGATGCACACACAGGTCCTTCGGTTCTTCCCCATTCCCAAAAAGAAACGTGCAGAGAAGCCCCTCTTCATTCCTTAGAACTTAAAAGAACCAAACACCTGTTATTAACTCTTGAAGTAACCCAACATGTATTCTGCTGAGCAATTAATATTAAGGGTGGGTAACAATTTCCGTCGCGGAAGTTTTGACATCTTTGCGTTCCACGCGGAACGCGAAAATTTTGAATTTTCGCAATTTCCGCGAGCTGAACGGAAATTGTCGCCCACCCTTAATGGATATAGATATAGACAAAGAGGTGTAAATATATTTGTATGTTTTTGAGATGTAAGCATTTAAAAAGGTGGCCAAAAGGGCTCTAAAGGGTTAAGACTTTTGCATATCCATGCTGTTTAAAATCTTAAATCATAATTTGTGATTCCTGTTAATCACTTTTGAATTTATTTTTGACAAATGTGATTGGTTGGAGAAGGATTATGAATTTATTTTCTCCATCTTGGAAGTTGTGAATCAATTTAAATTTGTGATACTTTGTGCTGTGGAAAATATATTTCCACAGCCATGGGGTGGGGGCCACTCGGAGGTGTGCAATGCCTCTGGGGTGCTGATGGCTGCACAAAGGGGTCGAAACTTTGAATCTCACTCCAGGAAAAATCACAAACTCTCCCTTTTCACAAATAATTGCACAGGCCCCAGAGATGGGGTTCTTAGGGCCATAATCAGCTTAGGGAGGGGGGCCCATTCCCTCTCCCCTTCTTAAAAATCTGCTGGCCCCAGGGGAATAGGGCCCCTGGGCCTGAAATCAGCTGTGGGAGGGGAGTCATGCACCTCCCTCCCCTTTCAGAAATATGGCAGGTACGAGGTGATGTGTCTCCGGGGCCATAATTGGCTTCGCCCACCACCCCCTCTAAAACATTTGCCAGCAGGGTTTCCAGGGCTAAAATTAGCTCAGGAATGGAGCCCACACCCCTACCTTTCAATAAATGCACCGGGCCGAATTCCGCTTGGGGATGTCATCAGTGATGTCATTTGAGATGTCATCAGTGATGTCACTGACCATGATGTCACTGACCATGTCCTGCGTGATGTAATATGTGACATCATCAGCAGTGCATTGTGAGGGCGTGAGTTATAGTTAGCTCAACTAACTATAACGGCTGAATTTCTCTGGTTTTGTATGAGTGAAATGTTCAACTAACTATAACGTCCCTGAAACCTGTGGTTTTTTTTGTGAATTTCTAAGGTTTTTTAAATGCTAATTTCTAACTATAACATCCCTGAAACCTATGTTTTTTTCAGTGAATATCAAAGGTTTTTTTAAATGCTAATTTCTAACTATAACGTCCCTCAAATCTATGTTTTTTTCAGTATATTTCATAGGTTTTTTAAATGCTGATTTATAACTATAATGTAGTCGTTGTATTTGCACAGTGGTGCAGAAAAGGGGCTGGTCCTCCGACCAGCACTCAGGAATTCCACTGCATAGGACTTACCAGGAGGGCTTCTTGGCCCACAAAGTCCCTCAGGAGTAAAGTGGACTTCATCCCCATCCCATTGTGTGCCAGGAGACGTGTTTGCAGAGTGGTGGAGAAAGGGCGGCGTGGCCTCCGAAGACCTCTTAGCAATACCACTGTGTGGGACTTAATAGAGGTAACAGGAGGGGTAGTTGGCCCCCAAGGGCGTCCTTGGGGGCCAACTACCCCTCCTATTACCTCCAGTAAGTCCCACACAGCAGCATTGGTAAGTTCTCAAAGCAGGCCACACCCCCTTTGCCTACCAGTATTCAAACGCACTCCAAAGCAAGCTCTTGTATGGGGATTAAAGTCCCCTTCGATGCTGGGGGTCCTTAGAGGCCAACTCGCCTACCTGACAACTACCTCAGATAGATGGATTGCTGAGAAGTGAACTCAGGCCATACACCCTTTCTCCACCACTCTGCAAACATGCCTCCTGGCGCGCTCTTGGTTGGGTGATGAAGTCCCCTTGCCTCCTAAGGGTCCCTGGGGACCAACTAGCCCTCCTGTTATCTCTAGTAAGCCCCACACAGCTGGATTGCTAAGAGTGGTCTGAGGCCACACCCCCATTTTACACCACTCTGCAAATATGCTTCCTGATGCACTGCTGCTCGGGGAATGAAGTCCACTTTAGTACTACAATCCTCAGGACACAAGAGAACCTCATCCCCCCAACAGCAGTGCGCCAAAAGGCACATTTGCAGAGTGGTGTAAAAAGGGGTGTGGCCTCGGACTACCTCTCAGCAATCCCACTGAGTGGGATTTACTGGAGGTACCTGGTGGGCTAGTTGGCCCCTAAGGACCCTTAAGGATCTCAGGGACTTAATCCCCCAACCCAGAATGCACCAGGAGGCACGTTTGCAGAGTGGTGCAGGGAGGGGGTGGGGCCTCCGGCGAGATGCTGGCTTTTTTTTCTTTTTCTATAGTTAGAAGGGGGGCTGTGTGGCCCCCCTTTTCTCAATATTTTATGGGCCCTGGGGACCCCATCCCCCAGGGCCTGCGACGTTTTTTTTTTTTTTCAAACGAGAAGGGGGCTGAGTGGCCCCCCTCCTGAGGCTGATTTCTGCCCCGGGGACCCCATCCCCTGGGGCATTGCCTCGTTTTTAAAAATAATTTATTCAGGAGGGGGCCGCGTGGCCCCCCTTGACTGGACCACTTTTGGCCCTGGGCACTCCATCCCCTGGGGCCTGGCTAGCCTTTATTTATTTTTTAATTTAAAAGGGGGGTTGCGTGGCCCCCTCCTGTGGCCAATTATGGGCCCGGGAGCCTATCCCCCGGGGACAGCCTTCCGTTTAAAAACACAAAAAAATAATTTAAAAGGAGGTGGCCAAGTGGCCCCCCTCCCGGGCTTCTTCTGGCCCCGGGGGCCAAACTGCAATGTCCCAGGGGTGGGCACCCTGGGACATTGCTGGAGCCGACCCTGGGGGGTGGCGGTCCCCAGGGCCATTGAGGGTTGCAGGAGGGGGTCGCGCTGTCCCCCTCCCAACATATGCAAAGCCCCGAGGAGGTGGTGATCCCAGGGGCCGGGGGTCTGCAACAGACCCCCAGCTTCTTTTAATTAGAGCCCGGGGGGGTTGTGGTCCCTGGGGTATGTGGGGAAGTTCGAACCCCCCACACTACTTTATTTTAAACAAAGCCCCTGGGAGGTGACGGTCCCCAGGGCTGCGGGGAACATGTGCCTCCGAATTTGTTAATTAAAGCCCAGGGAAGTGGCAGTCACCAGGGCTGCATGAGGGGGCAGAGCCCCCCCCACACTTTTTAAAAAAAAATATAATAAAGCACTGGGACGGTGGTGTCCCCGGGGCTGCAGGGGGACCACGAGCCCCCCCGCATTTGATTAAGTATTGCCCCGGGGTGGTAGCAGTTTTCAGGGCTGCAGGGTGCTCCAAAGGGCTCACGCAGAAATATACAGAAATACCTCCAGGACCTGGCCCACCTCGGGGCTCCTTAAAGTGAAGCGCGGGAAGAGCGCTTAGTTTTTATTTTATTTTCACGGCAGGATTCGCACACCCAGCGCGACTCTCGACAATAAAAAAAATAATAAAATGCTGTTTTGGCCCTAGGGGTCCCTGTGGGACCTCCTGACCAGGCCTAGGGGTTCAGGGTGTTTCTACGCTGCCCCCTTTTCTTTTTTAACCATTTTCTTCCCTTTTTTATTGTGATTCGGTTTTACTGAGTCACAAGATGACTGCCAACACTTCCTGGTTTGGAGTGTTGACAGCCAATTAAAATGTGGCTCGTGATCGGGAGGGTTCGCGGATCCACCACGGTCACCAGATACCGATATTTTTTTATTTTTTTATTTCTCAGGAACTACTTTCTGAACCAAGACCTAACTTTTTTCCAACTTTGGTATCATTACGTTGAGCAGTTCGGGCTGTAGCTTTGTCCAAAGTTTCCTAATGAAATTAACATGGAGGACAACGCATTTTGGGACCCCCCTTTTTTCTCGGTCCCCGCTAGACGAATCACCCCGAAACTTTCTTAAGACAAGAGCTAACCTGAGCGAACCATTCGTTTTCATCATAGATTCATCAAATGACGCCAAAGATATTGGCAAAAGAAAAAACTTTTTTCCTATGGAAACTAGGTCCTAACTATAACTACCTACTGGCGACCGCCAATAGATAATTAATATATATATATCTTGCTCCAAAGTCCACCTTAGCGTACACTGAGCATCTAGCTCTAATATCTTAAAGAACTGACCCACCCACGTTCGACATTGCACACGCGAGCTGGAAGAAGGCAGAAACGCCGAAACACGCCCTCAGGATGTGTGCTCTGAAAATAAAGGATTAATCTACCCCGCGAGTGCATTGTGTTTCACAACACCCGAGCCAAATATATATATGTGACCAAGAGCTGGATAGCTCGAAACGCGTCTGCTTGTTTGCCCTGAAAATAAATATATTTTTTCACCAAATTGGATTGGCGTGGCTCATGCTTGCGAAGAAGTTTGCGAGCTTGTTGGTGGATATATATATATCAGTCACCAGCAGGTAGTGATAGTTAGAACCTAGTTTCCATAGGAAAAGTATTTTTTGATTTGCTAAAAACGTTGGCGTCGTTTGACGAATGTTCGCGAAATTATAAAAAAAAAGGTCTATCCAGGTCAGCTGCTATCCTGAAAGTTTGGGGGTGATTCGTCAAGTAGGGGCTGAGAAAAAAGGGGGGTCTCAAAAAGTGTTTTCAGTCACAAGAAAACAGTCGAAAAAAGATTAAAAAAGATGAAAATGGGGCAGGGTAGAAACACCCTGACCCCCTAGTCCTGCTCAGGGTGTCCCACAAGGACCCCCAGGCCCAAAAATGATGATTATTTTTTTTTAAAACATCCAAATGTACGCTGGGTGCACAAATCCAGAGGAAAAAAAGAAAAATTAAGCAGGGGGCTCCCCACTTCATTTAAATGAGCCCCCAGTTGACCTAGGTTCCGGGGGCAATCCGAAAATTATATTACGGGGGCCTGCGGGACCTCTGCTGCCCCGGGGACCGCCACCTCCCTGGGGCTATGTAAATTAGGTGCGGGAGGGCACACGGCCCTTCCGCAGCCCCGGGCACTGCCGGATGTGGTGGTCCCTGTGGTTTCAGGGGGCCCGCGAGGCCCTCCTGCATATTTAATTAAAGTCCCGGGGATCGCCACCTCCCCGGGGCTTGTTTTGTAATTGTTGTGGGGCCTCCGAGGCCCCCCCAAGTCCCGGGGATCACCACCCCCTGAGGCTTTAATTAAATATGCGGGGGGCCTCGTGGGCCCCCGAAGCCCCAGGGACCACCACCTCCCCGGGTCTTTGAAAATAGAGGGAGGGGGCCACGCAGTCCCCCTCCTGAAGCCCTTGTTGACCCTGGGGACCGCCACCATCTAGGGCTGGCTCCTGCAATGTCCCGTGGAGCCCACCCCCGGGACATTGTTGTTTGCAATGACAGGGTGGAAGCATGCCTTGCACACTGTCATAGCAAACCCTGGTTTGCTTCGTTGAAGCACGGGGAGGAAAACCTGCTCTTGCTTCAATGAAGCAAAAAAGGATTGCTTTTGGGCAAGGTGAGCTGTATGTTAGCAGCTCTCCTTGCCCAAAAGCAATGCCAGTTGGGGATGGGGTCCCCGGGGCCAGAAGTGGACAAGGGAAGGGAGACCACCCAGCACCCCTTCCTAATGATTAATACAAACATTCAATAATTGGGCATGCCTCGGGTACTGGTGTCCTCGGGGTGAATATAAATTAATGGAAGTGGACTGGGTTTTTTTTAGAAAAAGTTTGGAGTTGCGATCCTAAGGCAGCGCTCTGCACGGCCTCCTAGTGTGAAGGCGCTGGTTGCGCGGCTCTAAGCGTGACCCCCTAGTGTGAACGCGCTGGGTGCGCAGCTCTCTGCGCAGCACCCGAGTAATTCACAGGTCTATAAAAGACCATTTACCTGTAGATAAGGCTTTGTTGTGATTTCACCTATTCTTAGAGCCCCTGCATCTCCACTCGGCCTATGACTGGAAGAATTAGCCCTCCCCCCAAAATGTTTATCAGCCTTCCCTGAAATTTGGCTCTAGTTGCACCCCTGACTGGCGTACGCCGGCTCAGCCCACTCCGCTTACGCTTACTGAGTTCCGTAGATTCTATCCGCCGTATGTCAATGATCCAGCTGTGGGGCAGGGAATATCTTGCAGACAGGATTCTGGGCCTTTCCCGAGGCTTGGTTTGCAATCCTGACGCTCTGCCGGGTTGCCACTGGTTGGTAGCCAATTATAGCCAAGCTCGTGCTCGGGGGTTAGGCTCCGCCAACATATGTACTTATCCAATCCCCAAGCACTTATAAATTCACTATACACTCTCCTTGCAGTACTGTAATCATCCAGTCTCTACCCATGTGCTCATAGAATGACCTAGACAGAGTTACATAACCGAGGTCTTCCCCACTGCCAGAGGTAACATGGTTGAGTGCGCAGTCAACCGCACAATGTAATGTGGCAAGGACCAGGGCCATCATGTAAACATAATGAACACACGGACTCAGTTAGATATATAGTGGAACTGGCTACGGGCATGTGCGCTCGGCCCCTTTTTATTACCAGGGTCACATGTTCAGTGATGTCTGTGCTGGATGCGTGTGGGGTGAGTGTAAGACAGCCCACAGGGAATGGTTGGTGCTGGCAACAACTACAACAGTGATAATCGGATCACACACAGAGATTCAATCATAAAGGGTCCATGACTTGTGGTGCACTAAGTTAGGGGAACCAAATTTTAAATCACACACAAAAAGAAGAATTAGCCCTCCCCCCAAAATGTTTATCAGCCTTCCCTGAAATTTGGCTCTAGTTGCACCCCTGACTGGCGTACGCCGGCTCAGCCCACTCCGCTTACGCTTACTGAGTTCCGTAGATTCTATCCGCCGTATGTCAATGATCCAGCTGTGGGGCAGGGAATATCTTGCAGACAGGATTCTGGGCCTTTCCCGAGGCTTGGTTTGCAATCCTGACGCTCTGCCGGGTTGCCACTGGTTGGTAGCCAATTATAGCCAAGCTCGTGCTCGGGGGTTAGGCTCCGCCAACATATGTACTTATCCAATCCCCAAGCACTTATAAATTCACTATACACTCTCCTTGCAGTACTGTAATCATCCAGTCTCTACCCATGTGCTCATAGAATGACCTAGACAGAGTTACATAACCGAGGTCTTCCCCACTGCCAGAGGTAACATGGTTGAGTGCGCAGTCAACCGCACAATGTAATGTGGCAAGGACCAGGGCCATCATGTAAACATAATGAACACACGGACTCAGTTAGATATATAGTGGAACTGGCTACGGGCATGTGCGCTCGGCCCCTTTTTATTACCAGGGTCACATGTTCAGTGATGTCTGTGCTGGATGCGTGTGGGGTGAGTGTAAGACAGCCCACAGGGAATGG
This sequence comes from Triturus cristatus, assembly GCF_964204655.1. NCBI lineage: Eukaryota > Metazoa > Chordata > Amphibia > Caudata > Salamandridae > Triturus > Triturus cristatus. Next base: position 1,083,267,352 of record NC_140583.1, on the reverse strand, counting down.
TTGGTGCTGGCAACAACTACAACAGTGATAATCGGATCACACACAGAGATTCAATCATAAAGGGTCCATGACTTGTGGTGCACTAAGTTAGGGGAACCAAATTTTAAATCACACACAAAAAGATTGTATCGTAAAGGGTCCATGACTTGTGGTGCACTGAGGTAGGGGCACCAGAGATGAGCGTGCTGATGTGAAGAAATTGTTAATGTCTCTTTGGGATATTCTTACTGCATGAGGTGACATTGTTATATCTGGTGTCTACAGCATGAAAGTCAATCATAAAGGATCCATGAGTTGTGATGCACAGAGTTAGTGGCAAATGAAGAGCTCAGCCTGTGCACAGCCAGCGATGATGGTGTGTCCTTGCAGGACAAGATTGGATTGGATATATGTGAGACCTGCTGATCGCAGTGTAGGCCGGAGGCAGCAGTCAGCAAGGACCTACAACTACGTAGTGTTGACTTGTGGTGCACTGAGTTAGTGGCAATAGTGGTGCCCAGCGTGTGCGCAGCCAGCGATGATACGTAGTTCGGGTGGGCCGCATTGGGAGCAATGTCTTTTGCCTAATGAATTCTGCGTCAATAAGGCCACGTGGTGGTGACTTGTGGTGCACTGAGTTAGTGGCATCAGAAGCATTCAGCGTGTGCGCAGCCAGCGATGATGCGTGGTGCGGGCGGGCCGCACTGGGAGCAATGTCTGTTGCCTACTGGACTGCGTCATCTGCAATCGCGACTCAATCTAAATTGTGAGCCTTGCTAACCGCAGTGTAGGCTGGAGGCAGCGGTCTGCAAGGAGCCACAGCCCGGTGTCATTGACTTGAGCTGCACAGTGTTAGTGGCACCTGAAGCACTCAGCGTGTGCACAGCCAGCGATGATGCGTCCTGCGGGCAGGCCGCAGTGGATGCAATGTCTGTTGCCTACTGGGCTCTGCAATTAATACATCAAGATTGAATTTGAATTTTGAGCTCTGCTGACCACAGTGTAGGCGTATGGAACAAAAGATGAAATATCTAGGAATACATTGTCATGGACGTTATAGTTAGTTGTCTATTGGACTCTGAAATTAATGAATCAAGACTGAATTTGAATTGTGAGCCCTGCTGACCGCAGTGTGGGCCAGAGGCAGTGGTCAGCAAGGGCCTACAGACACGTGGCATTGACTTGAGCTACACAGAGTTAGTGGTACCTGAAGCACTCATCGTGTGCTCAGCCAGCGATGATGTGTGGTCCGGGCGGCCCGCACTGGATGCAATGTCTGTTGCCTACTGGACTGCGTCATCTCCAATCGCGAGTGTATCAAATCGCGAGTGTATCTGAATTGTCAGCCCTGCTAACCTCCGTGTAGGCTGGAGGCAGCGGACAGGAAGGGCCAACAAGCCACGTGGCATTCACTTGAGCTGCACAGTTAGTGGTACCTGAAGCACTCAGCATGTGTGCAGCCAGAGATGATGCGTGGTCCGGGCAGGCTGCACTGGGAGCAATGTCTTTTGCCTAATGAATTATGCGTCAATAAGGCCAAGTGGCGGTGACTTGCAGTGCACTGAGTTAGTGGCACCTGAAGCACTCAGCGTGTGCATAGCCAACGATGATGCGTGGTGCAGACGGGCCACACTGGGAGCAATGTCTGTTGCCTACTGGACTGCATCATCTGCAATCGCGACTCGATCTGAATTGTGAGCCCTGCTGTCTGCAGTGTAGATGGAAGGCAGTAGTCAGCACAGACATCGAGGAATGCTTTTTGTCACTTCTTCTGGACAAAATCCGAGGACATAGAGTACAATTCCCTCTGCAATTAATAAATCAAGACTGAATTCAAATTGTGAGCCCTGCTGACTGCAGTGTAGGCGTATGGAACAAAAAATGAAATATGTATGGAATATATTGTCAAAATATGTAGGTTTCAGGGACGTTATAGTTAGTTGTCTACTGGACACTGAAATGAATGAATCAAGACTCAATTTTAACTGTGAGCCCTGATGACTGCAGTGTAGGCCGGAGGCAGCTGTCAGCAAGGGCCCACAGCCACGTGGCGTTGACTTGAGCTGCACAGAGTTAGTGGTACCTGAATCACTCAGCGTGTGTGCAGCCAGCGATGATGTGTGGTCCGGGCGGGCTGCACTGGATGCAATGTGTGTTGCCCTCTGGACTGCGTCATCTGCAATCGCAACTCTATCTGAATTGTCAGCCCTGCTAACCGCAGTGTAGGCCTGAGGCAGTGGACAGGAAGGGCCAACAGCCACGTGGCGTTCACTTGAGCTCCATATATTTAGTGGTACCTGAAGCACTCAGCGTGTGTGCAGCCAGAGATGATGCGTGGTCCAGGCGGGCTGCACTGGGAGCACTGTCTTTTGCCTAATGAATACTGGATCAGTAAGGCCACGTGGCGGTGACTTGCAGTGCACTGAGTTAGTGGCACCTGAAGGACTCAGCGTGTGTTCAGCCAGCGATGATGTGTGGTACGGATGGGCCGCACTGGAAGCAATGTCTGTTGCCTACTGGACTGCGTCATCTGCAATCACAACTCGATATGAATTGTGAGCCCTGCTTTCCGCAGTGAGGATGGAAGGCAGTAGTCAGCACAGACACCGAGGAATGCTTTTGTCACTTCTTCTTGACAAAATCCGAGGACATAGAGCAAAATTCTCTCTGCAATTAATACATCAAGACTGAATTCAAATTGTGAGCCCTGCTGACCTCAGTGTAGGCGTAAGGAACGAAAGATGAAATATGTATGGAATATATTGTCGAAATATGTAGGTTTCAGGGATGTTATAGTTAGTTGTCTGCTGGGCTCTGAAATTAATTAATCAAGACTCAGTGGTCAGCAAGGGCTCACAGCCATGTGGCGTTGACTTGAGCTGCACAGAGTTAGTGGTACCTGAAGCACTCCAGCGAGGATGCGTGGTCCGGGCGGGCCGCACTGGATGCAATATCTGTTGCCTATTGGACTGTGTCATCTGCAATCGTGACTCTATCTGAACTGTCAGCCGTACTAACTGCAGTGTAGGCCGGAGGCAGCGGACGGGAAGGGCCAACAGCCACATGGCATTCACTTGAGCTGCACAGTGGCACCTGAAGCACTCAGCGTGTACGCAGTCTGCGATGATGCGTGGTCCGGGCGGGCTGCACTGGAAGCAATGTCTCTTGCCTACTGGACTGCGTAATCTGCAATCGCGACTCAATCTGAATTGTGAGCCCTGCTGTCCACAGTGTACATAGAAGGCAGTAGTCTATACAGACGTAACTCTGCGGTGCTGTGCCGCTGGGTTCGCAGGGGGCCTGTGTTGAGGAGGCCGGCGGTCATGGTGGCGGCCTCATGGCAGGGTGAGAGCTGCCGCTCTGGCAGACATGTTGGCCTTCCCAGAAGTGAACCACGCCCAGAGCCCTGGCCCATTTATTCACACTCCTATGCTGGAGTGGCATACGTTGCACCAGCCCACTCCGGTTCCGGTTCCACTTACAGGGGGGACGACACAGCTACATGACCGAGATCTTCCCCACTGCCTGAGGTAACATGGTTGCGTCTACTGTCGACAACAGTACAAGCACCAGCAGTATATGTACTCATGGAGAGGTCTGTGCTCTGCATAGTGAGTTCTGTCCAACACATTACCGCTACACTTGGAATTGTGTGCATTGTTATTGATGGGTGACTTGCCTCTTTCACACATACTTGGATCCCACGTCTCCCAAAATTCAGCTGTTATGTGGCTGAGGGGCCATGCTGTTTTGGGAAGGTCCGCTGTCCTGTTCTGCGCTGCCTCGATGGTATTAGGGGGGAGGGGGGTGGTCCGAGGGAGAGGTCCTGCGGGTGGTGGGGGTGGGTGTTTTGGCCTTCTTGGGTGTCGGAGTTACATGGTCAGTAGCTCTATGACATGTGTTGGTCTTCAGATGTAGTTCTGGGCTGCGCTCCCTTTCATACTGTAGGTAGTCATCTTGCTTTACACCAGTAAAAGGCAGATGTTAAATTCCTACTGCCAACACTGCTTATCGCCTGTTTTTGGATCGTATTGCAGATTTTGCTGGTTGTTGAAAATATCCGGAAGTGGTGTTTTCATGGGGTTTTTTGCATGGGAACGCCTATTCTGCATATCATTAGTGTTAGATGTCGCTCTCATTGGCTCAATGTTTTTTTGAGGAAGCTATCGCTGGAAAACTGGCGATATCGGCAGTTTTCACCAGGTTGAGAATGGGATGATAATTCTTTTGCTGCGGTAAAGTGCCGATAACGTAGCGATAAGTTCTTGAGAATACACCCCATCTTTTTTTTTATTTTTTCATCCGGATTCGTGTACCCAGCCACTTTTTTGAAAAAATATAGTAATTATTTTTTGGCCCTGGGGCTTTTTGTGGGATCCCCTGATTAGGGGTTAGGGTGTTTGTACCCTGTCCACGTTTCTTGTTTTTCCATTTGATTCGCATGTATGTAGCTACAACACAGTCCTAATAAACACCAGGGCTCATTTTAGAGTCACCCAATAACCCAACAGTTGGGACTTATCTCCGTGCTATTGGCAGTTTAGCGCAGCAAAAGTGGCAAAAGAATTATCGCCCCATTCTCAAGTTGGTGCACACTGCCATATTGCCCACAGGCTGACGGTACCAACACAGCAGACAATCAACATCGTTATGCAGACAAAGCTGCTGGCTGTGCTGCACCTGTTGGCCTCTGGTATCTTCCAACTAACAACTGTGAGAGTTAGAGGAGTCTCACAGCCAGCCCTATTAAACTTCCTCACACGTCTTGGATGCATGTCTACAAAAGCAACTTAGGGCCCCTGCATCCGCACCACCCACTTGTCCCAATTTGTAGTATTCGTGCACAACCAACACCAATCCCAGCCGTTGCTTTACATCTCTGTGCTCCAGATCCAAGATTGTAGTCACTGAAATGGGGTTGCGCCAGGTCATGAAGTCTAGTAGTCAACAGTAGTGGAGAACAGTACTTTATTAGGAAAACATAAATTAACAACACAAAAACATCAAACAATGAGTGACATTGCAAACGGGGAACATCAACTTGTGGATCGAAATAACTGTAGATCGACCTAGAAATCCCAAAAGTTTGTATTCAGAAACCTGTTGGATAAATGAAGATAATGGTCAAGCGTTAGTATGGTCACAAATGTAATATGGTACAATGTATTGCACTTGGACAAATCGGAATGCTTACAGTTATGATCAATCCTGCACAAAAAGTCCGTAATAGAAGTTTGTGTGGTCATAACCTTCGTAGAAAAGAAAAGGAACGCTACAACCACACAAACTTCTGTTACAGTCTCATTATGCAGGATTTATCACACCTGGAAGCATCAGGGTTCATTTCAGCTTGATACACATGCATGTTCACTTCACCTAAACTGCGCAGAAACAACTGGAGACCAAGCAAGGGAACCACGCCATAGCAGCCTTCCTGCACGTGTTGGGGCAACTGACTGCACACATGTACTATTTGTGCCCCATGCCGACACTGCACCCAATCACCGCAACAGAAACCACCCACATTCCAACAATGTGCAGGCAAAACTGGACTACCGTGGCATGTACACTAATGTCGTCGCAAACTTCTCAGGCAGTGGGCATGATTCTTACATCTTTCACAAGCATCCCAGCCCTGGTCCCCAGACCAGTCTGCCACCCAACGATGACTGCCTGACCCTACGCACCCAGACCTCAATGCTCACCTGCCGCCATCGGCGTGTCTCCAAGAGGGCCCACCATGTGCCAGAGCAACCTCCTCAGCTGTGACGATGACTTGAGGTGCACAGAGTTGGTGGGAGCCGAGGAAATTTGGCCGACACAGGCCTCCCACCATGTGGCAGGTGAGCATTGAAGTCTGTCACATTTCCTGTGATGCCTGTACTGCATGCGTGTGGTGTGGGTGTAAATCAGCTGTGAGGGAGTGGCTCTGGCATGCTGACAACTAGACCTGTGATCAGCAGATCACTACAGGGTAGACCTGGGACATGTAGCGTTGTAGTTTCCTCCCTGTAAGCGGAGTGGGCTGGCTGAAACGCACATGCTTCAAGACTTTACCAATATGGCGGTTTGAACCCGCACACCCAGCGAGATCGGTACACGATGGGTGTGCGACTCCACTTTTTCAAAATAAGAATTAATATATATGTTAATATTTAGGAAAAGAGAAGGCATTATATTATTTTAATAACAAACAAAAAATACAAAAACTATTTTTTGGATATTAAAGTTACAAAATATCACACAAAAAATCAAATTTACTGAAAAAATATAGCTTTAATGAACATTATAATTCAAAATTAGCATTTAAAAAACCTTTGAAATAAACTGAAAAAAACATACGCTTCAGGCATGTTATAGTTAGAAATTAGCATTTAAAAAACCTTAGAAATTCACTGAAAAAACCACAGGTTTCAGGGATGTTATAGTTAGTTGGACATTTCACTCGTACAAAACCAGAGACATTCCCCCGTTATAGTTAGTTCACCTCACTATAATTCGCCCACCCACAATTCACTGCTGATGACGTCACATATTACATCATTCATGACATGATCAGTGACATCACTGATGACATCACTGATGACATCTCAAACTATAACAGGGGAATTTCTCTGGTTTTGCACGAGTGAAATGTCCAACTAACTATAACGTCCCTGAAACCTGTGGTTTTTTCAGTGAATTTCTAAGGTTTTTTAAATGCTAATTCCTAACTATAACGTGCCTAAAACCTATGTTTTTTTCAGTGAATATATATGTATATGTATATATATATATATATATTCACTGAAAAAACAATAGGTTTTAGGGGTGTTATAGTTACCTGGACATTTCACTCGAACAAAACCATTGAAATTCCTCCAATATAGTTAGTTGTACTAACTACATCTTGTGTGCACGCAATCCACTGCTGATGATGTCACATATTACATCATTCATGACATGGTCAGTGACATCACTGATGACATCTCAAGTGACATCACTGATGACATCACTGATGACATCATCCACGTGACAATCAGATACACCTCATCATACACTAGTATAACCTTTCATCACTCACTGTAAAATACAGAGTGCCAGATTTAAAACCATTGACACACCAATACAAGTTTCTAACTGGAATGGCATGGTGAGCAAAAAAACGATGGATTTAGGCCCAGATCTCTGTACTGGGGTGAATGTATGACATTGTTCTGCATTCTGTCCATCAACTGTTGTTTTTGCATTTGTCACCCCGAGTGAGACGGGTATGCTCAGACGTGAGTCCCGTGCTCTCCATGCCACTGGAATCAAGCTATCCTGGCTGAAGAGGGGTGAAACCCCGAAACCGGTCCTAGGATGCTTGGTTCCAGTCCAGGGAGGACCTGGCTTGGCAGTTCGGGCTGGACTGTTCCCATGAGGCACAGGGTCAAGACTGATTTGCATATGGCTGGGTTCAAACTGGAATGGCATGGTGAGCAAAAAAACGATGGATTTAGGCCCAGATCTCTGTACTGGGGTGAATGTATGACATTGTTCTGCATTCTGTCCATCAACTGTTGTTTTTGCATTTGTCACCCCGAGTGAGACGGGTATGCTCAGACGTGAGTCCCGTGCTCTCCATGCCACTGGAATCAAGCTATCCTGGCTGAAGAGGGGTGAAACCCCGAAACCGGTCCTAGGATGCTTGGTTCCAGTCCAGGGAGGACCTGGCTTGGCAGTTCGGGCTGGACTGTTCCCATGAGGCACAGGGTCAAGACTGATTTGCATATGGCTGGGTTCAAACTGGAATGGCATGGTGAGCAAAAAAACGATGGATTTAGGCCCAGATCTCTGTACTGGGGTGAATGTATGACATTGTTCTGCATTCTGTCCATCAACTGTTGTTTTTGCATTTGTCACCCCGAGTGAGACGGGTATGCTCAGACGTGAGTCCCGTGCTCTCCATGCCACTGGAATCAAGCTATCCTGGATGAAGAGGGGTGAAACCCCGAAACCGGTCCTAGGATGCTTGGTTCCAGTCCAGGGAGGACCTGGCTTGGCAGTTCGGGCTGGACTGTTCCCATGAGGCACAGGGTCAAGACTGATTTGCATATGGCTGGGTTCAAACTGGAATGGCATGGTGAGCAAAAAAACGATGGATTTAGGCCCAGATCTCTGTACTGGGGTGAATGTATGACATTGTTCTGCATTCTGTCCATCAACTGTTGTTTTTGCATTTGTCACCCCGAGTGAGACGGGTATGCTCAGACGTGAGTCCCGTGCTCTCCATGCCACTGGAATCAAGCTATCCTGGCTGAAGAGGGGTGAAACCCCGAAACCGGTCCTAGGATGCTTGGTTCCAGTCCAGGGAGGACCTGGCTTGGCAGTTCGGGCTGGACTGTTCACATGAGGCACAGGGTCAAGACTGATTTGCATATGGCTGCGTTCAAACTGGAATGGCATGGTGAGCAAAAAAACGATGGATTTAGGCCCAGATCTCTGTACTGGGGTGAATGTATGACATTGTTCTGCATTCTGTCCATCAACTGTTGTTTTTGCATTTGTCACCCCAAGTGAGACGGGTATGCTCAGACGTGAGTCCCGTGCTCTCCATGCCACTGGAATCAAGCTATCCTGGCTGACGAGGGGTAAAACCCCGAAACCGGTCCTAGGATGCTTGGTTCCAGTCCAGGGAGGACCTGGCTTGGCAGTTCGGGCTGGACTGTTCCCATGAGGCACAGGGTCAAGACTGATTTGCATATGGCTGGGTTCAAACTGGAATGGCATGGTGAGCAAAAAAACGATGGATTTAGGCCCAGATCTCTGTACTGGGGTGAATGTATGACATTGTTCTGCATTCTGTCCATCAACTGTTGTTTTTGCATTTGTCACCCCGAGTGAGACGGGTATGCTCAGACGTGAGTCCCGGGCTCTCCATGCCACTGGAATCAAGCTATCCTGGCTGAAGAGGGGTGAAACCCCGAAACCGGTCCTAGGATGCTTGGTTCCAGTCCAGGGAGGACCTGGCTTGGCAGTTCGGGCTGGACTGTTCCCATGAGGCACAGGGTCAAGACTGATTTGCATATGGCTGGGTTCAAACTGGAATGGCATGGTGAGCAAAAAAACGATGGATTTAGGCCCAGATCTCTGTACTGGGGTGAATGTATGACATTGTTCTGCATTCTGTCCATCAACTGTTGTTTTTGCATTTGTCACCCCGAGTGAGACGGGTATGCTCAGACGTGAGTCCCGTGCTCTCCATGCCACTGGAATCAAGCTATCCTGGCTGAAGAGGGGTGAAACCCCGAAACCGGTCCTAGGATGCTTGGTTCCAGTCCAGGGAGGACCTGGCTTGGCAGTTCGGGCTGGACTGTTCCCATGAGGCACAGGGTCAAGACTGATTTGCATATGGCTGGGTTCAAACTGGAATGGCATGGTGAGCAAAAAAACGATGGATTTAGGCCCAGATCTCTGTACTGGGGTGAATGTATGACATTGTTCTGCATTCTGTCCATCAACTGTTGTTTTTGGAAAAGCGAAGTACGGCGTGAAACGACCAGAGTAGGTGGCCCGGTACGCGGCGTACCCCCCCGCCCCCGTATGTACGCGCCGACCCCCCCCGTACGTACGCGCTGACCCCCCCCAGCCCCCGTACGTACGCGCCGACCCCCCCCAGCCCCCGTGCATACGCGCCGACCCCCCCCAGACCCCGTACGTACGCGCCGACCCCCCCCAGCCCCGTGCGTATGCGCCGTACCCCCCCAGCCCCCGTACGTTCGAGTCGTACCCCCCCAGCCCCCGTACGTTCGAGTCGTACCCCCCGTGTATGTACACCCTTGTACGTATCGAACCCCCCGTGTATGTACACCCTTTGTGGTGTCGAACCCCCCCGGTGTATGTACACCCTTGTACGTGTCGAATCCCCCGTGTATGTACACCCTTGTACGTTTTGAACCCCCCCGGTGTATGTACACCCTTGTACATGTCGAACCCCCCCGGTGTATGTACACCCTTGTACGTGTCGAACCCCCCGTGTATGTACACCTGTGTACGTTCGAGTCGTACCCCCACCCATGTATGTACGGTGCGTACCCCCAGCGCATAGCACGGGTGGGGGTACGACTCGAACGTACACGGGTGTACATACACAGGGGGGTTCGACATGTAGAAGGGTGTACATACACCGGGGGGTTCGACACGTACAAGGGTGTACATATACGGGGGGTTCGACACGTACAAGGGTGTACATACACCGGGGGGTTCGACACATACACGGGTGTACATACACGGGGGTTCGACACGTACACGGGTGTACATACACCGGGGGTTCGACACGTACAAGGGTGTACATACACGGGGGGTACGACTCGAACGTACGGGGGCTGGGGGGGTACGACTCGAACGTACAGGGGCTGGGGGGGTACGACTCGAACGTACGGGGGCTGGGGGGGTCGGCACGTATGCGGGCACATGTCTCCATGGTTGCTATGGGAGTTCGGTGCGGACGGTGTTTTTTCCATACGGTTGTAACATTGGACGCACGGGATGGATCGTAATTCCGCGGTCGGACTTCACTTTTCACATTTGTACGGTAAATCGTCCGTGGATGTGTCGGACACATTTTCCGACCCGAGAACGTGTGGGGAATAATTCCCAATGCGATTCGTATGGACTTTTTACCATGCGAATCGTAATTGGCAGTTTGTACGGCACTTGTACGATTCGTACGGTAAAATGACCGGATACGAGTCGTACGGGGAATTTTTTTACCAGATTGTAATCGGCACCTTAGAGACTTCCTTAGCGCTCCTAAGCGCTTTGTGTTCCTTCCCCCCTCCCCTGCCTCCAGATCGCCCTCGGCCGAGTATCGACGCCGCGGGCTGGGTTCCCGGTTTTTGGTGGCCATATTGGGTGTGGGCCAGGTGGGTGACGCGCTCTTGCAGCGCTTTAAAAAGAACGGCTATGACTCCGCGCAGAGGACGCGTACTGCGGACGCGCCGGATCTGCGCCGGAGTCGTGCCAGAGTCCTGCCCGTCTGCGCCCGTCCGTGACAGGACGGGACCAGGGGCCATGGGCCCGACACCCACGCCTATCACTCCTGCAAGGGCCCCTCACATCAGGTATTCGGCGCAAACTCTGTTACACCTCAGACCAACCCCTCTCACAGAATGCTCCAGAGATTCCTGGCCGTGCCTTGAGGGCCCTTTCTCTTGCATATATTGCAAATACCAAGCCGCTCCTACAAAACCCAGCACTGAGATGTTAGATAAAAGGGAACAAACTCCACCTAAAGGGACAAAGGGGACAAAGTGCCTTCTCCTAAATGTTCGCTCCCTACCTAGACATCAACTAGAGGTATGGGACCTAATACATACTACTCAACCCGACCTTTGCTTCCTAACGGAAACTTGGTTGAAACCTCATACGGTCCCTGCTATTGCTGTGGGGGTTCCTCTTGGCTACAAGTTTGTCCATTTTGACCGCCCTGAGAAAATAGGTGGTGGCTTAGCCATCATGCACAAAGAACATCTAAAGATCACAACACTAGAACAGAAGCACAGCCCTCTCTTTGAGATAATAATTTTTAAAATGCAATATGTCACAAACAGATTCTGGAAAGGAGCCTTAGTCTATCGTCCTCCGGGGCCCTCTACAGGCTTCTCCCTTGCATTATTGGAACTCCTGGCCCCACATTTTAAAGCAAAAGAAGATTTCCTCCTTCTTGGCGATTTTAATGTCCACGTTGATAATCCTGCACTCCCTGAAACAATCTCCCTGGTTTCTGAATTATCTTCCCTCGGTCTGACTCTGCAAAACCACGAGCCCACCCATATAGGTGGTCACCTTCTCGACCTGGTATTCACCAATTTCCCCAAAGTACAATGTCTTTCCCCGGTTCAAATAATTTGGTCCGACCACTTCATCGTGGAATTCTCAATATCTAAGGCGGATAAGCCCTCCAATAAAAACTACCTACCACCTGTCTGGCGTCAACAGTGGCATAAAGTCACCGTAGAGGAATTGCAAAAGGAATGGAAGCAGCCCATTCCCACAGAGACAGATAGTATAGAGACCGTTTTAACCAAATTCAACAATTCCCTCAAAGAAGCAATTGACAAAATAGCACCTCTAAAATTACACAAACAATACCCTGCCACCAAACAGGAAACATGGTATACTGAGGAGCTTAGAACAGAAAAACAAAAATGTAGGAGGTTGGAAAAGAAGTGGAGAAAAACACGAACCGAAGAAAACAAGAAAGCACATCATGAGGCCCAGACTAAATATTACAAAAACATCAAACTTGCTCGGAGGAATAGCCTCTCTCAACAACTCGCAGAAGCGGGAAATCGATCCAAGGAATTATTTAAAATTCTTCAGGAGTTTGTAAAACCTACCGCATGCAAAAGCCCTGATGACTTTTCCCAACAATTATGCGATGAAATCTCCTTGTTCTTTGAAAATAAAATCAATTTGATTTACGACAAAATTTTATTGGTCTCCAATCAAAATAGTAATAACTCTCTCTCCCCTTCCATCCTGCCCACACGGAGTAAAACCACACTTACGATATTCCCAGCAGTCAATGACTCAGATCTCACCTCCCTTATGAGCCATATAAAATCTGGATCCCCAGATGATTTTTTATCAGCCAAAATAACTGCCTCCCTGCAAAATCTGCTTAGGCCCCATATTCAAACACTGATCAATCATTCTCTTAAGGAAGGATCTGTGCCCACAGAATGGAAAAAAGCAGTGGTGAACCCAATCCGAAAGAACGCAGCAATTCCATGGACCGACCTTTCCAACCTCCGACCCATTTCCCTCCTACCCCTTCTCAGCAAGATGACCGAGAGACACGTAAACACTCACTTGTCCAAATACATCGAGGCAGCGGAGGGCCTAGACTTCTCTCAATCTGGATTTAGGCCCATTCACAGCACAGAATCTGCCCTCCTCTCAGTGACTGATAACATCAAGATGTCACTGGATGGAGGAAACTCAATGATTCTAGTGCTGTTAGACTTATCCGCTGCCTTCGACACTGTGTTTCATGAGATACTTCTCGATCGTCTGAGGGAGAGGGGAATAGAAGGCGTGGCTCTTTCTTGGCTGGAAAGCTTTCTTTCGGATCGCCAACAAGAGGTAAGATTGGGCTCCCACCATTCTATCTCAAGGGAGCTCACCAAGGGAGTGCCACAGGGCTCATGCCTAAGCCCCACACTCTTCAAAGTGTATGTGGCCCCCTTGGCGGATATTGTAAGATCTCATGGGTTCACCCCTGTGTCGTACGCTGACGACACTCAGCTTTTGTTCCCCTTTAAAACCCTGATGCCCGCAATACAAAAATTTTTTGCGGACGGAATGAGGGCCATATCTTACTGGATGGCCACTAATCGCCTCCAGTGTAATGTAGGCAAGACTGAGGTAATGCTGTTTGGGGAGGCCACACTTTTGTGGTCCCCGGTTTGGTGGCCCCCGGATTTAGGACCAACCCCAAGCCCCAAACAGATTGTCGAAAATCTCGGTGTGCGCTTGGACAAATCACTTCTGTTTAAAGAGCACACAAATCAAGTAGCAGGTTCCTGCTTCCAGGTCATTGGACTGCTACGATGAGTCTTCCCATTTCTATCAGATTTTTATAGGAAGACTCTCGTCCAGGCCTTGGTTATAAGTAGACTGGACTACTGTAATGGCCTGCTGGTCTCGGCAAATGAGGAACAACTACAGAGACTACAGGTGGTCCAGAACACTGCTGCGAGACTAGTTCTCAACGCCCAGCCAAGGTCTGCATCACTCCCCCTTTTGACAAAACTCCACTGGTTGCCAATTAGACAGCGTGTACAATTTCAAATCTGCTGCACTATTCACAGATGTTTGTTTGGCAATGGACCTAAATATTTCAAAGAAATATTCAAACCCTACAAACCCAGTCGTACCCTGCGCTCCAGCAGTCAGCAACAACTCCAGGTTCCTAGGATAAAAAAAGCTAGGCAGGGAGGGCGAGCCCTGTCCTACAAAGGCCCCATCCTTTGGAACTCACTGCCCTGCTCTCAAAAATATTATCAATTTTCAATCCTTCAAGAAGTCCCTGAAAACGTTTTTATTTGTCGCCTGTTAGGTTTCTCCCCCCCTCATTTCTTTGTTTAGTATAAGATCCTGGCTCCTGGGTAAAGCATAAGCGCGGAGATACCCTTTCGGGGATTGACTTCCAGCGCTATACAAGAGTACAAATAAATAAATAAATGAATAAACATATATATATAATCTGCATATCTATATAAATACAAATATAAATGCATGCATACATATACATATACATATTCACCTGAATCTCCTCCTCACGAAAGAGCAGAAACCACAGCGGGGGATGATCATGAAAGCGCTTTATTGGTACAAAGATGGCGAATGCATTTCGGCATAGTGCTGCCTTCCTCAGCGCCCAAGTGTACAGGTGGCTTTCACCCTCACATGGTGAAAAATCCTGCTGCCTTTTGTAATCATGCACCAAGGCTCCGCCCTCTAAAACGTAACTCCCCCTGGTTTGCAGCTCTCGAAGTGGTCGAAAACTGCAACTCCCAGAATGCAGCACTCTGCTTCCAGGTAGGTGTTGTGTGGAGTACTTGCTGGACCCAGTGGTCGGGCGGAATGCAGGGTTCCGATAAAGATGTGAGCCAAATTGTCCTGCTTGTAGTAGCAAACAAGCGCTCCCCTGGGTCCCCACACCGCTTCAGCCCCAAGTCACCGGAAGATCTTCAGCAGGGGTAGCAGTGTCAATGCATGCCACCCAGTATGAGGCTGAGTAGCCTCACAACTGCCTTGTAGCTTCCAGTCCTCGAGGCGGGCATAGACCGTTTCACAACCGTGAAATGTAACGGAACAGCTGGAGCAGCGCCAGTAAGGTCCGGCCCAAGATACGAAGCGGGGGTCTCTGAAATGCGTCTCTGGCCGACGCAGACCAATTCACCTGAATCTCCTCCTCACGAAAGAGCAGAAACCACAGCGGGGGATGATCATGAAAGCGCTTTATTGGTACAAAGATGGCGAATGCATTTCGGCATAGTGCTGCCTTCCTCAGCGCCCAAGTGTACAGGTGGCTTTCATCCTCACATGGTGAAAAATCCTGCTGCCTTTTGTAATCATGCACCAAGGCTCCGCCCTCTAAAACGTAACTCCCCCTGGTTTGCAGCTCTCGAAGTGGTCGAAAACTGCAACTCCCAGAATGCAGCACTCTGCTTCCAGGTAGGTGTTGTGTGGAGTACTTGCTGGACCCAGTGGTCGGGCGGAATGCAGGGTTCCGATAAAGATGTGAGCCAAATTGTCCTGCATGTAGTAGCAAACATGAGCTCCCCTGGGTCCCCACACCGCTTCAGCCCCAAGTCACCGGAAAATCTTCAGCATATATGCATACATATGCATGTTATGTACATGAAAGTTTGAAAAACACTAATACAAGCAAAGCTAAAAGGCCACCTAATTACAAACAGAATTGCTTTAACTTAAACGAGGGCAAGACCTATTGCATTTCCAATGCTTGTTTGGTTCCATCAAGAAGGCATTCAGCTGTATCACACATTTGCCATAAATTCTGAATGGTAGCTCTCTAGTTGCTCATTAGATCACTGTAGTAAAGCTACTGCTCACCAGGGAAGTCTGCTGCTGGTATTCAAAGTGCATGTTTCAGTCTGCATGTCAGAATTTGTTAATTAAATAGAAGAGGATTTGAGAAGTCAAAATGTGCCCTAATTTTTCTTTCTGCAGCATTAATCATAATTTCTATGGCAAATTTAACCCCCTCATTTTGTTCCTTTGCAAATTAAATGTTTTAAGTGTTACCACTTTATTCCAATCAAGATGGCTTCAGGTGTGCCATACTTTTGTCATAAGTAAGACTGTTAGCGCTCTAGTTGTTATTTAGAACACTCTTGGACATTTTGTCATTGGGCTATACTTGGGCTACATCTGGGTGATATTTTTGCTACATTTGGGCTCTTTTGTCTCTGGTGGCCATCTTGGGAGACTTATTTGTTATGAAGTTTCCTAATTTCCTCATTTACTACAGTCTCCTCAGTAGGAAATACTTTCAGTTTTTTACTTTGATTCCATCAAGAAGGCATTCAGATGTGTCACACATTTGCCATAAATTCGGTATGTTAGCACTCTAGTTGCTTATTAGATCACTGTAGTAAAGCTACTGCACACCAGGGAAGTCTGCTGCTGGTATTGAAAGTGCATATTACAGTCTGCATGTCAGAATTTTTTAATAAAATAGAAGAGGATTTGAGAAGTCAATCAAAATGTGCCCTAATTTATATTTTTTCAGCACTAATCATAACTTCTATGGCAAAATGAACCCCCTCATTGTGTTCCTTTTAAATTAAACTACTGACTCTCTACTACTCACTCGCTACTACTCTCTACTACTCACTCTCTACTACTCTCTACTACTGTCTACTACTACTCTCTACTACTCACGCTCTACTACTCACTCTCTACTACTCTCTACTACTCACTCTACTACTCTCTACTGCTCTCTACCACTCACTCTCTACTACTCTACTACTCACTCTCTACTACTCTCTACTACTCTCTCTCTCTACTACTCACTCTCTACTACTCACTCTACTACTCTCTACTACTCACTCTCTACTACTCACTCTCTACTACTCGCTCTCTACTACTCTCTACTACTCACTCTCCACTACTCAGTCTCTACTACTCTACTACTCTCTACTCTCTCCAGTACTCACTATCTACTACTCTCTACTACTCACTCTACTACTCACTCTCTGCTACTCTCTACTACTCAGTCTCCACTACTCCACTACCCTCTACAACTCACTCTCTACTACTCACTCTCTACTACTCTACTGCTCCCTACTACTACTTACTCTCTACTACTTTCTTTCTACTACTCGCTCTCTACTACTCTCTACTACTCACTCTCTTACTCAATATCCACTACTCTCTACTACTCACTCTCTACTACTCTGCTACTCAGTCTCCAATACTCCACTACCCTCAACTACTCACTCTCTACTACTCATACTCTACTACTCTCTCTCTACTACTCACTCTCAACTACTCACTCTCTACTACTTACTCTCTAATACTCTCTCTCTACTACTCACTCTCTACTACTCACTCTCTACTACTCCCTATTACTCACTGTACTACTCACTCTCTACTACTCACTCTCCACTACTCCCTACTACTCTCTCTCTACTACTCACACTCTACTACTCATCATCATCATATATAGTCTTTATTTCGATAAAATTTCATCAAGAAAGACATTTTACAGACATAAAACTTAAAATACAATACAATATCATTAAAAACAGAAGAAAACATAAACCATAAAACACTGAAAAGGAAGAGGAAGATCACAGCATCATACCAGGCAACTATTAAGACTTATTGCGGATAATCCAAACCCAGCCAAGGAATTTAGCCACAGCGATTACAACGCACTCACTAGTGTCGAATCGCGCAATGTTAAGTGCTACAAAACCCTGCCGGGTGCCCATATTCTGGCAGAGAGGTTTGAGCCATTTAGCCCGAGGTGCAACGTAGGCCGGGCAGGCAAAGAATATGTGGCCGACAGAATCAACACAGTCCGAGCACCACCTACAGGTATCACGAGAGCCACCCTTCCATTTTTTAGTGAATGAGTTAGTGGGTAGGGAACCTACCCTGAATTGGTGGTATAGTTTCCTGTCGCTAGGCCTGGTGATGATATCCCAATATTCTTCGAAAACAGGAGTTTGTTTAAATCCAAAAAACTTGCCAGTTAGGGACTCAGGGGAAGCAGATAGAATGTGTTTTTGGGAAATCATAGACCAATAGAGGGTCTTAAAACTTTGTTTCGGGGGAAAGGAACTGTTAGCTGGATCAGACCAGAGGGAACCTAAGCCCATAGAGTCCAATAAAAGACTAACATGTTTACACCAGGGAAGGTCACCCGCCCCCAAAATACAACGAACATCCATAAAAACTTTGGCAAAAGAAGCCAGTTCAGGAACTGTCCATAGCCTCCTCCAATAAGCCAGAGGTTTAAACCTGGCAATCTCATCAAACGAACAACAACCAAGGTCCAAAAAAAGTGGTTTCACTGGCGTTGAGCTGGGGAGTCCCGTTAACTTTCTGAAAAATTTGTTTTGGGCTTTAACCAGGGAAGAAAGATCTGTATGACCCCATAATTCAGCACCGTATAAAATTGCTGAATTAATTCTGGCTTCAAAAATTTTGATAGGAGGACCTATCATTTTTGCCTGGGATTGTTTTTGTTCCTTGATCAGACAGCCCGATAGTTGAGCAAATTTAAGAGAAAGAGCGTCAATTTGAGGTCCCCAGTTCAACTTATTTTCAAACAAAACACCCAGGTAGGTCATAACATTTGTGCGTTCCAGAACACCACTATCCATGGTCACCTGACCCCTCACAGGTTTCCCTTTGTTAAAAACCATATATTTGGTTTTTGAAATGTTAACTGACAGGTCGCAGTCGGAGCAAAAGGAAGAAAATAAATTCAGAGCCGACTGCAGCCCGGACAAAGTTTGTGAGAGGAGTAGGGTGTCGTCCGCAAACATAAGCAGCGGAACCTTGGACCCTCCTAACATGGGGGCATCTGTAGATTTGTTGGAGAAATATTGGACAACTCTATTAATAAATAATAAAAATAATGTGGGTGCGAGAACACACCCTTGTCTGACGCCTCTGTTGACATTAAACTTGTCAGTGACCTGCCCTTGATTACCCCAGCGGACTTGGGCAAAGTTATTATCATGTAACCTAATTATAATGTTTAAAAGGTCCGAAGATAGCCCAAGCTCCGCTAATTCACCCCAGAGTTTGGTCCTATTGACCAAATCAAAAGCAGACCGAAGGTCTACAAAGGCTGCATAAATTGTACCATTGCAAAGATAAACCGTTTTCCAGACAATTAGTTGGAATTTAAAAGCCTGGTCAATGGTACTAATGCACGATCTGAAGCCTGCCTGTAGGGGCGAAATGATGTCGAACTGCTCAGCCCAAAGCTGGATCCTTACCAAAATCATTCTTGCTACAATTTTTTGGACAGAGTCAATAAGACTAATGGGGCGATAATTGCCCGGGCACGAACGATTACCTTTTTAAAGATGGGCAAGATCTCAGCGCCCTTCCATGAGTCGGGGATAGGGGCCCCTTTAACTAGTGCATTAGCCAGAAGGGCGATGTAGGAGGCCCATTTACCAGGGTCGGATTTAAAGAGGTCCGCAGGGACACAAACGATACCTGGGGCCTTGCCATTTGGAACCCTCGATATTGCTATCTTAACCTCATCAACGTCAAACTCAAGGTTAGAAGGTATAAGCGGGTCCCGACAATGTGGTTCAGAAGATGTAACAGCCATATCAACATCGGAAAACTGGGATTCATAATGGGATACCCAGTTGTCCGGAGAAACATTGTTGGAGGGAACCTGTGTGTTTGATGTATTACCCCACTTCAAGGTGTGCCAGAACAATGTTAGGTTCCTTAATTTGCTGGCTGCCAGTAAGGCACTCCAGTGGTCATTATCCCAGTCACGCTTCGCCTGGACTTTGGCCCTGGTGTAAAGTTTTCTCATAGATCTAATAGTGGCCTGGTCCTTAGTAGCGATAGCAGCTTTCAAAGCATTATATGAATCTCGGCAGTTCTTATTATACCAAGAGCTTTGCTTGGGGATTTTGGGAGGCATGGCCTTGCAGGGTTTTGAGAAGATGGATTTTAGGTCCAAAAACAGATTGGTATGTATGTTTGTAGCATCAACAAAGTCGCCATTTTCAAGTCTAAGTGACTGTAAGGCTACAGTTGCTGAGGAGACTTAATCGCCAATCTCAGAAAGTATAGCACTATCAAGAGCAACCCTATCCCATCGCACTCTGCGATGATTATTGGTTAAAAGGGCATTGGCAGTCGATATCTCAGATTGGGTGTTTCTAAACTGGGGGCTGAGCAGGAGTGTCAGAACCAAGGGGTTGTGATCACTCTCAATTCGCTCACATATCATCATATCACCCAGAGTATGCCAGTACTCCACTTTTATTAGAGCGTAATCAATTCGACTACTACGACCTCGACCATCGGAAAAGGTCACTTTGCCAGACGGATCCGAGGGGGTTCGTCCATTGGCTGCTCTGAAGCCACGTTCTAGGCATAAACTCGTCCACTGAACAGCAGATTCACTCCAACGTTTAATAGGAGTGAGGGCGAGAAAAGGTATATTCCAGATAATATCAATTTCCGTGGTCAGAGAGTCGCATTCTGGGTATAGTGGCTCGAAACAACAGTTGAAATCACCTATGATAAATACGTTGGTGCTAGGGTCAACTGTCTCCAGGAACTCATCCAATTGTAAGAATGTATTAGTTCCTCGCCCTCCTGGAAGACCCCGGTTGTAAACATTAATTAACAATATTAAGGGTTCATCGTTGCTCTGCAGAGAGATGATCAGAAGGTCGGGATTGTCAATAGACAGTTCGGTTAGGCTATACTTCAAGGTTTGCCTAACCCAGAAACAGAGACCACCAGAGGAACGACCCCTGGGGTTACTAATTGCCCCCTTAAAAAAGTTTACATACCCAGAATAACAGACAGGGTCAACAGCCCATGTCTCCTGGAAAGCCAGGATATCATGGGTAGAGACCCAGGCGGACCAATCCTCGTTAGTTAGTTTGCTACGGAGACCCGCAATGTTCCAAGAAGCCAGGGTGAGGACGGGGGAGCCAAGGGAGGCCAAGGGAACTAGGGTGCAAGGTAAAGTTGGAGAACTGGGGGAACCCTGGGGAATTGGGGAGCATGATGGAGTTGGAAACACAGAATGGGATTCAACGCCATCAAAACCCGTAGTCTTGGTTACAGGGTTACAGGAAACAGTTTGTACAGGGGGGGGAGGAACTAGGAACAACCCACCAATATCAAATACCGCATCAGAGCATATATGGCTGGTGGTAATGGGAGCACAAGACAGAGGTAAATGTGAGCTCTCCAGATCTGCGGGTGGAACGTGGGGCTTGTAGGGGTGTGTGTGTAAACGGTCACAAGGAAAACCAGGGGGTGAGAACCTCTTGTCAGTACAAAATCGTCCAGGCATGCCCCGGCCACTGGACCCATAAGGCACGGGGCTATGGTTACAAAGAGGTCAATCAACCCCATCCAAATCACTCAGTGGGGCGTACGGGTTAGATAGTGGAAGGTGGAAATCCAAGCCCTGAACTCTACGAGGACACCTAGAGACCCTCTCCCAACCGAGTGATCCGGCGTTGGACTGTTGGAAAGGTGCAGGGGGATAAAAATATGACAGATCTGTAACAAAAATTCCTGAGGCACCCGAGATGTTAGGGTGGGAACATAGGAAACGCACCACCCTGGGGTCACGAAAATTTACAAGCACACAGTCCCCCTCTACTCTCTTAACCCCACTGCCCAGCCAACACACCCTGCGAACAATCAAAATTTCTGCGCAAGAAGAAGCGGGCAGAGGCCTGTTACGATTTAACCAGTGTGTAACCTTGTTTTTTAACTCACTATGGGACTCAGCCTTATCCTGCGAAAGACTGGGAACACCCACCAGAATGGCAGTATAAGGATGAGACTCAGGCGGGAGGTTAATACGAGGGAGTTCGGAAAATGGAGAAGCACCCTGAACGAGGGAGTGCTTAATGGTAGATTGATTTCTATTGTTATTTACGTTTCTATCTGGAACGTGGTGGGAAATGGTACAAGATGACTGGTGGGGAGTGTTTGTGGGAGAGACAGTGGAAGCAGGGGGATCTAGGGGAGCTCCAAACATAGGGGTGATGTCATTAGGGACAACCTCGACCACAGTGGTTAAATCAGGAGGTATTGCGGGCCCAGAAGACAGTGGAGAAGCTGAGAGTTTCTCAGTTATTACCAGGTTGGCATGCATCATAACCTCTAGTTTTTCGACCAGATGAGAGAGATGATTAACTTTCTCATATAGTGGAGTAAGGAAGGACTTGTACAACTGCTCCAAAACCTCAACATGGTCGGCAGACAAAGGGGATGTAGTGGACGAGGACACAGGGCGAGAAATGTGCACAGAACTCACATCAGCGGCAAAAGTAACCTGTGGCACTGGAAGGTTGGGGTCGGG
Source organism: Triturus cristatus (assembly GCF_964204655.1). Lineage (NCBI taxonomy): Eukaryota > Metazoa > Chordata > Amphibia > Caudata > Salamandridae > Triturus > Triturus cristatus. Next base: position 1,083,245,268 of record NC_140583.1, on the reverse strand, counting down.
ACCGGGAACAGAAATTGCGGGCACTTTAATATTATTGTCGGGATTGCCCTTAAGATGCACTTCCCTGCATGTGTTCGTCCCCTGGGTTAACGGTGACAGGACACCCAGTAACGAGATTATGGGACCAGGCAAATCAGAAGGGGGCTGTAAAGGATTATCTAAAGCGGTTGGGGGCAAACCAAGGGGGGAAGAGCCAGATATTGTAATTAGAGTGTTGACCAGTGGACCTGTTGCTGAGCAAGTATCCAATCCAAGCTCGATGTGTTCGATAGGATTAGAAATAGGTTGTGGGGGCCTGGGGACAGGAGAGGAAACTGTCATAAGGCTGCCCAGAGAAGATCTTTTAGAAGACAAGTCGAGAGACAGTCTTTTTTCTGTTAGATCTATTTCGCGTTCAAGAATCCGGGCAGCTCTAGTAATAAAATTGTCTAACGTCCCGACACACAACCCCCAGTACTACTCTGTGCTAACTTCCTACCTGACCTCAGAGACGACATCACTGAAAACAACAGTTAGAAAGTAGGAGTTGGTTCTGAGACAGGTAGGCTAGGATTATGCTCAACCAGAATGAAGAGTACAGGCCCGTCCCGTCTACTTCCGTCCACGAACGGCCACAAACGGCCCGCTCTTTGCCCGGTCTTCGCCCCGGGCCTCGTCCCGCGCGCGTACCGCTAGCGCTCTAGGACGTATGCAGAGTTAAGGCCGGGGGAGGTGTAGGGGGCGTAAACGGGAAGAGGAACCAGGTGAGCACAGTTAGTGGAGCGCAATGCTCCGTGGTCCTCGCAGTCCCGTGGGTGAGTCGATCAGCATCCAGCCCCCAACAAACAGCGTAGCGTCCAGTACGTTGTAGATCAGCAGAGAGTCCCACAGTTGAAGAGCCCCAGCCAAGATTTTATACACTTGAGGCCAACGAGCGGCTCCCGCGCAGCGGGGGCCGCGAGGCGTGGCGGTGGAGGGAGGAACCAGACGGGAAGAGGAACCAGGTGAGCACAGTTAGTGGAGCGCAATGCTCCGTGGTCCTCGCAGTCCCGTGGGTGAGTCGATCAGCATCCAGCCCCCAACAAACAGCGTAGCGTCCAGTACGTTGTAGATCAGCAGAGGTTCCCACAGTTGAAGAGCCCCAGCCAAGATTTTATACACTTGAGGCCAACGAGCGGCCCCCGCGCAGCGGGGGCCGCGAGGCGTGGCGGTGGAGGGAGGAACCAGACGGGAAGAGGAACCAGGTGAGCACAGTTAGTGGAGCGCAATGCTCCGTGGTCCTCGCAGTCCCGTGGGTGAGTCGATCAGCATCCAGCCCCCAACAAACAGCGTAGCGTCCAGTACGTTGTAGATCAGCAGAGAGTCCCACAGTTGAAGAGCCCCAGCCAAGATTTTATACACTTGAGGCCAACGAGCGGCACCCGCGCAGCGGGGGCCACGAGGCGTGGCGGTGGAGGGAGGAACCAGACGGGAAGAGGAACCAGGTGAGCACAGTTAGTGGAGCGCAATGCTCCGTGGTCCTCGCAGTCCCGTGGGTGAGTCGATCAGCATCCAGCCCCCAACAAACAGCGTAGCGTCCAGTACGTTGTAGATCAGCAGAGAGTCCACTCTACTACTCACTCTCTACTACTCTCTCTACTACTCTCTACTACTCACTCTACTACTCTCTACTACTCACTCTACTACTCACTCTTTACTACTCACTCTCTACTACTCACTCTCTACTACTCACTCTCTACTACTCTCTACTACTCACTCTACTACTTACTCTCTACTACGCTCTACTACGCACTCTACTACTCACTCTCCATAACTCACTCTACTACTCTCTACTACTCACTCTCTGCTATTCTCTCTACTACTCTCTACTACTCTATACTACTCACTCTCTACACTCTACTCTCTATTACTCATCATCTACTCTCTACCTCTCTACCTCTCTCTACCTCTCTCTCTACTACTCTCTACCTCTCTACCTCTACCTCTCTACCTCTACACCTCTACCTCTCTACCTCTCCCTACACTCACACATATGCACATATATATGCATATATATGCATATGCATTCATATATATGTATGTGTGTATATATATATACATACATATATGAACATATTTATAATCTCTATATCTATATAAATACAAATATAAATGCATGCATACATATACATATATGCATACATATGCATGTTATGTATCACATGATTAGGTACACTACATTAACTCTTGCCCTATTTTATGTGTTTTAAGTTTTCTCCACTGTGACATTACCACATGTGGTATGATATGGCCTGTGATTGTATTGCATGGTACCTCTCTTTCTGGGTCATCTACATCCACTCTGTGACTCATCTCAGAACTCATTGTACTGCTGTGATCTCCAAATTCACATTTGGTTTACTCTTCCCTACTGTGTTCCTTCTTCCTTGGATCAGTCCAAGCCTGATTTCACTAGCATGATCTCCCTAATCCTTTTCTGGAGACTCTGCCCTCCTCCAACTTTCCAATTGCTCATCCCAAAACTCATATTCCTACAATGATCTCACAATGTACACTTCCTGGAGCTTTCCCTCTACTCTCCCTCCACTTTCCTTTTAAATTCCCTTCACATACTCACATGTCTACTGCTCACATCAACTGAGATTTCACTGGACTATTCCACCACTAATCCTTTTTGGGTTATAGCATGGCATGCGACTGGCCAATAAGCGCTCCAACGCCTATTCAGGAGGAGTAGGTGATATGCGTTTTGGACAAATCACCAAATACATAACATATAAATGGTGGCTTTCCTTCTAATCCTATTCTTTATTGGTTTACATAGACATTATATATATAGTTAGGACCTTGTTTCCATAGGAAAAGTGTTTTTTGACTTGCCTATATCTTTAGCTCCGTTTGACGAATCTGCACAAAATTTCCCCAAAATGTGTGCTGTGCGTCTTATTCATAGTTCCATCTAAACGTCACGCATGAGCTGACATGCACACCTAGGTTGCTCATTGCGCAGACACCTACAATTAGCACACACTACAAAGGAGTCCACCACATTCATAGGATTCCACCACATTCATTAAATGCTTCACTGGAACCTTTGAAGTGCAGCGGATGGTGATGTCACTGTACTTACAAATGCATTTTTATAGACACGCTGTTTTTAGAACTGCTAATGGAGGACATTTAAATAACAGCAGGAGAGAATTTCTAAAGCTTTTCCTGCATCCTGAGTCCAGTCTGCGACGTCTACAGACCTCCGGCTCCTCCACCTTTTCTTTTTTCCATCTCTGTCTTTGCACCTCGCGGTGTTGCTATTTTGCCTTTGGCATCACATGTGCTCCTCTAAGGCAATATTAGTCTGCAGGCTGGTCTCAGTTTAGCACGTCTGCTATTTTTGCTCGCTATTCACCTCTGCAGTGACTTGTTAAAAGCTCTACACAGCATGGCGCACTTTACATCACTGCCCCCTACCAGACCACCTCTTGATTTCTTCAGTTCTTGCTCTTTTATTTGCACTTTGTGGCATCACTGGCTTCAGCTGTGGCATTACATGGGCTTTTCGGAGGAGATCTCTGTTCGTAGGGTGGTTTTATCCAGTACAGCACCTTCAGCTGTTATTATCGGTCAGTGCCCTCTGCGGTGACTGTGAAACGCTCGCTACTGTATTCTGTTATTCACATTTGTGTCTCCCTACAGAAACTGCTGTGTTATTCCAACTAACACTTTTGTAAACTGCGATTACAAATACAGCAGCAGAATAGGTTTTAGGGTTTGTGGGGCCCCTGTTAGACTATGAAAATGCGAGTGCACTTTTTTCATTTCTTTTATTGGTGCGACAAGCTATTTCCAATAGCACACACAACAAAGCAAAAAATGAACAAACAGGACAAACGTTTTTAGATTTAGTAGAGAGTATATTTTAAGTGGCGACTGAAAATACATGCATAGGCACTTAGGGGCAGATTTGTGTTTCCTCGCGCATCCCTGCAAATCAGCAGGAATGCGCCAGGAAAGATGCGTCACGGAAGTTTACCCTTGCGCCACAATAGATGCGCCGCATTTACAATGCAGCGCATTGTGGCGCAAGGATAAACAGATGCGTGACGCATCTGATGGCGGAAGGGCGGCGCATTGCTGGAGTTGCGTCACGAGCGCGACGCAGCTCCAGCAAGGCTCGGGGGTGCCCTATCATTACAATGCTGCGTCAATCCTTACGCCTGCTTCAAGCAGGCGCAGGGTTTTGACGCAGCATGGGCTCAAAAGTGACTGAGTGAAATCTTGTAGATTTCACTCAGCCACTTTTAGGAGGCGTTCCTGCGACGGAACGCCCCCCCCCCTGCACAGGTACGCCTACTTCAGGCGCAGGGCTTTACAACGTGACGCATCTCCCAGATGCGTCACGTTGTAAATACCCCGCAGCAAGGCGTAGGATTTGCGCCGCCGCTGCGTCACAAAAGTGACGCAACGGCGGCATAAATGAGGCGCAAGGGGCTCATAAATCTGCCCCACAGTGCTTGAAAAGTCATCCAGTAATTAGGGCCATGTGTGGAGCAATTTCATAATATTACTTACCTCATTATAAAAACAAAACTGCAAGTACTTTGTAATGTGAGCTTGAAAGCAAGGACTCGCAGCTGATTTCCCCAACAATAGGTTCTTACCCACAAACCAGTTCCCCAAGTGTTCCCACTCACCTCACAGAGAGTTCCACAGAGTCAACAATGGAAACCTGAAGGCCATTCCAGGCAAACCAGCCCCCTGCGTGCTATCTGACAGATCATTTTAGAGAAGTGACAGTGTCATCCTCTGGGGCATTTCAGCTATGTTACTGTGGAATCAGATGGCCCTTTCTAAAAAGGAAATGCATCACAGTGCATTCAGCTAGGCGACTTCACCCCTACCTCACCCCTTTATAATATTCTTAGGCCAGTCGATAATGAAAATGTATAGCTAAAGATAAATACATACTGTATTCAACCTTTCTATTAGAAACTTTGCAAATCAAAATATTTCCATCAAAATCTTTGAAAAGTTACTTTATTTGAATAAATGACCGAATTAGTGAGTATGCAAGTTAGACAGCGAGTGAGTGGTGAAAAAATGAGAAATTGAATGGGATCACTGACAAAATATCGAGAAGGAGAATATCGACCCACAAAAATATCGAGGGAAAAATATAGAATGCCAAAATATCGAATCCCTATCTCTAAACAGGTAAGTAAAAAAATATAGAATCCAAAATATCGTTGTAAAAAATATAGTTAGTCAAAATATCGAATTTTTTAAATGTCTTAAAAGTAATGTAAAATTAATGAAATAATACATATAATTAACTGAAACATACTTAAAAATACTTAAATAACTTTAAAATGAATAAATAATTAATGTAAGTAAAAAAGATTAATACATATATATTAACGTAATATTAATTAAAAATATTCAATATTTTTTGCGTAGGATAGCGGGCGGGGTAAAATTTACTATTACCACTCCAGTAAGTGCAATAGTAGGGAAAGCGTTGGATAGCGGGAGGGTAAAAATTACTATTCCCACTCCAGAGAGTGCAACAGTAGGGAAAGCGTTGGATAGCGGGAGGGTAAAAATTACTATTCCCACTCTAGAGAGTGTAATAATAGGGAAAGCATTGGATAGCGTAGGGGTAAAAATTACTATTCCGACTCCAGAGAGTGCAACAGTAGGGAAAGCGTTGGATAGCGGGACGGTAAAATTTACTATTCCCACTCCAGTGAGTGCAACAATAGGGAAAGCGTTGGATAGCGTAGGGGTAAAAATTACTATTCCCACTCCAAAGAGTGCAACAGTAGGGAAAGCATTGGATAGAGTAGTGCTAAAAATTACTATTCCCACTCCAGAGAGTGCAACAGTAGGGAAAGTGTTGGATAGTGTAGGGGTAAAAATTACTATTCCCACTCCAGAGAGTGCAACAGTAGGGAAAGCGTTGGATAGCGGGAGGGAAAAATTTACTATTCCCACTCCAGTGAGTGCAACTGTAGGGAAAGCGTTGGATAGCATAGGGGTAAAAATTACTATTCCCACTCCAAAGAGTGCAACAGTAGGGAAAGCGTTGGAAAGCGTAGGGGTAAAAATTATTATTCCCACTCCAGTGAGTGCAATATTAGGGAAAGCGTTGGATAGCGTAGGGCTAAAACATACTATTACCACTCCAGTGAGTGCAATAGTAGGGAAAATAATAATGTAATATTTTATTAAAAATACATTAATTATTAATACCCAAAAAAGTATTAAAATTAATTACCAATCACACAATATTTAATAATTTATTAATTATAAATACCAATATTTTTTTTTAAATTAATTCCCTATTCATAAATAATTTACAACCAATTCATTTTCAATACCAAAAATTAATAAATACAAATAATACCAATTAATAATTAATTAATAATAAATTAATTATCAATATACAAAAAATATTTCAATACTTAATTATTTACAATTAAATTACTTCCCACCATATTCCCCTATAAACCCACAACCCGCTATTAATAATAAATTAATACAATTAACATAATTATCAATTAAACAATTAATACAAATTAATTACCAATTAATAAAAATTATTTACCAATTAATAATTAATCAACAACCAATTAATTTTCAATACCAATTAATAATTACCTAATAACAATTAAATTACTTCCCACCCTAATCCCCTATAAACCCACAACCCACTACGCAATTAAATTACACAAAAATTAAATAACATAAAATTCATTACTTTAAAAATATTCAAACATACATTCCAAAATTGATACATACTTTTAACACATATACTAACACTTAAAACACTATAAAAAAATCGATATTTTTAACAACTATATTATGACTGTCGATATTACTTACTTCTATATTATTTAAATCGATATTTCTTTCCTGATTTTCGATATTCTTCACCACTATATTTTGGCATTTCGATATTCTGTCCACTCTATATTAAAAACTCGATATTCTGTCCAGTCGATATTTTTTATTCGATATTATGTCTGTTAACCATTGAATGAATGGGCAAGTGAATAGATTTGTGGATTTTTGAATGAGCATATGACTCTCAAAGCGGGTAAGTGAATGAACAAACGAGTAGATAAGTGAAACAGTGATTGAACTGGTTATTGTCAGTCAGTCAGTCAAAGAACTTTATTCGGTTACTAAAAACCATAAAAGCAATACAAAATACATAAAATAACATTAAAAATTCAGTAAAACGGATTTAAAAAGTGATTGCAAATCCTAAAATAAAAGGAACATATCAATAAAAATGAGGAGTGCCAAATTTACAAATGTCAGGTTTGGTGATTGATCTTTGTGGCCAGACTAATTTTCTTTTGTCTAGCGGCTGCTACCAAAAAACACGCTACACCATATGTAACCTGTACCGAGTTCAACATCTGTAAATATAATAGAGCCGGCCGTACCTGCGCAAAATTTAAGTCTTTCAGAATAGGAAAAAGAAATTTTTTGCGGGCCACCAGATAATGATCACAAAGCATCACTAGGTGCAGGGTATCCTGTGTAGAGAAAAAATCGCAGGAGCAGGGTGGGGATTCTTCTGGGATACCCCACTTTGTATACGAGCCAAGCACAAGATGTATCAGATTGAACCTGAACCTTATAAGTAGAAAACGATGATATGGTTTAGTAACATATTTTAAATAAGGTTCCATGGCCAAAGACGACGAAAGTTGGTAAAGTGATCTTACCATTGGTTTACAAAGCTCAACCGTTTCCCTCTCAGCTTCCAACATATTTCGAAAGTGCTGCTTGACCCACTTTACATCTTCTTTTTTAAGGTTCTGTGGAGAAGAGTACATATCCGGGCGACCTAGCCTAGCGCATGCCGCTCTAACATACGCTAGCCAAGGTATACTATCTGCTTTGTCCAAAGACATGCAGTCTTTAAGAATGCAGTGGTTCAATGTGATCTCCTCGTTTGTCCAGGTTTTAATCCAACATAACAGTGGGGACATTTTTAGGAAATCGGTGACATAACCCAAACCTATTTCGTTATGTATTGAATATGTGGGGGATGATTTCGGGAGTGATAACAAGGCTCGTATAAAATTGTTTTCTACGATTTGAATGCCTGGGGCTGAAACGTAGCCCCATATATCTGCCCCATAGGATGCAATTGCCACACATTTGGCTCTATAAATACAAGTCATGGCTTCCATGGGTCTCGAACCCAATCTTTTAGCAAAATGCATAAGAGCTGTGGTAGATCTACTTACACCATTCTCCTTTAACTTTAGTTGGGCACCCCAAGTTCCTTTCTCATCAAAAGTGACTCCTAAGTAACAAAAAAAGGGTACCCTCGAAATTGGGGAATTGTTACAGCTAAAGGCCCTAATCTTCATGTTTTTCCTCCGTGAGCCTGTAACCATAACATGGGATTTAGTGGTGTTGATCTTTAGGTCCAAGGCTTCCATGAAACCACCAAAATGATCTAATAATCTTTGCAGGCCCGTACCAGTCCGAGCTACAAGGACGGCATCGTCCGCATACAGCAGTACCGGAATGGGTAGCCCCCCCATATGCGGTATGTCCAAGGTAGCTGAATCCAGGGATTTCCCCAAGGAATTAATATATAGTGTAAAAAGGAGAGGGGCCAGAATGCAGCCTTGTCTGACCCCTCTTCCTGACCTAAACTTCGCAGTGCATCTCCCTTCCCTTGTGACCCTAACCGAAGCGGACAGATTTTGGTGAAGGTCGTGCAAAAAATTAACCAAGGTGCTATCCAAGCCCATGTCTCGCAAAATAATCCAAAGTTTTGAGCGATTTACCAAATCGAAAGCAGAAGATAAGTCCATAAATCCCAAATAAAGAAGCCCACCCTTCGCCACAGTGTATTTACTAATGATAAGGTGAAGGTTTAAACATTGGTCCATGGTCCCTCTATGTGCTCTGAAACCGTACTGTAAGTCCGATAGGGTCCCGCTCTCCCCTAGCCAGTCCCCCATTCTTTGCAAAATTAATTTTCAATACCAATTAATAATTACCTAATAACAATTAAATTACTTCCCACCCTAATCCCCTATAAACCCACAACCCACTACGCAATTAAATTACACAAAAATTAAATAACATAAAATTCATTACTTTAAAAATATTCAAACATACATTCCAAAATTGATACATACTTTTAACACATATACTAACACTTAAAACACTATAAAAAAAATCGATATTTTTAACAACTATATTATGACTGTCGATATTACTTACTTCTATATTATTTAAATCGATATTTCTTTCCTGATTTTCGATATTCTTCACCACTATATTTTGGCATTTCGATATTCTGTCCACTCTATATTAAAAACTCGATATTCTGTCCAGTCGATATTTTTTATTCGATATTATGTCTGTTAACCATTGAATGAATGGGCAAGTGAATAGATTTGTGGATTTTTGAATGAGCATATGACTCTCAAAGCGGGTAAGTGAATGAACAAACGAGTAGATAAGTGAAACAGTGATTGAACTGGTTATTGAATGAGGACTGAGTGTCCAAGTAGTTGAGCAAGTGAGTTGGTGAGCAGTTGAATGTGAGAATGAGTATGCAAATGAAGCAGTGAAGGATTGGATCGCAATTGTGCAAATTAGTAAGTGAATACGCAAGCACAAATCCAGTTAAAGGATGAGCAGCAAATAAGAGAGTGGGAAAGCAAGTGAAAGACAATGGATGCCAGTAAGTGACTGGGTGAATAAGCATGTGATTGAAGTGAGTGATGGAGTGAGAAAATGAGTAATTGACTGAGCACATGAGAGTGACTTTGTTCATGTGAGTTTACAAACAAGTCAATAAGCAAGTGAGCGAGTGAAGCATGAAATGAGTGAGTGAACAAATGACTACCAACAATTTGATGTGGTGACTGAGAAAATGATCATGTTAGTGAACAAGTCAAAGAATAAGAAGCTGAATTAGAAGTGAATTAGTGCAGAAGTATTTGAGTGGTTCATGACATCAGTGAGTGAATATAAAGCTTTCTGCATTGGGGATCCTAGTGTAACACAGTGAATCCCTCAGCCAGACTGCCTCTACCTCTCCCAAAACAAGAAATGACACTTGGCATGATCTTCGAAAAGAGTAAATAATGATTGACTAGAAACACTATGGGACTTATTTATGAGCCCCTTGCGCCACTTTTGCATCACTTTTCCCATGTTAAAAGTGACGCAAAAGTGGCGCAAGGGGCTTTTAAATCTGCCCCTATCTCTTTATTCATTATTTGACCCCATGTTTTGGATTAAGCACTTTTGGCTAATTCATTCTGCAGGAAACTCCCTAGCCACTCCATAAATGAAATACAAAAACAATATCATTGAAAGACTTAACAGATTGAATTGTCTGCAAGCCCTCATAACAAAATAAGTTAAGAATATATATATATTATCTACTGGCGGTCGCCAGTAGATAGTTATAGTTAGGACCGAGTTTCCATAGGAAATCTGAAAATTCTATTTAGAATAACTTTGGCACCGATTGGCGAATCCTCGCGAAATTTTCAAAACTAATGGGGCGCTCCGTTCAGGTCCTACCCTGAAAGTCTCGGGGTGATTCGTCAAGCGGGGGCTGAGAAAAAGGGGGGGTCCCAAAACACGTTTTCCCCATGGATTTTTCCATAGGGACTTTAGTCGCAGCTACAGCCTGAACGGATTAACAGAATTATGTGAAATTTGGCAGAGAGGTAGCTAAAAGGTCCATGAAGTGCCTTTTGCAGGTTTGGTGTAAATCTGTTCAGTATTTCCAGAGAAAAAAGCATTTAAATCAATATATATATCTGTACGCGCGCAGCGTACGCGCTGGGTGCGCGCACTTAGCCGTGCGCGAGCGCACTTCTGATTGGTTGTTAGATGTAAGTAAACATTCGAATCAGTGGAAATCAGGAAGCGGCGGCCGCCATTTTGTCTCTCCAATTTTGAGGGGGTGAGAAACAAAGGGGGAGAACGTGTAAAGGGGGCAGAGTGGAGAGATATTGACCCACTAGGCATTGTCAGGGGGTCACAGTAGGACCTTGTAGGGCAAAAAAAAAGATTTACATTTTTTTTAAAAATATCGCCGAGTGCGCGCACTCAGCGCGCACCCGAAAAAAAACGTTAAAAAAATAATAATAAAAAATCGCATTTAAGTGTTTAGATATAAGGTGGCTCTAAAAAGAGCCCTTGTGTTCATTTTTTGGTACCTACAAGTAAGTACCGATGCAGAGTCTTAAGTTCAAGAGGAAGACTCTGTTGCCTTCATCAGTGAAGTGTACACCATCTCCTCTATAAATGTCTTGTATGTTGTAACGCAAGTTGTTGTGGTATATAGAACCCATACCATAGTCTCTGAGGAAAGCAGAAATAGATTTGTTGACGTGCTTCCTTGCTTTGTCAATCTGTGGACAAAATTGGTTGGACCAGTTCCACTTTTGCCTTTGGCATATATTAGAATATACAAAGGCAGTTTGTGGAAAAAGTGACATCAATTGCACAAAGGTGTCCTTAATAAGCATTTCCAGACCTACCCCAGTTAAAGTGCCTAGGTCATTTCCACCACAGTGCACAATAATAAGGTTAGGCTGTGGGAGATGTAGAAAGGTTTTCACCAAAGGCATTAATTGGTGCCACTTTAACCCTCTCTGACCAATCCATTTAATGTCTACATTTGGCAAAGCAAGGTCTCTCACCATACCTCTTTTTTCTGCAAATTTTTCACTCCAGAAGACATAGCTGTGACCAACAATCCACACTGTGAACATCTTTCAAGGAGAACAGGATGCACTCAGGAGGTGTCTTTCAGTAGAAAGGCAATATGAAAAGAAAGATAGATGTAAAATGGAGGCATACATACTTTTCTTAATAAAAATAAGTCATTGGCTGTTTCAAACCAATCTACACTAAAAACTAGGTTGTATGTTTATATTTTTAAAAGCATGTTTTGGATTGGTACAGAAAAATGTGTTCTCACTGAACATTACTTTGGATTTTCTGTTAGGTTTGAAAAGTCAAGCACTCTTGCTCTTTGGATTTGAAACATTGTCTGCTGAACTCCTGACCTCTCTGCTCACACCTGTGTTCCATAAGCTGTTGCTATGGTAGCAGGCAGAAGTCATGTTGGGGGAAGGGATGATTTGCAAAGGGGTTGAAAGTAGCAACCAATAGAAATGTGTGATTCCATTTGAAAAAATGTGGGAAGGACTGTGATTTTACATTAACATGTATATGTGTGAAAAAAGAGAGGGAAACATTGCCATTTACTGGTTCTGGAGAGAGGAGAGAGGTGTAGAGCTCTGATATTCTGACTCTGATAGTCTGCTGTTTGAGTGCCACATTTCTTTCTCAACTAACTAATTTTAAAGGTGAGTTATGAGTTTGAGAGGGGATGTATGTGGTGATTTTTGATATAAATATTAGAAATGTGAATCTTCTTTAAAAGTTATGTTTTACATTGTGTGGTTTGGGAGATATTTAACTGTCTTTAACTAGTTAAATATTATGGAGTATGTTTTCACCATAAGTTAATGTGTACTGGTAACAATGAGGAATACTGTTTTGTGCCTTCCATCAAACCATGAGTCTGTGTGCAGAGAGGAATTGTTGACAGAGATTTAATTTGTGTTGCTGTTGAAAAGTAAGACTTGCAGTTGAAAGAAAAGGACAGCTTCTTTTTAACTTTGATGGTTAGGATTTAGCAGAAATCACTTTGAAAGAAATGAGAGGAAAATGCCAACACATTTGAAATTAGCATGGTAGATTTTCGTTCTACTTTAAAAGTTGTGAATTACATTTTATGTTGTGGAAGATATGTATCTGTCTTGAACATGTAAGATATTTTGGAGTATGTCTTCCTCATAATTTAAGGTGTGCTGGTACTATCCAGGAACACAGTTTTGTGCCTAAAATCACAGCATGAGTCTGTGTGCATACAGGAATTGTTGTCTGAGATTTAATTTGTGAAGTTGTTGTACTGTAAGAATTGCAGTCCCAGGAAAGGGGCAGCCTGTGTTTTGTGCCTAAAATCACAGCATGAGTCTGTGTGCATAGAGGAATTGTTGTCTGAGATTTAATTTGTGAAGTTGTTGTTCTGAAAGAATTGCAGTCCCAGGAAAGGGGCAGCCTGTGTTATGTGCCTAAAATCACAGTATGAGTCTGTGTGCATACAGGAATTGTTGTCTGAAATTTAATTTGTGAAGTTGTTGTTCTGTAAGAATTGCAGACCCAGGAAAGGGGCAGCCTGTTTTCAAAACTCAAATTAACCCTTACCACACATGCACTGTTACATACATCCCTGCAGTCTTCATGCAGTTTTGGAAGTCTCTTTGCTCATCTCTCTTGCACCAGACAATACACAGTCTCCAAAAACACACTATTTGCACACACGCAGCAGCTTCTCCAACACTCCCATGCGTAGTACTCAGCTCTGAGTGGTGTTTCAGATAGCACTGTATAACGCAAACACATTCAACATCACCAAGGCTCATTTCCTTTGCTCTAGTGTAGTCACTCACCCAGGTTGCTCATGCTCATGGTATGAAGTAGCTGTTAGGACATGTGCTATTTTCTGCCTCTCTAATCTACAAGGACACTGTGTAATGATTCCCAGTTGATTTTCAAGCAACGTTTGCCTTATGATTTACCCAATTCTTACTTAATTTTTCTGAAACCTAAATTTTAAAAACTAAAAACTGCATCTGAAGAAAGCATTTTTTATAATTTTAAAGGATTATAATTGAAGATATCACTTAAAAAGGATTTTGAAATTACTATTGGCCTAAAGGAAAAGTAATAAAAACAAATATGGACTTCTTTGACAGATATTATTTTGGCATATGTGCTTTTGCAACAATGTTTAAAGACGGAATATCTACGAAATTTTTATTCATCTAGAAAGGTATTTGTAATATATATGTAACATTTCTATCAAGGTATATTTTAGTGTGGATAGTTTTGGGGCTTTTTTAAACAATCTTTCAGATTGTTTTTTTTTTGCCCGCTGTTAAATGATGAATACAATTATTTTCACTATTTTAAGTGAAAATTAAGAAATTCTGAAAACAGCAAAAAAAGGGCAAAACATTGCTTTGTAAAATATGTAAAAACATGTACTGCTTTATAAAATGTATGATTGAATATTAATACTTTTTTTCTTTTTTTCAGAACTAGAAAGAAAAATTAAAAAATGAAATTCTGTTTCCTTGCAAATTAGTAAAAATGTTTTTTTTCAAAATAAGTTATTTTAAAAATAAGGTAAGTTAAAAATATTTGTATTTCTTAATCATTCCTTTTCATGCTTCCTTTTCTTCACCTCTCTTTCTTCATTAAAATTAAAAAAAAATAAAAAAATTTAAAAACATCCTAGGGTGCACGCAGCGTGCGCACACCCCCAAAAAAATAAATAAATAAATAAATCCCCCAAAAATATTTTTAGGTTTACTTTTTAGGTGGCTCTGAAAAGAGCCCTTGAGTTAATGTAAGGAAACAGGAAGAGAAAAACGAAAAAAAGAAAAAACATCTATGGCCTAGAGCACTAATGCGCATCAAATTTTCGCTGAAGGAGATCAAGACTGGTCTCCCCCACAGAAATAAGACTACCGCAATCAGTGCACCATGTAGACAACCTCGCCAAACAAGGTGGACCGACAAGAGGTGTAGAAAAAGGTGAAGGCACCATCGCAGAAGAAGTGCTTGCCTGAGCTGCCGAAAATGTGCTCGGCTGAGCTGCTGCAGATGTCGTCGGCTGAGCAGGTGGAGGGTTTTCTCCAGAAGCTCGACGAAAAGTCACAGGATGCATTGCCTCAACATGCCTCATCATTGTGTGTATGCTAAAAGAGTACTTCTTGTTAGCATTCCCACGTGATAAGACTTTTTGACACAGTACACAAGTAACTTTCGGTGCATTCACCTTTTTTTGTCCCTCAGGGAAAGTAAAAAACTGCCAGATAAAGCTGTCTTTCTGCTTCCTGTTCCTCTGTCTCTCAGAAGTGTCCTGTTCACTCTCTGAAGATGGTTGCTGCTCAGCCATTGTCTCTCAACAACAGATTAGCTCCTTCTCCAAGGGAATCAGAACTAATAATGAAGAAATTGGGAGTGGTGTTGGAAGAATCTGGAAGTGAAAATACTTCAAACCAATCAAAAGTGATTATTCTTGATCACATGACTTGCCATGAGGGGATTGGGTGTGGTGTTGAAACAATTAGAAACTGAAAGTAATGAAAACCAATTAGAAGTGTTGTTTTATTATGCAAATAACCCGAGGTGCGCGCACGGAGCAAGCTCTGAGCGCGCACCGAGCAATTACGAATGCGGGAACACGTACGAGCACATGCACATACGTGGTATGCGCGTACGTAACGCGCATACGTAGCATACGCGTATACGCGAACGTCAGCGCGCGTACTCTACGCGTATACGGAAGTGTACCGCGTGGAGCACGTACGACGCACGCACGCATGCGTACGTACGCATACGTACTGGGTGCGCGCTCCGAGCGCGAAATCAAACGTATGTATACGTACGTAAATAATGTACGACGGAATTCATAATAAACTTATGCAAACGTACTAAGTGCGCGCTCTGAGCGCGCACCCTAAGAATTTATATAAAAAAAAAAGTGGACATAACTTAATAGAAAATATTAACTATGCTGTTCTACTTTATCCTAATTGAAAGTTTTAAAAAAAATGAGCCAAACCAAATTAAAGGATACAGATAATATATAAATGAATACATAGGAAAACATTTTTAAAACAAATATTTTAAAAATATAATTAAAAAATACATAACTTAGCATTTAAAAAACCTTGCAAATTCACTGAAAAAACCATAGGTTTCACAGACGTTATAGTTAGGAATTAGCATTTAACTCGTAAAAAACCAATGAAATTCCCCTGTTATAGTTAGTTCAGCTAACTATAACTCGCGCGCCCGCAATGCACTGCTGATGACGTCACATATTACATCACTCATGACATGGTCAGTGACATCACTCATGACATCACTGATGACATCTCAAATGACATCACTGATGACATCACTGATAACATCATCCTTGTGATAGAGTGGCAGACCTCCTCTCACCCTAATATAACCTTTGATACACACATTCAAAAATAGAGACTAAAATTTACAAAACAATGGACATACCAAAACCAGTTACAACAACCTCTTCAGTAATTCTAAGATCCACATACACATCCACTCATTCACCAACAGTCCTATACAGCCACTCATACATGTACTCACTCATCATATGTACTCATACACCTATACATCCTGTTACACAATGCCACTCATCCATAGAGTTACTCACACACATAGTCACTCATGCTAATAAAGATTCAAACATACATTTACTTGCATATACAGTTATACACACACCACCACACTTACTTCTACGGAAACTTACACATACTTAGTCTTTTAAACAATCACTTATAGAAACACATACTTATTCATACAGGAACTCTTTCAATCTCTCACTCTCACATATACTCACTTATATACACCAATAGTCACATATACTAGTTTAAAACATATGTAGTTACTCATAAAGACACTATTGAGACAGTCATTCACTCACTAACACACCCACGCACACACTCATCCGCCCATACAGTCCTGCACACATGCTGTCTTCAACACATACAAACAGTGAGTCACTCATTCATGCACCTATGCACTACGTAATACCCCCCACCGAACCATACAGACATCAGACACTTATACTGATACTCAAAAAACCAACTAATAACCTATATAGACACCCATGTAGCTACTCACCAACCCATGCAGCCACTTATACACAAAGTGAGAGACAGATACAGATATTTCCATATTTAAACATTACTCACTAAGCCATGTATTCACTATGATACACTTAATCAGTCAGTTACACAATCAATTTTCCCAAAACAAATCATCCATTTAGACACTTATATACCCATTTATTCTTCCATCGACCTTGAGATATACATATATAAAACATATTTAATTTTCAGAAAAACACACATTAACTGGATGATGTCATCAGTGATGTCATCAGTGATGTCATTTGAGATGTCATCAGTGATGTCATGAGTGATGTCACTGACCATGTCATGAGTGATGTAATATGTGACGTCATCAGCAGTGCATTGCGGGCGCGCGAGTTATAGTTAGGTGAACTAACTATAACGGGGGAATTTCATTGGTTTTTTACGAGTGAAATGTCCAGCTAACTATAACATGTGTGAAACCTATAGGTTTTTTTGTGAATATATATATATATATATATATATATATATATATATATATATATATATATATATATATATATATATATATATATATATATATATATATATATATATATATATATATATATATATATATATAAAAATATCTGTTTCTAAAGTCCATCTAACACTACCAAGCACTTCTAGGGTGGGTGCACCATTTGTGAGTATGGTCTCACACAATATTCTCAAAACTCAGTCTCCCTGAGGAAGGGAGAAATTCGTGGGCACACTCTTGTTCCAAATTCGTTATTTTATTCAGCAAATTGCGTTTTGGCTTTCATGCCTTTTTCAATCACTGATACACAGAGAACATAGAGGATACCATGTCTTTTAAAGTACCCAACGGACAATCCTATTGAAGGGTTTGGGCAGTGAGAGAGAGGGCGGCGCCATCCAGATAAAATACCACATTCCGGCTGCCATGTTAGGTGCTGCATCACAATAGTTGACATATAGCCATATATGCTGATTTCGGCTGTTAAATAAAACAATAACATACTAAATGGTATAAATACTTAAGTCCCCACACACAAGCAGTCAGGCTCTGTATGAGCTGCCCCTGGTCTCCATTAGAGGCGGTTATTATCTCCATCACTTGCTGTGGTTCTGTAATAGTGTTCAATCCCACCAGCCCAAATCTGCTATTTCACATGTTACCGCAGCATAATTTACCGTTTCAAAAAGGCCCCTCACCTCAACCGCAAATACCTATTAGTCAATCCATGGACTCCATGAGTCGTCCTCCGAATGTGGAGGTTCTGGCTGGCTACGGAACTCATCCATAAATACAAATTGAAACTTCATGACTCCCATGGGTAACTCGTGAAAGTGCGATGGTTCTCGCACTTACCCAAATACTTCAGTTACCAAAGTTCATCTAATACTGAAAGGGTGATGCTCATTGTGAAAAATGCTCCTCAAGTTTACATCTCTAGTTTATTCAACACGGTCTTCCAAAGTACAACAATGCGCCAAAAAAACCTCTATCTGGAGACCACTTTATTTATATTATTCCATTCCTCCATTGGATACCGCTGTATTCTTAGCCTAAACTCTAATGTCCCTCGTGCTGCAAATGCAAATAGCCCTTTTTTAGTGATTTGAGTGTTATTGCGTGATTTCCTACAGTAATCAACCTGTTACCATTGCATTGTTAGTTTTTAGGTCTCGCCTGACCCAGCGCATGCTCTGGTCTGGCGAGACTTATTGAGAGGGCTCCAAAAAGTGCTACCAGGCCAGCCTAGAGCTACAGTGCATGTGTGCGGGTGCGCGCACCGCGCTTTACCGCAATTACTTTCGCTTTGATGTTTGATCGTGATCCCGATCACTTTAACTTTCGCGGCCGCACGGCCGCTTTGCATAGCCAATAGGTCTCGCTTTTGGGACCTTATAAGTATTTAGTTATGCAACTGTTGCATGGCTAATCACTTATAAGGTCCCACAGGCGAGACCTATTGGCTATGCCAATGCTTGTTTTACATGCGTCTCCTTAAGTATGCCAGTGTCCATGGCTTTGCTGGTTACTTCCTAAGTCAAAGACACCTACGAAAGCAAGCCCACTGGCCAAGGCAGCAGTACTTAGGTAAAGACAATGCTATTTAGCATAGTGTTTACAAAGGCTAGTGTTATAAATGGGGTTTCTGGTTGGCTAGGCTATGCACCTAAGCCAGGCAGAATCCACCCCACTAGTCAGGGCAAGTAAGTTACACACCAAAGATAACCTGTGCTCACCCTATGGTAGCTTGGCGCAGAGCAGCCAGGCTTATCATCAGAGGCAATGTGTAAAGCATTTTCATAGCACACTCACACAGAAACACAATGAATACACCACAAAAGATACTCCACAAAGGATTATATAAATATATATATATATGGTATATTGCACATAAAGAAGACCAAAACAACATGAATCATAAATACTGTGCATATTATGCAAATACTGAGATAGTACTGATTATCCAGGACAAGGCAAGAATCAAAATGACATCCATCATAACATCCGTGCATATAATGCCAATTTAAGTTAGGGAAAAGAACGTGAATTTTCAAATATCAACATAAATATTGGGCTCACAAAATCTCACCAGAAGCACATAGGGTGCAGCACACCTGCACTCCTATTACACTTTATATGGTTATTAGACATTCCACGTAGGGCACAGGAGCAAATGCAAGCCTACTAAATGTACTATGGTAATTCACTGCTAAGTTAAAGAATGTGACCAGTTTTTTGTGACATGTGGGGGATTCCGTTGATGTTTTACCCCCTGATGCCACCATAGGTCAACTGCCCCCAAAGAAAGTCCCAAGAAAGGCGAAACACACACTGTAGAATCAGCTGGAAGTCCTCACTGGGTTCCCTGCATGCGGAGTATTCAAATTGCAGTTGCCTACGATCCCGCAGCGCAGCTGTAGCTGCTCTGTACCTTTTCCCCCTCCCCTTGGCTCCTCGGTTGTGGCTTAATAGAATCTTCATAGATCCCAAAAGAACTGGGAGAGGGCAAGCCAACCAGTCCCTGGAGAGCATCGGGGGCACAAAGCGCAGGCAAGCAATGGCCAGCACATAAATGCAGTTTGCAAAGTGGCAGTCCCACCTGCAGCCCCACAATCAGTAGGCAGAAGGCCAATACAGCAAAGTAAGTAGTCCAAATGACGGTTTCTCCTGGCAGCACAGCAGTCATCTGGCAATGTGCAGTTTGTAGAGCCAGCAGCATCTGGTTACAAGTTCCACGCCGTGTCTAAAAACATGGGGCCAGAGCCCCAGTACTAATGCTCAATAATGTCTTTGATGGACGGGTGACTTCAAAGGAACATTCAGAAGTGCTCAACAATCCCTTTCCATCCAGCCCTGGCCCCAGACAATCAGTAGAGGGTAAATCAGCCTTTTGTGTGAGGGCAAGACGCAACCTATACAAATATAAAGTGTGAACGACCTCTCCCTCTCCCACCCCAGGAAGTCTATCAGTATGCAGAGGACTGCAGATGTATCCCCACTTACAGCCAGCCCTTCCTGTGCGATGGTTGTCTGGAAAGTATGCACCAAATGTAACTGTCACAATAGCTCAGACATATATTGGGGTCAGGCTGCAAAGCACAAATAGTCATAAGCACAGAGACATTTCCACTTTCTAAAATTGGTATTTCTAAAATAGTAATGTAAAATTCAATTGCACGAGTAAGCTAGATTTTCACCACTATTCTAAACATACCAAACATGGCTACTCTACTCCTTGCTGATCAGGAATTACCACTTAAAAGTGTATAAGGGAATTCCCAATGCTACGCTATGAGAGAAGTAGGCCTTGCTGGAGTGAAAAACGGAATTGGCTGTTTGTCACTACCTGGACCTACCACGTCTGGGAATACCCATCCCACTTAGGGCGATCTCTTGACTGGGGAAGAATGTCTGCATTGTCAGCATTCCGTCCATCATTTGTTTGTTGTAACGCTTTTCGCCCTAAGTGGGATGGGTATTCCCAGACGTGGGACCCGTGCTCACTACGCCACTGGAGTCAAGCTATCCTGGCTGATGACGGCTGATAGCCAGAAACCGGTCCTAGGATGCTTGATTCCGGTCCAGGGAAGACATGGCTTGGCAGTTCGGGCTGGACTGTTCCCATGAGGCACAGGGTCAAGACTGATTTGCATATGGCCATGTCTAAACTGGGGTGGTGTAGTGGGCAAAAGAACAATGGATTTAATCCAGATCTCTTGACTGGGGGAGAATGTCTGCATTGTCAGCATTCCGTCCATCATTTGTTTGTTGTAACGCAGGCCCACTAGTAGCATTTAATTTACAGACCCTGGGTATATGGGCTTCCCCTTTACAAGGGACATACAAATAAATCAAATATGTCAAACAGGTGTAAATTAATCATACTATGTTTAGAGGAGAGAGCACATACACTTTAGTGCTGGTTAGCAGTGGTTAAGTGCCCAGAGTCCTAAAGCCAACAGATAGAAGGTCAACCAAATAGTGGGAGCAAGGCAAAACGTTTGTGGATAACTCTGCAAAAAGGACAATGTCCATTAACCAGTTGTTAGTGCCCGCCTCTCACTGTGTGCCATACCTCTAGGCAAAAAACATGTATAACTGTGCCGCTATTCTCTCACACTCATCCAGACATAAGCACACTTGAGAGCAGCAACAATGTGCACAATAGTGCACACGCAGGACCAGATATACTAAGATATTGCATCAGGATTGAACCACATTAGTGGCGCAGCCCCAACGCAAAAACATGTTAGCATTTACTAAGCCATACAAAGTCAATTTGCGTGGCTTTGCGTGGTTTAGTAAACTCATAGTAAGGCAGCGCTGGGCATAGCACTGCTTTGCATTACTTTGTGTTACGTAGGAGTTACATGGGGGAGCATGGGCATTGCCCTGCATCCATCCATGTATGTAGATGCAAATGCAGATTTATAAAGGCTTGCAAACCTGGGCTTGCAAAAATATTTGTTCACCTATCTGACAGATGTGTAATGAGGAGAAATATCTTCTTTTCTCCTCATTACTTTAACTGTCCAACTTTCCAAGTGTGCCGCATTCTGCAGCACACATAGCGAGAGGACTATACCGCTAAGGATTGTTTTTGTGCGGGAAGGTATCCGTTCCTGCACCAAAACAATCCTTCCCATAATGCAGGCAGCTGGTACTATGGTGCAAGGGTGTCTGTGTTTGCACTAGGCAGCCACAAGTGCGCCAGCGCTTAGAGGGAGCTGAATAGTGCTGTATCTAGGGACTGTATGTTGCTGTTCACCTCTCTTTTGTCCACTTAATGCACCACCGCATCTTGCCTTGGTGTGTTGTGTTGCAGGAACTATTAGTAAATATGCCCCACAGTTTTTTATTTAAGTCGGTGGTTGCAGGTGGGGCCCACTGGCACTCATTCCGGGGGATATTATTCCTCAACACACTTTGATCCAGAGCAAGCGAGAGAGAAAAACGGAAGAGTGTAAGAAAGAAAAACACTGACAAATGGAGAAAGCAGGGATTTAAAAGAATCTGCAAGAGTGGGATAAAGATGTCGGGAGTATTTGGTGCTGGATTACTGAGGTATGAGGCGGAACCAGGACTAGCAGCCTTGGTATTCAACACCCTGGCATCCGATAGCTCTAAAAGCGGGATTATGAGCAAAACTTTGAGCCCGAGACTTCTACTCTTACAAACTGAGCACTATGCTCACAATTGAGTATCTCAGGTCTGATTCCAAATGCTTTCCACACATCCACATGCCCTTCCAACCAAGCATGCCTGCTCCGCCCTGCCTGAAAATAGAGAACATTGAGCACTACAAGACGTCAAAATGGCTGCAGCCTACTGTACAAATGTAAAGTAACAGAAGCTGGAGCCCCAAGTCCACCACCACTGTGCACAGCCAGTAGCCAGCGAGTCCTTTGCCTTCAGTGGCATGTGTAGGGAAGTAGGAGTAAGAAAAAACAACTCAGCGCTGCAAAGGATGCTTTTCAGGGTCACTGGGGAAGACAGGAAGAGGGAGTTGAGCTGTACAGATGTGTAACTTGCCTTTAAAGGAGTGTTTCTTTCACATGGTGAACAGCAATATCAGGGTAAGATGCGAGAGGTGGCCTTGCACAGATCTGAAAACCTAGCACAAATGGGCTTAGATTTTCAGGTTTAAGGGACAAATTGCATCTCTGACAGGACTACCACACATTTCTCAAAAAAGCAAGCTGTCACTTGGAAAGAAGAACCAGAATAACAATTGACAAAAAGCAAAGAGGAGAAACAGAAGTAGGACATAATACTGGAGGAGGGGACACAGTTGTCATGGACAACAGGAAATGTTAATGTGTGGGTGATGGAGGCTTTATAACAAACAATTTTGAAAAGATGGGAGGACAGCGTGGTTAAACGTGTGCCAGGAAAGAACAGGACATTTAAGTGCATCATGCCGTGAATTATGCTTGATGACAGCACTTTTCCGAGCAGGAACAGAGGCAGCAGGTGAGAGGAGAGCATGGAGACCGATATTTATGCAGACATGCACTTTGTAGGCAGAACACACATAAATAGCGTAATAATTATGTGAATACAGGAAGCTGGCCAGAGGTGATGGACCACTGGGAGGGCTGTCACACTGGCACTAAAACACAGCCAAGAAGGGAGCATACAGCATTTAACTCGCATTGTGGAGTGACAACAGTACAGGATTGTTCAGTAACCTATCCCGGGACCCGAAGTGGTCACAACAGTCTAACAATGGCACTGATACACTGCAGCTCGGTAGTGAGCACAGCAATGGCGTTGTTGCTGTGTAACAAGGCCAGTGAATTGTGATGGAATTGTTATGTAACAGTAGCAATGAAACACTAACTACCATCTTGTGGTGACCACAAGAGCTGTGCGCTGTGGCATTGCTGTGTTACAGTTCCAAGGATGCACTCTTGTGATCACAACAAAGCTGGTATGGCTGTATAACAATAACAGCCTCACCACCTGGCTTGTCTGTCGGTCACTGGAATATGTGTGCAACAATGTAAGTGATGCCCTCTGGCTCGCGTCAAGGTCGCAACTGTTCTGAGAGTTTTGTGAAACATTGACAGTGTTTCACTTTGACTCAAGTGGTGGTCAAAATAGTGGAGGTTTGTTGCTTAAAAATGTAAGCCATGTGCCGTCGCGCAAGTGGTGGTAGCAGGCGCGAAACTGGCATTTGCGCTTCTACACCAAGTAACCCACAAAGGAATCGTCATCAGCCACCCCGTACCCCCCCCCCCACCCGGTGGGCAGCAAAAGCAGGGACTGCCACAGCGTGGCAGAGTGGTTAGCTTATTCTGGAATTACTTTCCAGCACAAAACTTGTCTTGCACTGGAAAGTTCCCTTAAAGTAACGCAATTACTTCAATGCATCAAGGGGGCATTGAATTCTATGGGTGGTACATGGAAGTTTCCATGCAACCAATTGTGTTTTTTGGTGCAAAACCTTATCTACTAACAATATTAGACCGAGTATGCACCCAAAAATATCACCTCTTTGGAGCTGGCGATAAAAAAGGGAAACGCTTTTATTTCTCCTAACTTTTCCCACTTTGCATGTGAGCTGCACTGCACAGCATACAACCAAAGTGGGAAATGTTTTAAAGTTAGTATAACCATTGTATTTTGTACCGGAATGGTACCCCTCCAGTACACATACTATGCAAGACATGGCACAGAGGACACCTTTGCGTTCTGGTGCATCTGGATTGTGCACCAGCGCTAGGGAGGGAGCAGGACAACAGGTGTGGTGCTTCCTTGCTCTCTTCCTCACACAATGCAAAACAGTAACTTTGGGATATATCCTGGCTTAACCAAATTGTGTGATCCTAGGAAAGTATTTTATTTCACCAAGCCTCCTTTTTCTCAATTATCAAATAAATGAGGTCTTCAGATACATGAGTTCATGATGAGAGCAGTACAAACACCTCATATTTCAATCAATGGACTATAATCTTGCCCCGTCTGCTATAAGGTGAAGGCCTCATATTGGATGCACATGACAAGTGAATTTCTCTTAGTTCACTAATGGTATTGTGGCCAGGTTTTTTGGGAGGGATGTTTCTAAATTCATTTTAAAAACTATACATTTTAATAAATAACTCTCAATCCACTGATTCAATCTGATGTGCAAATATGAAACATTTCCACATGTTAAAAAAGTACCCTTTTTTGGATTTTGAAGAAACTTTGTCATATTTTTATATGAGGTTTATTGCTTGATATATATTCAACAAGGCTTGCCTTGTGCATACGCTCTCTGAGCCAAGCTGGAACCGTGGATCCACTCGGCCCTTTGTGTTAATTTGTTGGCTGGCCCATCTCTAGGGAAGTGGCAGGCACCGTGGGCAGGAACACAGACCCCCTCCCCCCCCCACACTGATACCAACATTGATCAAAGGTGAGCAGACAAAGCTCCAGTAGACTAACCCATTCCTAGCCTGGCCTGCCCGACCTCCGACCCTTTGCCCTAACCCTAGACCATCACCTGCCCTCTAACTGACATCTTTCGCCTGCTTTGAGCAGATGAAAAATGTCAGTGAATTAGTCTCCAGAATCAGGGAAAATACATATGGTCGGACTTGGGATTCCCAGGTCTAAGTTGTTATTCCCCATTCAGGTGCCAAAACTCATAATTGTTTGACCACAATCAGGCTAAAACATGATATGGGTCATAGGCCTTTACAACAAGTGGCCTGGTAATTGCTGTGATTATCGCACCTAATAAAATCTAATTGAGTCGAGTCAGAATTTAACGGGTGTGATAAGTGCTACCCAATTACTTGTTTCTGGGAAATAACATGGACTTTGGTGCATACCACACTGAAATTCACATGGTCTGGTGAATACCGGTTGCCCAATTCACAAAGGTAAACTTACTGTTTTGTGTAAGTTGACATCTTTTTTGGGGTATTCACAAACTACGAGTTAATAGTAAGTTTACAACTGCAGAGATCAGAAGTTGCGGAGAACTCTGCACTTTAAAAGATAGGACAGGCCGATATTTTTATATGTGAAGTTCTCATTCCGTAGTCGTAAACTTACTATTAACTCATAGTTTGAGAATACCAAAGAAACACAAACTTACACAAATGTTTATGTTCCCCCCAAAAATGTCATGCAGGTTTTGATGACCTGATGATATTTAGATCAAAAATCTTAATGGCGATATGTACCATAATAGCAATTACCACACATATCGCAGTTTACCAGGCTGCTCATTATGAGGGCCTTAGTGGTCCACCTAAGCTCCAGTTATTTATCTGACTTCCTTAAAAAGTGAAAAAAACCTTCACCCACTTCTTCTTGCATGCTTTATCACTGAATCATCCACACCCTTTTCGGGGTTTATTTGTTTTATGTTTGGTTCTATAAAACCTCTTCTAGTGATATGTCCCTATTTTTATTATGATGTAGATGATGATTCCTAAATATGAGTCCCTCTTGGTGAGACTTCTTTATAGGACCATGGGTTTAAAAATGTGTAGTCGATGCTAACTAAATTAGGCCTGGGCAAAAATTTCGTTCCGTTCGCGGAAATTGCGATAATTTGACATTTTTGCATTCCGCGGAGAGCGCGAAAATGTCAAAAATTCCGGTTTCCGCAGCTTGGCGATAATTTGTTTCTTGCTCGCGCTGTAAAATGATACATTCTCGCGCGCGCGCGATCGCCTTACCTGAATCCCTGCGTTCGCCGACAAGTTTTCTTGATCCGGTCGCGTTCTCCATGAGATGTTGTATTGTTTTTAGCCATTTGCGCTGTCTCGCGACAGTTCGCGCCCGCAGTGACATCATGCGTCGCGCGATCACGTCTTTCTTCTCGCGATCATGCACCGCGAGAACAACTCAAAACAAGATGGCCGCGCCCGCAAGCAACCACATGGGTAAGTTGGCGACCCGCAACCATGCAGAAAATCTCGCGAACATGCCGGAAAAAAACTTCCGCATCTTCGCGATATTTCTGCTTGTTTGCGATAATTTTAAACATTCTCGCGATAATTTGCGAAGGTTAATTCCGCAAATTCCGCCCACCCCTAAACTAAATGCAATGTTATTTTTATGCCCCTTTTGATGTAGTAAATACAACAGCAAACAACGGACTTTATTTAATGAACCCTTATTGTCTAGAGTAATAACATGTTTCTGCCTCCCCCCTCCCTAACTCCCAATCCCGTTTTTATATGTGCATTCGACTTTGATCTTCTTGGATGGAGCTGCACTAAATGTAATAATTGCTTAGCATATGCAGCTGAGGTTTGGCATGACACATTTTGAGCAGTTCTGTATGAGGGAAAAAAGACGAGATAAAAATATGTTTTTCCCATTTTTTATCACAATTAAAAAAAAATAGACACAGTTTTCAGAAAATCTCAATTTGAAGAAAAATCATGAATTCCAAAAATCGTAATTTTTACATAAATTGTCAATTTTTAATTAAATACGTTTAAACAATAAGACTATTTTTTGGTGAAGGCCCTTGTGGGATGAAAAGGCAGGTGGTGCAGGGCTATGAATGTTTCCAGCAGAAAATGTCTGCCCCTGGTATATGGGAAGATCCTGACCCACGAATCTTCACTGCCAGCTCCCATTGGGAAGGCTGTAAAGGAGGATGGTCCGCCCAGGGCCTGGCATTTGCCCTGATCCTGCACACAACCCCATTACTCAAACAGCCAAAGGCCATCTGCAGCGCGAAATAGGTACATGCCAGGTGAATGCAGTACATCAGAAAAAAGTCGAAAACATTCACTAAAAAATAACCACAGCTACATGATAGTGATAGATCAGCAAACACAATCCTGAAAAGGCCTGCAATTCATCAGTTGTTGTATACAATGTTCAACACACACCATAGCTTACGTCCCCGTCATACTGAGTGGAAAATTTGCTGCTGGCTCAAGAAAAATATACCACAACTGGCAAACTTCATGTCTTTTCCAGGTTTATGTTTACTGATGTGAATCTATATCTCACTGATGTGAATCTATATATATATTTTTTTTATATATATATCTTTATTGACATTTCAAAGTGGAAGGAGAAAGCTCACCAGTTATATTTCACAGCAAGGATCAATACACAACTGTGCTATCCTACATTATCAATGAGTACAATGCACTAATACAAGGTCACAGTAATCATAATCTAACCCCACCCTTGGACATAGATCCAATGTACAGTTGAAAAAACAGTACTCATTTTCAATACAAAGAAGCTTATCATTGTGAATATCTCGCATTTGGGGGAAAGAAGCTGGTAAGTAAAATCTTGTGTAACCATGAGGTGCAAATACAGTGAAAAAAGAAAAAAAAAATCAATATCAAACATTAACAAACCCCCACCTACATCCTCCCCCCATGCTTCCTATCGCCTACCACTTCCCAAGTGAGACGGACATCCCACTCAGCAGCTCAAACCATTCTTGGACTCCATCAGTCTCTGCACCTCAAATAAGCCCCTCTTGAGGTTACCATTACTCACCCATTTTGTCCATCCCCGCAACCCCCGCGTTAATCCCCTCCATCAGGTCCTCCCCAGCAGGCTCTATCAATGCTTGCGTCATAGCACCCCAGGATTGTAAATCACCCATAACAATATTGTCTCTCCAGGTCCTCCACATATGAGCATCCCCAGCTCCAGCCTATTCAATCAACTCTCTGCGCCAGTCGTCCACTCTAGGGGACCTATGATTGACCCAACTAGTCGCTATGGACCTCTTAGGAACTATTAATCCCAGCATTGTGAACCGGCGGCTTTACCTTTTCTTTGGGTTATCAGAGAGGAGACCAAGCACACACTGCTTAAAAAGTACACAATGTAGTCCACCCCGTCACCCCCCGAAGATGGTGTAATATCTCGGCCCAGTACAGCATGATATCCGGGCATCGCCATACAATGTGCAAAGAATCTGCCATTCCAGTCCAGCAAATAGGGCAGCTCAATTACCTGGATGGGTAAATCATGAATAGCTTCTTTAGAGATAGATATATCATGTGCACTACGTTATATTGAATTATTTTAAACTGTGTGCTGACAGATACTCTGTGTACTGATGCATTAATCCTAGTCCACTCTTTTTATTGATATTGGTATCTACCAAAAGTAGTAAAGGGACAACAATAATTGAAACAAGTAGCAATTGGGTTTTAGCTTGCTTACTGGATCTTTATGAGGACTGTCTGCGACAAAAAAAGCTGATAGTTGTGAATGTTTATATAATCAGAAAGACTCTTGGAAAGAATCATGGGAAGTGTTTCAGAGGGTTCTGGTAAAACTAACTGAGCTCCCAGGGGAATATCCGATTCTCCTATTAGGGGGTTTCAACCTATGCTTAGATCCAAGCAAGGCTGATTCTGTGGTTTTAGATATGCTAGATGGTTAGGGTGTCCCTAAGGCAAATTTTCCAACATGTGATCAATCCAAGTTTGATAGGAATATGGTGAGCTTTCTGGCATAATTAGGGTTTGTATGCCTAAATGGCCACTTTAAAGAGAATGACCCTGCAGGCCAACCATTTTTATATGGGAAACAGCAGTGCCCTATTGATTATATCTTTATACAGGCATGGTTCTTTGATCTTTGTATAGGACTTAAGGTGTTATGACTAAAGGGAAGTGATCATTGGGGGCTAAAGGTAGCCATAGAGGAAGCTCCAATATTGAAGGATCGAGATATTCAGATGGCACTAGATTTCCCAAAACATTTAACAACAAGAATTGATGGGCAATATATTGAACAGTTAATGCAGTATCAATTAATCCACAAGATGGTCCAGGATAGGGTCGTAGGAGAGCCTAATGGTGTATGGTATGCAAAGACCATTGCAGAAGTAGTAAAGCGATTGATCCCAGTAGTAAGGGTGTGCAATAAGACAATTAAAAAGGATCAGCCATGCCAATTTTCTGAACAACTTTGGTTTGATAAGGAGTGTGTACATGCTAGGAAGGAGCTAAGGAAAATAGGATGGGTAAGACGAACAGATGGCCATGTAACATGTAAAGTCAACAGATATCTACCACTGTAAGAAAAGGGAGTATGAAGCTCTGGTGGTGAGAAGGAAGCAGGCTTTATTTTAGTCGAATTGGGATCTGATGATTAGGACACGTCCCAAAAAAACATGAGGAAGTTCTGGAAGTTGGTCCAAAAGGGATGCTGTATGCATGCACCACCGGCAAGATGCAGGGTGTAAGAATCAGATTGGGTAGCTTATTTAACTAATATTTATAAACCAAGGGAGTCAGTAGCGAGGAAGTGCTGGTCAATTCTGGGGGGGGGGGAGTTTTGGAGTCATTCTTGATCCAATCTATTGACAAGTTGATAACATCCCTAAACTTAACTAAGGCAGCTGGGCCAGATAACTTGCCAGCAATAGTAATCAAGTCAAACCCCTTGTGGTGGGCAGGATTCTTCTCCAAAGCTTTTATTCACATAACCAAGACTGAGATAATTCCTCTGAGCTGGAAGGGCGCTATAATCAAACCCATACACAAAAAAGGTGCTATGAATGACCTAGGTAATTATCGGCTGATAAGTTTGTTGGATGTAGGTGTAAAACTGTACTCCAAAGTAATACTAAGGGTTTTAAAGAACTGGATAGAGGGAAACAGAATTATTCCCATGGAGCAGATAGGCTAAACCCAGGCATTCAAAGATAGATCACTGTTTCAGTTGATGGGCTTTGGTGCAGAAGGCAAAGAAAACAACAGGGATATCATTCTGTTGATTTGTTGATTTTAGCTCAGCGTTCGATCTGGTTGATCATGGTATACTCTGGGCCAGATTAATATGCAGTGCCTACGAGTAAAACCCGGCCTCGGCAATCAGCACTTGAGTCCGGGCATGCTGGCTTCAACCCCTCGAGGCCTCGACCCAAGTAGAAACCAACAAAAAGCAGGCACAAATGATCGCATAACTACGCAGGTCATTCAGCAACTCCCGAGTCTTCCATTGCCAATTACAATTTCATCAGGGAAAATGTCGGACTTAGAACTAAAGGACCTGAGTAATATAGAAAAACATGAGCCTTCAACATCATGGACCCAATCCTTGTTAAGCACCCTAGAGCAAGCAATAAGGGTGCTGAATTACCAATCCAACAAGATGGAAGTCCAGATTGACCTTATTACATTAATGGTTGGGCACATTTCAGGTATAAACGCAAAATTGGACTCCCTTTCCTCACTCCTTACAACTCAGGGGATACCAGATCTGACCACAGGAAGGAGTGATCAAATACAAAACTGTGGCCGTGGAAGCATAATAGAAAAACTAACAAGCCTTCCGGCCATCTTGATGGACATCCTAGGGGAGGTTAAACTTTCACGTGCTAACAGACAGGTGCTAGAAATAACCCTTTCTCCGGAAAAATCACAAATACTCAAGAGTAAGGCCTCAATAAGTAAACAAACGGTAAGGCTGACAGTGGCAGTGTCGGCCGACCCCGCTTGATGCCAGGTACAGTGTGAATTCTCTGCTGATGCTGTATTGCTGAAACGCAAAGCCCTATAGCGATATTTTAGAAAGCTTGATTTTAAAGTTGACAGAATTGTATATTTTAAACTGTGCCACAATATTTTCATTCAGGGCTTAGACGCTTATCTTAGGCATTGACAGGGGTTAAAAACTTACGTGTACACTCAGCGCTCTGTGTTACAGCCTGCCCGCCCTGGTCCGACTCGGTATCCAATACCGTTGAGCGGAGGGCGGGACAGGTACGAGCCTGAGTGACACACTTCCGCTTTCCCGCTGCAGCACTGAGCGGGTAGCGCTCTAGCCTTGCTGTTACTGGGGCTATTTAGGCGGCGAGGAGGCGAGGCAAAGTGCGGTAAGGCTGACAGTGGCAGTGTCGGCCGACCCCGCTTGATGCCAGGTACAGTGTGAATTCTCTGCTGATGCTGTATTGCTGAAACGCAAAGCCCTATAGCGATATTTTAGAAAGCTTGATTTTAAAGTTGACAGAATTGTATATTTTAAACTGTGCCACAATATTTTCATTCAGGGCTTAGACGCTTATCTTAGGCATTGACAGGGGTTAAAAACTTACGTGTACACTCAGCGCTCTGTGTTACAGCCTGCCCGCCCTGGTCCGACTCGGTATCCAATACCGTTGAGCGGAGGGCGGGACAGGTACGAGCCTGAGTGACACACTTCCGCTTTCTCGCTGCAGCACTGAGCGGGTAGCGCTCTAGCCTTGCTGTTACTGGGGCTATTTAGCCACTCGTCGGGATCAAGCGCGCAGCGATTGCGCGCAGGGAGGCGCCTCTAGACGCGCCGAAGACAAGCCAAAGACCTGCCCGTCTGTGCCCGTCCGCGCCAGGACGGTGCCAGGGGCCATGGCGGTCTCACCTATCTCCCCGCTTGTCCCGCTTCCTGCCAGGATTACCTACTCAGCCCAGGTACTTAAGGATCTACAGATTGTTGATTGTCATGAAGACCTTAAACTTATTGTAGAAGGGCCTTTTACATGCTTACATTGTAAATCCCAGTTCACTACTCTGAAGGGAGAAAGCCCTGATAGATGTGTGACCAGCCATACACCATCTCACAAAACACCTAAAATTGCTGGTCATAAAAACATTCTTTGCAATTTACGCTCTTTACCTAAGCATACCTCTGAAGTATGGGACCTAATCTCTACAAATGAGCCTGACTACTGCTTCATGACTGAAACGTGGCTTAAACCCCTTTCCACTCCCTCCATTACATTGGCCATTCCTTCAGGATACAAAATGATTAGGTTAGACAGACCTAAGAAAATAGGTGGAGGGATTGCTATTGCTCATAAAAATCACATCAATTGCTCTGTTTTGGCAGAACTCTGCACTCCGGACATTGAATTGCTGATTTTTAAAACAACTCATTCCACCAAACAAACCAGATTAGGAGCCCTGGTTTATCGTCCCCCTGGACCTAGCTCCAACTTTGTCAACATATTACTGGAAAATCTTGCGCCATATGTTCAAAAAGACAAAGAATTCTTGCTAATAGGTGACTTCAACCTTCACAGTGAACTTATAAATTGTAAAGAAGCACAGGCTTTTCTTAACGCTCTCTCATTGCTAGGTCTCCAACCACACAATGTGGGCCCAACTCACGTGGCCGGACACACTCTAGACCTGATTATAACCAATTTCCCTAGTGTCACATGCCTTCCCCCTACACAGGTCAGCTGGACTGACCATTTTATCCTTGAGTTTTATACTCCCTATCCTGCAACCACTACCCTCAAAACCACCAATATCCCTGAAATACGGCGGCAATGGCATAAAGTTAATGAGGCCTCCTTTGCTGAGAAATTTGTCCAACCCCACCATGTGGTTCCTGATGATATCAATAAAGCTATTGATATGTTTAGCAAAGACATTAAAACAGCCATAGATAAGATAGCTCCATTAAAACAATTTAGACCCCGACCAGCCAAAAAACAAGAGATCTGGTTCTCTGAAGAGCTCAGAAATCTCAAGAAAACAGCCAGGAAATTAGAAAAGATTTGGAGATCTACCCATCTGGTAACAGATAGGAAACATTATTGGGACGCTCTAAGTGTATATCATAAAGCTATCAGAACGGCGCGAAAAACCCATATTACCACTCTTATCACGGCTGCAGACAACTCCCCCAGAGTATTATACCAGGTCCTTCACTCTTTCACCAATCCTACAGCATGTGAGAGTGCAGACACTTCGTCACAACTACTTTGCGACAATATATCGCAATTTTTCTGCAACAAAATCGATCTCATCTATGCTAAAATAGTCAACTCTAACAACAATTTGACTACAAATACAGTCCCTATCTTTCAGGATTCAGAACTTGATAGTGGCCCTCATACTTAGACCTCTTCCCCCCTATCACTCCTAAAGAGGTGTCCTTGCTCATGACGCAGATTAAAAGTGGAAGTCCTGATGATATCATCCCGGCAAGACTCATGTCCACCTTGCTCGGAATCCTATCTCCCACCATCGAAAAACTTGTTAACTTATCCCTCTGTACAGGTTCTGTCCCCAAGCAGTGGAAACAGGCCTTAGTCAGGCCAATCAGGAAGAACACCACAACTCCATGGACTGATTTGTCAAATCTCAGACCTATTTCGTTGCTGCCATTTTTGGGAAAGCTCACTGAGAAGTATGTAAATCGTCAGTTATCCAGCTACATTGAGAAAGCTGGCGGCCTAGACTACTCTCAATCTGGGTTTAGGCCGAAACACAGTACAGAGTCCACCCTCCTGTCTGTCACTGACGATCTGCATATGTTTCAGGACAAAGGCTACTCGGTAATTTTGGTGTTATTAGACCTTTCAGCCGCGTTCGACACCGTGTCACATAACATCCTCATTGACCGGTTGTCGAACGTAGGGGTCAAGAACAAGGCCCTTGCTTGGCTAAGGAGTTTTCTTACGGATCGGACCCAGACTGTCACCATGGGTGAATACAGATCAACTGAGGTAGAGATTACGAAAGGGGTGCCACAGGGCTCCTGTTTGAGCCCAACACTCTTTAACATCTACGTGGCACCCCTGGCAAGAGTGATGCGCAAATTTGGTTTCATCCCCTTGTCATATGCGGATGACACGCAGCTCCTCTTTCCCTTTCAAAATCTCACCACAGAAATAAGAAACTCCTTCTCCGCTGGCATGAAAGCCGTCGCACAGTGGATGTCCACCAACTTCCTACAGTGCAATGTCAACAAGACGGAAGTAATGCTGTTTGGAGATGCCAAATTACTGTGGACTCCTGACTGGTGGCCATCTGATCTTGGCACTGTTCCGGAGCCCAAACAGATTGTCAAAAATCTGGGGATACGCCTTGATCACGACCTTTCCCTCAAACAGCACAGTAACATGGTAGCTGGCTCATGCTTCCTCACCATCAGCATGATGCGCAGAATATTTCCACTGCTACCGGATTCCTTCAGAAAAACTTTGGTGCAAGCCCTTATATTGAGTCGTATTGACTACTGTAACGGACTGCTCCTTTCTGCTAATGAAGGAGTTCTGGATAGGCTCCAGGTGGTCCAGAATACGGCAGCTCGCCTTGTCCTAAATGCTCCCCCCAGAACAGCATCAAAACCTCTATTACAGAAACTACACTGGTTGAGCATTCGACAAAGAGCCAAGTTTAAGATATGTTGCATTATCCATAAATGCTTAAACGGAAATGGCCCTACATACCTGGAGCAGAAATTTATCCCCTACACTCCCTCCAGATCGTTGAGATCTAGTGAGAATTTTCTGTTGGCAGTACCTCGTGCAAAAAAAACCAGACATGGAGGGAAAGCGTTATCTGTTGCAGGGCCCACACTGTGGAGCAAACTGCCTCTGGCCCTCAGGCTCTGCACAGACCA
The DNA here is from genome assembly GCF_964204655.1 of Triturus cristatus. Taxonomy (NCBI): domain Eukaryota; kingdom Metazoa; phylum Chordata; class Amphibia; order Caudata; family Salamandridae; genus Triturus; species Triturus cristatus. The sequence goes on along the minus strand of NC_140583.1, from coordinate 1,083,210,159 downwards.
TTTAAAATTCAGGAAGCAACTGAAAACTCTGCTGTTTACTGATAAAATCTAGACCCTGCCCCTCATCTGCATATTTATTTAGACTCTATTTGGTATCACAGCGCAGAGATACTCCGGTTGGAGTCGATTCCAGCGCTATAGAAACCCATAAATAAAATAAATAAATAAAAACAACGGATCCAGACCAATCAGCAAAGGAAAGTTGTCTAGGTGAAATTGTCTCCGTAAATGAAAAATCTCAATCCATCATTCAAGCTAACTCCAAGAAAAAATTAACAAAGAGAGAAAGGAAAAGGGCGAGACAGGCAAGGCTTAAGAACAAGAAACAACCTAATGGGGCTCCTGAGAAAATCTTCCCTATATTTAAAAACAAACTCCATCCTGGAAATAATTTTAGCCTTTTGAACGGGTCAACAGGTGGTGAGGGTCTTTTAGCAGACCCAACTGACAAACTAAATCCAGTACTTACAAGAAGGGGCGAATGCCCTAGATCAGGAGCCGACCAAAGCCTACACCTGACAACGGACGATGATTGCAGAGAAATCACAAGAACAAACCACCACTCTTTAGTACAAGTGAGGGGACGTAAAGAAGCAAAACAATCTCAAGGGGGTGAACATAGAGATTATGAAGAGCATAGTATGATACGAACCCCGGCAACAAACAGCTTGGCTACAAAAAACATCCATAAAGAGGTTCCAAATCCAGCAATAGAAAACTCTAATGAGCAACAATTATTTACAATTCCTGAAAGGGATATACACAAACAACGTGGCGCAGCAGTAGCAGTCACAAACAACGCAGTGCTGACCCCCCTGCGGATTACTATCCTGGAAAAAGAACGTAAATGCTCTTTTTCACAAAGAGAGCAAAGTACGCCCCGAACGAAGACAAAAAACACAGCCCTTATACAGAATCAAGCATTAATATCTGAACAGAATGAGCAAGAACAACAACTGATCAAGTCCGTCAGCACCAGGTTACAAGGTTGTAACCTTATCCCTGGCAAAACAGACACAAAATTCAAGGAGGGAAGGAATTACTCAGATTTATACGAGCAAAAATTAACATTTATTCCTGATTACTCGACAAGGGGCATCCAGGATATCCTGAACCGAGGTAACCTGTTAACCTTGTTTAAAGAAGTATCGGATCTAAAAGGTATTACCTCCCAGGATCTCTATTCTGTGGAATTCCAGCAAAACGCAAACAAAATGGATATAGAAGAAACAGTTACAACCTGGGCCTCAAAAGACCTGGTAGACAGGATATATCTTGCAAGACCTCAGTTCGAAACATGGGGACTTTCTATAATGCGCCACAAGCGCCCAAGATACCCATATCCATTACAATCTAGCACAAGGGATCAAACAAAGGGGCAAGAGAGCAAAGGCCAAATGTCCACTTGTCTACGAGGCGCAAGGGCCTTTACGCCAGAGTCTTCTAGTGCAGCCCGTCAGGCACAAGCAATTGATCGCCGCCACAAAGACAGATTGGATTGGTCCTGGATTCCTGCTGTCTTGAGTAATAAAGCTACCTAACCCCGTTTCGAAATCTACGGAGACTTCACGGATTCCGTTGCCCCGCCAGAAAGTAATAAAGAAGCCCATAGTCTTAATCTGTTCGTGGAATGTCCATGGCTTTCAAGAAAGGGCCTATGACCATGAAACCCAAGCCTTTTTTCAACGACAGGACATAATTTTGATTCAGGAGTCCTGGAAATTAGCATCAACACCAATACCAGGCTTCCAAGAATATCAAATATACGCAGAAAGAGTCTCCACGTATGGCCACCCTCGTGGTGGTCTTTCAACATACGTAACCCTTAAGTTCAACTGGGCATCTGAGGAGATAGACGTGGGGCTGAAGTGGGTCCAAGTGATCACCCGGTATGGAACCTTGGAAATTGATAATTCTTAATGTCTATATTCATCCCGGCAGACATTCACAAAAAGAAAAACACGTGACCTTGTTATCACTTATCAAGTTCCTGCAAAGGACTCACTCACAATATTCATTGGTCATCTCCGGTGACTTCAACACCGTCCTTATTGACCAAAACAAGGCGAGGGTGAAGATAAAAGTAAACAGTGGAGTAAAACAGTTAGCATCAAGCCTTAAAGACCATGGTTTGTCAATTCTAAACGGGAATTTTAAGGAGGACACGCCGGCTGCCGCCACATATTTATGTGGCAGGGCTCAATCAATAATTGATTACACCATAACAAGTGATGAGTTAATTCCTAGTATTAAAGCGTTTGGTATAGAACACCGAGCGGAAAGTGACCATCTCCCCCAAATTATAAGTTTGAATTGTGCACCAAGTATGGCCCCAACAATGACCTCTTTATTGCAACACGCATCAAAGTTTAACCTGAATAAACTAAAATGGCGTGGGGAGGGTCTGGTCAAAATCATGGCCTCAGTTAAAGCACAGATGGCTGACTTTGGATCCCAAAAGGAGGAGGACAGAGTATCCAACTGGGAACAAACGATTCAGGTTTTGCAACATAAGTTCCCAGCAAGTTCAGGTAACCACAGTAATGTTTACAACAAAAAGGAGCCGTGGTTTGATATGGATCTCAGAACAAAAAAAAGAAAAGTGGCTATGGAGGTCCGGGCCCTGGCATATCAAAAAAAATCAGGACTAACGATAAATACATCTAAATTGAGGAAATTAAGGAGTACATACAGGAAGGCACTGAGTGCTGCAAAGTATTCATACAAAGAATCCATCTGGCATAAGTTGCTAATTTCGGGAAAAAATCCGAACAACCGGGATTTTTGGGGCATCATAAACGATCTTAATCAAGGGTTTAAACTTCAGCAGGAAGCCAGGGTTGGAGCAGACATCTGGATCAGACACGTGCAAACTCTATATAGCAAAACGGAGGCGGGTCACAACAATAGCTCCGGGGTAGAGAAGGCCCACATGGAGAAATTAAAAGGAGAGTATAAAAACAAAAAAGGGGAATTCGCGCAGGAATACATGGAGAACGGGTTAACAGAATCAGATGATTTAACCAGCAAAAACGAACTAAGGATGATAATCTCAAGACTAAAGACAGAGGGGGCAGCAGGACCCAACGGGCTGCCAAACGCAATTTTTAAGCACGACCCGGACCTGTGGTCGGAGACTCTAACACCACTGTTTAACCAAATATACAAACACGCAGAGTTACCCGCCTCCTGGAAAGGGAGTATCATCCATTCCATCTTTAAGAGCGGTGACCATCGAAACCCCTCGAACTATAGACTGATATCTCTAATAGATGTAGAGGCTAAACTATATGCCTCTTGCATCTTAGCAGAACTACAAGCTTGGATCTTAGAAAAAAAGATCATGCCAAAATTCCAAACTGGGTTTAGGCAAGGAATGGGAACAATAACCAACCTAACCTGTTTGTCAATTCTAATAGATCAAGCCGTAGGAAAAGGTACTCGACTGTGCGCTTGTTTTATTGATATCAAATCTGACTTCGACCGAGTAAATAGAGAGCGCTTATGGAGTAAGTTGGAGAGTTGGGGGCTGCCACACCAGCTTTTAATAGCCATCCAAGCCTTATACCAAAACACTTGGACAAAGGTGAAATTGGGAAATGGAGGTAGTACAACAGGGAATATCCCAACGCACCAAGGTCTAAAACAAGGCTGTGTTTTAGCCCCCACCCTTTTCAATCTCTTTCTTGCTGTCCTTACAATGGCGATCGATTCAGCAGATAGTCATCCCCCCCACTTGGTTAACAACCCAATCTACTACTTACAATATGCTGATGACATAGTGTTGTTGAGTAAAACCCCAATCGGTTTACAAAGAGCCATTAACAAATTAACATCATACTTGGAAAAGGAAAGTTTGGAATTAAACAAAGAAAAAACAAAAGTGGTCCGGTTGGTTGATCCGAAGAAATTAAAAATACAAATGGACGGCACAAGGGAAAACAGTAAAAGAACAAGAGAATTATAAATATTTGGGTCTAATAATAACAAAAGGAGGTATTCACAATGACCATAAAACAGCATTAAAAACAAAGGCACAATTCCTTATTTTTGCCCATCGCTCCATAAAAGGTAAAATGGAATGTCCCAATTATAGCCACCAATTAAAAGTGATGGCAGCTCAGATAATGCCGACCCTATCCTACGGCTTGGTAACATGGTGTGGGAAGGAGGCTGATCTTTTAAACATCTTACAGACCAAAATTTATAAAGCGGTCTTCAATCTGCCAAAATCTGCATCAGCCGCACAAGTCAGGCTTGAATTTGGTCTGCAAAACCAGAAATATCAGAGTATGAGCAGTTTTGTGAAACTTTGCCATAAACTTCGATCTGCTCACTCAGAAACACTGGATTGGCTAAGCTGGGAGGAAATAAAACTACGTGGGGAATCTGAAAAGTCGAATATTTGGGGACAATACCTGAAACAATGTGTGGAAATGCTGGAGTTGGAATCAGTCTGGAAATCAGGGTCAGATAAGGCTACGTTAAGTAAACTAGCCAATGCGGCGGCAAAAAGGAAATCGTTTATGACATTGGTAAAACGGCGGCATGGTTGGACCATCATGAACTCTTTTACATCTTCAAAACCATTGCCCTACCTAGCATCCCACTTTAATGCACACCTTAAAAATGTATTTACAGCTTATCGGATGGGGATGCATGTCTCAAAAGATCTACTACCATCTTGAAAACCTCCGCATCAGACGAAACAATGCCGCCTTTGCGGGTACCATACAGAAACCCTGGTTCATCTTTTCTGTATATGCCCGGCCCTGATAAACCAGAGACGACTTTTATTGAAACCTATTTTAAACGTGCTAAACATTCGATCTTGCAGACAGGCAGTCACATGTTGGCTCAGTGGCTCCTCCATAATCTTAGGTTGCCCTGGAGTCAAATTCCTCGAAGAAGCAATAAAACTCCTTTCTTAACGTATAAGTACATCTTCTGAAAGTAAAGAGTATTTATTCCCAGTATTAATTCTTTTAAAATGAAAAAAAGAAAAAAAAAAAAAGGTTTTATTCATTGTAGTTGTATTTACCATGTGAACTTTGTAATAGTTTTAATTAATTATGCAAATAAAGTTCCACTTCACTTCATATGCAGTGACTACTGGTGACATTTGAATGTGGTGATGCGTAAAAGTTGTGGGCGGCGCACTGTTGTGCGTGCAAGCGTAGCGTGCAAGCCTGAACGTATCAAGGGAGGTTTGGGGGGAAGGGGGTTCCCTCCGAGATGTTTTTCAAAAAAGAGCAGCCAAATGGAGCATTTTCAAGGACATTTCAGATAGCAATAATGTTAATAAGGCAATTGGGAAAGTGTAGCAATTACATCAATATAGAGATTTTGTATGATAATATAATGTAGGTTGCTGCTTATCAATATAACCACAGATCTTCATTGCAGACTTTGAGATAAATAACAATGCTGAGTACCTCACATATTTCTTTATTTATTGATATCTTTAGAAATTACGTATATTGAGGAAATACAAGCTACTGTGATTTACTGGACTGGACATGTTGGGCCAGCAAGCAATATAGAGTAACAATTAGTAGGGCAACCTACAAGGCACTGTATGTCTTATTGAGAGCAACCAACCATGAAGTGAATATTAAACAGATTGAATTTAGGCATAATACGTTATACACCATTAATTTCAGTGTCTCCAATATATGTACAGCATATAACAAACAACTGAGCAGGTCACAAACAAGCAGCATTCAGGAAATGGCAACAAACTGTTCAAGAAATGTTAGGATTAACAAATTGTTCACTTTTTGTAGACAAAATCAGCACATCTGTCTTTAATAGCAGCAAACTTCTCAATAACTTGAACGTTAAAGTCTGGGATTCTTTTAAATAGGTCTCTCTCTATAGAGAGCATTGCTAAAACATCCAGTCTTTCCTCAATTAGAGGCGCTGGTGTAAGTGGAGCTGAGGCCTGCTTTTGTAATGAAACATAGCATTGTTTTGAACCCAAAATATCAACGGTCCACATTTCTGAAAAGATATGATTTATTTTCAGATCCCTATTAAGCAACATGGGTTAGTCATGATAAAAACGTGATAGGATTTAATAATTAAAAGGGCAAAATGTGAACATACTTGATTCCCTAACGATCTTCACCAAGGTAGTTAAAAAAGCAAGCATTGGAAAAAACAATAGGTCTAAGTTTGACGAACCATTGTCTTTGCCAATGCTTTTTGCTGATTATACACGTGTCGACATATGGGCACCGATTGCTAGCAATCTTGAAATTCCAAGGTGGCTGCTGATGTGCAAGCATGTGTTGCTACCCATGCGGCCATTTTGAATTTACTGCGCTAACACAGCTGATGGCCATTCATGTTAGGACGGTAAAATATAAAAAATAAAGGAAAATCAGTGCAGCTGAGAAGTCCTCGTTAAAAAAAAAAACCTGAATTCAACATGTGAAGCGGGGTAGGGTGGAGAACTGGGGAGTTGGGGAGTGGAGATAAAGAGACTGAATAATGAGACAGTAAAAATAGGGGGTGATAGCAAGCAAACACATACATTTAAATGGAGTGTTGAAAATAAAGTAAAACAAGTATTGATAAAGACAATATGATTGGCGTTTGTATTGCATGTAGATCGGAAATGTACATTTAGTACAAATGTCAAGCAATCCCTGGGCTCTAAAATAAAGTATTAAGGCAGCTCGTTCTAATGGAAAAAAACACTTGTTGAGCAGCACTTAAAATGAAATCTGTTTGCAGTGTTTCCTATAAACTGGCTGCTATTACTATTACAATTACTATATCGGACAGCCAATTAAATGGCGGGCTTATTCAACCTCTAAACATATAAAGGGATCACTGCCTGGGGGTATTAATAAAAAAACGACTTTCCGTGATTGCTTCTTCAACGCTCATTTATTTGTATTTTATTATTTGTTACGATTTCACTAAGAATGAAGGCACAATGGAAACCACATTTACATAGATTGAAACTGAGTGCGCAAAACTCAATCATGATTCAACCCTCTCAGCAAGAGAGGGCGCACTCCTAAAAGCACGCATTATTTAATGCAACTGGTTTTATGCAGGATGAAGTTTGCGCTACATTATAAAACTGCATGCCATTAAATATAATGTGTGTTGGGCCTGTTATCATAAAGTGTTACTTTATGATAACAGGCCCAACACCCTTTAAAAAAGTATTTATACAATATGCGCATTGCACAGCTAGTAGCCTGTCCGACTGTCAGTACTCACTGTCTGAATCCTAGTCTGCACTATTGGTCGACGTCTACTTGATCAGATGATATTTGTGATCGAATCAATTGAAATCAATCAAGGCAATGGCCCACGGTCGTCAGGCGGGACAAATACACCCGAGCAGTAGCACTGAACACAAGGTGTGGTCTGACTCGAGGCTCCGATGTCACGCTCGCTCCCTCCCACCCTGAGGGCGAAGGAGGGACTGACAGCCCAGCAACGTAGAAATGGCCATTCACTGCATGGATTCACAATAAGCCATGACAGTGATTGGTCATACACCATGTTAGTGCCTCCCACACGCGGCGTCTCATGTGCACAAGAATGCTCACTGCGGAGATGCCTGGCAACAGTGTGCTTCTCAGCTAATCCAGACCCTGCTCGAGCAGTGCCAGGATTGGCTTGAGCAGTGATACTCGCCGCTCATTAGGAGACCGGGGGCTGCGGCATGGAACAACCCTCACTCTTCTAATGTGCAGCCCAGTGCGCATGTTCGGGCTGGTTGGAAAACCTGTCAGCCCTAAACAGAATATGCGCACTCTTGCTGTGCTCTCTGCCGACCTGAGATCATGTCAGTCACGACTTCACTGAACCTGCTGCCCCACCCCCTTCAGAGCCGACTGCCTTGGGCGTGGCCCGGTGGCCGGCCGGTCGGCCGGCCTGGGATTAATTTTTTAAAAAGTAAGTTGGTGACGCCGTGCAATGATTGTTTGAGTGGGGCTTCAGAATTAGTGTGGCAACGCCCCAGCACCCTAATGGACGCATCGCCACTGTCTTTAAATACTTCAAATCAGCCAACCTGGATACTTTTTAACAGGCAATTTTTAAATCTGCTTTGCAAAGTTGTGAGGCCTCAGCTATTTTAATTCTTATTTTAGGATCCCTGCCATGGCTTGTAATATTTTCTTTACCTTCTTAGTCCATTGTATTTCACTCTTTCCTATTTCAAAGGTACAGAGGGCTGATATCTTCTGTGTATTTGGGACCCTAAGTTTATCCCAAAATCACAAAGTTGTTTTATAGGCTAAGAAGTTCCAGCTTAGCAAATTTCCTTCTAATCCTATAGGATGGGACATTTTGCCTTTGGCAAGAGCCAACAATTTTTTCAAATATTTACTTTCGCACCTCTTCCAGCTTCCCTCCATACTTGATAGTAGTTCAGCCCCATAGAGGCATTGCTTCAGAACCATTGCGATATTAGCTGTTAAAAGGGGAGTCCAAGAAGGACCCCATCAGTCTTTTTAAAACAATCAAGTCCCCCTATTGTAGCTAGTGCCCCCGTCTCTGCCAATTTTTCATGCAAGGTCCAACTCAGCTGACTGGCAAAGGTCATACCCAAATACTTATAAGAGGACACAACCTCTACCCTACTATTACCTAAATGCCACTTATACGGTTTACTTTTTCCCCCAAAAAATATTATTTTACCTTCAATTTATTAGCCTCACAATAATGATTAAATATAATCAACTTTCTCTGCAGGCCTACTTGAGTCACGTCCAGAAATGCCAAATCATCTGCATAGGGTAGGTACGACTCATGTCTACCCCCCATTTTTGGGGAAATGAATGAGTTGCTGCCAACTCTCCCGGAAGGTTGGGTAAAAACAAAGAAAACAATGTGGGTGTTAGGACACAGCCCTGCCTTAACCCATTTCCCAATGGGATTCTCCCAGAGAGGGTCCCATCTATATCAAACTCCACTTGGGCCCAGTTCCCGGTATGCAATTCCTGCAGAATTGCTACTGAGCAGTATGGGATACCCTGACATATTAACAGTGGCGGTGCATCCATTAGGGTGCTGGGGTGTTGCCCCACTAATATTGAGGCCCCATTCAAACAATCGTTGCACGCTGTCACTAACTGACTTTTTAAAAAATCAATCCCGGGCCAGCCGGCCACCGGGCCAGGCCCAAGGCAGTCAGCTCTGAAGGGGGTAGGGCAGCAGGTTCAGTGAAGTCGTGACTGACATCATGATGATCTCAGGTCGGCGGAGCGCACAGCAAGAGTGTGCATGTTCTGTTTAGGGCCGATAATTTTTCTGACCAGCCCGAACATGCGCACTAGGTTGCACATTAGAAGAGCAAGGGTTGGTCCATGCCGCAGCCCCCGGTCTTCTAATGAGTGGTGAGTATCACTGCTCAAGCTAATCCTGGCGCTGCTGGAGCAGCGTCTGGATTGGCTGAGATGCACACGGTTGCCAGGCATATCCGCAGTGAGCATTCTTGTGCACATGAGGCGCTGCGCGTGGGAAGCACTAACACGGTGTAAGACCAATCACTGTCATGGCTTAGTGGTTGGCCATTTCTACGTTGCTGGGCTGTCAGTTTCTCCTTCCCCCTCAAGGTGGGAGGGAGCGAGCGTGACGTTGGAGCCTTGAGTCAGACCGCACCTCGTGTTCAGTGCTACTGCTCAGGTGTATTTGTCCCTCCTGACTGCCAAGGGCTTGAGCCTTGATTGATTTCAATTGATTTGATCACAAAGATCATCTGATCAAATCGACGTTGACCAGTAGAGCAGACTAGGATTCAGACAGTGAGTACTGACAGTCTGACAGACTACTAGCTGTGCAATGCGCATATTGTATAAATACTTTTTAATGCGCGTTGGGCCTGTCACAGGCCAACCACGCATTATATTTAATGGCATGCAGTTTTATAATGTAGCGCAAACTTTATCCAAAATAAAACCAGCTGCATTAAATAATGCATGTTTTTTAGACGTGCGCCCTCTTTTGCGGAGAGGGCCGAATCATGATTGAGTTTTTGCGCACTCAGTTTCAATCTATGTAAATGTAGGTTCCATTGTGCCTTCATTCTTAGAGAAATCGTAACCAATAATGAAATACAAATAAACGAGTGTTGAAGGAGCAATCACGGAAACTCTTTTTTTAATTAATACCCCCAGGCAGTGATCCCTTTATATGTTTAGAGGTTGAATAAGCTTGCCATTTAATTGGCTGTCTGATACAATAATTGTAATAGTAATAGCAGCCAGTTTTTAGGAAACACTACAAACAGATTTCATTCTAAGTGCTGCTCACCACGTGTTACTTTCCATTAGAACGAGCTACCTATATACTTTATTTTAGAGCCCAGGGATTGCTTGACGTTTGTAATAGATGTACACTTCCAATCTACATGCAATACAAACGCCAATCCTATTGTCTTTGTCAATACTTGTTTTACTTTATTTTCAACACTCCATTTAAATGTATGTGTTTGCTTGCTATCACCCCCTATTTTTACTGTCTCACTATTCAGTCTCTTCATCACCACTCCCCAACTCCCCAGTTGTCCACCCTACCCTGCTCCATATGTTGAATTTAGTTTTTTTTTAACAAAGCTTCTCAGCTGCACTGATTTTTCTTTATTTTTTAGGTCGAGTCTAGAGCAGTGCATGCGCTGCTTTCTCGGCTCGACTTTTAGTAAGGGGGTTTTTAAAGTGCTACCTTTGCCGGCCACCAGCTTGCTGTTACCTGCACAAGCGCGCGCAACGAGCACAGCTGCCATCTGACTTTCTACAGCGCGTGAATCCCCTCCCCACCCTCTCCCACTCCCTCCTCGTCAGCTTCTGCGCGCGCTTGTTCTCCTTTGATCCCTATCTTTCCCTTTCTCAGTCTCACCCTCTCCCTGCCTTTTAGAACTGCGACCGCACCACTGTGCTCACCCCCACTACTCCTATTGAGCTGCTCGTCTGTCTCACCCTCTCCCTGCCTTTTACAACTGCGGACGCACCACTGTGCCTGCCCCCACCACTCCTATTGAGCTGCTCGTCTGTCTCACCCTCTCTCTGCCTTTTACAATGGCGGCCGCACCACTGTGCCTGCCCCCACCACTCCTAGTGAGCTGCTCTTCTCAGCCTGTGTACATTCTTATCTCTGGCTTGTTGTAACTCTTGGTAATAGGAGGGTCTAGAGTTCTAGGTTACACGCATCTCACTGTAAGAGTGAGTGCAGCACAACCGGATACCCTGGGAGTGACAGGCAAAAACGGTAGCGCACTGCCTACATGGGCGAGAGGCGGTGGGCGTCACAAGGCCGTCGGTTTCCATGATATGGCCTTGTCTTGGGAGAATAAAGAAAATATTCCACGTTTGTTCTGCACTGTTGGAAGAAGCTTTCCATTTTTAAAGCTTCATGCGTACTTAAGTTGACCAATTCTGTGGAGGACGGCTTAGGTGAGGGTAGTTGACCAGATACATGAAAAGCATTAGTCGATTGATCTTCGTTATCTTGTATTTTATCTGGACGCTGTTGGTTGTGCTTATGAAACTGACAAAAAGAGTCTTCCCATTCTAAGAGGAGCCAAGTTTACGGACAAACGTTTGAGTGATAACTAAAGGCATCAGTGTCTTTTTCGTATGTTACATCTCTTTCGAATGAAGACTCAGGACAGCAGGATATCATTATATTCAAATAAGGCGTTCAGGGGCAGTAAGTAAAGGAGCAGAGGCATCGAGCTACAGTGGAATTAATTTCACTGCAGAGAGCCTTCTGATGGTGAAGGGAGCACCAGATATAGGGAAACAACGATTAGGTTTATCAATAAGAAAAAGAGTATTCCCTATAAAAAGGGAACACTATAGGGCGTATGCATCAGTGGTTATAGTGCGAGGAAGACTTTTTAAAATAATAAAAGCAAGTTTCATATTAGTGCACTGGCCAACACACAAGCAAAAGAGTTAGCCGTGGTTCACTCCGTCAATCCCAGAGAGTTATTTTCTCTATTTCCATACAATGACGCTCGCCAAGCCCAAACCAAAAATGCTGCAACATCATAACAGTGGCTAATACAATTGCAAATCCTCACACATTACACTGATACACTGACATTATGCTGCTTTTCCTCATAGGGTTTAATGTCAACTTTCAGTCATTTGGACAAAGTGGTTCTTGGTTCACCTAATTTTAACTAGAATATGGTTACATTTTTTCAATAAAGCTATGGCATCACCTAAGATGCTATGCCCTTTGCACTTCCTACACCCTTTGTTTCACTTTCCTACTAACCAACTCCTTAAATGCAAAATCCAGCTGGGGCTAACCCAAGGCACTGGATAACAGGATATGATAGTCTATGCCCTGCAGTCCGCATTTGTGCAAGTCTCTAGCTTTAAAAACAAGCATTTGCAATGCTATAGGTCTCACATTTTCAAAACTTTGACCTATTGGTATTGTACATGACAATGTTTTTTATTATTGCAGATTTTTTAAACACATACACAAAAGGCATTGTCATTTACAATGGCAATAGCTAAAAATTGCGCAAATGCAAAACCTATTGCAATGCAAATGCTTTTTTAAATTAGCTGTCCATTTTAGCCATTTTAAACCAAGGAAGAACTCCAAACATGGAACATTTCAGTCCCTGGTAACATGCACACACACATTACCCGGCCCGTGCATGACGGTTGCTACCTCCACGACGGGCCATGCATTATTTTAAATTATTTTGGTTCAAGCTTTGTTCTGATTGGCCAGCCACTCTCTGTCGAGTCACTAGTACATCAGACAAAAAACAAGGGGAACCCCAGGTTTTATAACGATATAGGCCACAAACACGGACGCCCACAAATAGAAATCATGGGTGTTACAGACAGTTGGACAACTTAGTGGTGCTTATTTAGAGCGAATGAAGGCCAGCCTTGTCGGAAATCCGCAGGTAACGCACAAATTCCTACTGCAGATGCTCAACACACTGAGCTATCTTACTGTTGTAAAAACAATGGGATGCGTTTTAAAGTATGTTTATGTCTGTAATTAGATGACAGGTCTTTAATCAGTGTGCAAGCATGTACGTCGGTCATTCCCGGACACGTAAAGCCAGCTGGACAGTTAGTACAGTCCAGGCTCCGACGAGCAACTACATCATTTTTGTTGTAGCAGGGACGTCTTAAACACGAAGCGCTGCAGAAGAAAGGTGTGGGGCCTGCCTGAGACCGGACTGCACATCCGGGGTTGTGAAGATGGTCGTCGGGTGTTGGACTGTGTCTTCAACAGAGCACCAGACGGGCCACTTGACTCCTAAAACACCCCTACAGTCCGGCACTGCTAACAGGTTTTCTAGGCAAAAGCCTTGATGCCTAATCACAACGTCGCCCGGCTTTAGATTCAATGCTCTGTACTCAGGCCGCCTAATGAGCGATACTCTGGGGCTTCCGTAGCCGGAACACAAACGTATGTAGGTTAATAATGCTTTAGAGAGGTGCCGGGCACCCACACTTCATGGGTCTCCGCGTTCAAACGCTGAGCCTGCTCCAGGGGCATACTGTGTGGTGCTTGTACTGTCTCCGCCTGCAGGGACTCAGCCCTGTCACGTGCCTTCTGTGGGGCACAGTCTAGTCACACTGCCTGTTGCAAGTGGCGTAGAGTTTAGTCCTGGTGGCTGCTCCTGTCGCACAGGGTCCCCAAAACACTGCCTGTCTCTGTAGGGCAGGATTCAGCGCAACACCTTCTCCTGCAGCAGACTGTCCAGCCATCATGCCAGGTGCTCTTGTTGCTCAATTCCCTCTCACCGTGCCCGCTCCAGGAGAGAAAATCCAGTCGCCGTGAATTCTACATTGCCAGATCCACTCAGTGTGCCAGGTGCCCTCTGGTGGTGCAGCCAGTGCCCAGTTACTGTGCTGGTTCGAGTTGACCACAAACCCCTCTTTAGCCCCTCACGTGTGACATGAAAACTCTTCCCACATAGAGTCAAAACAAAAACAACACCATAATAACCATAGACATGTAAGATTTATCAAGCGCCTCACAAAGGGTTGGTTAGCGCCAGGGCTTTAAGTGGGCCGAGTCCTGCCGGTGTTCAGCACCAACAATTCTTAAAAGCAGATGCTGAGATGGCCCCTACCGAGCTCTCCATTTTTACCTTCAAGGTGGGAAAAAAATAATAATAATAAGCTCAACTCTGCAATAGTACCATCCAACACCGTTTTCGATGTAACTTCAAAAAGATTCATTTCTCAGTTTTATGTAGGGCAAACACGAGCACCAGTTACATTATACAAGGACATATTCATGTCTTGAATCACAGGATGTTGAGCCCACCTGAGGCTCCACCCTGCTTTCTCAGCTAAAAGGTGGGCAGCTCTAGCCTTAGGCCACATCCTCTCCCACAAGAAGGGTAGCATTCTCAATATTATATACAACAAAGTCATAGCTGTTGCTTATTTATTTTATGCCATTTACAACCATTGACATAACCAATTGTTCTGGCTTGTGGCAGGTGTGAAGTTACTTATTGTATTAGATATATGAATGCAATGACAGAAGCAGCAAAATACCAGTGGGCAGTACACTAGGCTAAGCTCAGATTTTTAGCTTATGTGTTTTAAGCCACGTGCTTAATTACAGCGGCCGCGCCCCTATGAGAGACCCCCCAGTTTTTTCATCCCACTTAAAGCCCTGGTTGGTGCTGTATAAATGCTACAACTGTGGTCAAGCACTAGCTCTCTGCTCTGCCTGCCGCAGTGGTGCAGAGTCCAATCGCCGTGCTGGTTCAGTGATCCAGCAGATTGATTAGTCACCATGCCTACCTAAGTGGTGCACGGTCCATTCTCTGTGCCTGCCCGAGTGTGGCTGTTCCAATAGCAGAGTCGCAGTGCCTGCTTAAAAGGCCCAACGCCCAATCACTGTGCATGCACCAGTGCAGAGTGCCCAATTGCTGTGCCTGCTCCACTGAGAGACGTTATAGTCCTCGTCGTCATCAGCAGATAGAAGGCCCCCTCTCGCCTCTCACTCAGATGCTCTCAATGCCTCCCGTGGACCAGGGCCTCTTAGAAGATCGGGCCCTGCTCATCCCTTCTCTGGCTGTGTTGGTTTGTTGACATGACAATTGACGCAGAGAAAGGCCAGGGTGTCCAGATGTGCTGTACTGGCATGATTGGGCCTGATCCTATGAAGGTCTGTAGGTCCACCACTGGTGCCCCCTCCCCCCAGTCCCAGGGCTCCGCCGGGATGCAGTCGGGATGTTGGCATGTTCTTCTAGGATGGTGCTCAGTGGCATCGGTGTTTTGAACGTGGCACAGGGCGCTTCTTACCCGTTTCCCTCTCCTCCGAGGTACAGTGACCCCTGCTGGACACCTAGTGCTATGAGCTCCATCAACCGGCCTACGACGAGTCCCGTCCTGCAATGAACCGAGGTTTCAGCGCCTTCTCAGCATTGTATTTGTCAAGATCAGTGGTTGATGTGCGCTTCCAGGTGCTTGGCGGCCGATGAGTCAGTGTTCCTGCCCACGAGGCGCTGATGACTGCACTGCATGATATAACACTCACGGTCCACATATTTTGGGGGTGTTTGATACGTCCTGAGACAGTTCTTTAAACCAGCACCGGCACTAGTAGCCCTGGTCTGCAATCTTCGGAATAATATCCCTGGTGCCAAGCGCTGCAATTTTGATTAATACGGCCTCTAAGCACTTAACGTTCTCTGTACCAAGAGCGTCCAAGAGCACGTTGTAAAGTCTTTCATCCAGCAACATCACCGCAGGCCCAGATTAACGCATTCATCCAGGTGGAAGGTGCCCCTCCTCCTCCCCCGGGGACGGGTGGTCGAGGAGCCACGGGTGCAGCAGCAAACACGCCGAGAGAGGTGAAAATCAGGGCTTTAAGTGGGATCAAAAAGCGGGGAGTCTTTAATGGGGCGTGGACACAGGCATCTCAGAAAATGCTGTATAAGGGATGAGGGCTATAAAACTAAGGCTGTGGCCTAAATTAAGTGAGGTAGGATCCTCGTCCTCACAAATTCATCTTCTGACTCAGCATTTCTAACTGAAATCAGCAGCAGCACAATGACTACCATAAGCAGTAAAACACTTTAAAAGCTGCATGTTTATTTCTGTGAGGTAATAAGTGCTATATAAATGGCACTTTAGGAGCTGCAGTGGGGATAAAGTACTAAAGAATTTCAGCAGAGCAGAAACACTGCCCAACAAGCATTGGCATAGCCAATAGGTCTCGCTTTTGGGACCATATAAGTATTTAGTTATGCAGCACAATATCCTTGGTGCAACAACATCAACTGTTACATGGCTAAACACTTATAAGGTCCCAAAGGAGAGACCTATTGGCTATGCCAATGCTTGTTATATTTTACCGTCTTTACATGAATGGCGATCAGTCGTGTTAGCGCAAAAAATTCAAAATGGCCGCAAGCGTCGCAACAAATTCTTGCAGATCAGCAGCCACCTTGGAATTCCAAGATTGCTAGCAATCGGTGCCCTTATGTCGACACACGCGTATAATCAGCAAAAAGCATTGGCAAAGACAATAGCTCATCAAGCTTAGACCTATTGTTTTTTTCCAATGCTTGCTTTTTTTAAGTACCTTGGTGAAGATCGTTAAGGGATCATGTATGTCCACATTTTGCCCTTTTAATGATTAAATCCTATCACATTTTTATCATGACTAACCCATGTTGCTTAATAGGAGCTAAAAATAAATTGTATCCTTTCAGAAATGCGGACCGTTGATCTTTTGTATTCAAAACAATGCTATGCTTCATTACAAGGGCAGGCCTCAGCTCCACATACACCAGTGCCTCTGTTTCCTTTGTATTTTTAAGACATTCCTGAGGAACACCATGATTGAGGAAAGACTGAATGCTTTGGTAATGCTCTCTATAGAAAGAGACCTAGTTAAAAGAATCCCAGACTTTAACGGTCAAGTTATTGAGAAGTTTGCTGCTATTAAAGACAGACGTGCTGATTTTGTCTACAAAAGGTGAACAATTTGTTAATCCTAAGATTTCTTGAACAGTTTGTGGACACTTCTTGAATGCTGCTCGTTTGTTACCTGCTTTGTTTTTTCTTATCTGCTGTACAGATATTGGAGACACTGAAATTAATGGTGTATAACATATTATGCCTAAATTCAATCTGTGTAATGTTCACTTTATGGTTAGTTGCTCTCAATGAGACGTAGAGTGTCTTGTAGGGTGCCCTAGTACCTGCTAATGTTTATTGTTTGCTGCCGCAACATGTCCAGTCCAATAAATCACAGTAGCTTGTATTTCCTCAATATAGGTAACTTCTAAAGATATCAATAAATAAAGAAATATGTGAGGTACTCAGCATTGTTATTTATCTTAAAGTCTGTAAAGAAGGTCTGTGGTTATATTGATAAGCATCAATCTACATTATATTATCATACAAAATCTCTATATTGATGTGTTTCCTACACTTTCCCAATTGCTTTATTAACATTCTTTCTTTCTGAAATTTCTTTGAAAATGCACCATTTGGCCTCTCTTTTTCAAAAATTTCTCGGGGGAGAGTGCCCCTGAACCGCTCTTGATACGCTCGGGCTCGCTCACTACGCTGTCTGTCAACAGTGTGCCGCCCACAACTTTTACGCATCACCACTTTCAAAAATCACCAGCCGCCACTGTTTAAAGATCAGATCCTCAGCTAAGTATATGGTAGATTTATGGGAAAATATGAACGAATTTCAGTATTTATCTGCACTTCCAGATGTCCCAGTACGTTTAGCACTATTAAAATTTCGGGCAGCATTAAATGTCTGTTATGAAAGAGCTGGGAAATTTGGTGTTTTTTTAGACCTAGAGAATAATTGCACATGTGGATTGCCTTCTCAAAATGTCAATGTTCATGTTTTTATTAATTGTCCTCATTTTTATAGGCTACATTGTTTGATTTTAAAACCTCTTTTTAAAAGGTTTAACATAAATTGCTGCAACGACGCACTTGCACTTGTGTTAGAAAATTGAATTTTTTGATGTGGCATGTGCACTGGCAAAATTTCTTCAAATATGTTTGGATTCGTGTCACAATGTGTTGAGATGGTAGGGGTATGGAGAATTTAGCTTGAATGATGATGAATTTGTATTTATATGGTTGTATATACATCTAAAATGTTATTTGTTTTAAAGACTGTGTCTAAACATTCAAAAATTTCTACTACTAAAACTGCTCCACTCTTTAGGCTCAAATTGCTCACCGCTGTCGGGCTGCCAGACCTCTTCTATCCGGAGCAGAGCCAGATGCCTAGCCACACGAAGCGTGCGGTATCTATGTGAAATAAACTTACGACCACCCTCCATAGAGAGGAGCATTGCCAAGGTCTGAGAGGGCTCCTGCACCTCAGGGAATTGACGGTATTTTAGCTTGTTGGAGAAATTGCCTTTGCCCAACTCAAACATCTCTATTGCGTCCAGCAGTGCTATAAAGCGACCAGACAGATACAAATCCAATAACATTAGGCAACCACCCTCCTACCACCATTCTACTGTCATGGTACTGGACATCGGTTCAAAAGAGCACATAATCCACACATCTAAGTCTGGAGCATATGGTGCCCTACCCAAAACCCACACACTGCCCTCTCCCACAATCTGCATATCCGACAGATCAAATGTGGAAAGCCATCTGACATCACGCCTCCTCGCATCAACAATGCCCCAAGTTGGTGGGCATCGTGAGTGCCTTCCAATAAGGCCCTTTCCTGGTTGTGTTCAAATCCAAATCCAAACAGCTTTATTCGACAAAAGTCATAAAAGCGATACAAAACAGCACAGGTTATGTTCATTGTCTAGCCAATGTACTGCATGTTGCAGATGTGCCTCTAAATAATGAAGCCATAGATCCAAGACTTCCACCCCCCATGTATCCCATTGTCTTGAGAGGATTCTGAGGCTCACACTACTACGTCTACCAGCCCACAGGAACTCCACCAGCAGGCAGTCAAGCTCTCGGGACACCCTTCTTGATCGTTCGTATACAGCCCCTTGCAAAACGCATAAGCAGCGGGCCAGTATCCCCATCTTTAAAAGTAATGTTTTCCCCATCAGGGACATTTTCAATGTGTTCCAAAATGCTATGGAAGGGTGCAGATTTCCAATCACCCATCCCACATTTAGGTCATATGTCTGTTGTTCCCCGTGGGTGATATGTGTGCCTAGATTTTTAAAACAATATAACTGCCACTGCACCCCTGCATCTGGCAACCTAGACAGGGGCAAGCCCTGCAGCAGTCCCAAAGAAAGAGAGACAATTTTTCCCTATTAACACAAAGTCCTCACTTTCTCAGAATTCACTCATTACATTTAGTAGTATTGGACCTAATATGTCGGGCTGGCGTAAATATACCATAGCGTCATCCGCAGAAAGCGACACTACATGGTCTAAAGTTCCAACCATTATGCCCCATAACTGTAGGTATTGAAGGAAGTGACACACCAGAGGATTCATGGCCAGGGCAAATACCAATGGGGACAGGGGGCATCCCTGCCTGGTGTTGCAACAGGATTTCAGCAGATACATATTTGCCTCTTCACACTCTTGCACACGGGCAACTGTAAAGGTGAATCCGTGTTTTTTAGTAGCCATGCTCTAAGTAGTGTGTGATTTGATCACATTTATGTGCAGTGGCAAGGCATAATATATATATTATTTAGAGAAAGTGCACTAATAAACATGGATTCACACATTTATTCAAACTGTGTGAAGGTGTTATTGTAGGAGTAGAATATTCACAAGGCCTATCTATTGTGATTTTATCTGTTTCACAGATTAAACCCCTTCTGTGCTGGATATGATTAAACATTGTTGTTTATACCTACTGCACATGAAAAACTTGCCCAGCAGAAACCATTCATAAAAATCCGCTTAGTGCAGCATGCTACTTATTACCATTGTTGAGGAAGGAATGAGGAATTATGATTAATGCAACAATGATAATAAATAGAATTTTACACTGTGTGTATCTGCATATATTCAATACTCACTGGAAAAAAACAGATATAGGTTTGGTTCTCTCTGCTGATTGTTATACGATCTGCTGTTTTCTCTTTCTCCGTTTCTATCGCTATCACTATCTCTCTCTCTTTCTTCTTTTGTATTCTCTCTCTTGCTTCTCTTTCTCTCACACTAGTTCCCTCTTTTCTTCCCTTACACTTTCCTACAAATACCACATTTGTCTCTGATCACATTGTTTTTTGAGTTCAAAATATTTTATTGAGTTTTGTTTATAGATAATAAAGATAGACAATACAGAAAAAAATATTACATTGCAAACATACCTATTCACAATTCATAGATTATAAAATCAGCAAAATAATTACCAAAGGTAAGAAAATGGTACATATTCATATGAAACATAAAAGGGGGAAGGAAGGGCGGGAACAGTTACAAAAAATGAATGCACTTACTATAAATAGAGCTACTAAATCTTATAACTTAGTGTGAAATAATTGCAATAAAAAGAAATCCAAGCTATAAATCTACCATTAAGAGGATAAATAAACATCAACAGGTATCCAAAAAGAGTGATAAGAGTTAGAATTATGAATAATCTCATTCATGGACAACTGAGCACCTCTTCTCGTAAAAATAACCTAGGACCACCAAGCATTAACAGATAATATAGAAACATCTTTTCAACAGAAAGTAATGGATTTCAACGCAGCTGAAATTAGGAAATTGAAAAGTTTACCTTCTAAATCATTTAAGTTCTGTGACAAAATAGCAGATTTGCATATTAACATTTGGTAGGAGACATCAGCATGAATCTTTAAAATCTTTTTTATAATATCCCAAACTTCAGTCCAAAATTTAAAAACTAAAGGGCAATCAAAAAGCATATGTTGTAACGTACCTGGTTGCAATTTACAATGCCAACAATTTGCAGATGGAAGAAGTTTAGCTTGGAACAAACGTAACGGATTCCATAAACAATTGAATAAAATATAAGAATTGGTTTGGTAGAGTGAAACAGGTAACCATCCAGATATACTACTAAGCCAAATATTTTTCCATGTGTCAGTAGATAAGGAAAGTGAAAGTTCATTATTCCAAAAAAGTTGAAATCATATCTATGTTGTTCCTAAAGTATTTGATCCTTTTTTATATAGAATAGAAATACCATGAGATGATTTGGAAAGAGTTTGAATATAAATTGATAAATCAGCTATAACATTGGAAGGAATAGCATGAGAGAAAGAATCTAAGATTGAATTGCACAAATATTGATATTTAATAAGGTCGGACTGAGATAAACCAAATCTTGTTTGTAACGCTTCAAATGAAATGAAAGTGCTGTTGGAATAAACATCTTTAAGATAAAAAATACCAGCCTTGATCCATGAATACCAGAATCTAATATTTCTATTCAATTTAATGACATTGCTATACCTTAGTGACAAGTCTTCAGTATTAGTCATGGGAAATTAAAAAATTGAATCTAGGTAATTAAAAATCATTTTAGTGGATTTAAGAATAACCGACTTATGAAAAAATGATGAATTGTTAGACATGGTTAACAAAGTGGGTAATGGAAATGGATTTATTATCGATTTCTCAATATATAGCCAAGCAGGTGGATTATTTAAAAAGGAGTGATTAAACCATATGGAACTGTGTTTTAAAATAAAGGCTTTATGATAAAGAAAAAAGTCAGGGAGGCCAAACCCAGCATTATTTTTGGGCACTTTTAATTTTTTATAACTAATACGAGGTGACTTGTTGTTCCAAAAAAACTTGGAGAGAAGTTTATCAACATCTCTGTAAAACTTTAATGGAAATTGAGTAGGATTCATGGCAAGGGTGTAGAAGATTTTAGGAGCGAAAATCATTTTGATATAATCCATTCTACCCCACCATGAAAGATATAATGGTGACCATTTGGACGTTTTGTCTTTAATATAATTTAACATGAAGTCACAGTTTAAAGTAATTGTTGATTTTAAGGATGAAGAAAATAAAATACCAATATATTTTAATTTAATCTTTTGCCAAATAATTTCATTCATAGGAATCATATCAGGAGTACAATAAATATTTAACGGAAAAAAATCAGTTTTGTTAGTATTTAATTTGTATCCAGAAACTACAGAATATTTTGCTATAATTTCCAATAAGGAGGGGAATGAGGATATAGGATCACTAATAAATAAAAGGACATCATCAGCATAAGCTGAGGTTTTAACAATAACATCCTTAATATTGATTCCTTTAATATTATCACATTTTCTTATAGAAGTAAGGAAAGGTTCAATGTCAATTAAAAACAAAAGTGGAGAAAGGGGACAACCTTGTCTTGTACCTCTAAAAAGGGGAAATTGATTCGAAACTTGGCCATTGATAAATAAACGAACAGTGGGGGCAAAATATAAAGCTGAAATCATGCGGATAAACGAATCACCAAAATTGAATGATGATAATGTATGAAATAAAAATTGCCAATGGATTTTATCAAAAGCTTTTCAACATCTAAGGACAAAATTCCTGAGGGTAAAGTTACAGTAGCACTTTGTTTAATAATATGTAGCAGAGTTCTTGTATTATTTGCAGAATATCTATTCTTCATAAAACCAGATTGGTCAGGGTGTATAATAACATCTAATATAGGGCCTAATCTAGTAGCAAGTATTTTAGCATATAATTTACAATCTTGAATAATTAAAGATATAGGACGATATTTAGACACAAGAGTGGGATCTTTATCCGGCTTGGGAAGTACAATATTTAAAGCTTCAGCAAAAGAACCAGAGGTGCTTCCTGTAGAACCAAAAAACTTGTGGTTGAAATTCTTTGTAGAATTCTGCCGGAATCCCATCGGGACCAGGAGATTTATTTTTTTTAAGAGATTTTATGGCTAATAAGATTTCATCCTTAGTAATGGGTGCATCAAGCCCAATTTTATCTGATTGTCAAATCTTGGGCAATCCACATGTAGATAAAAAAAGAATCAATTAAAGAAACACCCTGAAAGTCGGGCTTATTATATAAATTAGAGTAGAAATTAAAAAATTCATTAACGATTTCTTTATGAGATAAAGCAACTTTAGGGCCATGAATTCAATCGATTTGAGTTTTATCTTGTTTTATGCGTTAATAATTAGCTAAAAGTCTTCCAGATCTGTTGGCATTAATGCTAAATCTGGCTTTAGCATTAGAAATTTGAATGCCAGCTCTTTTACTAAGAATTGAGTTAAACTCATAACGAAGTTTTTGTAGTTTAAATCTATATTGGGGATCATTAGATGTGATAAAAAGTCATTCAAATTTCACAATTTGTTTTTGTAAGTTTTTAACATTTACGTTAAAGGTTTTATTTTCGTGGGTCATAATAGAGATCGTTACACCCCTAATATAAGCTTTAAAAGCATCCCATCTATTAATCAAAGAAGTAGAACCTTCAGGGTTGAATACAAAATAATCTTGAATGGCGGATAAAAGTTTTGGTTTGCTATATTCATTTAAAGCTATGCCTGTATTCATTCACCATCTAGATTGCTTAGTAAAAGTTGAATCTAAATTCAAAACAAAAGAAATCAAAGCATGATCCGAGACATCAATGTTACCAATCTTAGGAGTAATTACAGAGTGAATTAGTTGCCTGGAAACTAAGAAATAATCAATTCTAGAATGGGAATTATGAGGGTTTGAAAAAAATGTAAAACTTTTTTCTGTAGGGAAATATAATCGCCAAATATCAACTAACTTAGTGGTTTGAATAAATGATTTGAAAGCATAATATACTTTAGAAGGGTGAAATTTAGTAAGAGATAATCTATCTAATAAAGGATCAGATATTACATTAAAATCACCTCCAACAATTAAAGGAACATTACCAAACTTTAGAACCTCCGTTGTAAGATTAGCCCAAAACATAGGGTCATCCGCAGTAGGACCATAAACATTTAATAAAAATAAGAATGAATCATGAACTTTAATGTTAACAATTATATATCTACTATCAGCATCTGAATTTTTACTCACAATTTGACAATGTAATTTTTTTGCAAAAAAGAATAGCCACACCATTTTTTTTCCATTAGCTGGAGAAGAGACAACAATATCAACCCACTTTTTCTTCATATAATTTAAGATTTTGTCATCTATATGGGTCTCTTGTATAAAACAAATATCCGCTTTGCATCTACCTAAGTAATCTAAAACTTTTGTACGTTTAACTGGATGGCGCAAACCTTTAACATTTGATGAAATTACTTTAAGATTATGAACATTAGCCATAATAGGAGGGTAAGAGAAAAGAGATCAAGAAGAGAAAAGTAAGAAAAGATAAAGAGAATGAGAAAAAAGTATCTCCAAAACAAGCAGAAGGGAAGGAAAAAAGAAAACATGGAAAAAAGACAAACAGAAGACATAAATGTGAAACGTGAAACGCACACACGCTTTACAAGCATGACCAGAACCGTTGGAGCCCAATGTAAGAAAATATCAGCGGTTTGTCAGAAAAGGCATAACTGGCAGTAATCAAGTAGCAGAGTCATGAGTGTCCATTGAATGCAGTGACTGTTGATCTATAAAGCGTCTCAGTTCTTCAGGACGTTGAAAGGATTTCGAGAAATTAGCATTCCAAATGCGCATCATCGATGGATCAAAAAGACCATATTTGAAGCCAAGACTTCTTAGCTGAGGACGAAGAGCAGTGAATTCCTTGCGAATTGAAACAGTTTCTTTGGCAAAATCTTGATGAATAAATATTTTATTCCCATTAACCATCAGTGAAGGGATTTCTCATGCTGCTTTTCTGATTAAACCAAAATGGTGGTGACGAAGAACATTAAAGATCATTTGTCGCGGTTTTGCGTGCTGAGGGTTTCGATGGGAGGGAATCCTGTGAGCCTTATCAACTTCAAACTTTTCTGGAAATTTGATTTTAAGAGACCAGGAATTAGATTCTCCAAATATAATCTACATTTAGCTCCCTCAACATCTTCTGGTAAATTAAATATGCGTAGATTAAATTGTCTATTGCGATTTTCCATGTCCAACAGTAGCGAGCACATAGGTGAAATTTTCGCCACAAGTGGAGTGAAAGCATCGACTTTAACCTTATTATCTTGTATTTTAATTGAATTGTCCGATATTTTCATTGACAAACTAGCCATTTCTTTGTGTACATTTTTAACCTCAGACGCAATGGTATCTGTATTAGCACGAAGAGCCTGAATTTCCTCCAGTAAGACAAGGAAGGTTCAGATGACTCTACCACTTTTGAATTAATTGGTGGAGGAGAAACCTGCAGTCTCCTTTTAGTGTGAAGAGAATTTTTATTATCCATTTTCTTGAAAAAAGACTTACATTTATAAATAAACAAGCAGTCTGTTAGAAAATAGAATGAAAGTTGTGGAGATATCCTAAGAAAGACTGGTGCAGCAGCTAAAGTGGGCTGTGGGAGTGGCTAGGCCCAAGCCAGGCCCTTTCTTGAATGATCACTCCGCCCCCTTGACAGAAAAGCCTGGCTGTACCTGAAAGCAGAGCTGGGAGCGGGAACCAGGAGCTGTAAAACACCACTTCCGTCGCACAAAATCAAAGGAATCTACTCCACAATGCAGGTATGGTCCTTATACATGCAGTGACCTCCTTTAAGTGGATATTCTGACAAGAATTCGTTGTTATAGAGTAAAAATGGGCGAAAAACACGCTAGAGCTCACCGGGAGGTGGCCATTTTGAGTCGCGCAAGCGCTCGTCTCCGTCTCTGATCACATTTTAACTCACTTTCCTTTACTTTTTGAAAATATTCCCACTCTCTCCCCATATTTATCTCTCTGCCTGTCTTTCTCTTCATCTCTCTGTCTGTTTCCTGCTCTCTCTTTTGTCCCCCCTTCTTTCGCACTCTGGCTAGCTCATGTATCCCTGATTCTCTCCACTCTTCTTTCTCTCCTCTGTATCATTTCTGTCTCTATTTGGTGAAATATGTCTCTCTCTTATCTCCCTCTCTTCCTTTTTCTCCCTTTCTCCTTGTGTATCTCTCTTCCTATCACTGTCTTCCGCTCCATTCTCTCTCTCTCTCTCTTGCTCTCTCTCTCCTATATATATTCCAATTTCCCATATATCTCTCGCCGCATTAACTGCGATTTCAACCTCTGTTTTTCTTTCATTATCTCTCTGTGTCCCTCCCCACCTCTTTATGTACCTCTCTCTACAGATCTGCCCTTCTATCTTTTTCTCTCACCTTTTCTATCTCTTACACACCTTCTCTCCCTCACTCCTCCATCCCTATCTTCTCTCTCATCAATTGCCTTCCCTTCTTGTTCCATTCTCATGATTTATCAGCCTCTCCTTAGTCCCTTTCACTTTGTCTCTCTTCTCTCTCCCTTACTTGCCCTGATGTCTTCCCCCTCTACAGAAACACATCCGGAAAGGGTTTGACTTTGGAGCTTCACACAATATTTGAAATTAAGCCGACATGTAAACAAAGACCTGTCGAATAATTACCGATGAAAGCATCGCCTCCCTGTCCAATCTCCCCTGGAAATGAATTATAAGATGTGAGGAAGGTACACAGCAGGGGACAGGATATGTTGTACAGCTCAAAACATCTATGCGCAGAAATAGACCAGTGGTGGTTAATTATGCTCAGCAGGTACTGCGTTCCCATTTGATAAAATATGTCATCCGTTTAAGTGCCTGGAAGGAAGTAGATTTTGGGCAACTTGTGTGCAGGCACTGAATGGGTGAGACTCACTCCAATAGTCGCGCCACCTGTTGGTAGTGTTACCTCTTGCAAGATGGTCAACACTGAGAGACTAAATGGCTTCCAACCACTCCTTCAGCAGAACTGTAGTCCGTAGAAAGGATATATCTTCTTAAGAAAAGCTCCCCCACCCCCCTGTTGACCTCTGTTGACAAAGGGAACAGGCTTCTAAACATTTATGCTTTTTTGGGTGAGATTGGACAGACAGGGGAAGACCTTTCTTGGTGAACTAGGCCGTTTCATTCAAGATTATTTCAGTAAGTGAGTATATATGCATGTGTGAGGCATATGGTATTTCTGTAGCGTGAATTTAACCCCGGCCCTTTTATGCAGCTGCCCTTCTTCGCACTACAAGAGATTAGACCAAAATTGGTGAGGATGTTTAAGTAAATGTGTAAGGGTGTTTACATTTATGTACTGGCATTGATAGCCTATTATTTTAGAGTAATATAGAGTGAACCGAAAGAGGTAAATTAAGGATCAAGTAAAGATAAAACGTTCGCCTGTGAATTTAAGCACATTTTGAATGGGATTACTGTCAAAGTCAGGCAAAGTTTTCTGACTCTGCCTACACTAAGATTCCTCGCTCACAGACCTGTATAACAGGGCTCTTTCTTTGCCGCAGGATGGCCTGTTCATGAAGTAGAGGTAATCCAATGAATGCTAAACACCTACATGTGCATGTATTCAAGATCCCGGTATGGTGAGGAAGGTGCAGTGTGTTAAGGAAGGAAGGGCTGTGGCATGAGGGCAGGGAGTGTAGGACCCAGGGGTAGTAGAGTGCAGAAATGTGACAGTTTCCAAGGGATAGTGTGACCAAATCGCTCTAACACAGTGTGATTAGAGCCTTTGACATCCACAATGAGATACTGATGGAGTTTAATAAAGAATCCCTCTTGTGGAATCCCTTTGAGGAAACTAGGATCATGT
The DNA here is from genome assembly GCF_964204655.1 of Triturus cristatus. Classification (NCBI taxonomy): domain Eukaryota; kingdom Metazoa; phylum Chordata; class Amphibia; order Caudata; family Salamandridae; genus Triturus; species Triturus cristatus. Next base: position 1,083,182,528 of record NC_140583.1, on the reverse strand, counting down.
TCCCCTGATGGAAGTGAAATGGCTTGGATCTTCTTTTATTGGTGTAGTCATTCCTAATGGGTATATCTGCTGACTTAGGAGCACTTTCAAGAAATCGATGAGAAGTGCTATTGAATCTGTGTTTATATCTTTCTTGTAAACAAAAGTTCAATTTTGCATTTATCAAAGGTATTCTTGAGAATGTCCTGAAAGTATCTCACAGTCTGACATAACGTGCTGGAGATGAGCTTCTTAGTAAGTCTGGCAATCTGCCCAACTTTCTTCACTGTTGCCATGAAGCACTTCACTACACAATGTACTAGAGGCCATATGGGTGTTATTTAGAGGTGTCGGAAGATCATGTACTCTGACAATCATGGAAGTCTTTCTCTTTAAACATCATCAGACTTCACAACGATTAGAATGCCAGATAGTTATGATATGTGATTCATAGTTATCATTTCAAAATCATTACCAGTGCTGGGAAATGGTACAACCATAAAAAACCTGCAATTCTCGTCCACGACCAGCCTCAGCTTTGGCCCGAGGGGATAGTGCCAAAGAAGTGAACGGCAAACTCCTTCCATGTCCATGTTGTCTACAGAGACTTCTGGAGAGGTTCATAAGCATTTGCCTTTGACCGGCTCTGGCATGTGCAGCGAGTGCTAAGAATCTCCTGCACGTGACAATCTTGAGACGGGTATCATACTTTTATACAGATCAGTCCCTTCATGGCCAAAATTCTATGGTGACCTTTCAGTGCAAACACCTTCATATTTTTCCTTTGCAACATGGGATTCAATAGAAGTCCACACTAGTGTTGAGCAAGTGCAGCACGGAATTTGCAGAAAGACTTCTGCTCCTGAAGGCCACATCATCTGTTCATCTTCTCACCCTTTCTGGGTCCCTCAATCGTTTGGAGGCAATTTATTCAGCCACCAAACCAGCTGTTCCATTATCAGCCATAGCACAAATTATCTTTGCCTTTTGCCCTGCTACTAGACCTGCCTGTTGCACAACAGAGCAAAGATTTCCCTCAAAAATTACTGAACCACTGAGGAGACTGGCAGAGGAAATCGGGGCAAAGCGACAGCTAGGTGCTGACCCTTCCCAGTATGTATAAATTGAATGCTATGCCTCTGAAGTGTTGAGCCCCTGGTCTGAACCTTTTGTCCTTGTACAGCTGAATGTGTCTACCTTTTCATTTGCACAGCCATGGAAGATTTTATGAAAATGTAACTTTTTGATGCATGCATTACATTTCTTGTGCACTTCAGGGTGTTCTCAGCTTCATACATGGGCATGAAGGCAACCACCGTGGAGCTGTCTCTTTCCGTCGTTTAGTGCTGATGCACAGCAGTCTGTGATAGATCATAGATGTTCACCAGGGTAACCCAAGATACTTCAGTGACCCATTGCGTGGACCTGAATGCAGGCTCTATGGGCTACCCACACCATAGTCAGAATGCCTTCTGGTTGTCTTGGCCTCTGAAGCAGGTTTTGTATGAAACTGGAGTTGGGGCTCCAGTGCCTGAAGAGCTTTATGTTGGTCAAATCCACAGCCTTTAACTAGTGCCTTTAGACTGGAGGTGGGCGAGCCATGCCGTGCAGCGGAAAAGAAAGGCACTTCTGCCATACTTAAAGATAAAGAAGAGCATCGTGCCACACTGATCATGGGAAACATGAACACTTCAGACAGATGGCAGCCAAAGTTGCAACCACAGCTAAATAAAAAAAAACAGAGTGCTCCAAAACTAAACAGATGGCAGCTAGGGAAACGGCCCATGTAGCACGGTCAGTCTCTAGGGGGGAACAAAACAGCCAAAAGGTGGGACGAATGTAAACATTCACCAACAACAAAGGATTTTAGAAATCCAGAGGAAACAACCAATGAAAAGAGCTGGGCGTGTTCAAAGCCAATAGAGTGAATTCCGCAAGTCTCAAAGACAGTGCATGCGCACTGCCTAGTCTTGACCTAAATACAAGAGACACATAGATATGTGTGTAGTGTCTCATTTTTACGAAGTGAAATCAGAAAATGTGGCTTGTGCACTGGTTCTTAGAGACAAGCCAGACCCTTGCTCTGCTGTGGCTCAGCTCTCCCTGTTTGTTGGTTTACCCATCACTAAGCCATCTAAGTGGATCACCGAGAAACCCCAAATACTCTTGGTTTGTCAATGAACATACAAGCATGGTTTTTGTCTTTTGCCATGCTCTGGTACTTTCTTACTGTTTGCCCCTGCTTGATCGATGTTCCGTTTTTTATACAGTAAACATGAAAAGCCAATTCTTTAGTATTACATGGCTCAGAAGTGTTTTTCTGGGCTTCCCCTTTTTAGTGCAAAGTACTGTAGCTTTTTTCAGAATGAAGGGGACCCGTATGCACTGGGGCAACCTATTATGATCTTCTCGTCCACGTGGGACTCATCTTGTCTGGTCTGGGCCCTCCTCTTTCCCACCCTAGAACTTCCTCTCTTTTGACTGTGCTGCCATTGTGAACTCTCTCCCATATTGAATGCTGCCCTCCACCTATGAAGTCTTGCTAGAGGATATCACTCTCATTCCCACCCCCTTAGTCACACTGCTACCTGCAGCAACTTCAATACAGAAAATTTGCAGCACACAGCACTCTTCTGGTGCACTTGCTCCCGTGACTGCAATTCTCAGATACGTATCTTGATCATGGCTACTGAAATTATGCGGCAGCAGAGGACCAAATTGTGCGGCAATAAGGGCAAATTATGTGGTTTAAAGTGGCTCATTTTTTGATGATATTACTTCCTCATTTTGTCATTTTTACACAGGCTAATACTGTCAGGGCAAAGGTTTCACCTCCTTATTGCTAGAGTAAAACCCAAATACAGCAACAAAAGAAACGGTGCCAGTCAACCTTTGCAAAGGCCCTTCCACTGTGCCACAAGACATGTTGCAGTGCTTTTTTCAAACTTATGACCTATTTGCGCTGGAAATATTTTTTTGTTCAAATCTGCAGCTGATGTGCCAGATGATGGATTATGTGGCCAATATGACAAATCCCTAATTATGTGGAAAACATAGTGGGTGCAAAATCACATAATTTTAGTGGTTCTTATTATGATAAGGGTCTCGGACGGTCACATCTCACAAAAATCTGTGTCTTTGCCGTCTGTCTGTGTGGGTCAATCAGTACGCATGAGGTTCATGGTCATATTTCAGCATGTAGGAAATCTTGGCCTGCAAAGCCACTAGTCCAAAAATTCCATCATATTATCTTAGACATTCTGCCCCAAAGCAGGAATATATGACATGCAATGGCGGTCTTCTCTTAATTTGGTAACAGAACGAGGGCAAAGAGTAAGGATAGGGACAACTAAATTAGCACTATTAAAAACACAATTAGCAATATATAGACATCTGCATAAAAATATTATAACTAGGCTAAAACATAAAACACTGCTAGGATCTGTCAGGGTCTTCATGGCTGATGAAAGCTCTGTTTTCATGTAGAGAAGTACATTGAGGTGACCATGCTCAGAAAGAGGTAATGATCCCTAGTTAGTAGGCTGCCCAAAATAACTGATGAAAGGTTTATTGAACCTGCAACTCTATGACATCATTTTTGAAGCCCGTCTTGGGTCTCACTAACTTCCAGTGGTGCAACAAATCCAGCTTACGGCACTCTGCCTTGCATATAGGGCTTTTTTTCTGGCTAAGATCAATTTGTGATCTGCAAAACTTCACTGTCCCGCTCTTGTGCTCCCTCTGCTCAGATCCTCTTCCTGTTTTCCTGTTCTGTATTTCAGGTACTCTTCTGGAAGTTAAGGGGCCCGATTAAAAAAGATAATCTGAGATGAAAGTTTAACTTTACAACTTTCAGTATTCACAAAGGGTATTTACGAGTAGTAAAGTTAGACTTATGTCTCAGTTAGACTTAAGTTTTGGTCTTAAGTTCAACTGAGACTAAAACTGAGACAAAATTCTAACTTTACTACTCGTTAATGCCATTTGTGAATTCCGAAAGTCGTAAAGTTAGACTTTCATCTCAGTTTACCTTTGTGAACTGGGCCCAAGGTGTTTTCAATTCTGACTCCACTGCTCTGGAACCAGCTGCCTATCACTCGCCGTCAGACCAGTAGTCCTTCGGTCTTTCCTAAAGATGATGAACTGTTTTAGTAATGCGCCTTTGTATAATATTTCTCCAGTTTAATTCTCTTTTTGGAGTTTCTCTTAGCCGTAGTGCCTTTGACAAGTAACCAACACATTTACTCAAGTCAATACCTGTGGCAGTTAGAAGCCTTGTTTAGGATTTTAGGGTTGCTTAGATGAATCTAGGAAATTATCTGGAACCAACCTGCTCACTGCTTACGACCATAGGTACCTTTCCCCATTTCCCCATGACACTGAAATATTTTCCACAGTGAGGTCTATGACGCTTTTTCAGACCATGCGCTTCTTTGTGAGATATTACCTACACTCTTGCATTTGTCCATGTTGCCTGATCACATTTTATTACAACGGAATTACTGCTGAAACCTTTAGTAACATGTAATTTGTAGGCCACCCTATTTCAGGAGTCTGTCTTATACCCCAGGACAACTAGCAATGAAAATCAAAAGCTTTTAGGTGTGGCTTAAAGCCTAGCTCCCTGGGTACTGCTTGTATGATCAGGCAACAGAAGACATCTCTCATGGGAAGACTCCAGTCAGTTCCAAGCTCACAGAGGGAGAATGGGAGAATGTGTACCGAAAAAAGCTCCCACTTTGGTACGCTGAGATGGACAAGCTAGCTCCCAATCCATTTAGGCCAGAGTTGTTTCTTCTAGCCTTTGATTTGCCATTGGGTTTTCCAAGGCCCAGGGCCACGTCTTTCCTACAAAGCCTCAGCACAGGATATTTATTGGGCATCGTTTCGTGACTCATTGTCAAGACAAAAGATTGATGTAACGGAGTAGGGTCCCTCTCTCGCTCTCTTCCAAGGGGAGTAGTAACAAATGTACCAGGAACTCAGCAGTTTACCCAAAAAAATTGGGGAACTAAAAGCATTCATAGAATTGTAAATGAACCACTCAGAAACGTTCTCAGATGGAGCAATCTCAAGTCATGTGGCATTGCTGGAGCAGAGTTTTCTGATGAAAATCTATTGGGTTTTTAAGCTCTGGTTTGTCTATTTGTCATAATTAAAATTATTAATTATTAATTACTAATTATTTGTTTTGTGTAAATGTTTAAACTTACCAACACGTACTAATGAGAAGAAAAACGATACGTGGGAATGCTTTCGTTTGCTTATTGATAATGTGCATGTTTTATTAAATAAACGTTGCTGAGTGCTGTTTATTTTAAAGCACAAAACGCTTTTGAATTAATGCTTTTCTGTGTTGCAAAGGCTAGATAATTACATACACATAAGGGTATTAGTGGGGTTAACACTGTTTAATCACTATGCTGTGGTAACGTTGTTTTTGTCTCTTTTAATTAAGATGGTCTATTTTGGCCTAGAATAAAATGGCCGCCGTTTGCAGCCTGGCCTCGAGTGAGAGATTTGTGATGAGAAGGCCCTGCTGAACATGGTCGAGAGTCATCTGACCACAGTCTTCGCCTGGTTAAAATTTTCCGTGAGGACAGTAGCAGTTTTGGGCAAGCCTCCAGATGCATCCGAATAGCCTTGGAGGACAAAGGAGCCATAATGAATGAACTCTGAGATCGCAATGTTAGTTCCGAGGAAATGTGGATGTCGAAAGATACTTTTTAATTTTTAGTTCCTGTTCTGTCTTTTTATTTTTGTGATTTTTCTGAGCGGAGATTTTCCAAATGTAGCGATGCTACATCCTTTCCTTCTCGCTCTGCTCAGCGGTTCAGCGGATATCTAAAACATTTTATGTTGCCTTCTTTTGTTAAATTTATTATAAATATGCTAGGCTAGAGAGGGTCTGTGTCTTTGCGTTTTGAATTTTGAGGCCACTTCTTCCCAAACCTGCGTTGGTGAGGATCTACGCTGTGAGGACGGCGACTCGGGAGACTTCTACTGAGAGACCTGTCCTGACCCATTCTGACATTTAGCTAGAATAGGTAATTATGAGAAAAATGATTTATTCTGATTGATTTCCTTTGACTAATTTTAGATAAAGTGTCATAATTTTAAATATGGTGTTGGTGATTATTTCTTGACAATTATTGAGTACTCTATTTTGATTATTGTTGTATAGATTGCTTAGATTATGACTCAGGACAGTTACAATAACTAGATCTTATCGACCTCAGTGTAGATGCAGGGTGTTTAGGAGTTTTCTTTCCACAGGTTCAGTGCTGGTAGAGTATTTGAGCGTATGTTAGTGAAATGGGCCCTATTTGTCTATTTGTCATAATTAAAATTATTAATTATTAATTACTAATTATTTGTTTTGTGTAAATGTTTAAACTTACCAACACGTACTAATGAGAAGAAAAACGATACGTGGGAATGCTTTCGTTTGCTTATTGATAATGTGCATGTTTTATTAAATAAACGTTGCTGAGTGCTGTTTATTTTAAAGCACAAAACGCTTTTGAATTAATGCTTTTCTGTGTTGCAAAGGCTAGATAATTACATACACATAAGGGTATTAGTGGGGTTAACACTGTTTAATCACTATGCTGTGGTAACGTTGTTTTTGTCTCTTTTAATTAAGATGGTCTATTTTGGCCTAGAATAAAATGGCCGCCGTTTGCAGCCTGGCCTCGAGTGAGAGATTTGTGATGAGAAGGCCCTGCTGAACATGGTCGAGAGTCATCTGACCACAGTCTTCGCCTGGTTAAAATTTTCCGTGAGGACAGTAGCAGTTCTGGGCAAGCCTCCAGATGCATCCGAATAGCCTTGGAGGACAAAGGAGCCATAATGAATGAACTCTGAGATCGCAATGTTAGTTCCGAGGAAATGTGGATGTCGAAAGATACTTTTAAATTTTTAGTTCCTGTTCTGTCTTTTTATTTTTGTGATTTTTCTGAGCGGAGATTTTCCAAATGTAGCGATGCTACATCCTTTCCTTCTCGCTCTGCTCAGCGGTTCAGCGGATATCTAAAACATTTTATCTTGCCTTCTTTTGTTAAATTTATTATAAATATGCTAGGCTAGAGAGGGTCTGTGTCTTTGCGTTTTGAATTTTGAGGCCACTTCTTCCCAAACCTGCGTTGGTGAGGATCTACGCTGTGAGGACGGCGACTCGGGAGACTTCTACTGAGAGACCTGTCCTGACCCATTCTGACATTTAGCTAGAATAGGTAATTATGAGAAAAATGATTTATTCTGATTGATTTCCTTTGACTAATTTTAGATAAAGTGTCATAATTTTAAATATGGTGTTGGTGATTATTTCTTGACAATTATTGAGTACTCTATTTTGATTATTGTTGTATAGATTGTTTAGATTATGACTCAGGACAGTTACAATAACTAGATCTTATCGACCTCAGTGTAGATGCAGGGTGTTTAGGAGTTTTCTTTCCACAGGTTCAGTGCTGGTAGAGTATTTGAGCGTATGTTAGTGAAATGGGCCCTAGTGTATGATATGTGTATGTGCGTGTAACTGTGAAATTACTCTATCCGTAGAAGTAGGGAGATTTTGTACACCCTGATCTGCAACAATTTCCTGGTAGCAGAGTTAGGATGGTTATTGATGATTGTCTTGATCTGATTAGATTGCTTGTACATTAGCTTACTGATTATTGATTATTGATTGATGTTGGAATATGTACTAATACTATATGTTGGAGTCGTCATGTTTAGTTATATGTAGTGCTTCTGGAACTTGGGAGCTAGTAGCAGTTCTGTAGTAGGGCAGAGGGAAGTATATGCTGCTCTCCGGAAAGACGGGATTGTAGGAAAAACGTGTGACAATTGAAGTTGCGCGTCACATTGTCTGGGTTCGTAATCAGTGACATTGTCATATGTTACTATTAGAAATATTTCTGGTATATAAGGAGTGCGTATGGTAGTGAAGGTTATCTGTGAAACTCTGGTCTTAAGTCCCAGGGATCCGTAAGGTTCACCGTTAAAGCTTATCGCGGGAGAAGTAATAGGTATTCTCTGAGCTTGTTTGAGGAACTGGGCAGAGGTAAACTGCTTGGTTGACGTGTGTTATAATTCTGTAGTGGGACAGATTGTTCGCTGTTCTCGGGAAGCAGGATTCTGTGTGTATGTACTACATTTTTCTTGTATGAATGTGCGTGAATGTATGAGCATTTAGTTGATTGTAAGACTCTTTGGACAAGTCCTAGAGGAAACAGTTAATGAATGCATGATAGAAGGGCAGAGTAGAGGGATGTGCTACTGTGTCAACGGGATTCTTGTGAAATAGATTTTCTTTACTATTCTGTGGTTAGCGAAACAGACAATGGAGATGTTTATATGTTGTAACTAATAGATTTTGTAGAAATTTGACACGAAGTCTACTGAAGAGTTTTGTAAAGGAGGGGTAGACGAGTGACAGGAGACAGGAGACAGAAGCGACTGCAGCGACTGCTGACGTCAAACAGACCGCGCTCTGATTGGATATTGGATCAGAATAGTGTTCGCGCTGGGATTGGTGCATTGGTGTGAGCCGCGCAAGGATTGGAAGAGCTATTCTAGTGACATAGACGCTCCAGGATTGGTGCGTTAGTGTGAGTCGCGCTGTTATTGGTTGAAAAACCATATTGTGCAGTTGTAATACGGAAGGGATTAGAAAGTTTTGGTAAACGCTAAAATGTATTACCAAGAAGAGAAAAAGAAAAAAACATTGTTCGGAAAAATCAAAAATTGGTTCGACAAGGATAAAGATGTTAAAACAAGAGAGGGTGAATTGTTACCTCCAGCGAAAACACCTGCATCCTTCATGGCTGCGAGATATGGGTATCATACCTGTATATGGTTGGAGAATTGGGTTAGGTATACGAAGGAAGATGGTGTTCTAGCATTTCCAGAACATGGTTCATTTAATCTGGCCGTGTTGAGAAATTTACGGGAAAAGATGTTATGTCTTGACCCAAGACCAAGGCCGACACAGTTTGAGGCTTTAGTGGAATGGGAAGAGGAAGTGCATGAGCGAGAAAAGCAGAGGTCTGGAGGACACTATAGGTACATGTTTGGGAGGAGACATGATCGTGAAACTCATCATGATCGAATGAAGAGATGGCGAGATGCTAGTATGTCAGAGGGATTATATCCTATGAGAACAGTTGAAGAGGGAGCAGAAAGGGTTCCTGAGGCAGAAGTGAGAAGATATGGAGTTAATGAGTATGAGGATGAGGTCTTGAATGACATGATTTACAAGAGACCACCTCCATATAGACCAGAACCAGACGAGAGTACACCAGTTGTTTCTCCAATAAGAGATACAGTGCGTATCATTGAGACAGAAAATGTGACACCTGAGTTAAGAAGTGGTAATCCTTTCAGGGAGAAAGAGAATCGATGTGGTGACGAGAATACAAGAGAATTAGCCAGGACTACAACAGAGCTGACTGAAAAGATTAGAGAGCTAACAAAGAATCTGGAAGCTGTTACGGTGCCTGTAACCATAGGTCCGGTTATGCCTGTGTTTGACAAGCAGAGGACAGGTGAAAATGGTTTGGTGATTCCATATGTTGGGAATAAGATAACAAGTTTAGCTGGTCCCTCAGGAGATTCAGGAAGAAGGACAGAAAGTTGTGATCCGAGACAATCCAGACATGACACATGTAGTGAAGGATTAGAGGTACAGTCTAATTCAAGACTGGATGCTAGTGAAGCTAGTTGTTCAGGGATGCCGATTTTAGAACCGTAGAAGAAAGTGGTTCCAGTGAGAAAAACTACTGAAATAACAGCTGAAGATCTGAATGATTGGATGAAAGTTCTTCAAAAGAGGGATAAAGATTCACAAGCAATTGATGTGGCTAGGTTACGTGTAGAACAAGAAGAGCTTGTTGCAGGGACAGTTCCTACAGAAATTCTTAAAAACCATCATGAAGGTGAACTGTTGTTTATGTGTAAAAACATCACCTGGAGAGAGAGAAATACACATGACAGGTTAAGAGCAATAGCGAATGAACAGGGAGTTGACATTGATAAGGTGAAAGCTTTGCAGAAGTCTTACAGGATGGATTTCACAGATAAAGACATTGAAAATCTGAATGGTACTGGTAGAACAGGACAGATTAAAGAAATGGTCGCATTATTGCGAAGATGGGGTGATGTAGAGAAGTGGAAGGATAGGTGGTACAAGAAAAGAGAAGAATCAGGGGATAGAACTTATTCAGCATTTCCTGTGAGAGAAAAGGAGAAACCAGTGGATACTTATCCTATGAGAGAAATACCTGGAGGAGGATATGTACATGTTCCATGGACCAGACAGGATATTTTATCATTTACGAATGATTTCCCTCGATTGAGAGAAAAGCCCGTCGAGTGGTATAGACAGGTAGACAGGTTTGTGAAATTGTCAAAAGTGCTGTGGATTGACCTGAATAGTCTGTTTGATATAATTGTTCCAGCAGACTTGTGGACTGAGTGTAAAATAGTTGTGAGTTGGCCTACTGAGGAATATCCAAGAGATCAGAGAACAGGAGCACCAAATCCAGAGGTAATGAGAAAGTATGATCAGGTGATGGTATACCTGAAAAGTAAAGTACCTGCAAAAGAGACAGACTGGGTTAAAATAGATCGAACACAACAGGAAGCAAAAGAATCAGTTCATGCTTTTTACGAGAGGCTGATACTGGCTTTTAAACAATTCAGTGGAGATGAACATCTTGGTGACAAAGATTTGAGTCATTTTGTATACAGATTTGTATATGGCCTGAGACCTGAGATTAGTGAGAGAATTCGTGAGCACACAGTGGACTGGCAGAGTAAGAAAATAGATGAGATTCTGAGACATGCAAAATACTTCAGTGATAAATTTGAAGCAAAACAGAGAAAGCTGAAAGAAAAAGCAATGTGGGCACAAGTGAAGGTTGAGGAAAGACAGGAAGCACAGTTAGTGGAACAGGCGAATAATGCAGGAAATAATGCAGGGAATAGACCTAGGTATGCAGGGAAAGGAAAGGGGAATCTTGAGGAAGCCAAAAAGAAGTTCCCATGTCACAACTGTGGCCAACTGGGACATTGGAGATCTGAGTGTACCAATCCACCATTAGTGAATAATGAGGGTAAACCCTTAAATCAACAGGTGCAGAACGAAGGGAATAATCAACAGCAGCAACAACAGAAAGTTGTGAGACAGCAGAGTCAAGAGCCAAAACCGCCCTTGCCGCAGAATAGAGGGCCACAAAAGTATAATCAGGATTCAGGGTTCTACAATGATGAGCAGGTAAACAAACCAAGGCGTTCTAACCAGGTACAACAGTACTTGTTAAAGAATGAAGGGAGTGAGTCTGAGGGTGATTATTGACGGTGCCGAAGGGAGGAAGAAGAGTGCATACTTGGTGCAACTCTAGAAATAGACCAGGCAGGACCATTTGTAGATGGGAAAATAAATGAAGAAAGTGTTACTTTTTTAGTAGACACAGGTGCAACGAGATCAACTGTCAGGTCAACAGATATTAGAAATCTTCCTCTCTCGGATGAAGCAATCCAAGTAGTTGGTGTAGCCAATACACAAATCAGGACACGTCTTGCTGAACCAGTAAGAGTACAAATAGGGACATTTTCAGACATGCACAGATTTATCGTCTGTGACACTAGTCCAGTGAACCTGTTAGGTAGGGATCTGTTATGTAAGATGAATTGTACAATTTTCTGTACACCGGATGGAATAGCTTTTGAGACACCAGATGAGGATGTTTTGTACCGAATGACTCTAGGAAATAGAGAGAGTGAAATGGTTGGTGCATTTGCTGTGTTTGATCCGGAGGATTTGCCTCGAGAGCTGAGAGATACAGTGAAAAGGACAGTTTGGGATTTTACTGGAGAGGATGTGGGATTGATGAATAATGTAGATCCTGTGAAAATTTCAGTGAAAAAGGGAATTACTTATCCTAACATTCCTCAGTACAAAATGACACCAGAAATAATTGAAGGAATAACTCCTATAATTGAGAAAATGATTCAGCAGGGAGTTCTGAGAGAACTACTGAGTAGCCCGTGTAATTCACCGATAATGGGGCTAAAGAAGCCTAATGGGAAGTTCAGGATTGTACAAGATTTGAGAAAAGTTAACCAAATTGTGGTGGCATGTTGTCCTATTGTGCCAAATCCATCAGTGATTTTGTATCAGATTCCACATGATGCTGAGTGGTATACAGTGATTGATTTGTGTCATGCTTTCTTTTCAATTCCATTGCATCATGACAGCCAGCCGATTTTTGCATTTAGGTTTGGCCAGCGTATTTTAGCATGGTGTCGTATCCCACAGGGGTATACAGAGAGTCCTTCGATATTCAATCAGTTATTGAAAAAATCATTGGAGAGCTTAATTATGCCTGAAAACTCAGTACTAGTGCAGTATATTGATGACCTACTTGTGGCATCAAAGACACGTGAAGCTTGTGAAGTAGATACTATAGCTTCACTGAATCATCTGGCAGATGGAGGGTTAAAAGTATCTCCAGCCAAATTGCAATTCTGCAAGAAAGAGGTGCATTATCTTGGACACAATATTGAAAAAGGTCTGAGAAAGGTGACTGATGACAGGATCAAAATCATCAGGGGAATGAAGGCCCCAAAGACCCAGAGGGAAGTGAGAATGTTCCTGGGTATGGTGGGTTATTGTCGTCAGTGGATAATTAATTTTTCTCTGATAGCAAAGCCACTGATTAAGCTGACAAAAAGTGAGATGACAGACCCATTGGAACTAGATGGAGAACAAATGGCAGCATTTGAAGAGCTGAAAAGCAGAATGTGTGAAGCCCCTGCTTTGGGCATGCCAGACTATGAAAAGGAGTTTGAGTTGTACTGTAGTGAGAGAAATGGATGTGCACTTTCAGTGTTAATTCAGAAGCATGGACAGCTGAGGAGGCCTATTGCGTACTTCTCATCGACACTTGACCCTGTAGCTGTAGGTTTACCAGGTTGTTTGAAATCTGTGGCTGCAACATGCAGAAGCCTGGAACAGAGTGAGGGAATCATAATGGGATATCCTGTAAGGGTATTCGTACCTCATAATGTGGCAATTCTTTTGACAAGAAGCAGAACCCAGTACATGTCACATAGTCGGCTGACTAAATATGAGAAAGTGATTCTGGGAGCATCAAATGTGACTCTTGAGAGATGTGTGAATGTGAATCCAGTGACATTGTTGCCGGATATTGAAAATGTGGGTGTGAAAACAGAAGATGATCACAATTGTTTGGATGTGCTTGATTACTGTACAAAACCGAGACCAGACATAAGGGATCTTCCCTTGCATGAGAGTGATCATGTGTTGTTTGTGGATGGATCATGCCTGAGGAATGATGAGGGTGTGCTATGTGCAGCATATGCAGTGTGCAAGGTTTCAGAGGTTATGGAAGCATCACCATTGAAAGGAGTGAAATCTGCGCAAGTTGCTGAATTAGTGGCATTGACAAAAGCTTGTGAAATTGGGAAAGATTTGAGAACGACTGTGATGACTGATAGTCCGAATGGATTTGGAGTTGTGCATGATTTTGGCCAGCTTTGGTTACAAAGAGGTTTCTTGACGTCGAGTGGGACTCCAATAAAGAATGCTGAAGTGATTGGAAAATTACTGGAGGCGATACAGTTGCCTAAAGAGTTAGCAGTTGTGAAGTGTGCTGCTCATGGACAAGGAGATGATTTTGTGACAGTTGGCAATAGATACGCAAATGACATTGCTCAATATTGCGCTAAAAATAACCAGCCAATTAATCGGGAACGAGAAGGTGAAATGTCTTTTTGTTCTGTGATGTTTACTAATGTCCTAGAGACGTGGGATGAAGTGAAACAGTTGCAGGATGAGGCAGGAAAGGAAGAAAAGAAAGACTGGATCAAGGCAGGTTGTGCCCCAAGAGAAACAGACCACGTTTGGGTCTATAGAGATGGCAGACCAGTAATGCCGAACTCCATACTGTCGACAATGGCAAGGATGTATCATGGCCAGGGACATTTGGGAAGGGATGCGATGATCAGGTCTTTTAAGCAAACCTGGTACAATGCAAAGTTCAGGACAATTGCAGAGAGCATCTGTCAAAGATGTTTGATTTGCCAGCAATTTAACACTGGGAAAAAGACAGTGGTGAGTCTGGGAACAATAGGCAGAGAAGGAGGTCCTTTTACAAGAATGCAGATTGATTTCATTGAAATGCCCCAAGTGAACAGACTGAGGTATGTTCTAGTGGTAGTCTGTTTGTTCTCAAGATGGGTGGAGGCCTATCCGACTAGGAGAAATGATGGAGTAACAGTGGCAAAGTTACTGTTAAGAGAATTGATTCCTAGGTACGGGTTTCCAGTAACGATTGAGTCTGATAGAGGTGGACACTTCTATAATGAACTCATGAGTTTGATTTGTGAAGCATTGAGCATACAGCAGAAGCTACATTGTGCATACAGACCAGAGGCTTCTGGTGTTGTTGAGCAGATAAACGGCACAATCAAGAACAGGATTGGTAAGATGTGTTTAGCCACTGGTATGAAATGGCCCGATGTCTTGCCTCTAGTGCTAATGACTATTAGATCTACTCCAGATAGAACTACTGGTTTAAGTCCGCACAAAATCATAATGGGACGTGCAATGCGACATGCATATGTACCTGTCAATAAGTTGATGACAATAACTGATGACATGATTTTGGATTACTGTAAAGGCCTGGCTGACGCAGTTCATTCTGTGTTTCACCAGGTTGGAGAAGAAGCTACCACACTTGAGAAGAAGCAAGCTCATGATCTGAGTCCAGGGGACTGGGTGAGGATTAAGGTGCACAGAAGAAGAAATTGCTTGGTTCCAAGGTGGGGAAGGCCGAGACAAGTCATTCTAACTACGACAACTGCAGTAAAGTGTGCTGGTGTGAAAAACTGGGTACATGCGAGTCATACTCTGAGAGTTCCAAACCCAAAAGATGGGACTGGTAAGGAGTATTTTGAAGAGTCAGATTCCAGTGATGATGAAGATACAGAACCAGTGAGAAAAGAAACAGAAAAGGCTTCAAGAGAACCATTGAGAATCTCAGAAAGGAGATCAGATTCTGTAAGAGAGCCTGAAGTTCCGAAAAGCAGTGAAGGGAAAAGAAGAGAAAAGAGCAATTCCACAGAGACTACTCCTGAATCAGAAGAGGAGGAGATTGAAGAACCACTTGAGATTGTACCTGAAGAAGCAGGGTTAGAAGAAGATAGAGAGGGACAGATTGCGGAAGACCCCCGAGGAGGTGTAGGGAACATTCTTGACAAGCTAGGTGAAGGGACAAGTAGACAGCAAGAAGATTGCGTGTCGGAGACCCGAGGAGGGATAGAAGTAGGGAAGTCTCAAACAGTGGTGAAAAAGACTGTGGAGCAAAAGAAAACTGCTGAAGAACAAGAGGCATTTGAAACAGAATCGGATGAAAGTGAAAATGAGAAATCAGAGGGTCGAGTTCTGAGAAAGAGAACTTGGATTGGAGAGAGAAATAATACAGAAATAAGACCGAAAAAGGTTATAAGAGGAGATCTTTGGCCTAACAACAGAATAAAGAGGCTGAGATATAGACTGATAAGAGCGAATACCTCGAAAGCTGAACAAGTGAATGAGGTGTCGAGTCAAAATCCAGCAAGAGGTGAAAAGAGAAAAGAGTCAAAAGAACCAGAGGAGATCAAGAGGATAAGAAAACCTAACCAGAAGTATAGGTCGCCGGAATGGACGTACGTGGCACTGTCTGAAGGTGAAGAGGCAGAAAGTCAAGGAAATCCAGAGGAGACCGTACGAGAAGTGGTTGAGGAAGATACTGGTGAAATCGTAAAAGTAATCTTGACTGACATTGATGAAAAGTCGGATACTGAGGATATTGTTGAAGATCTAATACAATTTGATGTTGAAGAAAATGAAGTAAAGAGTGATGAGTATCCAAATTGAGTGAACAGAAGAAATCACTTGGAGAAAGTGAAACGAAGAAGAAACTGAAATTAATTGTTTGAAGTAATCCAGAATTTTAGAGTCTCAAGTAGTGGAGTAGTAGAGGCTAAGTCCAAAGACACGGTCAAAGTAGTAAAATGGCTAACATAGAGAATAACCAAAGTAGATGTGCCTTTTTAAGAAGATGGTGTAAAATGTGCTGCTGCTGTACTGGATTATTAATGCTACTATGGGGTGTTTTAGCTTTATTAGTTACTTTTAAAGTTACAATAGGTACATTTGAGATGTATACAGAGAATGTGACAAATGCAAAGAAGAGTTCACAAAAAGTAGTTCCAACTAGAATTAGTAATACTTACATACATAAAGATAGGTCAATTAATGATTTTTCTAGTAATGTTTTTTCAAAGTTGTTATACGAATATGTGAAAACAATGGAAGTTAGGGATTGCTACGTTTGTATGCAATTACCTGCATCCGTTTCAGAGGGTGTTACTTATCACCATTTACCAGCTACGTATGGAATTTCTTGTAGTATATTAAGTAGTGTTTTTTATTTGTTAGGGAAAATAGATTATAAGATGTCTAACAAAGATAGTATTTTTGGGCACTTGCCAATGAACAAAGAGCTGAATCCAGCTAAAGAAGCTAACATTTTTGGTGAGATTTTTATTGAGAAAGAAGAATTAACATTAGATTACATTTTTAAGAATAATTTAACTTGCAGTCTGAAAGAAGAGGAGGAAGCTTTCCTAAATATGGTGGAGGAAAGGAGATTGAGCATGCATGAGAAAGCAGGGAAATATAAAGTGAGTGAGACAATTTGGGACATTGAGATGGGAAAAGAATTGAGAAATGGGGCTAGTCCAACTTTAGCTCTAGATGCACCACAGAAGGGTAAGCTGTGCATTACAAGAAGGAAATCCCAATATGATACATATTTTGTTGGGACTAGTGAATGTCATGATACATACTTCATTGCAACAGGATGGGGTTTCAGAGGTGGAGAAGATACAATTTTCCCAGGAGTGTACTATGTTTGTGGGAACAAGGCTTATTACAGGTTGCCTGACCATTGGTATGGCACGTGTTATGTGGGCCTGGTCTTTCCAAAGATCTTTCATATAGATAGAATAGAAGATGTAGAACATATTAATTTACTAATGCGTTTCAAGAGAGAAACTTGGTCTGAAATAGTGGGTGACATTTTTGGAGCTTTAATTCCAGCAGTGGGAATTTCTTTGAATGCTTATGGGATTCGGAAACTGTCAACAGTGGTGGATCGCTTATCGACAAATACCGCTGGAGGGTTTCTTTTGGTGAATACGGAATTGATTGCCGTACGTGCCATGTCTATGCAAAATCGACTTGCCCTTGATATTCTATTAGCTAAGGAGGGTGGAGTTTGTGGAATCCTGAAAGTTCAACATTGTTGCACTTACATTCCTGACGAAAGCAAAGACCTGAAGGTCTATATTAAAAATATTACTGATTTGCATGAAGAATTAGTACCACTAGAAGCTGAAAGTATCTGGACTAAATTAGCTAATAAGGTGATAGCTGTTAAGAGTTTTATTGCAAAAATAGGTAGTACTATTATAGGTAAGATATTGTTTCCTTTAACTTTTATAATTGTTGCTTTATTGATACTTAGATTGGTGTGTTTGTGTTGTAAAAACAGGGGAGGGAAAAAGAAATTAATTAAAAGAAACAATGAAAAGAGAAATAAAAGGTTGAAAAGAGAACCACAAGAAATTGAATTAGAAGAATTGAGGGAGAGTGTCTACTTAGAAACAAAGAGGGATGATGAAAGAGTGTCTGGTGTGTAGTGTTGTGTAAGGAGAAAAAGACATTTCCAAATTTCTCCTAAAATGGGACTAAATTTTACTATTTTTTTTTTTTTGGGTTGTTTATTTGGTGATAATATCACCAAAGGGGGGATTGCTGGAGCAGAGTTTTCTGATGAAAATCTATTGGGTTTTTAAGCTCTGGTTTGTCTATTTGTCATAATTAAAATTATTAATTATTAATTACTAATTATTTGTTTTGTATAAATGTTTAAACTTACCAACACGTACTAATGAGAAGAAAAACGATACGTGGGAAGGCTTTCGTTTGCTTATTGATAATGTGCATATTTTATTAAATAAACGTTGCTGAGTGCTGTTTATTTTAAAGCACAAAACGCTTTTGAATTAATGCTTTTCTGTGTTGCAAAGGCTAGATAATTACATACACATAAGGGTATTAGTGGGGTTAACACTGTTTAATCACTATGCTGTGGTAACGTTGTTTTTGTCTCTTTTAATTAAGATGGTCTATTTTGGCCTAGAATAAAATGGCCGCCGTTTGCAGCCTGGCCTCGAGTGAGAGATTTGTGATGAGAAGGCCCTGCTGAACATGGTCGAGAGTCATCTGACCACAGTCTTCGCCTGGTTAAAATTTTCCGTGAGGACAGTAGCAGTTCTGGGCAAGCCTCCAGATGCATCCGAATAGCCTTGGAGGACAAAGGAGCCATAATGAATGAACTCTGAGATCGCAATGTTAGTTCCGAGGAAATGTGGATGTCGAAAGATACTTTTTAATTTTTAGTTCCTGTTCTGTCTTTTTATTTTTGTGATGTTTCTGAGCGGAGATTTTCCAAATGTAGCGATGCTACATCCTTTCCTTCTCGCTCTGCTCAGCGGTTCAGCGGATATCTAAAACATTTTATGTTGCCTTCTTTTGTTAAATTTATTATAAATATGCTAGGCTAGAGAGGGTCTGTGTCTTTGCGTTTTGAATTTTGAGGCCACTTCTTCCCAAACCTGCGTTGGTGAGGATCTACGCTGTGAGGACGGCGACTCGGGAGACTTCTACTGAGAGACCTGTCCTGACCCATTCTGACATTTAGCTAGAATAGGTAATTATGAGAAAAATGATTTATTCTGATTGATTTCCTTTGACTAATTTTAGATAAAGTGTCATAATTTTAAATATGGTGTTGGTGATTATTTCTTGACAATTATTGAGTACTCTATTATGATTATTGTTGTATAGACTGTTTAGATTATGACTCAGGACAGTTACAATAACTAGATCTTATCGACCTCAGTGTAGATGCAGGGTGTTTAGGAGTTTTCTTTCCACAGGTTCAGTGCTGGTAGAGTATTTGAGCGTATGTTAGTGAAATGGGCCCTAGTGTATGATGTGTGTATGTGCGTGTAACTGTGAAATTACTCTATCCGTGGAAGTAGGGAGATTTTGTACACCCTGATCTGCAACAGCATCTCGAGCCTGGCAGGGGTAGCCTAGGGTAAAAGCGGTGCTGCCCAAGTAGTGCTCCCAACTCACCCTTTCAGACATGGGAAAAGGCAAGACTTGAGCTGGTGGTAAAAATCTTGTCTAAATTTGCGCTACCTTGAGAGCAAATACCCATGTTGATGGCATGGTGGCTAAATGAACAGGTTTCCACTGTAAAAGAGGGAGCTATTCGCTTTGCCAGTTATTATTTGCACTGGCATTAGCTACACCAATACGTCTTCCAATGCAATCCGATGCATGCATGCACGCAGGTGCAGACGGATGAGTGGACATCAAGGCACTTAGGGGCATATTAGCAAGGGCAGTATCGCCGCTTTAGCGGCACTTTTTGCCAATAAAGCGGCGATATTTTTATCGCCCTATTAGCAAGCTGTCGCTCACAGCTGTTAGCGACAGCTTAATGGCGATAGCGGCTGTTTTTTTACCGCTTTGCATGTCAGCGATATTTATCACTAATGACATGCAAAGTAAGTCGCTAACACAACTTGCCCCTATTAGCAATGCCCGTGAAGCGATAAAAAAACTTGCGCTAACCGCGATTATCGCTGGATTTTAACACCTGCTAAAATCCTGACTTAGCTATTGTTTTCTATGGGAGGTGGATTCTACGGCTGAATCCTCACCTGCCTATTAGCGACCTTTTCCTTAGCGATGGGAATTCATTGCTGGAATTCCCGCGTTATTGCTGGAGGATCGCCGCTATCGCTGGTTTATCGCCTTGGAGATAAACGTTGATAATAACGCGTTATCTCCGTGATGTAAACCAGCGATAGCCGGCGATAAAAAATACAGCGCTAAGCGCGCTTAGCGATAATTTTCGCTCAGCCTTGCTAATATGCCCCTTAGTTTTCTATTAAAGAAAAGCCATTCCAAGATGCTGGACTCCACCTATGCATGCATCGTTATGCATAGGTTCTCATGCATCATGATACACTGGTGGAAATGCTGGCATTTTTTATTTACCTTTCTAGCATATTTAAAGTCCGTGTTGTGACAGGAAGTTAAAGGTTAAATAATAAGGTGCTCAGAATTGTAAAAGTGTTAGCAAGCGACCAGGTAGTACTTTGTCGCTGGTGTGCCCTTGAATAAATAAATAAACAAACACATAAATAAATAAATACATAAATAAGTAAATGAATAAGTAAATAATAAAAAAATTCAGGAAGCAATGGATGAGTGGACGAAGTGAAGGCAAAAAATGTGGAGTTGCGGAACTACGAAAAGTTAGTGAGAGGAAGGATACAAATAGAGAGTGCATAGTAGGATGGATAAAAGGAGGAATGGTCAGTTTGGAGAGGGAAGGAAGAAACGTAGCTGCATTGCAAGGGTGTTTGGAGGGTCACGAAACACGTGCACCTCAATGAAGTGCTGCAAAAAAAAAGGCTTTGCCACAAGTTAGCAGTGGAAAGATACATATCATCCAATTAGAATAATATGAGCCCGGAGCCCAAAATGAACTTTCGTGAGAAAAAAACAAGAATAGGAAAGAAAGACATTGAACCAGGAGCAAGTAAGTGAGAAGGAAGTCAACGCCATCTATTCACAAGGAAGTGACTGGCCCAAAATCCATTCTAAGTATATATAATGTGTTGGAAGCAATAGTTCTTCAACAGACAGTTAAAGCTATCAGTAGAAAAGAGGTAGCTTTGTGGAAACATTTATACTGGAGTGTCAAGCATCGTTCCGTGAGATTTGGAACAATTCCATATTTCCTGGATATCCACATGGGGTGAAATTACATAGAAACATATAATTTTAAATGGTTTGCAAAACGAGTGGGTAGTCTTAAATGTTGCATGCATCTTGCCCTTGAGGAACAACCCTGAACACCATTGATTTCAGTAGAGAAGTGTTTGTTAGGATTCAGCAAGAAAGAACATGACTGGTGTGGAAGAAAATGAGCATGGTAAATCCAGCTAGCTAGCGCCAGCCTGGCCAGCCATGCCTGTTAGCTTCAGAAGATAGCAACAATATACCAGCCTTCCTTCTCACTGTATAGCTATGGGCTTGGATGGAGGTTGAGATGGAAGGGCGATCTGCTAGCATGTAGAGCCACAAGATGGTGCAATTTCAGCAAACATGGGAACAGGTAAGTGTTCACCTATGAGACATGAGAAAGCCTTTTGTTCAAGGATTGTAGCTTCAAGGACGATGGATTTACTAAGATTAGCACACAATATATCTCTGGTTGCCCTAAAGTGAGAATAGTAAATTGAATCACATTTACATGCTCCCACCGCTCATGAGATATAAATTACATAAAATGGTGCATGGCCACTGCTTTTTTTCACCAACTCCCATTCTAGCCTTTCTGGTATCCTTTTAAGCATTCAACAGTATCTTTGCTTGACCCACTTTGTTGTGCAGATTACTGGGACTTCTCTGATTAACCCCCTTTTTGTTGTAGGGGCACACAGCATGCTACTGCCCCTGTGGCCAAGCTGGTTAGTCTTTATGATAACTATAGTTTGTGCATCTATCTCTCAAATACCCTCACTCATCAAACCGCCAGATGCTGTGTCCCATCACGTGATAACTGTACCTCGATGGCCATCACACACAGCACCACAACCCTTCCCACGTAGGTTCAAAAACAAACAAAACACTCTTCCAAGTGCACACCCTATGCAGTGTAATATGCTATGCATCTGAGTAATCTGAAATACATTACAATAGGACAGGAGAGTGGCAAAGTCCAGACGACTGAACCAACTGAGGCCCCTGCCACCAAGATATTTCTGGTCAAAGTTAGGAATGAGTAAAGTTACTAGGGGTCTGGGATCAATATACTACAACTTCAAATGCTGATAAAGGAAGGGTGTGGGCATCATTTCTGCAATGTGTTCAATCAGAAGCATTGGATCAAGTGTCCGGGAAACATCTAGGCTAGCCTGAGGCACTGCCACCAGCCTTAAAGGGTGATGTTTGATTTGACTGGCTGCCAGGGCTCAGCATACTTTCATTTTCTAATGACCATAAAGGCAGGTTGCGGGTCATATTTATGCAATTGGAAAAGTTAGTAAGATGGAACTAATTGGCTAGGATTAAGCAGGGCTTGCCTGAAACATTTTCCAGCCTCAATGTGGTGGGGATAGTTTGATTCGAATGCTGATAAAGGCAGATTGTGGACCATATTTTCACAAGGAAAGGGTGGAATGGGCGTTTTTCTGGGATTCAGCAAGGAAAGTCTGAGGCATTGCAACCAGCAGTAAAGTTGTAGGGGATGCAGGCAGGGCTCAGCATACATGAATCTTTTAAAGCTGAAAAGGCAGAATGCGGATCACATTCCTGCAATGCTAGTCAGAGCCATTGCAACCACCCTTAGTGTGCTGGAGAGTAGTTTGATCTTTTCACAGTAGCAGGGCTCAGTATACTTAGCCTACTCCAGTGAAGCACTATTTGCCCTACATGGAGAGGGTGCTTGTGGGACTCACAGCTGGGCCCCAGATGTCTGCCCTACCCTCTGTGGACAATGTACCTTTAGGCTGAACCCTCCGGGGCACCCTATACCCTCAGGTCCTAGGACTCCGACATACACTATCCTGAGTATCAACTGCCGATCCCTGCCTAAACACCACGCTGAGTTGTTCGACCTTCTTCAGGATCGAACACGTGAGGTCCTCTTTTTAACGGAAACTTTGCTTTCCAAGGCCTCTGTGGCTATACCGGCACTCACCCTTCCCACAGGATATGCTATACGCAGTCTAAACAGAACCGGGGGGGAGAGGGGGTGGTATCGCAATCATCTATACATCAGTCCACTCATGTAGCCTGTCTCCTCAGAATCTCCCGGACTGTGAGAGTGCGTTATTCAAAATCACACTGAGAGAAAACTTCACCTTCTCTGGCATCCTCATTTATCGTCCACCTGGCCCATCCTAAACCTTTATAGAAGCCTTGGTAAATATTACCACAGTACTAGCTCTCCAGACTGCCAATTTTAATATTATCAGCGACTTGAACCTTCACCTAGAGATGCAAGAATCCCCAGAGATTCTTAGCTTTTTAGGGGACTTGGCAGCCTGCCAACTGACTCAACTGGCCCCCAGCGCTATGCATAGAGCCAGACATCTCCTTGACCCTATTTTTTCTAACCTTGAGTAACTGGAAGTCCTAGCACCACTCCCCATGATCTGGACAGATCACTTTCTCATCCCAATGTGGCTAACGAAAGCTGGCCCCAAGCCCCAGCCAAACCAGTACCCCTCATTAAAACAGCCCTGGCATAAACTTAACCAGGAAGCCCTCCTTACAGCCTTGAGCACAAAGCCACTAGATAGATCAAAC
Organism: Triturus cristatus; assembly: GCF_964204655.1. NCBI lineage: Eukaryota > Metazoa > Chordata > Amphibia > Caudata > Salamandridae > Triturus > Triturus cristatus. The sequence continues at coordinate 1,083,159,010 of NC_140583.1, read as the reverse complement.
AGCATGGAAGAGGCTGATGCGCTCTTTCACAGGTGGGTAACCCAAGCATTGGACACCTGCATCCCTCTTAAACTCACTCACTATAAAGGCTCCCGGGCTAACGCCTGGTTCAACAAGGACCTGACCCTAGCCAGGAAGAACTGCAAGATTCCGGAAATAATGCGGAGGAGCTCATACGACTCCCAGGCTAACGCACAGTATAGAACAGCTATCAAATCCTACCATAAACTAGTGCGCAAAACTAGGGCAGCCCACTACTCTAGCCTGATCACCACAAGTACCAATCGCAGCAAAACTATATTCTCTCATCTGAAGGACTTGGTAACCTCTCCCTCTGAATCAGGCAGCATTATATCCTCCAGCCAACATTGCGAAGAGCTGGCGAATTTCTTCATGGAGAAGGTCGAAGGCATCTACCACAATTTTGACCACGGCACAACTCCCAGTGCCATCGGGAAGAACACGCACATTGGTCCTGAGATCGTCCCTCTTACATCTTTACCCACTATCCTCCTTAATGACTTGGAGAGATTAGTGGTCAAAATCAAATCAGGATCTCCAGATGACCCCCTAATACCGGACGCTTTCAGGAAAATGCAACAGGGCCTCCTACCTGAGTGTCTGGAGTTGCTTAATCTATTACTTGCCTCAGAGGTGGTTCCAAAATCGTGGAAGCATGCAAAAGTGGTTCCCCTACTCAAAAAGTCAACACTGGACACTTCCAAGCCTGGAAACTATTGTCCAATTTCACTGATTCCATTCCTATCCAAAATTCTGGAAGTACATGTGAACTCAACATTAACTCACTTTCTGGAAGTCAATCATATACTTGAGAGCTCCCAGAACGGTTTTCGACCACGATACAGTACCGAGTCTGCACTGCTGTCAGTTGCAGAGCAACTAAAATCCGCTTTGGACGCCGGCAGAACCTCAGCTTTGGTGCTGCTGGATCTAAGCACGGCATTTGATACGGTCTCCCATGAAATCCTGCTCCACTGTCTGGAAGGGATAGGGATTGGCAATAAAGCCTTACTGTGGTTTTCCTCCTTCCTGGCCGACCGGACTTTTCAAGTGATAGCTCCACCTTTTGCCTCCCGTGTCCACCCACTCCGCTGTGGGGTTCTTCAGGACTCAGCACTGAGCCCTACGCTCTTTAATATTTATATGAGCCCTTTGGCATGGATGGCCAAACCACGAGGAATTTCCCTGGTGTTATACTCTGATAACACCCAATTGATGATTACCCTGTCTAACAATCCTGGCCAACATAGAGCAAAATTTAAAGAAGACATCTCAGTCATCGCAGAGTGGATGACAGCCAACTTCCTCCAACTGAACTCTGCTAAATGTGAGATTCTTCTGATTGGCAAAGACTCCCATCTTTGGAATAATGAATGGTGGCCTCCGGCACTTGAAGCCCCTCCTGCCCCTAAACCCGTAGTGAAAAATCTGGGTTTTATGCTTGACAAAGATCTTAACTTTGAGACGCATGCCAAATCAGTGGCCGGGAAATATTTTGGGCTACTACGTGGCCTTAAACCAATTCTTGGTCTATTTGACGCCCAAACGTGCCAGTTGATCATTCAAGCCTCTATCCTGGCCCGATTGGACTACTGCAACATGCTTCTTTTGGGCTCTAATAATTCTGTGTTGAACCGACTGCAGCGGGTCCAGAACGCTGCAGCACGCGCCATCTTCGCCCTCTCCAAGTACAGCCCTGCTTCCAATCTCCTTCTCTGCCTGCATTGGCTGCCCCTCGAACACCGTGTTCATTTCAAGGTGCTCTGTATCATGCACAAGATCCTGACAGGGATCGGCCCAGTCAATCTTGGCGACCTGTGCGCCCTCTACTCCCCACCGTGAGCGCTTCACTCGGCTAAGTTGCTCCTTGCACGAATTCCACACATATGAAGGACCAGATCTGGCGGTCGCTCCTTCAGGCGACTGGCCCCCGCCTTATGGAACTTTCTTCCTCTACACATCCGCAGCAACCCTGACCACCTGGCCTTCAGACAGCTTGTGAAGACATGGCTCTTCTCTCAGCCTTAACTCCTTGTTTGCTCCCTGCTTAGTCCTGCTTCAGCGCTGGGACGCTTCTTTGCCGAGGCAGCCATGCGCTCTACAAGTATTTTAATCTAATCTAATCTTCTTCTGATTCTGATAAAGGCAGATTGCAAGTCATATCTTAACAATAGGAAGAGTCTGTGGGACTGGGCTAATTTACTAGGATTCAGTAGATCTAGCCGAGACATTGCGACACACCTTAATGTGTTAAGGCAAGCTGACATGGTTCAGCATACACAGATTGCAGTTTATAACTCAGCAATATGAAGAGTCAGCAGGATTGGGCCTAATACCCTGGAATCAGCAAGGCTAGCTGGAGACATAGCAACCAGACTTAATGTTGCAGGGACTAGTTTGAGTTTTCCTAGCTGGAAGGGCTCAGCATACTTTCATCTTCTGATGCCATTAAAGGTAGATTGTGGGACACAATATTGCAATGAGAAGTGTCAGCAGGTCGAGACCAGTTCCCTCGCAAGCAGTGCCTAATTAAAAAAAAAAAACATAGGTACCAGGGCCATCTTCAGGTGCCCACTGCAGCTTTCACAAACTGTTGCCTCTGCCTACGCTAGTACCAGCACAACTACCAACCTTCCCACTCCTACACTCTTCTAGGCCACCCAACTCTATAACAATCACTTCTGTGGCAGATATTAGTCATTATTAATGAATATTGAATTAATAAACAACTGTTGTAGTTCTCATCTCTAGAATTAAACAAACAGCACCACCATGTATCAGACTGTCATAAGTGCCGGTGCTAACTGGGAGAAGTCATTTCTTAATTGGGCACGAGCGGAGAGTGTGGCATTACACAGAGAGGAGACTGCAGGTCTCCGCAAATTCCCAGCAGCCCAGCCTTGGGATGCGTTGCTGAATAGCTTCACGCAACACTGCAGCGCTGACGGTCAGCCCCCGCACACGCCCTCCACCAATGTGAACCCCTGAGCTCTGTGCCCTAGCGGCTTGACACATAGATAATAATTGTGCGTAATGCAAGGCTACTGCCCTTGGCGATCATTACCTGTTCTTCATTTGTTGGCCTGTAGAGCATGCCGTGTGACTGAGGGTACTGTTTGGTGCATCTTGGGTCCATTTCCCACTATAGTTCTTGCTGGGGGAGGGAAGAGGCGATTTCTTGGAAGTCAGCGATATCTTACTGGGACACCCGGGGGTTGAGGATATAAAGGCTAATTTTGAGTTGCAGTTGTTTTATTTATTGTTTCTTTTTCTTTCTGTTGTGGTTGCTGTTTCTATTTTATTTTTTTTCGTTTGTGTTTTGGATTCTTTATTGGCGCCCTATCAGGTTTGTGCATGAAGTTTCAAGACGAGTTAGTACAACTCAGTACCTGCATACACCGCTGTTACCCACTACTGAGGTTCAGTCCACTATGCTAATCATCGATGTTTAACTCCCCTCATGTGCAGGGTGGTAGGTTGTACGTCGTCGTTGGCATCCCATGTGGCCATGCTGAACATGGTGGACTATGACACAAGAGGTGATCTGTCATCAATTTCTTTTACATAACCATTACATGGTAAATCACGGGCGTGTTTTGAACTGGACGCATGGTCAATCGCTGGGTATACCTGTTAAACTTTAATCTGGCAATAATTGGCGTAAGTCCTGTACGGTCTGACATGCTAGCCAAGAATGCTGTTGTACCATACCATGTATTTCCTTATTTGCTTGCTAATGAGTATGCTGTTTATCGAAAAATGGAAAAATGTCAATAAAGATATTTAAAAAAAAAAAAAAAGTGCCGGTGCTAACAATAAGGTGCCAGTGCCGAGCCCTGGAAACCACCGGCTCGAATAAGCACTGCTCGCAAGCCTGAGACTTTGCGACACACCTTAATGTGCTAGGGTGCTCCGGGTGGTTGCATCTTCTAATGCCGAGCAAGGTAAATTGTAGGTCATATCTCCTCAATGCAAAGGCTCAGAAAGATGGGACAAAGTGCCCAGAAACCAGCAAGGCTAGGCCGAGATATGGCGACCAGCCTCAAAGTGGCGCATGGTCGTTTAATTATTCCCTGCAATGTGCCTGTACGGCCCAAAACCAAAGTTATTGAATGAAGGAAACGAGCAAAGGCTCTCCCCCCAGAGCAGACCACATCTGTAGTATCCAATAGACTCAATCAGCCCACTCAGAGTGGTTTAATTAGGGGTTGTCCAGGCATAGGATTGGCTACTATAGCAGAGTTATTAGATAGGGCCAGGGGTAGAGTGGGAACAGACCAGACAAATTGGAAGGGAATTTAACTTGTGGATGCATATGTATAACAGGCATTGGCAAAGAAAATAGATCTCACCTTTGGAACCTGTTGGCTTTGACAATGGTTTTAACATTGCAGCACAGTATCTCCAATGATGTGCTGCATGGCCGAATAATGAAGAAAATACACGTTATTGATGCATCCAGACCCATTATTGTGTAGGCACATGCACCACACATGTTCCAGCCAACAAAATTATGCGGCTGCTTCTTTTCTTTTTACTTACCGATCCAAGTTTGATCAGTAACTAAAAAGAAAAAAACAAATATTGTAAGAGTGTTTTTTTAAGTGGGTGGGGGAAGCAGTGCTGGAATGAGAAGCCACACGAGGGGCATGGTTGGGGGTGGAAGCAACATGGGCGTGCAGGTGGAAATCAAAGAAAGGACTGCAAAGAGGAGCTGGCAGGGACAAAGCACATGAGAAAAAAGGCAATGCAGGAGACGCACAATGGAAAGAGAGAAAGAGGAACAAGGAGCACAGCAGTGGGGGGTAGGGGGGTTAAATAAGCACATGATGGAGACAGTAGGAAAACACACTGGTAGATGCCTAAATTAAAAAGAAAAAACGAGCACTGAAAGGACACAGTGATACATCCATGCACACGGAGAGGAAGGCACACAAGACAAAAAATGAGAGCCCATACACACCAATGAATAGGAAGCAAGCAAATAAGAGTGGCAATAATTCCAACCAATGGTAGGTATTGGGTGAGTTTTAAGCCAACTGCAAGCTAAAATATGTCTTGCAGCAAACCTAAAAAGTGCTCTTCACACAGCACACAGGTCATAAAAGATCTGGGTTAAGATTGAGCAATCTGAGAACTACCAAATGGGTGCCATGCTGCTGCCCTACCCAAAATACTGGATGCTGGGTAAGTCACCTTTCACTGAACTGTCTCTATTTAACCCTGAAATGTCATTTACTGATAATAATGTTGGTGAAAGTTGTTCATGGAGGAAATTTTAGAATGTAAGGAAGTTGACTCATTATGGAAACTAGAAATAAAAAAGGGTCTTCGTGATCCACAAAATGTATTGGGGTGCATGCAGAGAAGTGAGGGCAGCAAGGTAACTCAAGGAAAGCAGATTTGTTTTTACTGTCAGAACAGCAACCTACCAAGCGTTTTTTTCTCTCGCCGTCATTTGTGCAGGGTGCGCCACTAGCTGGGGTGTGAGCTTTGACCCGACTAGGGCTTCCCTGACTGGGACTTCCTCGCCTTTGAGAGCCTGAGCAGGGCATGGGGTGTGAACCCTTGCTCAAATTTAGACTTGCTTCAGTCAAGTAGGGGTAGGTGGAATTTTGGCCCTTTCAAGTTTGTGTAGTTTCTGCTCAATTTGCCATATTTCATTGCTTCTCCACATCCTTCCTCCTTAATGGGGTGTATCTGATCAATATTAGACAGCATAAAATAAAGTAAAATGGTGTATGGCTCCTGTCACTGTCTTGCCCTTTTGGGATCCTTTTACTCATTCAACAGCTTCTCTGCTTGCCGCACTTCACTGTGTAGATTGCTGGGCCTTCTCTGATCACCCCTTTTTTGATGTATTGACACAGAGCATCCCACTGCCTCTATGGCTAAGCTGGTTAATCATTATTAGAATTATAATTTGAGCTTCTATCACTTACATACCTTCCCTCATCATATAGTATCCCATAACATGCATCTTGGTGGTTACATGCCCACATGACACATGGGCTAAAAATAAAAACAACACCCTCCCAACTACACACTCTACATGGCATAGCTTGCGATCCATGTGGGTACGCACTTCAGCGCCCCTTTTATAGGGGTTGTAAGCGCTATACAAAAGCTACCATAAGATACAATTTAGCACACTGATACCTCTAAACATAACTCACATACGTCCTATATATGCACGCACACACAGAAATACACAAAAAATAATCCGCAGACATACCCACCACCACATACAGACTACACCCACCTGATTCACTTACACATGCACACAAGTATGCGCATGCTCACACGGGTACCTGCCTGCAGGGGCATTGCCCAGCGCTGATCTCTGGCTGTTTGGTCTGTCACTAAACATTGATTTAGAATTGACTGGGTCGCGCTAGACATAATGAGCTCATTATCCATCAAGATGAGACTGTGGACTGGGATTTAGGCACATAATGTAGCATTATTTACCAGACATTAGGGCTTACTCCATGAGATATAACAAAGCTGAGGAACACGTCCTGAGTATCCACAATACATCAAGACAGCCTCGAGGCGAGTGAGGGCTCCTTGTCATCAGTGTCACTCAGATAGTATATTCATTTTCACACTTTCATCAGTGTCAGTCTCAGATATGAGGACATTGACACTGGCAACTGTACACAGGGTTTATCACAGTTCTTTACAAAAACGACATGTAAGTACCTGGCTCATATTAGCAATCCCTCAGATCTCTTTATGACCCTTCTTTCAGAGGCAAGGCCAAATGTAACATTATACTTAAAGAAATATCATAGACGGGGCCACTGGAATTATGTTGCAGAGGAAAGCCAAATCATGTGGCAGGGTTTAGTAAATTATGCGGCAAGAAATGGCAAATTTGCGGCATATTGCAGCACATATTGCAATAGAATTACTTCATTATTTTGAATTTTGTACACTAATACTGTCTGGATATTGGTTGCATCTCATTAATTCTACATTAACACCCAAATATAGCCATAAGCAACAGAAAGGTGACCAGTCAATCTTTGTAAAGGGCCTTCCACTGCGCTGGAATACGTGTTGCTGTGTTTTTAGTAACTTTTGAACTGTATGAGCTAGAAACAATATGCAGCAGATGATGGATTATGTGACAAATGCGGCAAATCTTTAATTATGTGAAAAGGCATGCTTCCGCACAATTGCATAATTCCAATGGTCCTGATCATAGAAATGAGTGGTTAAGAGAATGTGGCATAACAACTAGATCTGCTGACCTTGAATTTGAGAACCAAGTTCAAATCCCAGTCTTGGTTAAACATCCTGGGACTCTGGGTCAGTTACCTGAGGCTGAATGTACCAAAGTCAGAATATTCAGGGATTGCAATTTAAATTTATGTTTGAAAATCATTCCAAACAGCCCAATGGGTTGCGCAACACGGTGCCTGGCTATTACAGTTGATTTTGCTGGGGCTCAAATAGGAAATCTAGTTGAGCAGCAGAAAATCTAATCAAACAGCAGACTTTGACCGCAACTGCCCACATAAGGAAATTGCGATAGGAGACACCACATCCTGCTCACACTCGCCAGCTTGTGTTTTGTGGGTCTTTGCAGGAGAATAATTCTGCCACGCGGCGATTGGTGAAATTTGTCCAGAACTCTGTACTGAAGAGTTACACGAAGTGAATACAATTCTGCCAAATCTGCGGGTCGAACACAACATTCTGCCCACCCCTAGTTTAAACCTTTACTATCTCCAAATAGCCACTTCTTTAAATTTGAAGGGGCATATTATGAAGGACGGCGTTAAAAATTATCGCCGATTTAGCGGCAGAATTCTGCCGCTAAAGCGGCAATAATGGGCTTGATAATATTCCCTTGAGAATTCCAATAGAAGTCCATGTTCTGGTGTGAACATGGGCTTCTATTGGAATTCTCAAGGGCATATTATCAAGCCCATTATCGTCGATTTATCGGCAGTTTTCTTCAGCTAAACCAGCAATAATTTTAACGCCGTCCTTGATAATCTGCCCCGAAGTTTCTTTTCATCAAATCACTAAACATGATTTGAATATAGTGGCATTTTCTAAATTGTTAGCCACAGATTACTTATGATGTCATCACACCCAGGAAATAAACAATAAAATGTATCGCCTTGAGCACATCGCAAGGAGAGCTCAGAAGGAGACAGCATTTGAGTGGCGGCCTTTATTCATTTCCAATCCATTGCCATCACAGAAATCCATGGTTCATCAAAGGAGGATGGAGCAAGAAAAAAAGCAAAAATTCAATGATGTAGAAGTAGAAATTGTACTCGCAGAGTGTATGAATAACAACAAACGGTTTGACAAAAGCTCCCTATTGGCTCCTGAGGCTACTAAATATAAAACTTGCCTGTTGTAGGAAGCTGGCTCTGTATATGCTATGATAAAGTAAGGTATAGTGTGTGATGGAGCAGGGTTTTTACTATAAAACCAATTATCTGTTTCATTTTCGTATGTCATTATTAAAAGTACTACTGATTAATTAATAATTGCTAAAGATTTGTCGAGTCTTGTCTAACCAACCTCATTAACAGAAGAATCACACGTGGGAATGCTATTGCATGGCTAAAATAATAAGTGAACTAAGCTGGTGAGCAAATTGACAGAATAAATGTTGCTTATGTGATGTTATTGTGTTTTGCGCTTATAATTAATATGCATTAATGGCTTTTGATGTCGCAAATGGCTAGATAAATACATACACATAAGGGTATTAGCAGGGGAATAAAACTGTATAATCATTTCCATGCAGTAATTATGTTTTGTGTTTCCTTTACTTAAATTGACCATTGTGGACTGCTATAAAATGGCTAACACCCGCAGCCTGCATTCGAGTAGATGGAAAATTTGCAAGGAGGCTTTGCGCTGACTGCGACCTTGTCCTCCCATTGAACTGAAAAGCCATGATCATGACGACAAATCTGGGAGAGATGCCAGATGCCCCTGAACGTGAAGATTGTTGCCAATCCAAATACCGACCTGATGAACTTATAATGGTCCCACGAATGAGATACATTTTATCCTAAAGAGACATCCGTAGAAGTAACGAATTAGTTATGGACACCTAATTTCTATTCATTATTTGAGACTATCAATACGTGAGAAAATCTATCGTTGTATCCCAATGTACCAAGACGACATAATTTCTGCCATTCGACTGTTTTGTAAGATATGATTGCAACATTTGGAATGTAAATTTGGTATAAATATTAGTAGACTAGAAAGGTCTACCGCCACTTCTTCCCGAACCAATGATCAGAGGTCCCGATGCTGACGGAGAGGACGGTGACTCTACATGACGGCTAGAAACTTTAACTATTTTGCTGAGGACCAGTTCTGACTTAGAAAACGACTTTTAGCCAGAATAGGTAAATATGAAAGAAATGATCTTGCATTTAATTGGCTTTTCTTACAATTTTAGATAAACAATATTCTGTTTGAATTACTGTGTCGGGTGGTTATTTTATTGTCATGTTTATTGAATATATAGAGTGTATAGATGTTTCACCAGATCTATAGCAACTAGTTGATGCCATTGACCTCAGGGTACATGCGGATTGGTTAGGTACTGAAAAGTGTTTCCCCTTATACATGGCACGGATAGAGTGGTAGGATGAATGTTGGTGTAATGGGCCCCACCAGCGTGTGATGTGTGTGTGCGCGTATGACTGCGAAATCACTCCGTCCGTGGAAGTAGAGGGGATTCGGAAGCTCCGATCTGCACCATGTGCACATAGTCCAGTAGAATCCCAAAGGTAGGGAGAGGTAAAAGTAGATAATACTGATAGAGCGCCATGTTATTCTGAATTTGTACGGGTGCATTATAATCACTGGTAGTCCGCACCCATATATTTAGTGGGATTTTATTAACGTGTGAATTTGAAATATAGTATTACAAGCAGCATATATTAGTACAAATAGAAATGTAATCGAGTCATTTATGAAATGTTTAGTTGAGAATGTATGCTAGATAATGCATCAGGAATTAGTTCACATATAATATACTGTGTTAGGATTTAACGTGCCCCATATTAAAGTCTGCACGTGTAGATTTGTTTATTCATGTATGCAATTTAACGAATATCAATGCTTATAGTATGATTCTTGAAATGTGTGTTTAAAAATGTGTAAAGGCCTGATCGCATATACGTTTAGGAGAAAGGACTAGTTATTTCTTATGTTAGCTGGATATTGTAGGCCGAAAATTGTTTCCCTTGGAAAGGTTCTGGGTTTCAGAGATGTTAGAAAATCTCAGTGAAGTGGAACGTTTCTTGTTCCCATGTTTCTGTTGCAGGTGCAAGGACACCTAGCTTATTAGGAAGACTAACCCTTTGTTTTAGGAGTTAGGATGGTAGGAGAAGCCAACATAGGAGTTTACTGGAATGCAGGGATGATACTTTCTGCGGAGAAGGTGCCTGGGACCCACGGTTAAGTTAACCGTCTTTGGATGGAGTACAAGTTTCAGTGGAAAAGTACAGAAGGAAGACCTGGCTGGAGAGGTGTGACGGAAGGCGTGTTCTGCGATTTTGGGATTTTAAATTAGGGACAGTTCCCGTGGGTTGAGCAGTTGAGGATTAGATGAAAAGCTAGAAGGAGCATCTTAGAACGAGCTCTGTACTGGGCAAAGTGAGTGTACTTCTAAGGAAGTCTTCACTTCTGACACCCTTTTCTATTCTCTTGCCTCGGGAAAATGCTAAGTAGGGATGTCACCTTAGAGATAGAGTAGGGATAGACTAATAGATTTTTCTTTTAGGTTAATGACTTCTAATATAGAGATTGGAGCAGTTACTGGAAGCCTAATGCTTCTGGAGCTGACTATTCTTATTCTGAGTTGGATGAGACACCTGCGTAGAATATTCTTTGTACTAGTGCCCATTTATTTTCTTAACCTCGTGATGAGATGCTTGTATGTGCAATTATTTTATTCTTTGTAATAAATCCCTCAAATTTGAGATTCAAAATCAGTGGTCCTTTAGAGTTCAATTTTGATTTGTTTGATTATGTGCTAAAGTTGGATTTCCTCCTCTTTACACTATTTAGCAGATAGAAAGATCCTGGCGACCTGAGAGGATTCTTGGTGATGGTAAGACAGATAAGAATCCGGCTTGATCAGTTGGTAGCAGAGTAGGGTGGTTATCTCTGATAGTATGGGGAGATCTAGATCAAGATAAGAGATTACCGAGGCCCATAGAATTTGAGCGATGGTGATCTATTGGATTGTAAGCGGCAGACGGCGGCAGTGGCTGGAAACTGACGGAGAGTAGTGGTGCGGCAAAAGCGGGAGTTTGTGGTAGAGTGAGTCTGAACAGGGCGATGTGTTTTGTAGTTTGCGGTGTTGATTTGATTGTGTGATGTCTTGTGGAGTCGGAATGAGAGTTGAGTGATTGTGAGATCAGGCTGTGAGCGCGTGCAGCCTGGGAATTCTTAGGCTTGACGAGTAGTCGGAGAAGTTGTGGTGTGGAATGCACCCAAGGTAGAATTGTTGACCATTGAGAGGGGAGTCTTGAGACTTCATCGATTACCCAGACCAAGATAGGGGGAGCGAATGTGTGAGTGTGTGAGTAACCGATGCTGGTCGTGGGTTGCTGTATGTGGAACATCGAGCGGTTGAAACCTATCAGTTGGGGCGATTGTCCGGTTGTTACAGATAGTTGCCAGATTTGAGGTCAACAATTTCGAGAGACTGTCACAGACAGTCAGAGAAGTGATTGTCCAGTCGTTTCATGGACAGATAATCACTTCAGAGTGTGAATGGGACGAATGCAAGAGTGAGAAGTAAATTGTAAAGGAGGGGAACTGCTGCGAGCTGAGGAAGTGGGACGTCAGAAGGTGTCGCGCTGCGATAGGTCGACTGGTGTGAGTCGCGCTTGTATTGGTGGATTGACATCAGGAAGCGAACGAAAATATTGTGCGCGAACAAAAATTAGTTCATCATGAAATGTTTTAAAGTTTTACGAGAATTGTGTAGAGGCCACAGACATGTGGTTACTCGGGAAGGAGAAGAAGCCCCTCCCGAGGATACTCCAGCACATTATATGGCAAAGAATGTGAGATTGCATCCTATAATTTGGCTTGAAAATCGGCATAAAATGACTCAAGGAGAGGGAGAACTGACTTTCCCCCGTATGGTACTTTCAGGTTGGATGTGTTGTATAAGTTGAAATCTGAGACAGAAGTCAAGAAAGAGTGAAGAAGTCTATCAGGGCATTCCAAGATGTGAGGTGGGATGCACTAGAGAAAAGGTTGAGAGTGGAAACGATTGAAGGGGATAGATTGTACCCGCTACTAAAAAAAACAGAAGGTTTAAAGGCAAAGAGTGTGGTAGGAGGATGATAGTGATACGTATGACAGCTTGGTAGAGAGGTTGTTGTCAGAAAGACCACCTCCGTTTATTCCAGATTCTTTTGAAGGAAAGTCGACCCCAGCAGAAGGGACTAGTGGACTGGAAACTCAGTCAAATGTGAAAATAGTAGGGAAAAATTTGGACAGGAACAGAGGACATGGGAATTCAGTCTTTAGTAAGTACAGAAGCAGCGAGAGGTGTGAGGTTACAGGATGCTTTAACAGTACCGGTTACCATTGGACCCATAGTATTGGTCTATGACCCAGATCAAGAGAAAATTGGCAGTCTAGCACAGTCAACTGCAGGAGAAAGAATCACTACCGAAGGGAATGGCACAGTGAGTGAAATGGAACAGGCTCCGAGACCTATAGAATGGAGTACGCCATTGCCAGCCACTGCAGACTCCTCTAGAGGACAGGTGGAGGTGAGACCGAGATCAGAGCTGCGAGAATGATGAAAGCAATGGAACAGCTTGTAGGGAACCATTGAGAGTTGACGTGAGGGAAATAATGTTAGATGTAGTGAGGTTGAAAGCAGAAGTGGATGAAATAATTAATGGAGATTTGCCATTGGAGAGGATAGAAATATACGAACAAGATGAGTTGCTTTTTGTAGCAAAGGATGTGACCCGTAAGGCAAGAGCTGCACATGAGAAATTGACAGATTGGCCAAGAAGTATGAGGTAGATCTGTCTAAAACGAAGTCATTGCAAGGGAGCCATAGGTTGCAGTATAGTGACCAAGAGCTGGAAGAAAAGAGGGTCATAGGACTGAGGACACCCATCAGAGATTTGATTGTAGAGATGCGTGCATGGATCATGCTTGACAAATAGGAGGAAAGTTGGTCCAAGAAGAAAATTTCTAAAAGGACTGTAGGAGAGATGCTGCCTCCAGGTGGAGGGATGCTAGGCGTAGAAAATTACCCTTTACGAGAGGTACAAAATGGAGGGTATGTGCATGTGCCTTGGAGTAGAGGTGATTTTGCTGCATTTACGAATGATTTTCCTCGGCTGAGGGCAAAGCCTGTAGAATGGTACAAGCAGGTTGACCGCTTTGTCAAAATCTCGAAAGTATTGTGTATTGATTTGAACACATTGTTTGACATTGTAGTTCCAGGGGATTTGTGGTCTGCATGCAAAGTTGTTGTTGAATAGCCGACTTCTGAGCCAGAAAGGGATCCTGTCACGAACGGTCTGTCACCCATAGTTACGAAAAAGATCGAGCAAGTGATTACATGGTTAAAGTTGAAGATCTCACCTCTGGATATTGATTGGGTTAAGATAGACCGAACTGTTCAAGAGCCAAAAGAGACGGTGCATGAGTATTACGAACGTCTTTTGCAAGCCTTCAAACATTACAGTGGGATAGACACCTTTGATTCTAAGGATATGGGACAGTTTGTTTCAAAGTTTGTTTTGGGGTTGAGGCCAGAGGTTAGTCTCATGATACAACAACATTTGATCTGTTGGCAGAACAAGCCGGTGGATGAAATCTTGCGGTATGCCAGATACTGCAGTGATGAGATAGATTCGAAACACAGGAAGTTGAAAGACAAATTGATGCTTGTTCAAATGCAAACAGCTCAAGCTCAGCCTAGTGGAGGGACGTTAGGAAGGAGACAGGGAAATAACCAAGGAGGAAATCAGAACGTGCAAGGTCAGGGAAGGTTCCCAGGACAGGAATGGATGTGGCGACATTGAAGAAGACCACTGCGTGTCATCTTTGTCACCAGATTGGACATTGGAAACGCGAGTGTCCCTTGAACCAAGCAAATCAGGTGCAGCAGAAGGTAGAGATAGTTCAGGCACCTGTACCTGAAGAGGTCACTATGGTGACAAGGCCAAGATTGATGAAAGGGGTGACGTTCAATCCACAGGTACAAGTTCCTCAGCCACCGAGGGTTCAGCAGGGAACTTGGACTTACCAACAGATGCCTCTGTTTGAAGGGTACAATGAGTACAGCCCAGACCTATTGGCATGACGGTGCCTGAGGGGGGAGGAAGAGTGCACACTTGGAGCAGTCTTGGAGGTAGACCAGAGGGGACCGTTTGTGGAAGCAGAGGTTGATGGTCACCCTACCACCGTTTTGGTTGACACTGGTGCTACCCGTTCTACTGTAAGATCAGCAGTAATTCCAAACCTACCCCTCTCGGGACAATCGATCCAAGTTGTTGGAGTAGCGCACAAGAAGATGACTAGCCCTTTGACTGAGCCAATTCCTGTGAGAATAGGAACTTTCGGAGATAAACATCAGTTTGTGGTGTGTGACTCGAGTCCAGTTTGCCTGTTAGGACGAGATCTACTATGCAAGTTCAATTGCACCATCTATTGCACACCTAAGGGAGTTGAAGTACAGACGAAACATGACGATGCAACCTTTAAGGTTGCCAGTCAGCATTTGTGTATAGAAATGTACCCAGTGCTGACAGTGAAAGAGCACCCACTTGACTTGAGAGATTATGTATCGCAGGATGTGTGGGATTTCACCGGGGAAGAGATTGGGTTGATCAAAGGTGTGGAACCAGTGAAGATTCAGGTCAAACAGAATGTAGAATTCCCTAGGATGCCTCATTACAATTTGTCGCCCGAGACTATTGCCAGGATTAAACCTGTAATCGAGTCTATGATCAAGCAGGGAATTCTGAAGGAGATTATGGATAGCCCATGTAATTCACCTATCATGGGACTACAGAAACCGAGTGGGAAATTCAGAATCGTGCAAGACCTGCGAAAGGTTAACACGGTAGTTGTTCCATGTTGTCCAGTGGTACCGAATCTTTCTGTGATTCTGTTTCAGATTCCATGTGAAGCCGAGTGGTTTACAGTGATTGATTTATGTCAAGCATTCTTCTCGATACCACTCCATGAGGATAGCCAATTTCTTTTTGCTTTCCGGCTGGAAGCTCGTGTGTTAACAATGGTGTTGTATCCCTCAAGGATAAACAGAGAGTCCATTGATCTTTTGATTAGATCTTGAAGAAGAATCTTGAGATTCTCGTGTTGCAGCAGAACTCAGTTCTCGTGCAATACATCGACGACTTGCTTATTGCCTTAGAAACGGAAGATGCTTGCAGGGTCGATACTATTGCTCTACTGAATCATTTGACAGAGAATGGACATAAAGTGTCTCCGAATAAATTGCAGTACTGTTTGAGTGAAGTACAGTATTTGGGTCACAGAATTGAGAAGGAAAAGAGAAAGGTGTCACCAGATTGAATTGAGGCAATAATGAACATGCCTATGCCTACCACTCAGCGGGAGGTCAGAATGTTCTTGGGGATGGTTAGCTACTGTCGTCAATGGATTCCCAACTTCTCTTTCAAGGCAAAGCCTTTACAGCGGGTGACGCACAAGGATGTGAGTGATCTGGTACCATGGGACAACGACTGTTTGATGTCGTTCTTAAAGTTGAGAGAGGCCATGTGTTGTGCACCAGCTTTGGGAATGCCTGATTACAATAAGGCTTTCTCGTTGTTCTGTTGTGAGAGAGATGGTTGCACATTGTCAGTTCTGACTCAGTGTCATGGAGGTGTCCGTAGACCTATTGTCTACTTCTCCTCTACTTTAGATCCAGTAGCTTCTGCGTTGCCCGGATGTCTTAAATCCGTTGCTGCAACAGGTGTCAGCATTGAAAGATGTGATAGTATTGTGATGGGTCACCCCTTGATGGTCTACGTATCACATTCTGTTGAGTTGTTAATGACGAGGACCAAAACCCAACACCTAAAGAACAACAGATTAACACACTATGAGCAAGTTATACTTGCCGCAGAGATTGTGACTTTGAAAAGGTGTTCTGTTTTGAATCCTGCAACATTGATGCCTATTCCAAATGCAGATGATGAAAATTGTGAGGACCATGATTGTCTCGATGTGACTGAACTATGCACCAAACCGAGATCTGACATTGTCGATGAACCACTTCCTGACCCTGATGAAATTTTCTTTGTGTATGGTTCATGGTTAAGAAACGGTGTTGGTCGACTGAGAACAGCGCTTGCTGTATGTACCATCACAGGAGTCGTTGAAGCTGCTTGTCTAGAGGGAGTATACTCTGCACAGGTAGCTGAAATTATTGCTTTGACTCGTGCCTGTTTGGCTGCTGATCAGATTCGGATAACAATCTACACAGAAAGTCAGTATGGATTTGGTGTGGTTCATGACTTTGGACAGTTATGGTCACAGAGGGGATTCATGACATCATCATGTACGCCCATCAGGAATGGGGAATATGTGAGACAGTTGTTAGAGGCATTACAGTGTCCCAAGGATATTGCTGTTGTCAAATGTTCAGCTCATGGGAGGGAGACTGATTTCTTTGAGCAATTATTATGCGGATGAAGATGCCCGCTTCTGTGCATAACAAGGATATATATTTACAGGAGATTATACTGGAGAGAGCCAAGAAAGAACAGAGATCAGCATGATGTTAGCCATGGCAGACACTTGGGAGGAACTAAAATGACTGCAGGATGAGGATACAGAGCAGGAACGTGATGGCTGGATTAGATCAGGATGTGAGAAACAAGATGTGGATGTTTGGGTTTCAAGTGATGGTCGAGCTGTGTTATCAGAAAACTTATTGCGCCCCATGGCAAGATTGATACATGGTGCAGTACATCTTGGCAAAGATGCAATGGTGCAAGTGTTTAGACAGGCATGGTACAGTCCGAAGTTTTGTGCGGTTGCTGAAGCTGTGGTTACCTTGAGTCACATTGGGAGGTCAGGAGGACCTCTCAATAGGATGCAGTTGGATTTCATTGAAATGCCAAAGTGTAATGGGTTGAGGTGCATTCTAGTTGTGGTGTGTGTTTTCTCACGATGGGTGGAGGCTTACCCAACACGCAGATGTGACACTCTTACTGTAGCTAAGCTGTTGTTGAGGGAGCTTATCCCGAGGTTCGGTTTTCCGACCTCTTTGGAATCAGATATGGGGACACATTTCCACAGCGAAATCATGAAGTTGCTTTGTGTTGCATTGAATTTGGATCAGAGGTTACATTGCAGCTTTTGACCAGAGGCTTCTGGGATTGTGAAGCAGGTTAATGGAACTTTGAAAGCACGGATGGCAAAATTGTGCACATCGACGTTACTGAAGTGGCCTGATGCAACTATCTGGGACATTAATCTGGCACAGCTGTTAACCAAGATTAGCACTGATTTAAAGCGTATAGATAAACTATACATTTCTATTATAGGACGTGCTAATACCATTAAAATGACTATGTTCCCTAAAAATTTTTACCTTTTCAGATGTATCCCAATTGAACCCCCCAAAGAGCTTTTTATAAAAATTGAAGGGATATTTTCTCAGTTTATATGAGGGTATAAAAAGATCAGAAGATCAATAAAGCTGTTGACTTTGCCACAAAATCGTGGCTGATTGGCAATCCCCCATATGCAATATTATTTTTGGGCTATTACTTTGCAGCAAATGATTAGCTTGTTTCGGCCTAAAACTGGAGTAGGAACTACCTCGGCGATTCATAGTAGGGACTCTCCCCCTTCTATCTATGAGTTGGCCCTAGGGGATCTCGCACCAGGTGGTTTATTAAGGCAACTAGACGGGAGTTATTATAAAAGAACGCGGTTCAAAATTGTTAGAACCGCCTGGAATGTTTGGAATAAAACAAGTAAACTTCTGAGGATCCCCAAGCTGCATAGATATCATGCTATTTGGCGCTTGTCTATGTTCCCACCCTTATTTTATGACAATCTAGGGAAAACTTGGGAACAGGCTGGCATAAATGTAATTGGAGATCTATTCAAGCAATCTGAGTTAAAATCCTTTGAAGAGCTTCAAACTCAATTTGGGGTGGAAACCAAGACCTTCTTCAAATACTTACAACTCAGGGAGATTATTAAAATAGCAATGGCCCAAATAACTGGACTGGAAAATATTCCGATACTTGATTGGCTTGGGCATAAGCAGCCACGGGTAAAGGATTTATACTTAATTTTGTTGAATACCAATCAGGACGATATTGCCAGCTCAGAAAGTGTTTGGGCAGGTTTGCTGGGGGATCCAGACGTGGATATCTGTAGGTCTCTTTATTTGTCAAAAAAAATATTTCTCGCAGCTAACCTTAAAGCTCAACACTTTAAAACCCTTTTTAGACTATATTATACCCCTGCTAAACTCTTTAGCTGGGGGAAAAGGGAAACTGATCGGTGCCCTAGATGTAATCACGGTCCGGCAGATATGATTCACATGTTCAGTGCGTGTATTCAGCTTGATAACTTGAAATTAAAGATAGAGAATTTTCTTAATCAAGTCACTGGTGGCCTAGCACGACTAACTCCTACTCTGATTTTAATTGGGATTGATGATAGCTTATGTTTGGATTCTTCCCAAGTTTATTTTTGTTTCATGGCTTCTGCTATTCTTGGTTTAATTATTGCAACTCATTGGAAGGATGCAGAATCACCCTCCTTTCAGGAATGGTATGCAAGATTTCACCATGTTTTTAACTTAGAGAAGGCACTCTATAAATGTAAAGGGAAAAGAGCCAAAAAAAGAGGTCTGCGGGTATGGGGCCCAATTTGGGAAACTGATGAGATTTAATGAAGTAGTCGTAATCCTCTGTGTTTTCTACCCTGTACTTTGGGATTTATAGTTGTTTTTGATAATGTGGAATTTGCAGTGATTATTTGGTCCTTTTCCTCTGCTTTGTATTACTATTTTTTTTTTCAGTGCAATAATGTTTCTCTTGATTTCCCTGATCAAAACAATAAAAAATAAAAAAATAAAAAAAGAAGTGGCCTGATGCATTGACTCAAGTCCTCATGAGTATTCGCAGTGTTCCAGACAGGAGAACTGGATTGTCCCCCATGAGATCCTGATGGGGAGGGCGATGCGATTGCCAGCAGTACCAGCTACCGCTTTAATTAACTTCACTGATGACTTGATTCTCGATTACTGCAAAGGACTAGCTGATGTGGTCCGTTCTGTGTCTCAGCAGGTGCAAGCAGCAACTGTTCCAGCCTCGAGTGACCTGTGCCATGACCTGTATCCAGGGGACTGGGTGCTTGTTCAGAAACATGTGAGGAAGAGTTGCCTGGATGTTCAGTGGCACGGCCCGTACCAGGTGATACTGGTCACGAACACAGCAGTGAAGTGCGGAGGGTTGCCAAACTGGGTGCATGCCTCCCATACCCACAGAGTTCCAGCACCCTTGGAAGAAACAGCCCCTTTTGTGAATGAAAATCCAGCTGATGTGGCAGGGCCACCTGAGAGGGCAAGTCAAGCTGTGAGGGTTGCTGACGCAGCTGGTTCTGCACTGGATCAAGCTGAATGGGTTTGCGCCAAGCAGAACTCCGACTTTGACTCAGACGAAGAAGGCGTTGCTGTGGGTGGAGTAGAGTCAAATTCAGCCGAAGGAGGAAGTAGTGCACAGGGTATCCAGGGAGAGAGCAGAAGTGCGACCAGAGCAGAAGAGGTTTGGCCCGTGAGTCAGAGACGGCTAAACCTGAGATTGGCACCTGAGAGAGACTTTGCCCCAGTTTCTGAAATGTCTGAATCAGAACCAAGTGACGGAGAACAAGCTCGAGGAGGACTGAGAAGGTCCAGGAGAGCAAGAGTGCTGTGTCAGAGATACGCCACACCGGAGTGGAAGTACGTTGTGACTGATGCCAAGAGTGGTGAGTTCGGGGAGGTTGAGGTTCATGACTGTAGTCAGCAAGATCCTGAACGTGAAAATCGACGTGGGATTGGTGGTCCCAGGACTTGAAATCGAAGGAGTGCTGACTCTAACGGTTCCGAATCCCCCACTTCTGAGTAAAGTCCGTGAACTGATATTGCAAAGATTGACCTTTCCAACGTTTGGGTTTGAGGCACCGTCATGAAGTGGTAATTCTTCGACTTGAACTTTTGCAACATGTTTTATAGATTCTTGGAGCTGATCTTATTGTGGATTGAAGGTGAACTTTGTTGTAAATAAAAGTCTATAAAGAAGATAACCTAGGTCCGAGTGGAAGAAGAATACGTTTAGGGACTTTCCGCAGAGAAGACGAAAGAGGGCTAGGGAAGTCTTTTTGTGGACAGTGTAAATAAGGAACTGAAACTGCAAAGGGGATTTCAAGCTTCTCGGAGTATTGTTCAAACTGATTAGCAAGCGACATTTGGAGGAGAAGAAATACTCTTAATTGGTTGCTGCTGAAACCAAGAACTTTTGAGAACTTTGTGAGGTCATGGATGCTGGAGATACCAATCGTAGATCTAAATTAGTAGTAGGTACTCTTGTAGGTGGAGTGATAGCTTCTATAATCATAGTAGTTGTGATTTCGTATATTGTCCCACATGAGCAAGCAGTGGAGGGACAAGGAACACCTACACTTACCACTCCTAGCCAAAAGGAGGTCACCATAGGAGCTGAAAGAGCTTTACTAATCGAAGACAGTCATAGGTTTCACATAGATTTGTCTAAAGGTGATTTTAAGCTTAATGCGTACGCCAGTCTGCTATATGAGTATGTGGATGCGATGGATGTGAAGGACTGCTATGTGTGTATGCAGTTACCAGTTTCAGTGGATGAGGGTATTAGATATCACCATCTTCCACTGACATATGGGATTTCATGTAGTTTATTGCTTAGCATATTTGATGAAAGAGGTCAGTTTGAGTATTTCTTCTCCAACTACGATGCAGTGCTTCCTGAGGTTCCAGCTTACAAGCACTTGAACAAGTATGACTATTACAAGTCAGAGGATAGACTTAGGAAGTATTTCCTACCGTCTTTGGAACTAGATACAGCATATGCTCACCGACATAATTTACCATGCTCATTGTCGAATGTAGAGAAGAAGTTTGTAGATCAGGTAGAAGATAGATATAGAAAACTAACACAGACACGAGACACAAGAGATAGTCCAGTAGATTGGACCGAAGAAGAACGATCTCACAGAGCTAGAGGGAGTTATGGTCCCATAGCATTAGACAGAGAGCAGAGGGGAAAGTTGTGTGTGAGACGTTACCAGACCTATTATGAAAAGGTCTCAGTGGGACGGAGCAGGTGTGATCATGTTTTCACTATGGAAGATTCTGCTAAGAATTGTTTGCAAGTTTCTGTACAAGTGATTCTAACTGTTTATTGTGTGTGTGGAAAGAATGCTTATGTCAGGTTACCTGCAAATTGGTATGGTACGTGTTACTTGGGGATTATTTTCCCCAAGATTTACCATGCAGAGGATTTGGAGCTTCTAAAGGGTGGCAGCATTCAAGAGTGAAAAGAGCTGAGACTGCAAGAGTGGTGATTGAAGATGCTTTTGGACCGATAATACAGAGTTTGGGAGTGGTTTTGAATGATGCGAAGATCAAACGATTGGCGACTGTGGTTGACGAGTTGTCAATGAATACAGCAAAGTCACTGCTACTAATGGATGGAGAGATGTTGTCGATAAGGACAATGGTTTTGTAAAACCGCCTTGCTTTAGATGTTTTATTGGCAAAAGAGGGTGGAGTCTGTAAATTATTGAAGATTCAGGAATGTTGCACATATATTCCAGATAACAGCAAGGATCTGGAGAAATATATAAGTAACATTACTGCAATCCATCATGAGATAGCGGATTTGACTGAAGAGGGTGTTTGGGAAAAGGTTGGTAGAGGATTTAGCCAGGTGGGTAGCTGGTTTGCCAATCTGGGGAAAGGGTTCCTTGGTTTTGTGTTGAGACACCTCATCACTGTTGCGGTTTGTGTGGTTTGCTTGTGGGGATTTATCAGAGCCTATAAGGGGTATAAAGGAAACAGAGTTGAGAGAGCTCTTAGAGCGAGTGAAATGAGAATGGCCAGACTGCAGGACAGTCAATATCATAATCTTAAGAATATGGAGAGACTCTGACGGGAAAGAATGGCAACAAGTACTGTTTAGGTCGGTTCTTTCTCCAAGGGAATTGTGAATTGGTGTGATGACACTAGTCATCAAAGGGGGGAACTGATAGAGCGCCATGTTATTCTGAATTTGTAGGGGTACATTATAATTACTGGTAGTCCGAACCCATATATTTAGTGGGATTTTATTAACGTGTAGCTTAGAAATATAGTTTTAAAAGCAGCATATATTAGTGCAAATAGAAATGTAATCAAGTCATTTATGAAGTCTAATGAAATGTTTAGTCGAGAATGTATGCTAGATAATGCATAACTAATTAGTTCTAGTGTTAGGATTTAACGTGCCCCATATTAAAGTCTGGACGTGTAGATTTGTTTGTTCATGTATGCAAATTAATGAATATCAATGCTTATAGTATGATTCTTGAAATGTGTTTAAAAATGTGTACAGGCCTGATCGCATATACGTTTAGGAGAAAGGCCTATTCGTTTCTTAGGTTAGCTGAATATTGTAGGCCGAAAATTGTTTCCCTTGGAAAGGCTCTGGGTATCTGAGATGTTAGAAAATCTCAGTGAAGTGGAAAGTTTCTCGTTCCCATGTTTCTGTTGCAGGTGCAAGGACACCTAGCTTATTAGGAAGACTAACCCTTTGTTTTAGGAGTTAGGATGGTAGGAGAAGCCAACATGGGAGTTTACTGGAATGCAGGGATGATACTTTCGGCGGAGAAGGTGCCTGAGACCCAAGGTCGAGTTAACCGTCTTTAGATGGAGTACAAGTTTCAGTGGAAAAGTACCGAAGGAAGACCTGGCTGGAGAGGTGTGATGGAGGGTGTATTCTACGATTTTCAGATTTTGAATTAAGGACAGTGCCACATGGGTTGAGCAGTTGAGGATTAGATGGGAAACTAGAAGGAGCATCTTAGAACGAGCTCTGTACTGGGCAAAGTGAGTGTACTTCTAAGGAAGTCTTCACTTCTGACACCTTTTTCTACTCTCTTGCCTGGGGAAAATGCTAAGTAGGGATGTCACCTTAGAGATAGAGTAGGGATAGAATAATAGATTTTTTCTTTTAGGTTAATGACTTTAATATAGAGATTGGAGCAGTTATTGGATGCCTAATGCTTCTGGAGCTGACTATTCTTATTCTGAGTCAGATGAGACTCCTGCGTAGTATATTCTTTGTACTAGTGCCCATTTATTTTCTTAACCTTGTGATGACGTGCTTGTATGTGCAATTATTTTTGGCTTTGTAATAAATCCCTAAAATTTGAGATTTGGAGTCAGTGTTCCTTTAGAGTTCAATTTC
This sequence comes from Triturus cristatus, assembly GCF_964204655.1. Lineage (NCBI taxonomy): Eukaryota > Metazoa > Chordata > Amphibia > Caudata > Salamandridae > Triturus > Triturus cristatus. The sequence goes on along the minus strand of NC_140583.1, from coordinate 1,083,135,485 downwards.
GATTTGTTTGATTATGTGCTAAAGTTTGATTTCCTCCCCTTTACACTATTTAGCAGATAGAAAAATCCTGGCGACCTGAGAGGATTCGTGGTGATGGTACGACAGATAAGAATCCGGTTTTATCAATAGCACACTCTCAATTTGTGGTAGTGTGGGAGAGCAGTAAGGCTTTATCAGAGGGTAGTGTTAAGCATTTATTGTACACACTCAGGCAAGAAATTATGTCACACACAAAAAACTGAACTCAGAACAATTTGTTTGTATAAACATATTATTTTGTTGTGTTTTATTTTCTAGAACCAAGTCAGGCCTGGTACAGGTAAGTATAATAATACTTTGCAAGAATAATGCAGTTCAAATACAGTTTAAATGCAGTTGGATTGGTTACAGGTAAGTCATTTGTTTATAAAACTGTTTGGATTATTTTTCAGATTACTTTTAAAGTTACTTTTCAGATTACTTTTTAAGTTACTTTCTCTGCTCAGTGTGATGTACCTAGATACCACACTGGGACATTTCCTAGAGGAGAGGTAAGTAAATCAGTTTTTGTACATTTTAATTTTCCTAACGTTTCATACAAACCAACTCCACAAGAAAGCAGTCAATGCAGTCCAAGGGAGAAAACAATGTTATCAACTTAACGGTAAGTACTTAGGCTTGGGAGTTGATTTTATGAGGTCAGAACCAGGGTTCACCCAGGGTCAATGATGCACTCTCAAATCACCTTCAGTAGCAATAGGGTGGCCATTTGCAGAGTGCTGAGGCCCAATGTTATCCAATAGGGATAGGGGGTCTCCAGTTGGTGGCTGCTCACAAGCAGGTCACAAGGTTGTGGGAGCAAAGCTCCTGGACTTAGGCTCAGGGCAAAGGAGGATATGATTTAGCACACAAAGTGCACCCACAGCGGCGCAGGGGTGGTGGGGTACAGGGTGCTGTTTTGGCGTTGGGTGCCTTGGTGTTTCCAATGAGGATTCTCCAGTTGCAACAAACACTGCAGGCTCAGGGAAGAAGATCTTCTGGAGGCGACCACCGGTTGGAGAGGTAAGTTGGAATGTCTTGGGATGCCGGAACACCGTCGGTTGGGCCACCCAAGGCGTGGAACGTCGGGTGCAGGGATGTCTTTTGGCATTGGGTTTTTCTTACCAGCTGTGGTCACAGTCGGGGAGAATCCTCCAGTAAGGGGTTGTAGGCGTCAGTTGGAGACTTCAGGTAGGTCAGGGATCACCAGATTCCAGGTCAGGATCGCCTGAGAGACCACCTCGTGGTGTTGGGCCACTCTAACTCTGGCCACGGGAATCGGGAGCATAGTGGTGCAGACTCGCAAATTCTGCCAGAGACAGAGTCTGTGGGAGAGCAAATCCGGTGATCACAGGAGACAAAGTCTGGTTTGGGAAGGTAGGGCAGGTCCTCCGGGTTCTTGGGGGCTGCTGGCTGCAGGACACACTGGGATTCCGCTGTAGCAGGTTGAGGTCTGGACAGGTTGGTAGGGCTGGGGCCAAGTCAGTTGGTGTCCTCCTCTTCTTCTTCAGCACAGTTCTTCAGTCCTTCTTCTTCTTGTTTCTTGTTGTCTCAAAGGCAAGGTTCAGGGTTGCCTCTAAATACTACATTTAGGGGTGTTACAGGTAGGTTCAGATTGGGACCAATGGGTCCCTTCCTTGTGAAGAGTACACCACCTAATATGCCACCCTCCAGGAGGCATACGCCTCACTCTGGTTGTCTGGATCCCCCCATCGGCAAGATGGCGGGGACTGAGAGTTGTGCTTTACCTCACCTCCCCCACTTGAGTGGTGGGATTGGCAAAGGTGAGCACACCTCTCATCCTAACTTGGTTTTCCCGCCAATTCTCCCACCCATAGTGGGGGTCAGAATGGTGGGGGCCAGTTGCTGGGAGCAGTGAATGGCTGGGGTAGCTCACACAAAGGCAGCATCCTCGGGAGTTCTGCACCAGAACACGCAGCCTGCAATGCCGGTATGTGTTTGTAAAGGTACAGGGCCTCTAAGGGTGGCACAATAAGTGATGCAGCCCTTAGAGACCTTCCCTGATCACAGTGCCCTTGGTACCTAGGGTATACTTTTTACAAGGGACTTACATGTGTCCAGAGAGTTGGCAATTGGGTTTTGCAACAGTACAGTTTAGAAAAAGAACATAGGCCCTGGGTACCTGGTTGGCAGTAACCCAGGGCAAAGTACATCAATATTAGGCAAAAAGTGGGGGGGGGGCAACAATGCAAAAAGGGACACTTTCCTACACCTGTCAATTCAGAAAAGAATCAAAGCTGTGAGGGTAACAAGGCGTTGCATTGAAGGAGTAAGAATGATGGTGCGATCAAAGAAAAAAAATTGTAACTAGGATGAAGGAAGTCAGCGCCACAATAAGTGGCCATCCACCAACACAAACCCCTCTGGAGGAAATGATAGATTGCACCCTTTAGTGAGAAGCTGTGTCAGGAGTCTCAGAAATCAACATGAAAGCACCAATATTTACACTATTGGTCAATAATTTTTGAAGAATCAATTAATTTGTTTATGTCTTATTATCTGTTTCCAGTATAAATATATTTTAACATTGGTCATATTTACTGACATATTTTTATGGTGAATGACACAAATATTGATTAAAAATATTGGTTTACATGAATATCATCAAGAATATTGTCACTACAAAAATATTGTGGAACAGAATATCTAAGGTAAGAATATCATTTGTTTGTATATACAATGATTTATAAGAATATTCTTGTATTATCGTTTACTTTAATATATTTGTAATAGATATCGCTTTTTTATGAATTTCATATATATTAGTTAGCATTTTTATTTTAGGTGTTAGTGTTGCAAGTATAATTACAGTTCATCTTTTTAAATAGAGTTTATAATTTTAAATGCGTAATTTAATTTATTTAGTATTATTAGTCATTTATAATGTAGTAGCGGATTGTTTGAATTGTATGGGAATAGAATGGGAAGTTAATTAAATTAAAATGTATTTCTTTTTAATAGCAATTATTTCTTAACTGTAACATAAATATTGAATTGATTATTAATTATGTAAATTGTTCACTTGTTTAATTGATTTTTATTTTTATAAGTGGTATTTGTTAATCTTAATGTATGTTTTAAGTATTATAGTTAAATTGTTCATTTAAATTTTAAAAGCAGATTGTTGGGCTTGTAGGGGAATAGGGTGGGATGGTATTTAAGTTATATTGTTTCATTAATTATTTTCTGTCATTTAAATGTTTCATTGATAATTATGTATTTGTAATTAATTATTTATCATGAAAATTATTTGTTTTATTCGAACTATGTATTAATTTATTGATAAGTGTCTTTAATAATTGTATTTGAAAAATGCACTTTAAATCTAGAATTTTTTTCCGCTTATTTGCTATATTTAAGAAGCATTTACATTTTAATACTGTTGTATTTATAATTGTATTTATTTGTTGTTGTTTGTGTTTTGTTTTGTAGTGGGAAGTGAAGGAAATTTTTTATTATAATGAGTTTAACAATGTATTTTATTTGAAAACATGTTATATGTTTTGCAACTTAATTTTAACATTTTAATGAAAATAAACTGAAAATACAATTTATAAAGTGTGGCTAATACCAAGAAGTGTCTAGGCGCTATACCTCAAAGAGCTGCAGCAGGTTGGGCTTTCTGGGAACTGATAAATGAATTACTGGTTGCATAGCCAGGTTTTTAAGCTCTTCCAGAAGTTCAGCAAATTTGATTCATTCTTAAGGGCTAACGGTAGTGTATTCCACACTCTTGCTGTGCTTGTGACAAAGCTCTTGCCACCCCATCTGACTCTTTTATTTCTGGGAACTACCAGGTTGCACTTTGAAGAGGAGCAAAGAGATCTAGTTGGTACATAAGGTTGAACATTTCTGACATATAGAATGGGCCCAAGTTATGTAAAGACTTAAAAGCCAAACACAGAGCCTTGAACTTGATGGTCTTTGCCACTAATATTCAATATAACTGAGCAGCAATTGGGATGTAGAATTATGTCTGGGAATGCCTAGGAGCAGGCGGGCCACTGTGTTTTGGAGAGTCTGAAGTTTATATAAAGAATGTTTTCGAATGATGGTGAATAGCGCTTTGCAATAGCCCATTTTTAGACAAAATATTAAGGGGCAGATTTACCAGAAACTGACACGTCTATGTAGATGAGTCAGTTTCCCTGCGCCTGAGTGAAAAATCCTTGAGCCATCATAGATGCGCCGTATTTACAATACGGCGCACTATGGCGCAAGGATTGACAGATGCGTCAGAAATTCTGACGCATCTGTTGGTGGAAAAGTCACACATTGCTGGAGTCTTGTCGCAAGCATGACGCAACTCCAGAAATGCGTGTTGTGGCCTTTTTCCAATACACTGAGTCACTCCTTATGCCTGCTTCAAGAAGGCGTAAGGTTTTGAGGCAGTGGCATCCTAAAAGTCACGCAGTGGAATCTTGTAGATTTCACTGCATCACTTTTGCGAGGCTTTCCTGCGTAGGAACACCTACCCTGCATATATTATACCTGACGCAGGTATAATGTCACGCAGGGCTTTACAACGTAACGCATCTCCCTAGAGGCATCACGTTGTAAATTTGCCAAATTTTTTACGCTGCCGTTGCGTCACAAAAGTGATGCAACAGCAGCGTAAAAGGGACGGAAGGGGCTTGTAAATCTGCCCCATAATTTGCATTTTTTATTTAAAATATAATTTTATAATTTTATCTTGCTAGGAATTTTAGTGGTTTCTAGAAAATGATTTGAGTTTGGGGATGGTATATATAATCTTTCTGAACTCCAACGCTTTCTCTACTCTTGCTTGTATTGAAGTGAGAACAGTAAGTCTAACACCTCCAAAGTCCAACACTTTCCCTACTGTTGAATAGACAGGAGTGAGATTAGTAGTTCTAACCCCTCAGATGTCCAATACTTTCTCTACTGTTGCTAAGATTGGAATGGGAATGGTATATCTAACCACTCCAAACTCCAACACTTTCGCTATTGTTGCTTAATTGGAGTGGTAATTGTAAATCTAAACCCTTAAAGTTGAACACTTTCCCTACTGTTGATTAGATTGGAGCGGGAATAATAATGTTAACCTCTCTGAAGCCCAACTATTTCCTTGTCGTAAAGTAAGTAAATTAAGCTCCTCCAAAGTCCAACACCTTCCCTAGTGTTCCTTAAATTGGAGTTAGAATAGTAAATCTAACCGCTCAAGGGTGCAGCACTTTCCCTACAGTTGAATTGGAATGGGAAAAGTAAATGTAACTGCTCCAAAGTCCAACACTTTCCCTACTGGTCTTTAGTTTTGGGTGGGGATACTAAATTTAGCCGCTCCAAAATCCAACACTTTCCCTACTGCTGCTTAGATTAGAGTGGAAATATAAAATGTAACTCCTCCCAAGTCCAACTCTTTCTCTAACCTGTTCAAAGTCCAATTCCCTACTGTTGCTTAAATTGGAGTGGGACTAGTAAATCTAACTGCTCCAAAGTCCACCACTTACCCTACTGTTGCTTTGATTGTAGTGGGAATAGTTAATCTAACCCCTTTGAAGTCCAACACCTTCCATACCGTTGGTAAATTTGGTGGGGGAATGGTAAAACTGGTACATCCGAAGTCCAACACTTTCCCTACTATTGCTTATATTGTAATAGGAATAGTAAATTAAACTATTCCATAATCCAACGCATTTCCTGATTTTGTATATGTTGGATTGAGAATAGTATATGTGACGCGTGTAAGATGCAACACTTTTCCTATTTATTTGTTGGGGGAGATAAATATATTTTTTTGCTATTGTTGTTTACTTTAAAATTTTACCAAAAAGTTTGTTTAAAAAAAATACCGATATTATTTTTAGATATGTATCTTTTTATTTGAAGTAAAATAGATAGATAGATAGATAGATAGATAGATAGATAGATAGATAGATAGATAGATAGATAGATAGATAGATAAATAGATAGATAGATAGATAGATAGATAGATAGATAGATAGATAGATAGATAGATAGATAGATAGATAGATAGATAGATAGATAGATAGATAGATAGATAGATAGATAGATAGATATCCTACTGGCAGGCGCCAGTAGGTAGTTATAGTTAGGACGATGTTTCCATGGGAAAAGCATTTTTTGACTTGCCTATATCTTTTGCGTGAAATTTTCCAAAAAGAGTTTCCCGATGAATCTTGTTGTGCATGGTCAGTTTTGAGGCAATCCATCAAGTGTGGGCCGAAAAAAAGGGGGATCAAAAAAGTGTATTTCCCATGTTAATTTCCAAAGGACCTTTAGTTGATGCTGCAGCCCAAAGCAGTGGAGGGAATTACACCAAATTTGGCATACGCAGAACATGCTTTCAGTTATTTGGTGTGAATCCATTTATTAGTTGTTGAGAAATTTAAGAGAATATATTTTGTGATATCTTTGGCCGCAATGACAATGCAGAAAATATCGAGGTTGTGTAGGGAAATGCAGAGCTCTGATTGGCTGCCAGCACTTCAACAAGGAAGTGTTGGCAGCCATCTTGGGACTAGCTGTAGCCTAGTCCAACAAAAAAAGAAAAGAGGGCAGGGTAGGAATACCCTGACCCCCAAGCCTTGGACATGGGGTCCCCCTGACACCCTGCAAGGACAAAAATGCATTTTTTTGAAAAATGCTGCAAAATCACAACATTTTTGAATTTTCAGGGAAAATAAAGTTGTGAGGGCTCCCACGCTTGCTTTTAAATGACCCCTGGGTGGGCCTGGTCCTGAGGGCATGCCATAAAAATAGGAGGGGGCGCATGAGGCACCCCTTGTTGGGCTTATAAAAGCCCTGTGGTCCTCCACCTCCCCTGTGCAGTGCTTTTAATTTATGCAGGGGATGCCTCTCAGGTCCGAGTTCCTCAGGGGCAGTACCCTCCAATATGTACATTCTGGCAGCAGCAACTCTGCAAATTAAAACACCAGAGGACTGGAGTGGCCGGATGAGGGGAAGGGTTTTGGGGAGGGTACTGCTGGAAGGGAGACCTGTATAGAAAAGAAAAAACTGTTTTTTTAACACACTTTTCTTATTAAATCAACACATAGGGGTCATTTCACTGAACTTCGTGGTTCACTTCTTTGATATATTTGTGACAAATCTTTTCCTTGCTTGGTTTGCCAAATTCTCGTTACTCCACAAATTTTTTTATTTCTGTATAATATGTGCCAAAGTCTTATTACGCCACAAGATTTTTTATTTCTGTATAATCTCTCTTAATTAGGTGTAATTCAGTGGCTTATTACATTGCAAGATACGTTTCCAGATAATAAAAAAAGTATGATTTCAAATGTCTTGTTCCAACATAAGGTACTGTTTTTATAATGATACTTTTTCTGTAAGTTGCTTTTAATTGTCTTGTTACTCCACAAGGTGCATTTGTATGTGACACTTTTATCAAAGTTTACTTTCAAATGTCTTGTTACATCACAAGGGGTGGTTCTTTGATATGTAGGTCTTGCTACACGATTAGTTGTTGTATAACTAATGTAGCCAGTTCTGAGTTTGTTTGTATAGCCACTTGTCTCAATTTCTGTATTTAAGGAAACGTCTGGAATATGCAAGTGCGCTTAAAACAAATTACTCCAAGCACATTGTTTAGTGATCTTTATCAGGGAACAGAGAAAATATAAGCGCGCAAAATGCTCTAAAAAACCTACTGTGAGTCAGTTGACCACGATGAGCAGAACTGGCAGAAATCTCAAACGGGCTAATACACAAGCACATGATCACAGGTGCAGTCTGCTTAGATAGTATGGTGACCTGTTCCAAGATGGCGGCCGCGTTTTTTGATGTAACGCGAGCTGGGTCTGGAACACCTAGACCGCATGTTTATGTCCAAGATGACAGCCGTGTTTGTTGACATAACCCAAGCCACATCTGGGACAACTAAACTGCATCCAGTCTGCAAGATGGCAACCACGTCTGGCGTATGCAACTCGAGTCACGTCCACCGACACCCAGACCCCAAGACAGTGCATACCAGCTGTCTATGTACCAGTGCACACCAAACAACCAGTGATCAATAAGGAATGGTGCTGGCAGCAGAGATGAGCCCAAGAGCAGGAATGAAATACAAACAGGAGTAAGTAGCCTGTGGCTCTGGACAAGGGGAGTTCCGAGGGCTGGGCTTGTCACCCATGCAACCTACCACCATGACACCACCACCTCCCCAGGGCAAATCTAAAATAAATACTGGAGGTCCAACCAGCCCCCCCACTGCCTTGGGGACTGCCACCTCCCGGATCATTCAAAATGATATATGCTGGTCAGCCCAGCCCTGGGGATCGGCCCCTCCTGGAGCTAAATATCAAATTAATGGGGAAAGTAGGGTACCCCAGCAGCCCCGGGGCCAACCAACTCCCCAGGGCACTTCATTCAAATTAAGGGGGGCTGCATGGCCCCCCTCAGCCCCAGGGACCACCACCTTGCCAGGGCTAAGTCTTGAAATGAAGTTGGGCTGCTTGCCCCCCCCTTTTGGAGCCATAGATGGCTCTGGGGGGTGGTGGTCCCCAGGGCCAAATCGGCTATGTGCCGGGGACATAGCTGTTTGCTGTGGCTTGGTGGGAACTCTGAAAGCTCCTTCCAAGTTACAGAAAGCACTCTGCTTTCAGCAAGCAAGAGCTATGAAATTGCTCTTGTTTGCTGGAAGCGGAGCTTTCATCTGCTTCCCTGCCTACTGTCAAGCGAGCAGGTAAACAGATGAATTGCTTTCACACACAGAGAGCTTCATATTTAGCAGCTATGTGTGTGTAAAAGCAATGCTGGCTCCTACAGGAGATGGGGAGCCACATGGGACCATGGAGCATTGAGGCTCCCCCCACTGAAGAGCAGAAAGAGGATAAATAAAGGTCAGAAATGCCCAGAAAGAGGCAGAATAAAGGTCAGAAAGAGGCAGAATAAAGGTCAGAAATGAGCAGCAAGAGGCAGAATGAAGGTGTGAAATGAGCAGAAAGTGGCAGAATAAAGGTCAGAAACTAGCAGAAGAAGTAAACAACTAGCAGCAAGAGGCAAAATAAAGGTCAGAAACAAGCTTGCTAAGAACTCGTAGGAGGTCCACCCCTTTCTCAACCGCTCTGCATAGGGCCTGCTGGTGCACTACTGGTTGGGGAATGAAGTTCCCTTGGCTGCGGGGGGATTGTTGGGGCCAAAGTACCTTATTGTTGCCACAAGAAAATCCCCCACAGCTGATTGCTGAGACGTTGTCCTAGGCCTCACCCCCTTTTCCAACCACTCTGTGCAGAGGCCTCCTGGCATACTACTGGTTGAGCGATGAAGTCCCCTTGGCTGCTGAGCATTGTTGGGGGCCAAGAACCCCTATTGTTGTGACAAGTAAGTCCCCCACAGTGGGAGTGCAGAGATTATCATCAACTCCACATTCTCTATGAAACACAGAGTTGCCAAATTCTGCAAACTCCATGAGTGGAGCAGAAGTTTACTCCCAGGCCTAGTTACTATTTACAGACCCACTCAAAAACTCACTCATCCACTCCTGACCCACTCAGACACTTAAGAACCCACTCTAAGACCCACTCTGTGACTCACACAACCACTCACAGGCCCACTAAGACATTCATGCACCCATTCCCACACCTACCCAGGGACCCACACACCCACTAACCTATCTATACAGTCACTCACACATCCACTCTCAAAGGTTACAGGTTACAGTTTGGAAATAAAAAAATAAAATAAAACAAAATCACTGAAAAAAACAAAGGTTACAGGGACGTTCTATATATGAAATAGAATTAAAAAGAAAACTTAGAAATTCACTGTAAAAGCCAAAGGTTACAGGTATGTTATAGCTAGCCTCACATTTCACTTGTACAAAACCAGAGAAATTCAGTAGTTAAAGTTACCTGACATCATCCACACAACTCGCAAACCCATTTCCACCCCTATACAACCTTTAGAGATACCCATTCACAGACCATACAAGTTCTCACAGAACCACTCACTCAACCATACAGCCACTCACACACCCACTCACTTACCTATACAGGCATTCACATACCCCCTCACTCACTCAAACAGTCACTCACACAAACAGTCACTCACCCATACTGCTACTCATAAACCCAGTCACTTACCTATGCAGCCTCTCACACAGCCACACACTCACCCATACAACTACTTACACACCACTTTTTTACCTATACAGCCACTCATACACCTACTCACCCATACAGCCTCTCAACACATTCACTAACACACCCACTTACATGCCCATTCACACATCCATACAAGCACTCCCACATCTACCAATCACCCATTGTCAAGAATCGATACCTGAACCTGTTGAAATCCACGGGAGCACAAGGCCGAAGTCCTAATGGAGTATAGTTCCCAACTCCCCTACACCTCTGAACCAGAATACACTCTGGACTCAGAAACAGGGGGGAAAGGGGAATGGGAAAATAACAAGAGTGACTGCCACTCTGGTGCCCTCGCTGTATCCCTCAGGGGAGTATCTGCACCTGCAATGACAAGCACAGAATTACTACGTCCAGAAAACCCTTTTGAGAATCTAACAATTTAACATCACATTTAACTTTTCTTTACCTGTCTGATAGTGGATTTTGCCTCTCTATACTGTTAGAAAATCTTATGCAACCTTTCGTACTGGAGTTTAGTAAATAAGCACTTGAATTGACCAGATGAAACAATCCAAATGAATTAACTGTCTTTCTCCTTCTTTATTAGGTATTCTTCCTGAAAGGATGCTGACTTGGTGGCTGGTAAGTATAATATATATATATATATGTACGCGCGCACGGTGCGCTTCGCGCAACGTGCACGCGCTGTGGGCGCTCGGTGCGCTTCGCGCACCGAGCACCCACGATGCGTTGTGCTTGCCGTGCGCGCACAGTGCGCGCACCCTGCGCTTTTTCGAAAAAAAAAATGTTTTTTTCATCCTTGGGGGTCCTTCAGTGACCCCCTGACAAAGGCTAGGGGGTCAGGAACTGTCCACCCTGCCCCCTTTTCACATTCTCCACCTTTGTTTTTCACTGCCTCAGACTGCGAGAGGCAAAATGGCGGCCGACACTTCCTGATTTCGACCGACTGGAATGTTTACCGGGTCTGGTGGCTCAGTGGACTAATGCGTCTGCTGCAGGGGCCTGTGTTTGACCTCATGGTCACAGGTTCAAATCCCAGCGGGTCCACTCAGCCTTTCATCCATCTGAGGTCAATAAAATGAGTACCATTGAGTTGGGTAACAATAAACATCTGTTATTCAGCGCCAAGATACCCGTAGTGGTGAACGTGCGCTTTAAAAATACACGTGTTATGTTATGTTTTATGTTTACTGTCATGTAACCACCAACCAGAATTACGCTCGCGCACGTCAGCGTGCGCGTACGGTATGCTTACCGTACGCGCACGGTGTGCGCCCAGGGACGTCTTAAGGATTCTGGGGGCCCTGGGCCAAATGGATTTTGGGGGCCCTTGTTCAGAACAGCTTTGAATTTTTGATCCAGTTTCATCTGGTTCCTGCCCTCTTTGGCCAGGTCACTAACAGTGCACATACACCCTGGTACAATTTCTAAATGTGTTTACATCTAATATTCAGGGATAGTGACCTGTGTTTTCAGTATTGTCACACAACTGCAGCTCATTAATATTACTGCAAATAATCTCTGTGACACCCCTCCCGTTCCTCATGTGTGAGGTCCTGTTTTGATCTAAAAAACTTTTTTAAAGGTTGTTGCATGAAACATAAACACAATATTTGTCAGAAAAATGTCTGTAATAGACTCTGACACACTATCCACATTAAAAATAAATTAAAGGAAAACGGTATTTACAACAATCTATTTAAGAATTATTCATGATCACCTTGGCAAGACTCTCTCAGGGGCCCCCCTGACAGGCTGGGGCCCTGGGCCACAGCCCACTTTGCCCATGCCTTAAAACGTCTGTGTGCGCCTATAGATATATATGTACTTTTAACTGAAATGTTCTCAGGAATTACTGAACAGATTGACTCCAGATATTCAAAAGGCACATCCCTGACCTGAGGACTTTCTCTTTGCCAAATTTCAAATAATTCTGTTCAGCCGTTCGGGCTGTACCTTGGACTAAAGGTCCCTATGGAAAAATGCATGGGGAAAACGCGTTTTGGGACCCCCCTTTTTTCTCGGCCCCCACTTGACTAATCACCCCGAGACTTTCAGGGTAGGAGCGGAGCGGAGCGCCCCACCTATTTTAAAAAATTCGCGAGGATTCGTCAACTGGCGCCAAAGTTATTCAAAATAGAGTTTTCAGATTTCCTATGGAAACACGGTCCTAACTATAACTATATATTTATATATATATATATATATTTAATACATACAGTCGAGATATGATGATTGTAGACTTTAACTCTGCTTGCTGATATGTTTTTTGAAGGTCACTTGACACCAGAACTAAGTAGTATTCTGTTCTAATGCTAAGGCAAAAAACTAACTTAGAAGAATAAAGAGCAAGTAGGATTTCCAAACAACGTAAAGTCTATTTTTCCTTATCTCAGTCTTCTCCTTAGTTCTGGAGCAAATCTTTAGTAATATGTCTCTATTAATAATTGGAGATTCTGTCCTTTAGCGATGAATGAACAAACAGTCTATGCAGGAAAATTCATCCACTCAGTCTGAGCGCTCTTCAAAATACTGAGTTCCTTCTGAAGATGAAGACTGCCTCACAAAGGGAATGTTCAGCGCAAGAACCGGCGCTGGCTAGAACTGCTTCAAGAAATAAATAACTTCACCAGCAGTAATACATCTCAGACACAGCCTTAAAACATCTCACACTCCTCGCTGCTTTAGGAACTACAAAAATATTCAAGTCTCTGAAGAGAAAATCCAGTCACTAAGGAGCACAGTATAGAACCTGCCTCCTCTGAAGGTTTGACAGTTGAAGTGCGCAGAGCACCTGCAGCACGCGAACAATAACAGAGTGGCTTAAGAGAGGGAAACACTAGAACGCTAACTACCTGCACCCACCCTCCATAATGAATGTACTCTGCCAAACAAGCGTCTAGCCACCAATTCTCTCCAAGTATAAGGTGAAAGGGCAAGTCTAGAAACCTTCACAAACTTATGATCGGGACACCTTAGCACAGAATTATGGAGAATCTGGTTGGACCTGACAGTACCCCCAACTAAAACCCCCTCCCTGGGCTTCTGTGGGTAAGTTTTATGGAACTCTTTCACTAATCTAGGTGCGTGGACATTAGCACGGGGTTCCCAGGATCTTTCTTCAGGACCAAATCGCTTCCAATCGATCGAATAGAATAGTTTCCCTTTCTTTATCTTGGAATCAATTATTCTTTTGACCTCAAACTCTTCTTCTGATTGCACCTGAATAGGAACTGGAGGGCCAACCAATCTAAGATTTGGGGGGCTTTGCTTAATTAGAGAAACATGAAATGTAGGGTGCACCTTAAACTTACTGGGAAGTTTAACTCGGACACTTACAGGGTGCACCATCTTAACTACTGGAAATGGACCCACAAATTTTGGTTGACACTTCCGATTTCCTCTCAACCGCATATGTCGAGTGGAAATCCAGACCTGATCACCAGGTTCAAAAATTGGATTTTCTTTTCGACTCTTGTCTGCCTGTTTCTTGTAAGATTCTTTGGCCTTAATTAAATTCTCTGACGCCTTCTGATATGCCCCTTGCAATTTCTGAATTACCTCCCCTGCTGCCGGGACATCTTCCTCAACTTTTCCAAATAGTATGTTAGGATGCCTCCCAGAATTCAAATAGAAGGGGGAGTAACCAGTAGCTGAATGGACTGAATTGTTGTAAGCAAATTCTGCTGTACCTAGCATCATGGGCCAATCACCCTCCTGATCCATCAAATACAGACACAGGTACTGTTCCAAGTCTTGGTTTACTCTCTCAGTCTGTCCATCAGATTCTGGATGAAAACTGGTGGACAAACGAGAATCTACACCTAATCCTTTCAGGAAAGATTTCCAAAATCGGGACGTAAATTGCGACCCTTGGTCGGTAATCACGATCTTTGGAATTCCGTGAAGTTTTAATATATGTTGAGTGAACAAGGTGGTCAATTGAGCTGCGTTTGTAAGGGCCTCTAAAGGAATAAAATGACTCATCTTTGAAAAATGATCCACTACCACCCAAATTACAGAATAGCCTTGACTGGAAGGTAAATCTACTATAAAATCCATGGACACGGTATGCCAGGGATAAGGGGCTACCGGGAGGGGCATTAAAAGACCTTAAGGGGCCTGTCGAGCCACCTTGCCTTTCATGCATTGTTCACAAGATGCTGTATACTGCCTTACCTGAGCTTCCATGCCTGGCCAACTAAATGATTGTTTCAAAAGTTCCAGTGTCTTCTTAACTCCCTTGTGACCTGCCAATGGACTGTCATGAATGATTTGCTTCCTTAAATCATCATTTCGGACAAAGAGTTTCCCTTGAAAATATGGTTTTCCATTCTTGACCTCACATTCTGGACCTTCAAGTCTCCAACTTGCTAAATCTACATCAAGAAGGTTTGCTCTTATTGTGTCCTCCAGTTCTGGGTAAACAATTGTACTCACAATCTTTTCTTCAGGAATTTCATGGCCTTCTTCTTTCTTTTCTTTTCCATCACCAGTATTCAAACGGGATAAGGTGTCCGCTTTCCAATTTACTGAACCAGGCTTGTAAGTCAGAACAAAGTTATAATCCGCAAAAAAGAGCTGAGTTGTCTTGGGGTAAGAGTTCTGGCGGATTTCAAAAACTGTAAATTTCGATGGTCAGTGTAGACCGTTACTTCATGTTTAGCACCCAGGAGGTAATAATTCTTTATCAGCAATGGAGTAATTAACTCCTGCAGCTGACAATTTACGAGAGGGGTAGGCAACCGAGTGAAGTTGACCAGTATCCTTATTTCTTTGGGACAAAATTCCCCCAATAGAAAGATTTGAAGCATCTGATTCAACAAAGAAGGGTTCCTTCAAATTAGGATATTGCAAAACTGATGCTGTGATGAAGGTTTCTTTTAATGATTGAAACGCCTCCTCATTTTCCTGTGTCCAATTGAAGCTTTCTTTCTTCCTGAGCAATTGTGTGATAGGACTAACTTTCTCAGAGAAGTTGTGAATAAATCTTCGATAAAAATTTGCGAAGCCCAAAAAACTTTGAATTTCCTTTACTGATCGCGGAGATGGCCATTCCTTAATCGCTCTCACCTTGGCATCATTCATGGATACCCCTTCAGGAGACAAGATGAATCCCAAAAACTCAACCCGGGAAGCATGAAACACACACTTCTCCAATTTTACATACAGTTGGTATTCCAGTAAACGTTCCAAATTAGCACGTACATGCCGAACGTGTTCTTCCATATTTTCAGAAAAAATGAGTATGTCATCAATATAGACCACGGCGAATCTATCCAAAAATTCTCACAAGAAATCATTTATGAAATGCTTGAATGCCGCCGGGGCATTGCACAAACCGAAGGGCATGACTTGATACTCCAACAGGCCAAAACGAGTCCGAAACGCTGTCTTCCACTCTTCTCCTTCGGCCATTCGGACCAAGTGATAGGCCCCTCTCAGATCCAATTTGGTATAGACATGAGCATCTTTGACTTGATCCAAAAGTTCAGAAATCAAAGGTAGTGGGTACCGATTCTTCTTGGTGACTAGGATCAATGCGCGATAATCGATACACGTTCTCAAACTCCCGCCCTTCTTATGAATAAAAAAAAAAGGAGAGGAGACTGGAGACTGTGAAGGCCGGATGAAGCCATTGGCCAAATATTGATCCAAATATTCCTTTAAAGGCTTGTTTTCAGACTCTGATAATGCATAAATACGACTACAAGGTAAGGACACTCCAGGCTCCAATTCAATCCTGCAATAATATTCACGATGTGGGGGTAATTTCAAAGCCTCCTTTTCATTGAAAACTGCATCCAGATCTTGGTACTCTTCTGGAATACTCTGCACTTCTTCTGTACAAATCATCCACGCTTGTTCAGCCAGACAAGATGATGGAGTTGGTCGAGGCTCAATCATCTCAGAGCGAAAACAATGTTCTGAGCAGTATTCCGAGTTCAATTCTATGGTTCTTTTGGCCCAATCTATTTTCTGATTATGTTCCATCAGCCAAGGAAGACCCAAGATCAACTGGAATTGAGGGGCATCAATGAGGTTAAAACTTAACCAGCTTCGATGTCTTCCTGGACCAATCAGGGTTATCTCTTCGGTATCATAGGTGATGGGACCAGAGGAAAGGTTGGTGCCGTTCACGGCTCTGACTGGTTCCGGCTTATCCTTTTTGACTAAACAAATTCCCAATGTCTCAGCAAATTTTAAATCGCAAAAATTTCCAGTAGCCCCTGAATCAATCATGACAGACACTCCATCCACCTCTACATCCCGGAACAAAATTTGACTGGAAATAATTAAATGAGGGGCTGAGGATTGCAGTGTGTTCACTGAAAGCTGAGCACTCGGAGTTGACACCTTTTCCACTTCCACCAGAGCAACTCCTTCTACTGGTGGAGCCTGTCTTTTACCCATGCGTTATTCTTGGGTTTCTTCGGGCACTCCTTCACGAAATGGCCTGCTCCGCCACAATACATACACAACTTGCCCAAACGTCTCTTCTCTCTTTCTTCCTTAGTGAGAGGACCTCGAACAGTACCAATTTGCATTGGTTGCTCACAAGTTCCAGCCTCTGAAGTTTTTGTCACCTCCGTTCTGATTCTATCAAATCTGGGTGGAATTGACCGGGTTTCCTTCCGTATTTCATTTCTCCTTTCCGACTGGCGTTGATCAATTTGCAATACTAGATCTATCAATTCCGAAACTTCGGTGGGCTTCTTCGGAATCTGAGCCAACCCATCTTTTAATTCATCGCTAAGGCCTTGATAAAATAATGCTGCTCTTTGTTGGTTTCCACAATCAATTTATTAAAATGTGCTAAATACGCCACAAGCTCCCGATTACCCTGCTTCAAGTCTAACAGTTCATTATCAGTGGTCTGTGAAACTGTTCTGCGATCAAAAATTCATAAAAACTCAGCCTTGAACTCTTCAAAGTTGTATAAAACAGGATCGTTGGTAGCAACTAAAGGCATGGACCAGGCTGCAGCATCTCCGCTCAGGTAAGACAGTATGAAAGCCACCTTAGACTGGTCTTCCTTAAAAATAATGGGCTTACATAAAAAATGTAAGGTACACTGCATGAGGAATATCTGGGCCTTGTGTGGATCTCCCTGAAACCTTTCTGGGGGCGCAAGAGGAATAGTAGGTGACATTGCATGGACAACTTGGGTGGTTAGTTCAGTAGATGAAGGCGAAGGGGAGAAAGCCTGTGTCTTTTGCTCCCTAAAACTAGGACTGGGACTAACTGTGAGCTCATCTATCCTTTGACGCAGATAACTAGTTTCCTGATTTGACTTACGAACCTCTTCCCTAGTTTCACTTAATTGTTTCTGCAACTCTTCTAATATTGAAGCCAAAGCCTTGACATCGATTCCTTCAGTCATCCTCCTCAGGTGGAAACCAAATGGAAGGCACTTCAATCTGTCAAGAATCGATTCCTGAACCTGTTGCAGTCCACGGGAGCAGAAGGCCGAAGTCCTAATGGAGTATAGTTCCCAACTCCCCCACACCTCTGAACTTGAATACACTCTGGACTCAGAAACGGGGTGGAAAGGGGAATGAGAAAATAACAAGAGAGACTGCCACTCTGGTGCCCTCGCTGTATCCCACAGGGGAGTATCTGCACCTGCAATAACAAGCACAGAATTACTACGTCCAGAAAACCCTTTTGAGAATCTAACAATTTAACATCACATTTAACTTTTCTTTACCTGTCTGATAGTGGATTTTGCCTCTCTCTATACTGTTAGAAAATCTTATGCAACATTTCTTACTGGCGTTTAGTAAATAAGCACTTGATTTGACAAGATGAAACAATCCAAATGAATTAACTGTCTTTCTCCTTCTCTGTTAGATATTCTTCCTGAAAGGATGCTGACTTGGTGGTTGGTAAGTATGCATACAGTCGAGTTATGATGATTGTAGACTTTAACTCTGCTTGCTGTTATGTTTTTTGAAGGTCACTTGACGCCAGAACTAAGTATTATTCTGTTCTAATGCTAAGGCTAAAAACTAACTTAGAAGAATAAAGAGCAAGTAGGATTCTAAACAACTTAAATTCTATTTTTCCTTATCTCAGTCTTCTCCTTAGTTCTGGAGCAAATCTTTAGTAATATGTCTCTATCAATAATTGGAGATTCTGTCCTTTAGCGATGAATGAACAAACAGTCTATTGCAGGAAAATTCATCAACACAGTCTGAGCACTATTCAAAATACTGAGTTCCTTCTGAAGATGAAGACTGCCTCACAAAGGGAATGTTCAGCGAAAGAACCGGCGCTGGCTAGAACTGCTTCAAGAAATAAATAACCTCACCATCAGTAATACATCTCAGACACAGCCTTAAAACTCCTCACACTCCTCGCTAGGCCTGGGCGAAAATTTCGTTCCGTTCGCGGAAATTGCGATAATTTGACATTTTCGCGTTCCGCGGAGAGCGCGAAAATGTCAAAAATTCCGGTTTCCGCAGCTTGGCGATAATTTGTTTCTTGCTCGCGCTGTAAAATAATACATTCTCGCGCGCGCGCGATCGCCTTACCTGAATCTCTGCGTTCGCCGACAAGTTTTCTTGATCCGGTCGCGTTCTCCATGAGATGTTGTATTGTTTTTAGCCATTTGCGCTGTCTCGCGACAGTTCGCGCCCGCAGTGACGTCATGCGTCGCGCGATCACGTCTTTCTTCTCGCGATCATGCACCGCGAGAACAACTCAAAACAAGATGGCCGCGCCCGCAAGCAACCACATGGGTAAGTTGGCGACCCGCAACCATGCAGAAAATTTCGCAAACATGCCGGAAAAAAACTTCCGCATCTTCGCGATATTTCTGCTTGTTTGCGATAATTTTAAACATTTTCGCGATAATTTGCGAAGGTTAATTCTGCAAATTCCGCCCACCCCTACTCCTCGCTGCTTTAGGAACTACCAAAATATTCAAGTCTCTGAAGAGAAAATCCAGTCACTCAGGAGCACAGTACAGAACCTGCCTCCTCTGAAGGTTTGACAGTTGAAGTGCGCAGAGCACCTGCAGCGCGCGAACAATAATAGAGTGGCTGTCAGGCTAAAGAGAGGGAAACACTAGAACGCTAACTACCTGCACCCGCCCTCCATGTTGAATGTACTCTGCCAAACAAGCGTCTAGCCACCAATTCTCTCCAAGTATAAGGTGAAAGGGCAAGTCTAGAAACCTTCCCAAACTTATGATCGGGACACCTAGGCACAGAATTATGGAGAATCTGGTTGGACCTAACAGTACCCCCCACTAAAACCCCCTCCCTGGGCTTCTGTGGGTAAGTTTTATGGAACTCTTTCACTAATCTAGGTACGTGGACATTAGTACTGGGTTCCCAGGATCTTTCTTCAGGACCAAATCCCTTCCAATCAATCAAATAGAATAGTTTCCCTTTCTTTATCTTGGAATCAATTATTCTTTTGACCTCAAACTCTTCTTCTGATTGCACCTGAATAGGAACTGGATGGCCAACCAATCTAAGATTTGGGGGGCTTTGCTTAATTAGAGAAACATGAAATGTAGGGTGCACCTTAAACTTACTGGGAATTTTAACTCGGACACTTACGGGGTGCACCATCTTAACTACTGGAAATGGACCCACATATTTTGGGTGAAACTTCCGATTTCCTCTCAACCGCATATGTCGAGTGAAAATCCAGACCTGATCACCAGGTTCAAAAATTGGATTTTCTTTTCGACTCTTGTCTGCCTGTTTCTTGTAAGATTCTTTGGCCTTAATTAAATTCTCTGATGTCTTCTGCTATGCCCCTTGCAATTTCTGAATTACCTCCCCTGCTGCCGGGACATCTTCCTCAACTTTTCCAAATAGTATGTTAGGATGCCTCCCAGAAATCAAATAGAAGGGGGAGTAACCAGTAGCTGAATGGACTGAAATGTTGTAAGTGAATTCTGCTGTATATAGCATCATGGGCCAATCACCCTCCTGATCCATCAAATACAGACGCAGGTACTGTTCCAAGTCTTGGTTTACTCTCACAGTCTGTCCATCAGATTCTGGATGAAAACTGGTGGACAAACGAAAATCTACACCTAATCCTATCAGGAAAGAGTTCCAAAATCGGGACGTAAATTGCGACCCTTGGTCGGTAATCACGAGCTTTGGAATTCCGTGAAGTTTTAATATATGTTGAGTGAACAAGGTGGTCAATTGAGCAGCGTTTGGAAGGGCCTCTAAGGGAATAAAATGACTCATCTTTGGAAAATGATCCACTACCACCCAAATTACAGAATAGCCTTGATTGGAAGGTAAATCTACTATAAAATCCATGGACACGGTATGCCAGGGATAAGGGGCTACCGGGAGGGGCATTAAAAGACCTTGAGGAGCCTGTCGAGCCACCTTGCCTTTCAAGCATTGTTCACAAGATGCTGCATACTGCCTCACCAGAGCTTCCATGCCTGGCCAACTAAATGATCGTTTCAAAAGTTCCAGTGTCTTCTTAACTCCCTTGTGACCTGCCAATGGACTGTCATGAAACAATTGAATGATTTGCTTCCTTAAATCATCATTTCGGACAAAGAGTTTCCCTTGAAAATATGGTTTTCCATTCTTGACCTCACGTTCTGGACCTTCCAGTCTCCAACTTGCTAAATCTACATCAAGAAGGTTTGCTCTTATTTTGTCCTCCAGTTCTTGGTAAACAATTGTACTCACAATCTTTTCTTCAGGAATTATATGGCCTTCTTCTTTCTTTTCTTTTCCATCACCAGTATTCAAACGGGATAAGGCGTCTGCTTTCCAATTTACTGAACCAGGCTTGTAAGTCAGAACAAAGTTATAATCCGCAAAAAAGAGCTGAGTTGTCTTGGGGTAAGAGTTCTGGCGGATTTCAAAAACTGTAACTTTCGATGGTCAGTGTAGACTGTTACTTCATGTTTAGCACCCAGGAGGTAATGCCTCCATTTTTGAAAAGCATCTTTTACCGTCAATAATTCTTTATCAGCAATGGAGTAATTAACTTCTGCAGCTGACAATTTACGAGAGCGGTAGGTAACCGAGTGAAGTTGACCAGTATCCTTATTTCTTTGGGACAAAATTCCCCCAATAGAAAGATATGAAGCATCTGCTTCTACAAAGAAGGGTTCCTTCAAATTAGGATTTTGCAAAACTGATGCTGTGATGAAGGTTTCTTTTAATGACTGAAACGCCTCCTCATTTTCCTGTGTCCAATTGAATCTTTCTTTCTTCCTGAGCAATTGCGTGATAGGACTAACTTTCTCAGAGAAGTTGTGAATAAATCTTCGATAAAAATTTGCGAAGCCCAAAAAACTTTGAATTTCCTTTACTGATTGCGGAGATGGCCATTCCTTAATCACTCTCACCTTGGCATCATTCATGGATACCCCTTCAGGAGACAAGATGAATCCCAAAAACTCAACCCGGGAAGCATGAAACACACACCTCTCCAATTTTACATGCAGTTGGTATTCCAGTAAACGTTCCAAATTAGTCCGTACATGCCAAACGTGTTCTTCCATATTTTCAGAAAAAATTAGTATGTCATCAATATAGACCACGGCGAATCTATCCCAAAATTCTCACAAGATATCATTTACGAAATGCATGAATGCCGCCGGGGCATTGCACAAACCGAAGGGCATGACTTGATACTCCAACAGGCCAAAACGAGTCCGAAACGCTGTCTTCCACTCTTCTCCTTCGGTCATTCGGACCAAGTGGTAGGCCCCTCTCAGATCCAATTTGGTATAGACATGGGCATCTTTGACTTGATCCAAAAGTTCAGAAATCAAAGGTAGTGGGTACCGATTCTTCTTGGTGACTAGGTTCAATGCGCGATAATCGATACACGTTCTCAAACTCCCGTCCTTTTTAGGAATAAAAAAAGAAGAGAGGAGACTGGAGACTGTGAAGGCCGGATGAAGCCATTGGCCAAATATTGATCCAAATATTCCGTTAAATACTTGTTTTCAGACTCTGATAATGCATAAATACGACTACAAGGTAAGGACGCTCCAGGCTCCAATTCAATCCTGCAATCATATTCACGATGTGGGGGTAATTTCAAAGCCTCCTTTTCATTGTAAACTGCATCCAGATCTTGGTACTCTTCTGGAATACTCTGCACTTCTACTGTACAAATCATCTGCGCTTGTTCAGCCAGACAAGATGATGGAGTTGGTCGAGGCTCAATCATCTCAGAGCGAAAACAATGTTCTGAGCAGTATTCCGAGTTCAATTCTATGGTTCTTTTGGCCCAATCTATTTTCGGATTATGTTCCATCAGCCAAGGAAGACCCAAGATCAACTGGAATTGAGGGGCATCAATGAGGTTAAAACTTAACCAGCTTCGATGTCTTCCTGGACCAATCAGGGTTATCTCTTTGGTATCATAGGTGATGGGACCAGAGGAAAGGTTGGTGCCGTTCACGGCTCTGACTGGTTCCGGCTTATCCTTTTTGACGAAACAAATTCCCAATGTCTCAGCAAATTTTAAATCGCAAAAATTTCCAGTAGCCCCTGAATCAATCATGACAGACACTCCATCCACCTCTACATCCCGGAACAGAATTTGATTGGAAATAATTAAATGAGGGGCTGAGGATTGCAGTGTGTTCACTAAAAGCTGAGCACTCGGAGTTGACACCTTTTCCGCTTCCACCAGAGCAACTCCTTCTACTGGTGGAGCCGGTCTTTTACCCATGCGTTATTCTTGGGTTTCTTCTGGCACTCCTTCACGAAATGGCCTGCTCCGCCACAATACATACACAACTTGCCCAAACGTCTCTTCTCTCTTTCTTCCTTAGTGAGAGGACCTCGAACAGTACCAATTTGCATTGGTTGCTCACAAGTTCCAGCCTCTGAAGTTTTGTCACCTCCGTTCTGATTCTATCAAATCTGGGTGGAATTGACCGGGTTTCCTTCCGTCTTTCATTTCTCCTTTCCTATTGGCATTGATCAATTTGCAATACTAGATCTATCAATTTCGAAACTTTGGTGGGCTTCTTCGGAATCTGAGCTAACCCATCTTTTAATTCATCCCTAAGGCCTTGATAAAATATTGCTCCTCTTTTTGCCTCTGGCCAGTTGGTTTCCACAATCAATTTATTAAAATGTGCTAAATACGCCACAAGCTCCCGATTACCCTGCTTCAAGTCTAACAGTTCATTATCAGTGGTCTGTGAAACTGTTCTGCGATCAAAAATTCGTAAAAACTCAGCCTTGAACTCTTCAAAGTTGTATACAACAGGATCGTTGGTAGCAATTGAAGGTATGGACCAGGCTGCAGCATCTCCGCTCAGGTAAGACAGTATGAAAGCCACCTTAGACTGGTCTTCCTTAAAAATAATGGGCTTACATAAAAAATGTAAGGTACACTGCGTGAGTAATATCTGGGCCTTGTGTGGATCTCCCTGAAACCATTCTGGGGGCACAAGAGGAATAGTAGGTGACATTGCATGGACAACTTGGGTGGTTAGTTCAGTAGATGAAGGCGAAGGGGAGAAAGCCTGTGTCTTTTGCTCCCTAAAACTAGGACTGGGACTAACTGTGAGCTCATCTATCCTTTGACGCAGATAACTAGTTTCCTGATTTGACTTACGAACCTCTTCCCTAGTTTCACTTAATTGTTTCTGCAAGTCTTCTAATATTGAAGCCAAAGCCTTGACATCGAATCCTTCAGCCATCCGGCTCAGGTGGAAACCAAATGGAAGGCACTTCAATCTGTCAAGAATCGATACCTGAACCTGTTGAAGTCCACGGGAGCAGAAGGCCGAAGTCCTAATGGAGTATAGTTCCCAACTCCCCTACACCTCTGAACCAGAATACACTCTGGACTCAGAAACGGGGGGGAAAGGGGAATGGGAAAATAACAAGAGAGACTGCCACTCTGGTGCCCTCGCTGTATCCCTCAGTGGAGTATCTGCACCTGCAATGACAAGCACAGAATCACTACGTCCAGAAAACCCTTTTGAGAATCTAACAATTTAACATCACATTTAACTTTTCTTTACCTGTCTGATAGTGGATTTTGCCTCTCTCTATACTGTTAGAAAATCTTATGCAACCTTTCTTACTGGAGTTTAGTAAATAAGCACTTGAATTGACCAGATGAAACAATCCAAATGAATTAACTGTCTTTCTTCTTCTCTGTTAGATATTCTTCCTGAAAGGATGCTGAATTGGTGGTTGGTAAGTATAACATATATATATATATATTTAATACATACAGTCGAGTTATGCTGATTGTAGACTTTAACTCTGCTTGCTGATATGTTTTTTGAAGGTTACTTGACGCCAGAACTAAGTAGTATTCTGTTCTAATGCTAAGGCTAAAAACTAACTTAGAAGAATAAAGAGCAAGTAGGATTCTAAACAACTTAAAGTCTTTTTTTTCCTTATCTCAGTCTTCTCCTTAGTTCTGGAGCAAATCTTTAGTAATATGTCTCTAGTAATAATTGGAGATTCTGTCCTTTAGCGATGAATGAACAAACAGTCTATTGCAGGAAAAGTCATCAACACAGTCTGAGCACTATTCAAAATACTGAGTTCCTTCTGAAGATGAAGACTGCCTCACAAAGGAAATGTTCAGCGCAAGAACCGGCGCTGGCTAGAACTGCTTCAAGAAATAAATAACCTCACCAGCAGTAATACGTCTCTGACACAGCATTAAAACTCCTCACACTCCTTGCTGCTTCAGGAACTCCCCAAATATTCAAGTCTCTTAAGAGAAAATCCAGTCACTGAGGAGCGCAGTACAGAACCTGCCTCCTCTGAAGGTTTGACAGTTGAAGTGCACAGATCAGCTGCAGCACGCAAACAATAACAGAGTGGCTGTCAGGCTAAATAGAGGGAAACACTAGAACGCTAACTACCTGCACCCGCCCTCCATGTTGAATGTACTCTGCCAAACAAGCGTCTAGCCACCAATTCTCTCCAAGTATAAGGTGAAAGGGCAAGTCTAGAAACCTTCCCAAACTTATGATCGGGACACCTTAGCACAGAATTATGGAGAATCAGGTTGGACCTGACACCCATGCAGCCATTCATACAGAGAAACAGTCTCCAATACAGCCACTCGCACACCAACTCACTTACCCAAACAGCCACTCACTCACCCATTCAGCTACTTACACACCAGTCACTCACTCATACAGCCATTCAGACACTCACTCTCACCTATACAGTCACTCACAAAGCCATACAGCCACTGACACAGTCACTCACTCACCCATTCTGCCACTGACACATCCTCTCACTCACCAATACAGCCTCTCACATAGCCCCTCACTCACCTACACAGCTACAGACACACCCACTTATACACACCTACAGCCACTCACACACCCACTCACCTACTTATATAGCCACTCTCACACACACTCACACACATATACACAGTCACACAGCCACTCACATAGTATATGTCAGAAATAGTATCATTCATTAGATATACACAAAGTATGCCAATTTAACTTTAGTAGTCGCTTATTAGAAATGTTTAAAAAACTATTTGAAAAAGAGTACACTCACTCAATAATGTCATCAGTTATGTAATTTGAGATGTCATCAGTGATGTCACTGACCATGTCATGAGTAATGTAATATTTGAGGTTATAAGCAGTGTACTGTTATGGTTACCACAGGTAACTATAACTAGTGCATTTCTCTGGTTTTGTACAAATATATTTATATTTTAATGTGGCTCTCACTCATCAGAAACCGTCACTGAAGAAGGGAGAGAGGGACTCCTGAAATGCGTTTGGTGCATGGATGACACCGTTGCCTGTTGTCTGTTGGTTACCTGCTGGCAAGTCTTCAATAAAGCCTTTTGAACAATGATCTTCCGGTGGCTGAACTCCTTTGGGGCTAACCTGCATGTTTGCATGTTAGGCGGCTGTTGCCCAGCCGCGGAGTACAGCCCGCTGCTGGAAGGCAGGCCCGTGCAGGCGCCATGTCAGCGCTGCATTTTACGGGAGGAAGGAGGCTGGCACCTTTGCAGGGTTGGTGTTAGCCGGATGTTCATATTGAAGACTGCAAAGCGTGGCAGGCATACCGACAGTCCAAAGCATGAACCCACATGGGTAAAGAACTATATGGCATATTATCAAGGACGGCGTTAAAATTATCGCCGGTTTAGCAGCAGAAAACTGCCGCTAAAGCGACGATAATGGGCTTGATAATATGCCCTTGAGAATTCCAATAGTCCATGTTGTGGTACGAACATGGGTGAACAAGGCGGCGTCAAGCTGTCGAAACGCGTTGATGTAAACATCACTGAAAATAAAGAAGTCGAATGATCTCTACCCCTTGGAGTGCTGGACAATTATTGCTAAAATGCGATAATTTTATGTTAATATATATATGTATATATATTTATTTATTTATATATCGGAAAGAAAGGAAAAGAAGATCCTAACTCAGGACAGCATTATGATGTAACAAGTATACTCCAGCACCATTACGCATTGCAGCTGATATATAGCCTTGCTCACATGACAAATTAGACAAATTACAGACCAAAGGGTGTAGACTAAGTAAAGTGCAAGATAAAAGAAGGACCATCACATAGACAACCAAGAAAGGTGTGAGGATCATTGACACCATCTTAAAATGTCCCAAGTACACATTGTATTGTATTGTAATTGCATTTATGTAGTGCTTACTACCCCTGACAAGGCGTCAAAGCACTCACATGGTAAATATCTGTCACAGACATCAAGCATGTTGAGGCAAGAAAACTATTGTACATAGAAAAACAAACCATTATGCATTTGTGTGGTATGTCAATATGACTGCCTGATAAGAAAAACAGGAAAAGCTTGTTAGCACCTAGACAATAGTAATGATGTCATGTGCCTATCAAATGGAGTCCCATAGTAAGATGTCATGAATATAAGGAACAACCTGGAAAGACAAAGTTCAGGTCAACAAGACAAATAAACATGCAGGGCCCAATTCACAAAAGTAAAGTTAGACAAAGTCTAATGTAGACCAAAAGTCCACCTTTACTACTTTTCAGGTATTCAACGGGTAAAGTTAGACCAAATGTCTAATTTAGATCAAAAGTCTAACTTTACTTCTTTTCGGTATTCACAGAGGTAAAGTTAGACTAAAAGTCTAACTTAGACAGAATGTCTAACGTTACTCGTAGTAACTTAGCATTGTTAATACCGAAAAGTAGTAAAGTTAGACTTTTGGCCTAAGTTAGACTTTGGGTCTAATTTTACATTTGTGACTCAGGCCCACCGAGTGTAGTAACAAATGCAAAGTGTGTACAGATGACAAAAATGAATAATCGTAATGCAGTACATGCCAATAAGGAAAGGCAATTCCTGCAAAAATGGAGACACTGTAGATACCCCAAAAGATACCCCTGGTTCACAGTTGAAAAATCATGGTGAAAGACAAAATAATAATGAGCAAGTGCCAGGGCCAAACTAAAAATCAAATAGTACGTGTGGCTGTATCTTGTTAGGAATTGTTTGTAAGCCTACCAACAGAGAATAAATTATGTCATGTGCCTGCAAGACGGAGTCCGATAGTAAAATGGCAAAATGCATGAATACTAGGCACAGCCTGGTAAGTCACAGTCCAGGTAGACAAGGCGAATAAGAGTACATTGTGTGGTAAAAAGTGCAAGATGTCTACAGAGAACACAAGTGAATAAACATAATGCAGTACATGGCAATAAAGAAAGGCAATACCTGCGCAAACGTAAACACAGTAAATGCCCTGAAAGAAACCCCTGTACACAGTCAGAATATCACCATGAGTGAAAAACCAATTATAGGCAAGTGGCACAGCCAAACGACTAACCAGACAGCACACAAGGTTGACTGAGTAAAAAACTGTTTCTAGAGGTGTGAATTTCTCAATAAAGATTTTGAGAGGTAGACATGAATGTAGAGAGATTTCAGCAAGTATTGCACAGTATGTAAAAAAATTAAGTGTTCAAACTGTATGTACTTGTAAGTAAAGGAAGCAAAGTTTCTCAAACCATAAAACAAAGAATGTAGAATGTGTTAATACATGCCCTAGTGAACCTCACTGTACATATACCTTAGCCTTATGAGGTGTTTGAGAAGTCATATTGCCGTTTCTATAGTGAAACATCATGCTCACTGTTAGCAAAAGCATCTCAAGACGAATGTGTTACTTTATAAACTTTTATGGAAACAGGTTTGATAGCATGTTATCATTTGTTTTTGAAGAAAATACACTCATTTTTCAGGAGAAAGGAATAACAAGTACTTTAGATATACATTTGTGAAATATAGTGGGTGAAAGATGAAGAACAATTTACAGAATATAGTGAAGAATGCCTGTTATCATTTATTGACTAGTATGTGAACAGGAAAACTACCATGTGAGAAAATATATGGACTAGAAAAATAAGTTGTGTTCACTTTTAAAAAACAGGAAATAATGAGTCTGTGGAAAGTGAGGAATAACTATTAATTGGTGTAGTGATAATTTAGCATTGCATAGGGGGACCTTTGTGATCTTGCACAAGCTTATCCTGTGCAGGTTTACTTGTCTCTGAAGAAATAATTCTTGTCTTGCACAAGCAGCAAAAAAAGCCTTTTTTAGATAAGCAGGGTTATTGTGTTGTTCAGCAAGAAGTGTCTGATGAGGCACAGTGTATTCATGTAGAAATTATTTGGAACCACCCGAATAGTTCTCGAGAATAGCAGCACAAGCTAACTCTGCCTGAGCTATCCTTTGTGAACTGCTTTTAAAAACTGTATGCATAGGAAGCTTTGCAAAGACTTTTTTTTGCCAGCTGGCCTGTAAACAAAAAACTCCTAAATGTAGGCTGAGATGGCTAATGTTAAATTATTTTGTTGTAATAAAAAAAATTACATTTAGTAGTGGTATCTTTGGCCCTCAGACCATCTTCATACTCTACTATGAACTGCTGTCAGCTGGTATAGTTGTGGTAGTGGAGAGGGCAGTTATTTTGCACATGTTACTAAATATGCTTGTCACTCTGGAGAGAAGTTTCAGCAGAGAGCTCTGTTCCTGTGGAAGCACCGCCTCCTCGGACTGCATGCAATGTATTGGCTCCCTGGCTCTCAGGAGGTTTTGTGACTTCTCTCAAGAGGCTTGCAAGACCCACTCATTATGATGGACCTTTCTGGCTCTTGCAAGAGATTTGGAGAAGTGAGAAAAGGGAAACTGTGTACAAACAACATTTATCATGAAACTACAGGGTAGCTGTGAAAGAGCAATTTTTGTTAACAGTTTTTAACCAAGTATACATTTTTTTCAGTTTTTAATATTTGTTTGTATATTACATTTTTTGAATAGGGTAGGACAAAAACATACAACTTGACGTCTGAAACAAACACAACCATCTCCTTACAGACAAAAAGGAGAAACATTTGGAAAAACCTGTTAATCTGATGTATACATATTTGTATTGGAAGGGAAACAGAAATGAGAGTAAACCAGATGAGTTCCCCCTCACAAAAATCCAATAGCAAAATAAAGCAAAAAGGATGGAATCTTCTTTTTCTAAATAAAAACATCCATATGAACCAATCTTAATCCTTCCTTAGGGTATGTTTCCCGTCCCAGACCTCTTGCAAGATTCCCGTGGTGTTCTTGTGAGATCCTAAAAATATTATTGCTTTATATATTTAATTGAACAATTCAAAATCAATTTTCCAAACAAGTCAACATCTCTAATGTTGT
This sequence comes from Triturus cristatus, assembly GCF_964204655.1. Classification (NCBI taxonomy): domain Eukaryota; kingdom Metazoa; phylum Chordata; class Amphibia; order Caudata; family Salamandridae; genus Triturus; species Triturus cristatus. Next base: position 1,083,105,649 of record NC_140583.1, on the reverse strand, counting down.
AATTTATTCAGATTTACAAGAAAGCGCTGTAATTAACCTAATTACAAATGCATGATCTTGCGGGTAGCATGATTTTATAGCCAGTAGCATTGCCAGTATGTCATTGAATCAAGTGCGAGGAAGCGGATTAGCCCCTGACTACTGTTTGATTTATGAAATACAGCAAGAATCAGAGTTCAGTGGGCCCCTTCAGGCCTCTTGGTCCCAGTGTCACTGCACCTGTCCCAAAATTCACGAGCAGGCACTTTGCAAAAAAAAGATCAGTTTTCTGTAGAATAATGGGATGTGTCCATGTTGCGTTTTGACCCATTTCCTGTCACGGGCACTAGGCCTAGCCACACAATCATGAGACGTAGGGGAACACAGAATAGTTGAACAAGTGTTATTACCAGTTGTGTTTCTATGCATTTCTGCCTTCAAATGGGAGACAGTGTGTAAAAAAGAAGTCATTTTGAAACATTACCCCAATTCACATGCTAATATGGCTACCTACACATTCAGAGATTTGCAAATAACCACTGCTTCTAAACTCCATGGGGCTTATTTATGAGCCCTTGCGACAGTTTTGCGCTTCCACTGCGTCACTTTTTTTGACGCATCAGCGGCGTAAAACATGACTCCCTATTTACAAAGTGATGCATCTGAGCTGGTATAATGTATGCAGGGTGGGCGTTCCCACGTAAGTAAGCCTCATAGAAGTAACGCAGTGAAATCTACGAGATTTCACTGCGCCACTTCTTGGGTGCAAATGCGTCAATATCTTACACCTGCCTCACAGCAGGCGTAAGACTGACACAGGCCCTTTCACATGGGGCTTGCCCCATGTGAAAGGATGCATTGCTGGAGTTGCGTCACTTTTGTGACACACTCCAGCAATGCGTCACTTTTGCGCCCACAGATACGTCAGAAATACTGACGTATCTGTAACTCCTTGCGACATGATGCGTCATACAGTAAATATGACGCATACATTATGTCGCAAGGAGGGCGCACTGAGAAGTGACGCATCGCTGCTTTCACACAGCGATGCGTCAATTCTCATAAATGAGGCCCCATATCTTGTTCTCATTTCGAAAAAACATAGGTTTCCTTTATACTTATTTTTCACTCTTTATATTTTGCCAAATGAATTGCTGTATACCCGGTACACAATGAAAAACCATTGCAAGGTGCAGCTCAGTTATTGGCTTTGGGTACCTCAGGTTTCGGTGGACCCACAAGCCCAATATATCCCCACAACCAGAAGTTTCATGCAGACATGATGGTACATTGTTTTAAAAAATCTAGTATTGTGAGAAGATGCTACAGGTGACAATGTAGGTACAAATGGCTGTTTTATTTTTAGTTCAACTGTTACTTTCTATAGGAAAACCTTGAAGGATCTACACAAATGACCACTTGCTGAATTCAGAATGGTATCTTCTTTTCAGAAATGTATAGCTGTCCAGGATCCATTATTGGTTTCACACCCATTTCTACTACTAACTGAAAGGAGGTTGAATGCACAACAAATAGAAAGAATAGTCTATGCCGAAACTGTGTATACAATTTTTATTTTCTGGCAAAAGTCTGCCTGTTCCTGAAAGTTGGGGAGATGGTGATTTGAACACCATAAACTGTTCGTTGATACCGTTTTCAGGGACAAAAACAGATGCTGTCTTCTTCAGCAATTTGTTCCCATTTTTCACCAAAAAATCAAAATGTAGCTGTATTTTGCCTCATTTATCAGTCTCCTGCAGGGGAATATACAAACCCTGCGTACCTTTAGAATTCTCAGGTTGTTGGAAGAAAAGAACGCAAGTTTGCCGTGGATTCCTTGTGTGGACAAAAAGGAATGGGGGCCTTAGCTCAAAATACCTCAAATAGCCAAAAACGGGTGTTGCACAGGGGGACAAGGCCTGAATGTGAAGGGGCTAATGTTGCTCCGTCTATATTAAGAATATAGGCCACGTTTAAGTTTTACATAACTACAGCCTTCCCTATTGGTTCCCTAATGACACTGTTGTTGGGGGTGGTGAGACATGAATGTTCTTAAAATCTATCCCTTTCAATAAATGTCTGTCTATGCAGAGATATAATCTAATGTACCAAGGTAAAATGCTTCAGCATGTTAAAGAACTACACTTTTTTGAATTTTTAAAAGATTGCAGCATATTTTCACAGTAGGATTGTTAGACAGTACACATGCCACATCACTGGCTCAGCTTGACATATTAATTGTTCTGCATGCCCTCCTCTATTCGCAACTCAGACTTAGTATGTGTGGCCATCAGCCACTTGCTAAAATGATTTGTAAAAGGTGAGGCTTAAATAGATAAAACACTGCCCACATGCAGCAAATTGACAACTACCATCAAGGCTTCTTTTAGCAGAGACGAAGAAGAGTGAGTGCAGGGAACATGCATTTAAAATAAGTGATCCCAGGGCACGGACTCCACGCCATTTTGCTGGTCATGACCGTAGTCATGAGAATCCAGGGAGAACAACTAGGCCCAGGGCAGGGGGGTAGCTTCAGCAGGGGTGTTTAAGGTGTGACACCTCTCAATTGAATTCTTGGTTTAGTAGTTGGCTCTGTGGGCTCTGAGTCTGCTATGTCTGTATAGTTTTTCTACAGTGACCAGCTTAAGTAGCAAATCTGCACCCAAAGAAGTACTCCTTGAATAGATGCAAGTTTATATTTCTTTGGAATTCATAAACATTGGCAGTTGTAGGCTTGGAAAGTGGTGCCAGTTTTCAGTTTTCAGGCAAACTACTAGCAATTAAACATTAAAAAGGTGAATGCTTGCAAATAATCTAACCAGTTACAATTTCTTGGGTAGCATTTATTCCCACCGCTTGTTCGCTATGCAGTACTGACCCTGTTCCTCATGGAAACAGTCAGTCACCCTGCAGCCCACTGCTTTAGTAGTTGGGACATTTAAAATTCACCCCCCCCACCAAATCTCTCTGGCTAAGCTTGGTCCCTAGACAGCCATGGACAGAGAGAGGTCAATGGCCGTTGATACAACCAAAGCATTTCCAAACACTTGCAAACTTGTCACAGGTGAAACAAAACTGAAGAAAAATTAGTAGCAGACTTCATTGACATGCTCCAGCAAGTAATGTTTATTTGCCCGATTCTGAAAAAAAAAATGGAAATACACATAGTGTAAGTCTATGTATATGTGTTGGTAATGACCCTTTTTGCAGGGTCAACCCTAAGCTTTTTGCCTTCCTCCTGGATTGTTCCTAATCTGTTTTTGTTGGCTTTATAACTCTGGGCACTTTACCACTGCTGATCAGTGCTAAAGAGCATATGCTCTACTTTTGTAAATATGACATGTGAATTGGTAAATCCATGATTGGTTTATTTGGTTTACCTGTTAGTCCCTAGTAGCGTGGCCTGTGTGTGCCCAGGGCTGGTAAACCAAATGCTGCTGGTGGGCCTGCAGCGCTGGTTTGCGCCACACACAGAAGCAGCTTGTAAAGTGTGTCTCAGACCTGCCACTGCAGTGTCTGTGTGCAGTCTAGAACTGCCATCTTGGCTGTGAAGTGCACCCACTTCCCAGCCCCTGAACCTTCCCTTGGCATCATGTAAGCTACCCCTATGGCAGGGTGCATTGTATGTGTAAGGTAGGACATGCTCTGGTGTGTGTAGCATGTCCTGGTAGTGAATTACACCCAATTTCGATTTTCACTACTGTAAGGCTACCTGTTCTCCATAGGCCAGAATGGGAGGTTTGACTATTACATTCTATAGTCCTAACTGACCCAAAGAACATGGTAGAAAAACGAATTTATATGCCTGAGCTCAGAATATTAAAATACATCTTTTAGTGAAGTTTATTTTTATATTCTGTGTTTGAAAATACCACTTTTAGAAAGTAGGTATTTTCTTGCCTAAGCCTTCCAGTGTCCTCTGCTGTTATGTGTATTGGCTGTCTGGTTTTGGAGTGACAGGGCTGGGGAATTCCAGGAGACAGGGTGAGGTGTCCCAGTCGTGAATAGAGAGATCTGCATCTAGATGGGTGGGAGGAGTTGTACCTGGGACCTGAATAGGGCTGTGCCTTCCCTCCACAATGCTGGCTCCACCTCCTGTGGTGCGTCTGATGTCTCTGCCCTGCACTCTGAAAGGAAAGAAGCAGCCTGGTAAACAAAGTGCTCCAGGACTGTGCAGAACTGGTTCTGGCTGGGTTCAGTGACTTGTAGCTTCTGAGAACAAAGACTTTTGGGGTATAAATATCTGTGCTGAAACCCCTACAATTTGTATTGCTCCTGGACAACAAGAAGAACCTCTGTCCGTGTAACTGAAGGAATCTGCAGGAGAGGACTGTCCTTGTGCTTGTGTGCTGTTTCTTGGACTGGCCTGCAGTGGTTACTACCGGACTTGGAAGAAGAGGAAAAGGACTTTGAAGGAACTTTTATTTTTGCTACAGCAATCAACCAAGGGCTAGAAGAGAGCTAGCCTCCTGCTGGAGTCTCAGGCACATCAGACTCCACCACCAGCCTCCTGTTTCCTCCCAGCAAGGATTTCTATCTGCAGGTGAGGTTCCTGTGAGTTCCAGAGCCTCTAGTTCTACTGTGGAGAAGAGAGTGCTGAAATTCGTCGCTAACGCCCGTTACCGAGCCGCCGCAGCTGAAGTGCATTAGGAAAATCATCGCGCTGCTGCCGCTGAGCGCTCGCTACCGGAGATCATCGCATCGCCTGTCTGTGGGCTGCCAAAGGCTCGCTGACTTCAAGATTATCGCATCACCGGTGTGCGGGCAGCCAAATGCTCACTAACCCGAAGATTATCGCATTGCATGTTTGCGGTCCTCAAAGCGCTCGCAAACCAAAGATCATCGCATCGAGTTCATCGCTTCACGACATCGCAGCGCGGACGCCGAGAGTTTGCCATTTTCATCGCATCGCATCAGGATCGTAGCTCCCTCGCGGAGCGCCATTTCTTTTGATAGCAACAAGATCGCACACGCAACAGGCTCAGTGCATCATCCTCCCTTCGCGGCAAGGATTTCATTGCATCGCCGGTTTAGCGTGTAGAAGTTTGTCGCTTTGTCCTGCACACAAATCAGCGCATCATCCTCCCTTGCGGCAAGGATTCAACGCATCGCTGGTTAGTGTAAGGAAAATCATCGCTTCAACTCCTTAGCGACATTTTGGTTGCTTTGCTACAGAATCCAGGTATCTTGTGAGTAAAAGGGTCGCAGAGACTACTGCCTTGAACTGAACTCCTCTTTGCACACTTTGAACTATTTTTGCAGCCCTATTATAACCCTATTTTCCTAGTATTTTGGATTTTTACTGTTATTGATCTTGTGTTAAGTCTATATATAAAGATACTTATTTTTTATAACTACTCGTGTGGTGTCCCTTTGTAGTGTTCTTCACTGTGTTACTGTGTATGGTCATAAATGCTTCACACACTGCCTCTGAGATAAGCCTAGCTGCTCGTGCTACGTTACCACAGGGTTGAGCAGGGGTTATCAAATATGTATTTGAAAAGTATCCATTTCTGGGGATATGTAAAAAATTCACAGGAGTGCACCAAGATATGTACAGAAACTGTGGGCCTCATTTACATTTGTTTTGGTGTAGGGCAGCACTGCTAGCCTTCCTGCTGTGCTGACCTACATCACAAGAAAAGGGCAGAAATGCTCCGTATCTATGAGACACCTTCCTTCACAAAAACAACCATTACACCACCCCTGGAGAGGCATAGGCTTTAGACGTATTACCAGGTTTACAGAATGTTGTAAATCTGGGAATGTGTCAAATGTCATGAGTGTTACGTGGGAACACCCACTGTAACGTCATGGCAAACCTCCCTATCACACTATCAGGCAATTCAGCAACTTGCACTGCGTTGCCCCTACCATATCTATGAGGCCATGAAGGGCCATACAGGGGGCTTTACGTGGCCTCGCAGATATGGCTCTGCAGTGTGTTCCGACAATACGTCATTAAAAGTGATGTCCAGTGGCACACGGGGCTTGTAAATGAGCCCCTGTATTTTTGTGCTCACATTTTTACTTCTTCTTTGGAATGTCCTTAGTGCAGATAATCTTCAAAGGTATGGCAGAAACTTGCATTTGCCTATTTTCACGTTTTCTTTTTTATCCACAAGGGCTCTAGGTAGTATGGACCTACACCTTCTCCTAGATGATCACAGACCTTGGGATGGTTCAAACTTTTTGGCTCTATTTCGTCACTATTCCCAACATTTTAGCACTAGTGTTACAATGTATGAAGATAATAATTCTTTGAATACCCACAAACTTACAACTTTGTCTTGTTAATTGCAATTGCCACCCTCGCTCCCTCCACAGGAATCCCCATGTTCTGCCCAATAGCATTAGTTAATGAAAGCAGATTTGACCCTCTGAGTACTACGCTCCATTACCTGGCACCTTTCTAAATCTGGCTCATGGACTATTTAATAGAATTAGGGGCATATTATCAAGACAGGCAATAAAATTATCACCGCTTTAGCGGCAGAAAACTGCCGCTAAAACGGCGATAATGAGCTTGATAATATGCTCTATGGAATACCAATTGAAGCCCATGTTAGATGTGAAGGACATCTAACATGCGCTTCTATGGGAATTCCATAGAGCATATTATCAAGCCCATTATCGCCATTTTAGCGGCAGTTTTCTGCCGCTAAAGCGGCGATAATTTTAACGCCGGACCTTGATATTATGCCCCTAAGTACCTTCGGACAGATTTACAAGGATGCCAGGCAAGCATTGCTGGACCCAAAGTTACTTCACTTTGTTGCATGAGAGGGAAGAGTAGGAAAGCTAAATATTCTCCTTTTCTGTTCTCTGCCTAGCGCTTGTGCACAATCAGGTTGCCTAGCGCCACGCACACACCTTTGCACCGTAGATGTCTTTGGGAGTCTAGCATACGTTTTGTAGTGGAAGGGTACCCACCCAGTACAAAATACTATGCCAAGGCAATCTTAATATATTTCCCACTTTGGATCTGGGCTGTACAGTGCAGCACACAAGTAAACTAAAAAAAGTATGGAGAAATAAAAGCATGTCTTCTTTTTATATCTGTCTCAAAGAGGTGTTCTTTTTTGGTGCAAAACTGTGCCTGTTATTGTTAGTAAATAGGTTTTGCATCGAAAACCATGGGTGGTTGCATGGGAATGACCATGAACCACCCATGGACTGCACCCTAGGCGCAAAGTAACATAAATAAGCTGAAAGCACTGATTTGCGTTACTTTGAGGCAACTTTCCTGCACAAAACAAGTTCTGTGCTGGAAAGTAAGCTTCAAAAAACTGTTTGTGTAGTGTTGCATCACTTTGTTGATGCAAATCCAGAACAAAATGTTTGTAGATCTGGGCCCTATTGATATCTTTTTTGAAGATTCTCCTTTATAGTAAAATATTTGGATTTTGGGGACCCAAGTGAAGACATTGAAGTGCTGGAGGCCAGTGATGGCAGGTATAGCCATTCTGTCACACCATCTCCTTGTCTGTCTTTCTGATTATCCATGTTCAATTCAAAACATTACACAATCACTAGGTGGAATGTTCTAATTGTAATATGCTTCTGCATCAGCAGATACCGGTTATTAACATATCTTTCCTTTGCTAGGCCCTCACTTAAAGATCGGGCAGAGCAGGCCATTAATGAATTGTATAGCCCTCAGCAGTGTGCATCAATGCTATATTAAAAGAATACAAAATAATTCAAATCATAGCTGTTGCATACGTATTTATTCATGGCGCGTGGTGTCCACGAGCAATCTTGCATCTTGCTCGTGGAGACCACGCGGAGTGTTGTGGTTTAAACAGGGTGGCTCGGGTGGCGGAGAGCGTTAGAGGCAATGTTAGGATTGATCGTTTGTACTGGATGTTGAGAGGTTGAATAAACTTCCGTTCCAGCTGAGTTTTGTTGTCTGCCGTTATTTTGATATATATAAAGACATTTCCTAACATTGGCGACGATCGGGCATGGACCGCCTATACATGCTGAAAGAAGAAAGTTATTTAAAGGAATTATTCTGCCCAGATGAAATGGACATCGGAAGGAGCGGTTTGAAAAGGACGACGCAAACAATTTCAAGTACTTCGTGGATTACAAAAGGTTGGCTGCAGCTGAGGTATTACAACAAATACTTAACCTGTTCTATGCTGTTTAAGAGTTTTGAATACAGCGCGGAATTGTGTAAACAAAAAAGGCAATAAGGAAGTGATTAAGGAAAACGAGGATTTCAACAGGAAGAAGAGATATTTACTCACCATTGCAGAGCAATCCTGGATTTGTTCCTTTTGGATTTTCCCAGTTTTGACGCGCATGCGCACACTGCATCAGCGCGTAACGTGTTTCGTCGAATCTGTAAATGTGACTTTGTTTATGGATTTCCAGATTCAACAAAAGCAAACGAGACGACATAAACGTGCAAAATTGAGTGTTAGTCACAGGAGGCGCATTGTGTCATCGCGAAGGGAAGTAAATATAATTTTGTCTTTGGATTGTTTGATTCAACACAAAGAACCAAGACTTAAAGCAAGAAAACCCAGCTTGAGTTACTGAAAGTAAGGTTGGGGCGCATAATAGTTTTGGTACCATAAGTCATTGACATTCAGAATAACAACCATTGTGCATGTAAAATTTAAAGTTTATTTACCATTTATAGTGCAATATGTCTGGCATCGTACCTCCCCCTTCATTTCTATCATCATCAGGCGATCCTCCCATGCCATGGGAAGTATGGGAACCAGTATTTTTGGCATATGTGGAGGTTTTAGAAGGCGAGGACTGTGAACCAGAAAGGAAATTGTCACTGTTAAAACACTGCTTAGGTGGATTTGGCTTAAAAGAATTTCAAACGTTACCTGCGTTAATTAGCCCAGTGAGAATTAATGTTTACCAGTACGCTTCGACACAGCTTAACATAAGTTTTGGAAAAAAAAAAAATGTAGTGATGGAAAGATTTATTTTTTATTCCCGTAAACAACGCAGCGATGAATCCATTGAAGACTATGTCTCAGCACTCAGATCGTTGGCAGCTTCTTGCAAATTTGAGAATATATCATACGAACAAGTACTGAGAGATCAAATTTTAATGCGCACAAACAGCAAGAAAGTTCAAGAAAAATTATGGTCAACATCTGACTTATCATTAAATGCAGCTATTGATATTGCAAAATCTATTGAACACTCTGAAGAGTTCGTGAAAGAAATTAGAGGAAATGAGAAAACAGATGTATTCAGTGTCAACAAAGAGTTAAAAGATAGTGACAAACAAAAAAGATTTGTTACTCAAAGATCAGAGAATTTTGGGAAAAATGGGAACAAGCCTAAGTATCCAAATTCTAGAGTTGAGAAACATAATTCATCATTACTTTGTTTCAGGTGTGGAAGCAATAGCCATCTAGCGAATTTCAAAGGGTGTCCTGCTATTGAGAAAGTTTGTTCTAAATGTAATAGGAAAGGTCATTTCAGTAGGTTTTGCAAAACACCCACAAAGAAAGTAAATTACATACAGTTTTCTGATGATTATGAACCGTCCTATGACAATGATGAAAATGAAATTAACACAGTTATTAATGTATGTAGTGATGACAATGTTTCGAAATTTCCTTCCTGTCTCATCAGTGTGGATGGCGTTTTTTTGAGATTTTTGGTTGACTCTTGCGCCTGGTATTCTATTATTTCTTTAAAGGTTTTCGAGGATAACTGGCCAAAAAGGGAACTTAGTGACCCCGATGTTTCTCCGGGCGGTTACACAGGGCACAAGATTGATTTGGTTGGTTATTTTCATGCGAATATAAAATTCGCAGGACGGCAAACTTACAGCAAAATTTATGTGGCAAGGTCAGGGAAATCACTTTTAGGGTGGCCACATCAACATGAATTAAGCATCAAACTTGACCCTAGAGCCAATCCTCCAGTCTTTGTTGTTGACCATGGAGTTCACCATGGGTCGGTCACTGTGGGTGAGCTTATTAAGGAATTCCCTAGTGTTTTCAGTGGTAAGCTTGGGAAATACGAAGGGTTTGAACATGAAATCAAACTCCACGAGAATGCCATTCCTGTGCGTCAAAAAGTGAGAAATGTTCCATTGTCATACAGGGATAAATTGAACAGTATGTTAAAAAAACTGTGTAATGATGGCATCATTGAACCTATTGAATCTTCCCCGTGGGTTTCTCCCATCGTAATTTCAGTCAAATCTTCAGGGGAACTTAGATTATGTGTGGACTTGCGCAGTTTGAACCAAGTTATTTGGGTAGATGCACATCCTCTTCCTAATTTGCATGAGATGGTATCTACTCTATCTGATGCGCAAGTATTCTCCTGCATTGATTTGGCAAGCGCGTACCACCAGGTAGTTCTTTCTGACAGCTCAAAAAATTATACGGCGTTTATCACACCTGAAGGTCTATTCAGGTATCGTCGTATGCCATTTGGGTTGGCTAGTGCTGATTCTGTTTTCCAGAGGTTGATGAAAGAAACTCTGGAAGGGCTGTCAGGAGCCATCGCTTTCCAAGACGACATCTTAGTTTTTGGGAGGAATGATGAGGAGCACGATAAGAATTTACATAGCGTTATTGCAGCTTTAGCAAAAAAAGGCCTCACTCTTCTTCGGTTACATAAATGCAAAATAAAAGCTAAGGAAGTGGATTACTTAGGACACACCATCAGTGGGAAGGGGATTAAACCGAAACATAAGCACATTGAGAGCATTACTAACGCTCCTCTACCGTCCTCGAAGGAACAGTTGGTTGCTTTTCTTGGATTGATTGAATTTTATGCCAAATTTATTCCTAATTATTCCATGAAAACTGAACCGTTCAGGTGTCTGTTAAAAAAAAATGCAAAGTTTGTGTGGACAAATGACATGACTGAGGCGTTTGGGAAATTGAAGACATTCATAGTCAATGCACCCTGCTTAAGACCGTTTGTTCCAGGGAAAAAATGCATAGTTATGGTAGATGCAAGTAATCTAGGTCTGGGTGGTGTTTTAATGCAGAAAGATAACTCTAGTGAATGGATTGTGGCATATGCGTCCAGGGTGTTGAGAGATGCAGAGAAGAACTACTCTGTCATTGAAAGAGAGTTACTTGCTTGCATATGGGGAGCAGAACACTTCAGAAGTTTCTTGTGGGGGACCGATTTCATAATAAAGACTGATCACAAACCGTTAGTTTTCCTAATGTCTCCTGGTGGTGGTAGATTCATGTCTGCACGGTTAGCTAGACTGTCATCAAGGTTACAATCTTTTCGCTTTCACATTGAATATGTCCAGGGGAAAGCGAATATGCATGCGGATTGCATGTCCAGGTTGCCTTTGGATAGTGATAAGGATTATCAGGAGGATGATTGTGAGGTTGCTTTCACAACACACAATATCAATCTTTTACATGGTGATAAGGCGAGTTTGGATGAAAAAGTTTGGATGGAAGCAATGAGAAATGACAGTGAATTGAGCAAGGTTAAGAATTACATTGTGCAGGGATGGCCGGAAGAAAGAAAATTATCTGGTGATATGATGAGCTATTCCAAAGTCCATGATGAATTGGCCATTGAGAATGGGTTGGTTATGAGGATGGACAGAATAATTCCTCCTTTTCCTCTTAGGGAAACCATTATGGAAATTGGCCATGAGGGACATTTAGGAGTCTCATTTACTAGAAGGCGAATAAGGGAGGCATTTTGGTGGCCTGGCATTGATTCTGCTGTTGAACATTTTGTACGCAAATGTGATAAATGTTCAAATAGTGATAAATCTGAGGTGCCTTTAAGAGTTGAGTCGTGTCCTGTGGAATATCCTATTGGGCCATGGAGGAAACTAGGGCTCGACATTATTGGTCCATTTCATGTTTTGCCCAAGGATAAATGCTTTGGAATTGTTTTAATTGATTATTTTTCCAAATGGCCTGAAATCAAGATGGTTAAAGAAGTTACGTCACATAGTGTCATTGAATTTCTTGATGGTATATTTTGTAGGGAAGGTATTCCTCAGGAGATTGTCACAGACAATGGTCCCCAGTTTATTAGCAGAGAAATAGAGTCATTTTTTGGAAAATGTGGCATAACTCATAGGAGAATTTCAGTATTCCATCCAGAGTCTAATGGTCAGGTGGAACGTTTTAATCGTGTGGTGAAGGAAGCGATTCAACTTGCCGTTAAGGGTGGACTCAATTGGAGCAATGCTTTACAGTCCATGCTATTGGCATATAGGACATCTCCCAATTCAGTAACTTTAATCAGTCCTTTTGAACTTTTGAGAGGACGGAAACCCAGCACTTGTTTGGTTCCGTAGTGGTTAAAGAAGGGTATGGATGACAAGAAGTTGGTTGCTGTTGACTACAATGTAGTTAGACAAAGGGTCAGTGAGTATAAAAAAAAAATGAAAGAAGTTATGGACCAGAAACGAGGTCCAATGAGCACACAAAAAATTGGAGTGGGTGATCTTGTTCGCATAAAGAGGAAAGAGAATGTTCTTAAGGGTTCCCAAAGCTGGTCAGACCCAAAGAAGGTTGTACAAGTTTTCAGCAATGCGGTGAGAATAGAGGGTGGAAGTGTTTGGAATTTGAGCAGAGTATCTGTGTTTAAGGGTTCTACTCAACCATCTGGAAATGCATCCAATGATATGTGTTTGGATGATGTAAGCAATGACATTTCATGTAGGGATGTTAAAAATAACACACGATTGGAGAATGTGTACAAGGATATGAGATATGACCAACAACCAGGTTGTTCTCATTGGGGAATGGATTTGTCTAGAAGAAAACGTGAACACCATTGTCCGGAAAGGTTTAAAGATTACATTATGGTTTAGTTTGACGAATAATATTGTTAAAAATAAAAAATAAATAAATTAAAAAAAAAATTTAAAAAAATATAAATAAAGGGGGGGAGATGTGTTGCATACGTATTTATTCATGGCGCGTGGTGTCCACGAGCAATCTTGCATCTTGCTCGTGGAGACCACGCGGAGTGTTGTGGTTTAAACAGGGTGGCTCGGGTGGCGGAGAGCGTTAGAGGCAATGTTAGGATTGATCGTTTGCACTGGATGTTGAGAGGTTGAATAAACTTCCGTTCCAGCTGAGTTTTGTTGTCTGCCGTTATTTTGATATATATAAAGACATTTCCTAACAATAGCTACACCTTTTACAAATACCTAACAATAGGTGAAGGTCACCTTTCATATTTAAACAATGTGCCGCCTTGTCTTCAAAACAAAGATTGTCTGTCCTGACATAAATTACAGATTACAGTTACCTAAATAGTGTCTCCTTCAACCAGGGAGTGGGGCGGGCAAATTTCAACATTGAAATCTGAGCAACTGCATCTGCAATTTGGAAATCTTTTACCCCTGTTCTATGGTTTGGAATCCACTTGTAGGTTAGGTAAGTAGAAATACTAGTTTGGGAATTAATGTAATTTATTTAGAACGATTTCAATAAAAAATGCACAACTTCAAAGGCAGAGAATAGTGCCTGTTTGTTAAACTGAAGCAGATATTGATCACAAACAGCCAAAGGTTGTGCCGGTAAGTTATGCTCAAAAGAGCCGAGAAAGAATTTCTAGTAACGCAAACAATTACTTGAAAAATGTGACATCAACAAATAACATGCCTGCAAAGCAACTGTAAACATTAGAATGCGGCGGGAATTAATCAGCTGTACAGCAGCTAAACTCTGTTGCACTGACACTAGTACAAAACTATTTCTGTAAAATCATCTACAGCAATGATTTTATGAATTCACTTGCACGAATTAGAAGTGAGCAATTAAACCTTTCACACCACGATGCAGCAGTTCAGTCTAAGTGGGCAAATAGATTTTGTTAACCTTAAATGTTTTTTTTTTTTACATTTCTGTCTGTATTTATCTATATTTATGATTTAGCCATCTTATTGGCTTTCATACATATTTATTTTGAAAATTGTGTAGAAATGAAGTTATAAAACAGCATATTGCCACATTTATTTAATTGATAGACATGCAGTAATTCTTTGATGCGTGTCCTTTTTGAGAAACTTAAGCCCCAAAATATAACAAAACGCTACATCTAGAGGTAAAATCCAAGCATTATACTGCAAATATATGTTAACATAGGCCTGTATTGATGAAAATCTCCTCCTGTTTTTATAACTCTCCTTGCTGTCCATCTGCTCAGCTTTTGACATGGAATTCATGAAACACAGTATGGAGAGTCCTTCACAAGAAGCACAATTTTCTGTATTTTTCAAATTTCATAAATAAATACAGACAGGAAACAAATTGCTTACTGTCTGTATTTATCTGTAAAAATCACTAAAAATGGAAAGCTGGCAGCTTTAATTTAAAGCCCAATTGTCAACAAGCTTGGAACACCACTCAGGTTATAGAACCCCAGCTTTCCAAATGACCTTACAAATTAACAAACTGAACATACCTAGACTAAGGATTGAATGATATCCATGTTCAGCTACGACAAGGCCATCATAGGGCATGGGTGTGCAAAGGTGACATTCTTCTCTAGGCTTCGAGCTTTTTGAGAGATCCCATACTTGTGCTGCAACATCTTTACTTCTAGAATTTGAAAACAATGCTGTGCTCTTTATGAATGATGAGGCAGCTAACATGGCTAAATCTACAATATAGCACCACATACTAAACTGTGTTTTTTTCTTTTTCCCTGCTGGACATATTTGCAGTGGCGGCCGGCATGGCTTGCGGGTAGAAAAGCGAGGAGGGAGATCGCGGTTTGGGGGTGGGGAATCAAACAGGGGGAATGCTTGAGTGCGCAATATATTTTTTTTTAAACGTACCTTGCGGCGGTCCTGCTTCTCTGCTCTTGCTCTCCTCTGACCAGGAAGCACAGCCAGGCCCCACTGACCAATCACAATGCTGCAATGCAGCATTGTGATTGGTAAGCACCCAGGCTCCCCTGACCAATCACAATGCTGCAATGCAGCATAGTGATTGGTCTGAGCACCGTGACATTGCACTCAGCCAGGGGCTGGAGGGGTGGGCATGTTATCTATGTAGCCTGCCTAGAGAACATTGAAAGTGTCCATGACCGGCTTGGGTGGCCTGAGAGGGCCGACCAAACAGTCATTGCACACTCAGGAGTGTGCAAAACACTCCTTCCCTGCCCTTCTCCCAGAGCACATCAGCCTCACCCGCAAAGCAGCACAAAGAATAAAATGATAATAATGCAAAGTTGTTATTATTATTCTATGTTTTGTGCCTTACACTACTCAAAAGCAGTGGGGCGACGCTGCCTGGGCATATTTGGACAGTTCAAAACTGGTTCTCCTTGCATGAAGGGCCCTGCGTCAATATGATGGCCTGGCCCCACAAGAACCTCTGATATGACTGACTACAGCACACAATCACCAGGATACTCTAGTCTCAGATTTCCTCAAGTAACCAGGAGCCTCTTGTCTCACTTCCATTCACCAGCAACGCACGCTCTGCTCTTAAACTATTGTACTCCAACAGTATTGTTGGAAGGGACTTCATAAGCAATGAGGGATTCACAAATTGGCTACATCTTTTGTCACACTCAGTTGTGAAAGAGCACTTCCACTGTTACTGTCAGCATTCATTTAGCTTCCCTCCTTGTCTAGCTTTAGTTGCATCATCCACACCAAAAGGGAGACACCTGTCTTGGGCCAAGGGCAGGTAGTCAGACCTGTGCACACCCTCCAGGTGGAGGTGACGGTGTGGCACGCATGGGGGCGTAAGAGTCTGGTTAACACCTAGTATCATGTTGCACATGATGTGTATCATTTCTCACACGGCACAAGATGTTTTCATTTTGTCTGTGTTGTCAACCATATGCAGTGCTTAATTTGTAAAATATGAAGTGCAGGTGCTCAAATGTTTGTCGGAGGCCACGCCCACTTTTATCTGGCCCCACCCACTCCCTCCACTGGCTCCAACCACTTACTCTATTAGTTCCACCCACATCTTCAACTGGCACTGCTAAAAGTCAGATGGCATCTGTGTAAAAACTGAGCCCTGTTAGCTGATTTTCTTTTTTAGGACTGGAGCCATTGGGAGGACCTCACCAGCCCCATAGGCATAGCAGAGCAAGTTTGAGTCTGACAGCCTTCTCTGACAACCTCGCAGTTGCATTTAGAAGGGTCAGGCATTTTTATGCCCCACTCCTGCCCCCCCCCCCACCCGTGGCTACAGCGACCCTCTACACACATAGTGGCTGCAATAAAGACACCCGTCAGCCTGGACATAAAGCAGGCGGCTCCCAGCCGTAGGCCTGCTGCCTTGCAGAGTCACCGACGTCAGAAAGCTGCCTGTAGTGCTGCAAAACTCAAGACCAATAAGTAGGTACCAGCCACTGCCACCCACCCGAGTGTGTGTACTGTCTGTGCGTTAATAATAACATAAATTATTTCTTTCCAATGTTGGGAAACAAACGAATTACATCGGATTCCCTTTCTTTTAGGCCTCATTACGAACGCGCTAGGAACAATAGTTTCTTCCGACTACAACAAGCACAATCTAGGGACTCTACTCTGTCAGACATTTTTTGTCAATTCACCTCACTCATGCACTTTAGCCATTAACCCTTCGAAATAATCTGCTTGCTTCTTAAAGGCACCATGCAGATAACATCACTTTCTGCATTATCATTACACCCATGCCTTCCACTGCATGAAGTAGTATGACTGTTCTCCTCAGTTTTTAGCTGCCTCCCGTTAGCGCACTTGGGGCCTCATGTAGGTAGCCAAATACCGGTCGGTAACGGCCGATTTTCGGTAATTATACCGTTACCGACCGGTATTTTGGCTATTGGTATGTAGGGGGACAATTATTGGTTTCGGAATTTACCGAATCGGTAAAATTACCGATTCGGTAATAATACCGAATCGGTAATGTTACCGAATCGGTAACTTTTCCGAATCGGTAATTTTACCGATTCGGTAAATTCCGAAACCAAAATCGAGATGTAGGGGGAGTGTGTGGGTGTGTTTAAGAGTCGGTATTTACCACCAACTTATAGTTGGTGGTAAATAATCAATGTATGTGTTTATGCATTTTTACGCGCGTAGCAGTGTGCAATGTGGCATACATACATGCCCTTAGGGCATGTATGTGTGCCACATGTGTACACATGGCCGAATCAGGGGTGCAACAGGGTGTCAATGTGACACCCTGCCACCCTTGCATGTGTTCACCACATTACCGAATCGGTATTTACCGATTCGGTAATGAGGCATACCTTCCCATCAATGGGAAGGTATGCCTCATTACCGAATCGGTAAATACCGATTCGGTAATTACCGAATTGTAACGAATCGGTAAAAAATACCGACTCATTACCTACATACGAGTTACCACTTCTAAAATACCGATTCGGTATCGTTCGGTATTTTAGAAGTGGTAACTGGTATGCTACCTACATGAGGCCCTTAGTCCTGTGACTTCTTAGACTCTCTCGTTGCTCAATGGAGTGTAATTTCGAATATTTATATGATTCACTTGTCTTTATTGCTTGGTTTTGCTCACAAAAGAGTGTCACTTAAAGC
This sequence comes from Triturus cristatus, assembly GCF_964204655.1. Lineage (NCBI taxonomy): Eukaryota > Metazoa > Chordata > Amphibia > Caudata > Salamandridae > Triturus > Triturus cristatus. The sequence goes on along the minus strand of NC_140583.1, from coordinate 1,083,088,161 downwards.
ACGATCGCGCCATGCTGGCTCTGCGCAGTGCACTAAGCAGAGCCGCGTAAGCACAGGTAAGAGTGACTTCCAATAAACCGTTACACCGGGAGATAATTGTGCGCACATGAGAGTGTCACTCCTAGTCGTTGAAATGTCACTCATAATTTCAGTTATGAAAATGTCACACAGCATTCTGAAACCTTGGCAGCTATGTCTGCCCTCCGGTTCAGTAAGGGAAAGTTCCCCACCCAGAGGGGTGCGGGGTATAGCCACTGTTTTACATTTCTGTAAAGGGGAACACAGCGGATGTATCGGCACTTCTCTCTAGTTACACCCAGATTGTTATATTACAAGAAGGCGACTGGAAGCAAGAAACCATCTACGGGGCTGGGTGGGGCATGGCACGTGTTGCTTAAACAACCAGAGAATGATGCCGGTGTTTTAATACTATAGGAGGAGGGCTTGAAACTGGACGCTTGGTCAGTCATTGGGCACATGTGCTGTGCAACATCGAGGAGTCCAGCACTCGGCAACGCCGCCCATCTGTAGGACCACTCCCTCTATGAGCCAATGTACCCGGGGTCTGCTGATTGCTATCTTGAAAGATAGAAAACTGGCCAATCAAAATGAGCCCCCATGTACGACATCTGGCTCCTCTTTTTATTTTACGTTAGCCTCGCATTGGCCTTTTAACTTTACTTAAACCTTACCTGGAACTGGCAGGCCAATACTGCGGCGCCAACAGGGCAGGCCTTGCCCTGCCATATCCAGGTACATAAAAGTGTACCACAACGGCCGGCGGGGTGACAGCATCCGCGCCTACTACTAGGCCAGGCACTGGTCTCTGCATGGTCTGGCATTCAGATAATCTGAATGAATCACATCCATGATGATCCTAATAATCGTCATATCTTATGGAGCCATCGGAGGTGAGCTGCCTGCCTGCCTCCCACCCTGTTGGTGATCTTACAACCGGACCAAGCTAAACTAAGCCAACTTACTAGCGATGCCATTCCAGTAATATGCCGTCACTGTGCCAAAACCAATGCGGGTTAGTTAGTTTACAATTAGTGCTTAACTTCTAATCTGACCGCTATCCGTGGTGGGTGGGCCGGCAGGCAGGGACACACACTGGCTGCACTACCTTTTCTTTAATTAGTGCAATTAGGTAGCCTGGTGCTGCTTGCTACCAGACCGTCAACCCTGTACTGCTGGCTGCTGATCGATGCCTGCACAGGATGCCCAGCTCTGCCCTTAACGTCGTCGTCGGTCGGGTCGGGTCCGGCCGGGCTGACTTAAAAAGCGATGACTCGTGGGGAGATGCAGTGGTTATACTGGGGCGTGGCAACTGGTGGCAATCAAATGTGAAAAAAATCTGCGTGTGCTACGTGCACAGCCCCTCCCCCCATCAGAACCTCCAGCGTGGCCCGCCCAAATAAATCAGTGTGTGTGTTCTGCGGCCCGCCCACCGGCAATTGACAACAGTTAACACTGCACTGACTGAACTAAGAAGGGCCGCGCCCGCCATGTTCTATATATTTTTAAATTTTTTAATATTCACTTTGGCTACAGGACAAGTGGTTAAGAAGTCTCACAGCAGCAACACTAAACGCCTATACTCACACTCGGTAAAAGGTGAAAAAAATGCTGCGGGCCTGTGGCGGCTGCACCTAGTACATACAGTAAAGGTACATTTAAAAAAACATCAATATGTGACGTGCGCAGCAGATACGGAGACCCGGCCCTGATAATTAAGTGCTGGTGCTAAGCACCGGAAAGCACCAGCACAAATTAAGCACTGACCATATGTCTCAGTTGTCATGTTAAATCTTTTCACCCAAGTTATTGAGCTCAAGTTAAAATTGGCAATGATTTCCTGATACTGTTCAGGTTCGTTCTTGCTGTTATAAGATACAGTACGGCCAGTTAAGAACTAAACGGTCGTAATTACCTCATATGTGCAGGAGTAAACCCTGAGTGAAGGCATTATGCACAAGCAGCCCCCTTCTCCTCTTACCCCCACTCACCAGCAGCCCATTTTCTTCAAAGTTGTACTCAGCAGAAGCCCCTACTCCTGCTCTCATTGCCTCTCACCTGCAGCCACTGTTCTTCCCTTACTTCCAATCACCAGCAGTCCACGCTCTCTTCTGAATTTCGCTCACTACTTGGCCAAAGTACACTCTTACCTCCATTTCCAGCAGACCTTGGTCTGCCCATCTCTCATCACCTTTCACCAAAAGTACGTGCTCTGCCAGCACCTCGACTAGTCTTGCCTCCACTTACCAGTAACTCATGGTCTCCTCTTACTTCAAATCAAAGGGAGCCCCTGGTTTCCTCTTACCATTCCCCTACTCCTATCTACGTTGACCAACAGACACTGGTCTCCTCTTACTTCAAATCATGTGCATTTGAGCATCTGGCCTCCTCTTACCTCCATTCACAAGCAGTACCAACTCAGCTCTTAGCACAGTCCACTTGCATCCCTTGATTTCTAGTTACTTAGACACTGGGGTATTCCCTGTGTGACTTCTACCTCATTCACCAGCAGCCCCTTATTTCCCCTTACCTCTATTCACAGGCAGTTTGGACCACCTTCCTAACACCACACTGGATTTTTGCAGTTTTGGTCTCATTTTATTTATTAAAATGTATACTAGTTTTCTAAATTTAAATCCAAATGGTCGCACACTGCTGACCCACCTGCATGTTATCCCAAAGAACTGTGGTCCCTGTAGTTAGCGTCGGTGGATACACCTATGCTCGTGTCGTGAGTGCAAGTGTGAATAGCGTTAGCTATCCCTGGACACGTGTTTTGAGGTAGTTGCCTCTCGTCAGCAGGGAGTAGGAAAGAGTGCAGGGTTGCTGTGTAGGCTGCTAAAATCATTATCAGGTATGTACCTCTCGTAGCAACGCAGGTGCGTAACCTGAGCCCGTCGACTCCCCAGCTCAAAGAGCCACTAAATAATTAAATCCAAATGGTCGCACACTGCTGACCTACCTGCGTGTTACCCCAAAGAACTGTGGTCCCTGTAGTTAGCGTCGGCGGATACACCTATGCTCGTGTCGTGAGTGCAAGTTTGAATAGCGTTAGCCATCCCTGGACACGTGTTTCGAGGTAGTTGCCTCTCGTCAGCAGGGAGTAGGAAAGAGTGCAGGGTTGCTGTGTAGGCTGCTAAAATCATTATCAGGTATGTACCTCTCGTAGCAACGCAGGTGCGTGACCTGAGCCCGTCGACTATTTAGTGGCTCTCTGAGCCGGGGAGTCGACGGACTCAGGTTACGCACCTGCGTTGCTACGAGAGGTACTAGACCTGATAATGATTTTAGCAGCTTACATTGCAACCCTACCCTCTTTCCTACTCCCTGCTGACGAGAGGCAACTACCTCGAAACACGTGTCCAGGGATGGCTAATGCTATTCACACTTGCACTCACGACACGAGCATAGGTGTATCCGCCGACGCTAACTACAGGGACCATAGTTCTTTGGGGTAACACGCAGGTAGGTCAGCAGTGTGCGACCATTTTGTTGTAACTATTTAGTGGCTCTCTGAGCCGGGGAGTCGACGGACTCAGGTTACGCACCTGCGTTGCTACGAGAGGTACTAGACCTGATAATGATTTTAGCAGCTTACATTGCAACCCTACACTCTTTCCTACTCCCTGCTGACGAGAGGCAACTACCTCGAAACACGTGTCCAGGGATGGCTAACGCTATTCACACTTGCACTCACGACACGAGCATAGGTGTATCCGCCGACGCTAACTACAGGGACCACAGTTCTTTGGGGTAACACGCAGGTAGGTCAGCAGTGTGCGACCATTTTGTTGTAACTATTTAGTGGCTCTCTGAGCCGGGGAGTCGACGGACTCAGGTTACGCACCTGCGTTACTACGAGAGGTACTAGACCTGATAATGATTTTAGCAGCTTACATTGCAACCCTACACTCTTTCCTACTCCCTGCTGACGAGAGGCAACTACCTCGAAACACGTGTCCAGGGATGGCTAACGCTATTCACACTTGCACTCACGACACGAGCATAGGTGTATCCGCCGACGCTAACTTCAGGGACCACAGTTCTTTGGGGTAACACGCAGGTAGGTCAGCAGTGTGCGACCATTTTGTTGTAACTATTTAGTGGCTCTCTGAGCCGGGGAGTCGACGGACTCAGGTTACGCACGTGCGTTGCTACGAGAGGTACTAGACCTGATAATGATTTTAGCAGCTTACATTGCAACCCTACACTCTTTCCTACTCCCTGCTGACGAGAGGCAACTACCTCGAAACACGTGTCCAGGGATGGCTAACGCTATTCACACTTGCACTCACGACACGAGCATAGGTGTATCCGCCGACGCTAACTACAGGGACCACAGTTCTTTGGGGTAACACGCAGGTAGGTCAGCAGTGTGCGACCATTTTGTTGTAACTATTTAGTGGCTCTCTGAGCCGGGGAGTCGACGGACTCAGGTTACGCACCTGCGTTGCTACGAGAGGTACTAGACCTGATAATGATTTTAGCAGCTTACATTGCAACCCTACACTCTTTCCTACTCCCTGCTGACGAGAGGCAACTACCTCAAAACACGTGTCCAGGGATGGCTAACGCTATTCACACTTGCACTCACGACACGAGCATAGGTGTATCCGCTGATGCTAACTACAGGGACCACAGTTCTTTGGGGTAACACGCAGGTAGGTCAGCAGTGTGCGACCATTTTGTTGTAACTAGTTTTCTAAATTTGTTTGGGATTTTTATCAAGGTGTGTTTTCACTTTATTACGCAGTGTGTGCTGCTTAAAGACTTCACACAATGCCTCTAATTTAAGCCTAACGGTTTTTGTGCCAAGCTACCACAGGGTTAAACACAGGTTAATGTTATGGTCATATCCCACACACCTAATGGTGTTTCTGGAGTTTCACCATTCGTCTCCCTTAAAGGAAGGAATCTGGGTTCTAAGTTAACTCCTAATTGGCTCAACGGGCATGTCCTGTTTGGGTAGACAGGAAGACAGTCATGGAAAAAAATGAGCGTCATCAACAGGATTACAAATCCAGGTATGCCTAGAAATGGGGAACTGTTAGTAGAAAATGGAGGAAGGGTCAATGGGTGCTTACCAAGAGACCTAATATCTAAGTTCTAAGCTATCATCATCCATTATGCTTTGTACGCGTGGGTTCAGATCTCCTCTTCGTCCCCAAATTGTTAAGAAAGACGACTCCGAAGTACTGGAGAAACTGCATTTATTCCACATGATCCTCATGCACCAACTGCCGTTGAAGCTCACAGAACATTCTACTGTGAGCTTCACCTGAAGATTCTAAAGGTGGTAAGTACCAAGAGGGCGAAAGAAGGAGGGGAGGAACAGAGGGAGGGAATCAGGAGAGACTAATAAGGTAGGAAAGAAAAGAGATAATTCTCAATATCTAGATTACAACAATTATATTAGTGCCTACTGTTGTTCATCCAGACAAGGATTGTGGTTGTTGCTTGGGAATTATTTTCAACCCCCTGAATCGAAACCCCAATTTCTTACAGTTCTTTATGAGTTACCACATGCACGATGATGATATTCTGAGTCAGTTAAAAGTAAGCAACAAACCAGTTGACTAGAAATATCAGAAGGGCAACTTAATACACGCCCAAAACTGGAGGCATCAGAATCGACTCTGTCTGAATATTTACAGTACAGAAGCCCAACCTTACTTTCAGTGATTGTCCTTGCTCCTTGGTCTCAACACCAACCTGGGAACCACCTATGAAGTTAACAATTCTGATTCAACAGTAAATAACTTCACAAAAGAAGCTTCTGCCACCACTATTCACCCATGGAAATTTCCTTTTTCTACTCCAGCCTCAATTGATTTGCCTTTTTCAAGGAGTGATCAGCTCCAGGATTGACTACTACAATGGGATCCACAATGTACTACTGGTCAAAACAAAAGACATTCTTCCAAATGGCCTTGCCCGCCTCATCTTAGGTCTCAAGCATGATGACCCTATGACACAAGACTTGAAGTCACTTCTTTATTTACCAACTAAATATCGGATTGGATTTGTCATAGGTCTTTTGTCCATGACCCACCAAGGTCGAACACTACTTTACCTGCTCGATTTGCTGACAGCCTAACACCACCTGATTACCTAAGTTAACCCTCACAAAAGAGGCTGGTCATCTACTTCAAAAGATACATACACTTTGGGGGAGGAACACTCTTCATACTACGCCCATTCGGCTGAAACTTACTCGGCTTACCCCTTTGCTTTGATGACTTCTTGAAATTTAGCAAACCCTTGAAAACGTTTTGGATCCGAAAGGTCTTTGGTTCCTTCCATACTTTCCTTTCCTGCATGCAATGACTCACCCTGTTTGATTCGTTGAGCGGTGTTACCCTTTCCTCACTTCCCCAAGTGCTTTGAAGCAGCCCCTATAAAGTGTGACTTCTGACAAAAATGATTGCTAAAATAAAAAAAGTTTTGAGAGTATATTAACGTGTATAAATGGTATGTAAAAAGCATTGGGACCGAATGTGATTATCCTCAAACATGGGCCATCATAGCTGTCAACTGTGCAGTAGGAGCAATGGCACCGGGACCCAGAGGCTTCATGGGCCCACTGCTTCCTAAATATGGCTGACTCTTACTACCCAAGTATGGTGCTGGAGGAGCCTATTATAAGAGCTTTCACTAGTGCCCTTGTGACCCTAAAACTCCTGGCTTCAAAGAGACGACACCAAGGGGCAAATTTACAAGCCCCCTGAGCCACTTTTGCGTCATTTTTAACATGAGAAAAATTACGCAAAAATGATGCAGGGGACTTGTAAATCTGTCCCCATATTTCTACTGACATCCATTCTAAAGTGCTTTTTGAGGCATAATTGTTAATTCTGATGTCCATAAGCGTCGCTGGCTAACGCAGTACCTCTGGCTGTGAAGTTTATTCGGTTCTTGTAGCTTCATCTCCTACATATCAACTCCAGCGCCCGCAATCCTCTTCTGGGCACTTTAGCGCTCAGTGGAATGAAATCAAAGTAAAATCGATCCATTCTGAAACAGTGCCGTCATCAGGCTGGCAAAGATTCATTATCTCCAGCGGAGCAGGCCGGTGCAACTGCTGAGGGGTCCGAAAAACAAACGAGCTTCGCAGAGATGAAGAAAGAACTAGTCCTTCTTGGGACAGTGAGTCGTTTACCGAGAATATGAATCCGCGGGCTCCAGTTGTTCTATATTTCACATGAAATTGCATCTCACTTTCTGCCAGGAGCTGCTTGTGATTTACCAATCGGGTTGTAGACGTAAAAAACCACAACTAATTAGAAAATTGAGAGAAATGCCCGAAAACAGCCCCTGAGAGACATGTACTCTTCTAAAATAAATCGAAATCGTTAAATAAAATGAAAGGCGATTAAAATGAAAGTTGAAAAGTAGAGGTGATGAGTGGCTGCTTGTAAAGACATTCAAACGTGATTGTAACTATTCCAGAAAAAAAAATACATAGAGTAAGATCGGCCAGTGAGGGTAGGATGCGTGTAGTGTCCTCTTCCTGCCTCCGTCCTAACAACGCGCAGCACTTTCAAGTTAAAGGCATTACTGCCACAGGCCTCAGGGCTGAAGGATAACGTCGTGACGTTATTTTATAGGCGTCACAACATTGCTTTTATTTTAAAAAAAAAATAATCGATGAGAGTAAGCTTCGCAAACTGCAAAGATGAGTCGACGGTGAAGTTTACAAACAGGGATAGGTACAAACAAAATTGGTTCTGTCTTCATTGAAGCAGGGACGTTCCACTTCGTAGTTTTTATGTATCAGTGCTTTACTCCATCGCCTTTCCCACCTGCCGAACGTCCCAGGCCCTAACTTCCTGCACTGGAGTAACGTGACGCGACACTGGAGAAGTGACTATTAGAGCCATATTCACAAGGAGCTATCTCCGAATTAACGGCACTTTATCGCAGCCAAAGTCGTGATAAATCTACCTCCCCATTCACAAGCTGGTGCTAACAGCCCACAGCACCAGTTTACCCACAATAGCAGCCGCAAGAAACATCGCCACAGAGGACCCCTGCAACTATCGCTAATGAGATGCAGAGAGGGCGTTGCCTGCCAAAAGGCACGACCACACCACTCCTCAACATTCTTAACAACCAGCCCGATCAGCGATAAGAACACAAAACCCGCGATAAGGCGCATTAGCACCAGGAAATCTACACCTGCTCTGACCTGGTGTTAAGTCGGAGAGCAGCCAGCACCACAAAAGGGAGACCAGCCCAGGGCCACATCGGAAAGACAACAAATGCCGCGGACCCACCCATCATGCGGCTCGGACACTTAAGAGTGCCACAACACCCACCGACACAACACCCAGGCCTGCAACACCCCAGCACCCCATCCCCGGGCCCACCCCCAACCCTGGACAAAGAAACTGCACACCAACACCATGAATCCCAATACAAACATTTTGCCTGATGTCGCACAAGCAGGAAATTCAAGCGACCTGCGTGGCCAGAAAATGGAGACTCAGTCAAACATCAATGCAATCCCCAACACAAAACACCATACAAAAAAAAGCTGAGACAACCCTTAGGATGCGTCCTAGTGGCTCCTCACTGGACAATCCGTAGCACACAGCCTGGAAGACCAAATCCAAGAGAAGAAGGTGTGCCATGCGCCCACCAAAGGAAAGAGAGGGAGAGAGCGAGGGAGAGAGACAGAGTGAGATTGCACAAGCAGCGCAAGGCCTCTCGGCCACCTGGCTCCACATGCCATCATGTGTGTGTGTATCACCATCCGTACACCATGAGCCCAAGGCTGAGTCCCAATCTCAGTGCCAAAGCCAAGTCACATCCCTAAAACGCAAGTAGTAGTCAGACAAACATCAGGGATGAAAGCTCCATTGTTCCAATGCAGAAGGCGGGAGGACACCTGCACCTCTGACCTTGGTCCAGAACACGCCTGGAACACCCTGAGAGAGATGCCATGGCAGACGGGCACGACTCCCACACCACGCATTCCGCAAAGGAACTATCCAACTCATCCACACCCCACACACAGAAGCCCCTGCCTGTGGTACCCACACATGGGATGCTCTTAACACACACAGGATCAGAAAGCCACTCTCCCCAACCTTGCACACACATTCAAATCATTGCTCAGAGCTGTGGCATATCCTCCACACAACTGCCGCAGTTCAGAAGAGTGCCGGTTCAACGAGACGCACCAACGCAATGGCAGGCCACACCGGCAACATGCACAACCCCGTCACGTGGAACAGTACCGTGCATGTATGCTGCATTTACTGGGCACAGTGCCACTGGCAGTGCTGCAGATCTGTTACCGGCTCAGCTTCCGCCTTTCCTACGTCACCTGCGTCCAGCCCTGGTTCCACTGCCGAACATGCACATTCGAGTGTCCCATGGACGTCTGCCTATCCAACACAACTGTTGATAAATTGGACTATGACCTGTGTCTGTGTCCCCTGCTGGATAATGAACAGAATGTATTGGTAGTTGTGCATGGGAGATTGCACAATTCCTCGTGTGCAGTGACCACATTGAGGCGCTCCCCTATTGGGCTTTAATGCGGATTGGTAAAAGGCCATGGGCTGAGCACAACTGCCCGGACCACTTAATGGATTGGCTCACCCTGGTGTTCCTTTTAACACGACAATGACGTACTATTGGAACACATTGCACGTGAAGCTGCACGGGCATTCATGGACGAGTAACTAAGTTCCTGCAGTCACATCAGATTGTCACCCACAGCACATGTCCCAACAACTTGTTGCATCGTGGGGATTGCTCACATATCCCACCACAACCGGTTAAAATGTCTGCCTTCGTCCGGGATCTGGATGCATGTGCATGGTACAACGCGTGTGCACACACACCTGTGCAAGTTGATGCAGGTCCATGCTCGGTGCAACACAGCGTAGTTTGGCAAAGTTGCCAATTCGGACACACTGCTGGGTGAAAGCACACACATGGCAATGTAGCACGACATGTGAACCTGTCGGACCCTCACACCTGATCACCGTCAGCAGAGCAGACAATCGGAGCACTCCGGAGGCAGAGCACCATACAGATCCTATGGGCAGTGAGTCATGCCCCCTCACACGGGGCAATGGGCAGACGCCAAAGAAAACATGACTCATCCAGCAAGGCAAGATGGGCTGAGAGCGTTGCCATCCGTGATGATGCCCATTTTAGCCTAAAGTCCGCCCGCCATCCTAATGACCCCCTAAGTGCTGGTGATGAGTACCGGAAAACACCAGCTCAAATTAAGCACTGCTATGTACTGTCTGTCAGTGACAAGAAATAGGCATACTGAAAATTATTGCATATTGCATGCGTGGCACTTATATGGACTGCATACACCATCATAAATAATGCACATAGAAACACTGCATTATTATTCAAACCCAGTAGCGTAATATAAGCCCCTGCATCCACTGCGATGCGGGGGTTGGGTCGGAAGGGGAGGAACTTTTCTGGGGGCCACCATTCAGCCCAAAGCCTATGAATATTTGAGAGATATTGGAGACTTGGGGCCCCTTACAACATTCTGCAGGGGGGCTCCATCATTTTGTGTTACGCCACTGTCTACACCTTTACATACTGCATGTTGCTGCAAACCAAAAGCCACCAACCATTACACACTTACGTACACCTATTTTACTGCAAACCCCTATTTATGGCAAACTCCATACATTGCTTATTTATTTACATCTCTGTGTACTCAATACCTCTGTATACTGCACTACTCAGCACTTTGCATACTTATTTACCTGTCTGCAGGCATACTGAATTCATTTTCCATCCTGTTTTTCTCGTGACAGTGTTAATTAACTGTGCATGTCTAAACTCTGGGACAGGATTTTGCCCTTTTTCCATACTGTTTACTAAAGACACTTATAGTCATCTTTCAGTCTTTACTAAGTCTGCCCCACCCCGATAACAAGTAACTATTCTGCTGTTGTGCATACTTGCTTGTTTCTCCCTGTCTACCAGAGGAGTTCCCAAAATTGGTAAGCAAATGCGATATTTGCATTTTACACTTACTTGTGTCAGATCTGTTTTTAAAATTTGGTGATGTCTAACAAATGAGAAACCAAACTTTCACTAACTTAGGACAACTTTGTACTTTCTTCCATCTTGGATATGACATCATAGCCTATCACAATATTATTTTTGCTGCTTTTATTTTCACTGTAAAGATGAATTGGAGGCTTTACAAGGAAAAGACTAAGGGCCTGATCATGGGTTTGGTTGCTTCCGCAACTCCAAACTCGACGCCCGCCAGATTAGGAGTTTTCTCCTGGTCTGGCAGGCAGTCCCTCTGTGGTGCCATGCTATGGGAGCACCAAAGCCCGTTCCTGCACGGTATAGACTGTGAAGTCCATGCCATGCAGGAAAAGGGAACACATGCACACAGGGAGGAAAACCACGTGCCTCTCAGCATGCATCCCCAGGCCTTGAGGCAACAGGGGGTCTTTTAGAATCCCCTTTTTTTCCTCACCCCACACTTTTCATGGCAGACTCACCTCCATGAAAATTGTGGGAGGGAAGAAACTTGTAATATGCTTGGCGGTGCCGTAGGGGCTCTGCCAGCATATTGCAAGCCTCTGACCTCTACGCCACTGCCGATGGATCACGGATCCCTGGCGGTTGCAGAGGTCCATTGGTGGTCCAACCACCAAATTCGTAATAGGGCGGTTGGACTGCCTGAGCGGAAGTTGCTGCACCGCCACTGTGGGTTTGGCTGTCCATAAGACCACCAAACTCATAACTAGGCACTAAGGATTTCCCAGTCTCACTTGACAGGATGTAGCTATCCCACTGTCTCAGACTGAAAAACATACTGTATAACGAGTCATGTCACCGTTTAGACTCTGGGAATATCAGAGTCAACTACAGTAGAATGACGAGAGAATCTTCAAATGTATTCCAGTGTAAAATGATTCTTCTTTTTTGTTCCTCATTGGTGCATACCATGTGAGCCTTGTAATTGTGTAGTATATGTATGAACCTCTTTGTCTAAAGTCCTATTAAAGGAAGTGATTTCTCTATGTTACGGGCTCACCTTTCCCCTCTCTTAGAGGGAGAATCTATCCTGGATTTCTAGTAGAACTGTAGTGAGTCTTTCCTGTATGTTTATGTTTAGTATACTTATATACAAATTGGTAAAGGGTACAACTTATGTATTTCGGTATTCTATATTTTTTGGAGTAAACCTTCAAACTTTAATCTTTGTCTGTCATTCCTTTTGGAAATGTTCAGAACTTAATCTTCTTGTATGAAATTTAAATCAAGCAGAGACAGGTCCAACGGAGAGCACTAAAATCCAATTGGTACTACACCGCCTCTAATCCGAGGAGTTAGCATGCATTAAAGATAGAAAAGAAGGCACTGAGTTGCTTGCTTACAGGTTTGGTAGCAGAGCTGATGGTCCAATTGGATCTGTTTAGCACTGATTGGACCTATTCGAATGAGGTTAATTGATCATAAAACCTATCACTCTAATTTCACAGTACAGAAGGTTTTTACTCCGAGATTCAAACTGACCCAGCCCCAAACTGGTCCTGATCCCTGAAGAGCGTAGGGAGGCGACGTGGCAGACTCAGTAACCTGGAAAGAAAGACGTGCGTATTAACAGGAATTTGTGTGTTTGTGGAAGTTGCACAGATAGTGAGGCAAAGCAGGGTAAATTAGGATTTGTAGTTTGAAATGTTCCAGTGAAATGCAGTGGAGGGATTTTGAATTAAATTATTATGTGCCATACGTTTTTGAAAATGTGGGGACAGCAATCATTGTGTACAGGTCTTGCCTAGTCAGCTCATTTGTTGCCTCTTCGAGACATGCTGTATCTGAATATATGATGTTACAACTCAAACCATTACAGCGCATACTTTTACAACCCAGTTTTTACAAAGCAGATACCATTACATTGCATGTTTTTGAAATGCAAGCCATTACAACGCAAATACATAGGGTTGTATTAAAAGTGCCATTACAACGCAAACCATTAAATCGCATACAAATTCAACGCATACCATTACAACGCATAATAGGCCTACAATAAATTATTTTAAAAAATACTTTTTTTTGGGCACAACAATAGTCTGGGATGGGATGCAAAGGGAACTAGGATTTTGGGTGGGGGAGTACATTAATACCCAGGCATTAATTGTAGTACTCGGGTATTAATTCAAATGCTGAAATATTAAAATACATAGGTATTAATAAATATCGCCATTTCCAAAAACTGGTATTACAATTTTTCTATATTAAAAAAAAGAATTTCAATGATCTATACAAACAACATTTTTAAAAATCACTCTACAGTTTCTGTCATAAACAGAATGTACATACAAAGCACAGAAAGCATAGAAAACGGGTGTCCATCAACTATTTCCATTACCGCCCCTGACCCATCATCTACTCAAAATGGCTGACATAAAGAAACAAAACGTATAAAAACACATTTCACACAGCGAAAATAAATATACATTCTGTCAGGTTCTGATTCCCGAGAAAAAATAATTTCCAGAACATATTTTGTTTCAAATTCTCGTTAACCCCTAAAAAACATATAGAAGAAGCCACCCACCATTTTGTGTTCACTGGTACACGGCATTCCATGGTGACCACACTCAGCAGAAGTAGGCGGAGACTTGACAATACTTTCAAGTCGTACACTGCCATCTACTGACAGAAGTAAGTGAACATTTAACACCAAACACCTTCAGAATGAAAACAAATATTTCAAGAACTTAAAACATTACTTTAATATTAATTACAACACAATCAGCCCAAAGTAGACTACAGACATCCCAGAATCTATATTCCCATTTAAAAGTAAGTGGATATCAAACAACATTTTTAAAACACAAAAAAACAAAAAGATAAAAATGACAACAGCAATTACAAATCGAAGAAACCAATCATTTGGCAATTCAGCTGTAAGTAAACATTCGAATATCTTTTCAAAACAAAAAAATAAAAAACTTTCTTAAAAAGCCAAAGTAAAATGGCAAGTAATAGTCAGTAAAAAAAGGCAATATTTTAAAGACACAATCCACCAGGTGTTTGCCTCAGGAAATGTGCTGGACAGTGGTGGGGGGGCAACATTACTAATCTAACTCTGCCAAGTGAATGCCTCAGGGAAGGTGCTGGACAGTGGTGGGGGGCAACATTTCTATTCTAACTCTGCCAAGTGAATGCCTCAGGGAAGGTGCTGGACAGTGATGGGGGCTAAATTACTATTCTTACTCCACTAAGCTAATGCCTCAGGGAAAGTGCTGGACAGTGGTGGGGGCAAAACTACTATTCAAACTCCACCATTGCCTCCGGAAAGGTGCTGGACAGTGGTGGGGGGCAAAATTATTATTCAAACTCCACCAAGTGATTGCCTCAGGGAAGGTGCTGGACAGTGTTGGGGGGCAAAATTATTATTCTAACTCTGCCAAGTAAATGCCTCAGGGAGGGTGCTAGACAGTGGTGGGGGTAGAATTACTATTTGAACTCCACCAAGTGATTACTTCAGGGAAGGTGCTGGACAGTGGTGGGGGGCAAAATTGCTATTCTAACTCCTCCAGGTCATTGCCTCAGGGAAGGTGCTGGACAGTGGTGGGGGCAAAATTACTATTCTAGCTCTACCAAGTGATTGCCCCAGGGAAGGTGCTAGACAGTGGAGGGGGGCTAAATTAGTATTGTAACTCCACCAAGAGAATGCCTCAGGGAAGGTGCTGGACAGTGGTGGAGGACAACATGACTATTCTAGCACTGCCAAGTGATTGACCCTAGAAAGGTGCTGGACAGTGGTGGAGGCAAAATTACTAATCTAACATGAAAACGTGCTTGACTCTTGGAAAGAGTTGAACATTTAACAAACAACTTTTTTTATCACTGATTTACTTATTCTGCAAAAACAAACAACCAAGAATAACCAGCAACTGAACTTCCATCAAATCTCTCCAGCAGTAAATAAAAAATCAAAAGGTAGTCGTAAGTCCTCACAAAACGGCCAAAACTAACTAGCCCAATTCACATTAGTTTAAAAAAATTGAGCAAAACAGAAATCACTGAAAACCCAAGTAACAAATTGCAAAAGCAGACTGACCAGAAATAATTTACAAAGAAATCAACAAATCTCATCATTATCTTTCAGACAAATCAAACAACAACCAGAACTTTGGAAACCATAATCAACCCACCCACCAGTAAAAAGTCCAAAACCATCAAAGGGACGAGCAAATAAACAATAACAACCTTGAAAAGGTGAGTAATTTTTGTTTAAAAAAGACAATAAAAGCCTAATTTTCTTTTTGCAGGACTGAACAACAAAAGTAAAGCATGAAATCTTAGCATGTATAATAAAAGGCAAATAATCGAATAAACAGCATGTCATTTCAAAATACAATTGGTAATCAATAAACAATGACCCTTAATTTTTTTTCTCACAGGATGCAATCAATTAAAAATGAAAAAATTATAATATTTTTGCATTTTTTTTCCAGGCAAAAATCAAAATGGCAATTGGAAGCCAAGCAGCATACCTGAAATCCAACATAGGCAATAGGTTATTAAAGTACAGTGGCTATGTTTATTGTAAGGAGAGATTAACTGAGCCCAGGGGTCATTGGAGGTGTCTGCAGTATTACTCATCCCATTGCACAGGCAGAGCGGTTACTCTTGGTGACACTGTTGAAAGGACCACAGGGCATAACCACTCTGCCTCTGCAATGGAGATTGAGATAATAGAAAACATAAATCAAATGAAATCCCTTGCATCCACCTCCAATGAATCCTGCGGCTCAGTTTTGAGAGAGGTATCCCAAAACATCCCTGTGCATGTAGAAAGTTATATGCCCACAATCCCAAACGTATGCAGAATTATACAGTGTAAAAACAGGCAAGTAACCCCCTACGTGTAACACACCAAACATACTCTGATATTTATATTCCTCCTGAACTAAGTGTCACTGTTACTAATGAAACCTTTCTTTTGCATGATAACAAAAAAACCCCAAAAAGAATACTAATATTTAGCACAAACCATAACCTCATGAATTTAGAGACTAGTGATATTTGGATGATGGATGGCACTTTTATATCTACACCCCATCCATTCAACCAAATATACACTATTCACACCTACATTAATAACACAGTAGTACCTTTAGAGGTAGATTCTGATCCTGGTCGGGCAGCTCTCCGAGAGCTGTTCGTAGCCTTACCTTGCTACCGACCTGTACCCGGAGCCGGTCCGTCCTGTTGATGAAGTACGATGCGCATAACTGACAAAAACCCGACCGACACGTAGGCTGTGATTCAAGCTTCATTCCCCATCCGAGCCGTAACTCCTAACGCCGAACCGAGTCGCCTGGAAGCAGTATCCATAGCAGTTTCCGCCCTGACAAGTACGATACGTACTTCCTACGCGCCGGATGGGTCGCCACGTACGGCACGTCACAGCATCCGGAAAAGAAGCATATCAGCTACGATTCACGCCACAACTCAATCCACGGCTACGAGACGGACCAGCTTGC
The DNA here is from genome assembly GCF_964204655.1 of Triturus cristatus. Classification (NCBI taxonomy): domain Eukaryota; kingdom Metazoa; phylum Chordata; class Amphibia; order Caudata; family Salamandridae; genus Triturus; species Triturus cristatus. The sequence goes on along the minus strand of NC_140583.1, from coordinate 1,083,071,629 downwards.
AACGGGTATGAGATGGAGCAACAAGCAGCGTGTACGAGATGAACACATCATGAATCTCATCGCGCAGGTCATACCAGTACTCTACATCTATGACCGGATCAGGAACAGACGCGGATGGCACAGACGGTATGTCAGACACCTACCACACAAACAAACGACACGTACACGCAAAATGGCACACACACACAGGGGATCCATATCATGGCCACTAACAACAGGCCACCATAGGGGTTGTATGGCCAGCACCACTACCACCCTCACCCATAGGGCTCATGTTGCCCATCACTGCTGCCACCCCCACCCATAGGGTTTATGTTGCCCAGTACTCCTGCCACCCCCACCCATAGGGACTATGTTGCCCAGCACTCCTGCCATCCCCACCCATAGGGGACCTATTGCCCATCACTACTGCCACTCCCACTCATAGGGCTTATGTTGCCCATCACTACTGCCACCCCCACTCATAGGGGACCTGTTGTCCAGCACTACTGCCACCCCCACCCATAGGGGACCTGTTGCCCATCACTACTGCCACCCCCACTGATAGGGGACCTGTTGCCCAGCACTCCTGCCACCCCCACCCCTACGGGACTATGTTGCCCATCACTACTGCTACCCCACTCATAGGGCTTATGTTGCCTATCACTACTGCCACCCCCACTCATAGGGCTTATGTTGCCCATCACCACTGCCACCCCCACTCATAGGGGCCTGTTGCCCAGCACTCCTGCCACCCCCACTCATAGGGGACCTGTTGCCCAGCACTACTGCCACCCCCAACCCTAGGGACTATGTTGCCCAGCACTACTGCCACCCCCATCCCTAGGGACTATGTTGCCCATCACTTCTGCCACCCCCACTCATAGGGCTTATGTTGCCCATCACTACTGCCACCCCCACTCATAGGGCTTATGTTGCCCATCACTACTGCCACCCCCACTCATAGGGGACCTGTTGCCCAGCGCTCCTGCCACCCCCACCCATAGGGGACCTGTTGCCCATCACTCATGCCAGCCCCACCCATAGGGGACCTGTTGCCCAGCACTCCTGTCACCCCCACCCATAGGGGACCTGTTGCCCATCACTCCTGCCACCCCCACTCATATGGCTTATGTTGCCCATCACCACTGCCACCCCCACTCATAGGGCTTATGTTGCCCATCACTACTGCCACCCCACTCATAGGGGACCTGTTGCCTAGCAATACTGCCACCCCTACCCATAGGAGACCTGTTGCCCATCACTACTGCCAACCCCACTCATAGGGGACCTGTTGCCCAGCACTCCTGCCACCACCACCCCTAGGGACTATGTTGCCCATCACTACTGCCACCCTCACTCATAGGGCTTATGTTGGCCATCACAACTGCCACCCCCACTCATAGGGCTTATGTTGCCCATCACTACTGCCACACCCACTCATAGGGGACCTGTTGCCCAGCACTCCTGCCACCCCCACCCATAGGGGACCTGTTGCCCATCACCCCTGCCACCCCACTCATAGGGGACCTGTTGCCCATCACTCCTGCCACCAACACCCCTAGGGACTATGTTGCCCATCACTACTGCCACCCCCACTCATAGGGCTTATGTTGCCCATCACTACTGCCACCCCCACTCATAGGGCTTATGTTGCCCATCACTACTGCCACCCCCACTCATAGGGGACCTGTTGCCCATCACTCCTGCCACCCCTACTCATAGGGAACCTGTTGCCCAGCACTACTGCCACCCCCAACCCTAGGGACTATGTTGCCCATCACTAATGCCACCGACTCATAGGATGTGTGATGTGCCACACATCCATCATACACCAACATCATGTAAGTCAGCAAAATACATCCCCCCTAACATCATGACAACAGTGTGTAGTCTGTGACAAATGCCCACAACAGTGATCATGACTTCAAACATACAATGTAACTACCATCACATGTGTGACCAAAAAATGAGTGTGGCCTACACAAGGCAAGCATCACTAGCACTGTTTACAATGTAACAATAACACCTCCTCATTGTGTAGAACAAAAGTTAAATGTGGGGTTCCAAACTGCAGCAGATGTTGAGCATTGTGGTGATGGGGGTCTAAAACCCCCCTCATCACAGTGACCAAAAGGTAAGTGTCATCAGGGGCAAAGCTGCAAATGCCAAACAGCATGTATGATTCCTGGTCCCAACACATGAAACACTTTTGGGCCAAAGTAGTGGTTGTGTCCCATACCCACAGAGATGTGGTGAGGCTAACAGTGCTGGGTTAACCTAACATACTCCCGGCCATGTGCAGACAAGCACCACCCATGGGGGCTGACAATGCATACAGTATACAATGACATAAAAGCAGAAGTGGACATCACAAAGCATACACACATCTCGAAAATAGACACACTAATCAAAACAACCTGTGTAGACTGTAGGTGTCAGGTCACAAACTCCCATTCCATGCCAGAAATGGCACCTAACAACCAGGATGAATGTGCAGAATGATGTGATATGACTCACAGGGACAGCAGGGTAAATCACAAAAACAACATCCAGACAATGGCCCACAACAGCAATACCAATGCACTGGTGCAGATGCACAAACACAAACAGGCAACCTCACACTGAACATCTGACACAACATGTGTGTGTGTGTCTCAATATCCCCAGGCAACTACACAACACATGAGGGGGGCTGAAACACAGTGAGACAGATGTGAACACAGTGCCATACAAAAGTAACCCATCAATGGGCCCCCTTAGTGGGCAATCAGGCATTGTGAGATGAGAGAGAGCACGACGGGCACTGAACACAAACTAACACAGCAAGAGACTGACACACAACAGCACTACCCCCAGGGACCAGACATTGGGGTGACACAAGCATGCATTACACCTCCACTGTGCTGACAAAGGTAGATGTCGTACAAACTGAGAAACCCAGACATATGTCCTGTGCCACAAACGTACATCACACCTACACAAACACATATCACTCAGCATGGCCCGTCATCCATGGACAAACGGGAGCTAGGGGCACATCCATGCAAACATTTACATCAGTCCACCCTCAACACCACACACTCTGAACTGCACCAATGTGCATCTGTGAAGCCCACATGGACAGGTGACATTGCACATGCACCCATGACAAACACAGTAATGTTGGGAGGAACTAAGGTGCACAGAATCATCACACAAGGACAGTGTACAACCCTGGTGAATGACAGACATACTGCAAAGTATGCGGTACATGGCCATGACGTCAAAGCTCACGTAACCTGTGGAATACCTGCCACAGTCCCAGGACAATGCAGAAGCCAAGGAGAACCACAAGGCACACATGCTGACACCTGCAAACATTGCAGCCCTGAACCGGACAAGTGGGAGTAGTCACACACACATACACATGTCTCAAACACTGAAAGGTACCACCTAGGGACAACTACATGATTTTGCGAACAAACAAGGGCCTTGGGGACCCCTGACTGTGTCCCATCTGTGTCTGACAACATCATCACCACTCAGAACTGACAAATCCCAATGATGAAACACCAATTAACAGTAGTGTGTCATGCACCGACACATCTGGTAGCCCATGGCAAAGTTGTGGGATGAACACAGTACCACTCAGCAAGCATCAACAACAGGAGCATATCAAGGGAACACTGCCTGTGTATGAAAAGTGATGTGGACACATACACACATGCTCACACAACACACACCATGGGCCCAGGCAAAGTCACGGAACAACACGCTTACTTGAGGGAACTCAACTCCTGTGGAAGCTCAGCTGTGCCAAACATAGTCCCCGCAGGTCTCAGTCATGTCAGCAGAACACTTGGTCAGTCAGCCATCAGTTACCACACAATGAAGCCTCTGGTCACAACAGTCTGGGTACGGGAGTCTATCTTAAGTCATCTGCACATACTCAACACATATGTCCAGCAAGTTGCACAGAGGACCCAGTTGCTCCTACACCAATGATGTCCACACCTGTAGGTCCAGTGGAGATGCGCCCAAAGTCAGGGAAATAGACAAATTGGGCAATGGGAAGCACATCATATGTGCCTGTGTGCAAGCCACAGATGTGACCATGCAAATGAAATGTTCACAGAGATGTTCACAAATTGTTGATCATGACACACCCAGTTAGCTGCAAAGGATGAGATGGATACCGACCAGAATAGGATACATATCTCACGGACCACATGGAGTACCTCACATCAACACCTCAGTATTCAACATTTGAAATCCAGCATTACAACTGCAAGGTCATGGTAAACATCATCAACCTAATGTACAGCTAAATCAAATTCACAAGAATAAAGAAAAAATCTTTATTCAGTAGATGAAAAATTAAACGTCCGTTCAAAACAAAGGTCAATGGCCAGTCCATTATCAAATGACAAGAAGTGAACTTGAGTGACAACTGTCACACGTTGCTTGCCTGCACTGCTAAGGACAGGGTACATCCCCTCGGAGGGGCATACATGGGGGCAGGCCAGGCACCGCAGGGACAGGATCAGGGCACAGCAGAAGGAGGCAGTGAAGGGGTGGTGGATGCAGGAGAGTCACTGGCAACTGCAGTGGAGCTGTCTGAAGTAGTGAGTGCAGTCACAACTGTGGGGCACATGTCAGATGGGGTGGGTGCCAGCACAACTTTAGTGGGCAGGTCAGATGGAGTGGATTGGGTCCCCACTGCAGTGCCCAAGTCAGACTGGGTGGTCGTGGACTCCAATGCAGTGCCTAATTCATATAGGCGGAATGGGGTTCAGGTGAGGTCGGCAGGACAGTGGGGGGGGACGTGGTCCCCACATCAGTGGCACTAACTGTCTGACCAGGGGTGGAAGAGCAAGTGGTAGGGGGAGGGCCTCAGCATTTTGGGGATGGTGTATCTTTGGGTGGGAAAACCTGGGGCAGGGTGTGGCGGGGAAACCTCTGGAGTGGTGGCCTGGGAGATGGAGGACGGAGATTTCGCAAGTGGAGCTGCGGGGCGGGGGTGGGGTCTTGCTCTTCCGGCTCCGAGGGGACTTGCATTTGGGGGCCTCAGTCTGACTGCGCCTGGTGGAGGGTGTCCGGGTGTGAGGGGCACTCCCCTCTGTGTGTGCGGACTTCCTCTTCCCCTTATAAGATGGATCTGCTGGGTCAGTGGGGAAGAGGCCAAGGTCACAGAGGAAGAGCTTCTGTGGAGATGGGGTAGCAGGTGAGGTAAGGGGGATGGGAGGGAGAGGTATCGGAGGACTGCAGAGTGGGTGTGTCTGCAAACCATCCCCTGTGAGTGTGGTATCAGTCCCCTGCACTTGCTTGTGTGCACGTCTAGCCCTTGGTTTGGGTGTTTGTGTGCTGCCTGTGTCTGTGGGTTTGTGTGAATGTGCAGGTGTGTGTGTGCTTGGGACAGGTAGGGTGCTAGGAATCGTGGGTGGTGCAGGGGTAGGAGGGGTGCAGGACTGTTGGAGGAGGGACACTGCTGCCGTCAGGGAGAAGGCCACAGACTGATTAGTCCTCTGTAGGGCAGACATGCCCGATGAAATGCCCTCCATGAACGACACCAGTTGCGTCAACAGACTGGTCTGTGCATGGAGGACACTCAGCATTGATGTCTGCCCTACATGGATCTGTCTAAGTAAGTCCACAGACTCCTCACTCAGGGCAGCAGGGGACACGGGGCAGGGGGTGCGGTGCCTGGCACAAAGGAGACATGCTCCAGAACACGGGAGCCTCCACGGTCCTCTGGGATGGGAGCCGATGGGAGGGTGGTGATGGTGGTGGGGGGTGGTGGCGGGGACAGCCTCACTAGCTGGGGTTTGGTGGCTGCTGACACCTGCCTCCGCAAGGGAGTCATCCTCTGAGCGGCTGTGGCCCTGAGCTGGGGTGGATGGTGCTGAGGACTCCTCGGTGTGGCTCCACTCGCCCTCCATGCCTCAGGGTCCCCCGACTCCTCTCCTTCTGTCCCAGTCAGGCTCTGTGGCTCCTCCTGGTCCGTGGAGCTGTCCCCTCCTGTGGCCGTGGATGTATCTGGATAGAAATAGGAAGAAAGAGAACAACATCAGTCACCTGCACTGACTGCACACAGCACAGTGAGTACATCACATCACAGGGTAAGCCCTGGCATCATCAGCTGAACACTGCTCAAAGTGCTCACACTGTTTAGAATAAGCCAATTGGTAGTCTCACCATCAACCATGGCACACATATCCCTCCTGGACTTGCACCCATATGTCTGTTGCATGTTGGATGCTAATATTCCAATGTGCCAACCTGCACCACCCAAACATTTTTTGGGCATGCAAGTGGACATGTAGGAGTATGTCACTATACACACAGCACATCCCTTGCCACTGACTCAGTACAGGTGTCCGGATGAAGGGATGGCCAGAGACTCATTTCACATGCTTGTGATGCATGCCAGCAACACACACACTATGATGTTCCTATGTCTCGATAGTCAATGCCACAATGGGGTGCATGGAGCACACTTAAACACAATGCAGGATCACTCATAGCAAGTTAAATGCCATGGCACTGGCATGCCTGGAAAGTCAGTCAACACTGTCTCCTGTCACAGGGGCAGGGCATCCAGACAACAACAATATGCACTGTGTCACAATCATAGCTCAGGGGTAAAGCAAACTCTGCAGCTGACAAGTGCACTTGCCTATCCCCTGCAAACAACATATCCCAGACCCAGAAGATCCCTCATCATACAAATCAGACATATGAGTCTCTGCGAACACAACTCCCTGTGCATCAGCACATCACAGTCTGCTGTGCATGTAACCCAGCTGCCTGAGGTGCACAGTTGCATACACCATTGTGCGCTGTCAAATGATCACACACCTATATGTCCCACAGGTGTTGTCTCTAATAGTCACATCTCAGATGTTCTGCTGACCCTCAAACTCATGGACATCCCAGTTGTACATAACAGGAAGCCACACCACAATGACACAGAGGCAAACACCTGAAGGCACATGTCACTAAGCACAACCTGTAAGTTGATACACAGGATTTGGATTACAGAGTGTTTCTAAATGCCCTTGAGTAGGCATGACTGCCAAGGTGTACGTGAAACAGTGTGTGGCCCTGGACAAGTGTCAGGTGGCTAAGCAAGTGTGACATACTTTATATACGTACTCCTGAGGCCCACAAATTGGAGTCCCCTACAGCATGGGATTGTTTGAAATACCCCAGCCACATGTGGCGACTCAGACCAGCAATTGGAACACATATCAAGGGAACACACAGATCACATGTCAGATCTCAGGCATTGGGTAAACAATTGACCCACCCATGAAACACACAACGGGAACAGATGCTGCCCGGAAGCTGAAGCATAGCTGACTGCAGGGACACAGTGCCCAAGTGACATAAGCAACAGACTGTAGGGGCCACACCTGTGGATCAGATGCGGAGGGTGCATCACACAATTGAGGGACCTGAGTATTGGACTACAAGACCTACATAATGTGGAAGTGTGACCAGGCCAAAAGACTGCAATTAGCATGTCAGACATAGTACACAGATTAGGCATGGGCTTACACCCTCCTTGCTGCTCTCTGGCCTTCAGCTGCCTATCCAGGTCCAGGAAGACCACTGCCAGTATCCGGAGCATGTGGGGGGTCAGGGTCCGGTGTCCGCCCCTCCTGCGAGGAGGCGTCAGCTTCAGCTGGACCCCTGCGATCCTCCGGGTCCAGCCCCGAAGGTCCTGCCACCTCTTCTGGCAGTTGCGGATCCGGTGCTTGTAGACCCCCACCGAACTAACTGCCCAGGCGATGGTCAGCCATATCTCCTGCTTCTGGTGGGCATCAACCTGTGAGGATGACAAAGTTAAAAGCACATTAACACACATGCACCATATTTGTGCTGCACACATTTGGATATACATGTCATCATCACAAAGGGAAATGAGTGACACAGGTAGTGCACCCATGAAAAAGGACAAATGACCTGCATGTCTGACATGTTAACAATGCCTGGGAAGTCTAAGCTTGCATAAATGCACTTTAGCTGCAAAACACCTGTTCATTACATGTACCTACACACTTTGGGGGATGAAAGTACTCAGTGAGTATGCTTGCCACTGGTGTACACACTGCTAGTGTAACGATCTGGGCCCCCCCTTTCTCCGCCCGGATGCCGCAGCTTAAGGTAGGGGTCCCGCAGGGCTCCATACTGAGTCCTTCCCTCTTTAATATCTTCCTTACACCTCTTGCGGCACGGGTGGAGGAGCTAGGGGCCCAGATCATATCCTATGCGGATGACACACAGCTCCTGTTCACTTGTGACAGGGGCTGTGACTTCGATGGAGCAGCCATTCGGAAGTGTTTGGAGTTTGTGTTTGACTGGTTTGGGAAAAATGGCCTCAAATGCAACTCCGACAAATCCGAGATATTGTTCTTTGGCTGTCCTGCAGACCCACGTTGGAAGCTATGGTGGCCTTCGGCCATGTCTCCCCCTGCCAGCGATTCGGTTACAGCGAAGAACCTGGGTATGATGGTCGATAACATTCTTTCCTTTAAAACCCAGGTTGCCGGCTTGACTGGGAAGTGCTTTGCCATCTTAAGGATGTTGCGCAAGTTTCTGCCCTATTTATCTTTGGAGCATAAGAAAATTACGGTGCAAGCATTAATTGGCTCGCGCCTAGACTACGCCAACATCCTTTACTTAGGTCTTCCTGAGTATCTGCTGACTCGTCTGCAGATAGTTCAAAATTCTGCAGCCAGGGCAATCTTCGGTTTAACTAGAAGATCTAGGGCCAGCAATCTCCTTGTCTCTCTGCATTGGTTGCCGATTCGTAAGCGTATCTTCTTCAAGACCCTAATTACAGCTTTTAGGGCGCTTCATAATTTCGGCGCTGAATATCTGCAGAGAAGGGTCAATTTCTATCTTCCATCTAGACCTCTGAGATCTGCTGCCCAGGCCAAGGCTATTGTTCCAACAGTGAAGCGTGCTCGCTGTGGAGGTCGCTCCTTTAGTTACCTTGCACCCCGCCTCTGGAACACATTGCCCTTGACGTTGCGGGTGTGCACCAATCTCTCGGTTTTTAGGAAAGGACTTAAAACCTATCTGTTTGCTTTGTAATGCTGTTATGGTTAATTCTGGTTATGTTTTCTGCTATGGCTGTTTGTTTGCTGCTGGTATTTGGTGTGATGATCTTTAGCGCCGGGACGCTCTTTGGAGCAGCTGAGCGCTCTACAAAACAAACAGTAACATAACATAACATAACATAACTAGTACTGCTAGTCAGACAACATGCACAATTAGGAAGGCAGTGGACTGCACACTCACCTGTTCCCCTGGTTTCCCATACAGCTTGCTGTACTGTGGAAGGAGCCCGTTCAGCAGGGTCTGGTTCTCCTCCTTAGTGAAGGCTGGGGCCCTCTGCAGAGTACGTGCCATAGCAGTAGCTAGAGGATGCAGGGACAGCAGCAGTGGTAGTAGGGATGTGGTCCAGTAGCATGTAGTGCAGGCAAGTGAGCTCCCTGGGGTCCAGCCAGCCTTATATCTCTGCTGCAGAGGCAGACTTTGAAAATACACATGCACCCGTCTCCATACGATTCAATGGCCAAGGCATACACCTGTCTCGGAACATGCCTGCCCGACGTGCATGCATGATAGTCACCCTCGTCGGACCACATTACAGTCAATGGCAAAGCGTATGCACAGCTCGGTCATGAACCATGCAATGCGTAAGCATTGTCACAAGCGTCGGACATCATTGCCGTCAATGGCAAAGCGTACGCACGGCTCGGTCATGAACCGTTCAATGCGTACGCATTGTCACCCGCGTCGGAGCTCATTGCAGTCAATGGCAAAGCGTACGCACGGCTCGGTCATGAACCGTGCAATGCGTATGCATTGTCACCCGCATCGGACCTCATTGCAGTCAATGGCAAAGCATACGCACGGCTCGGTCATGAACCGTGCAATGCGTACGTATTGTCACCCGCGTCGGAGCTCATTGCAGTCAATGGCAAAGCGTACGCACGGCTCGGTCATGAACCGTGCAATGCATATGCATTGTCACCCGCGTCGGACCTCATTGGTGTGACTATTTGACGGCTTCAACACACAATTACTTGACAGGGCCACATGTGCACACCTACCACACTACAGCATTGGCCACACAGTGTCCCATGGCATGTAAGGCTGCATTCCCTGTGTGCTCGGAGAGGGCAACATTTGGTTTGTTATGTGGCACTTTTGTTCAGCCACTCCCAGGCTATGCACGTGTTCATGGGGGCAGAATCCTTTGTGTGTTGTGCACATTACCACTGTGATGTGCAACTGTACAGTTATGGGCATGAGTCATGGACACAGTTGCAGGTTGGATATGTTTAGTCCTGGGGGTGATGGCATGTACCTCACAGTGAGACCTGTAGCCACAATTCTGATGTGCACCCACAGTCTGTGTGCATGTTGTGTCTTAGATGTGGATGATCGGATATGCCCAATGGGAGACAGTCTCCACATCCATGTGGTGTGTGCAACAACTTTGATGGTGTGTGTGTCTCTAAGAGACATACATGTAGGGCCTGCAGCGACAACAGTGGCCACTACCTGTGTACGTGATACGCCATGTCATGCCAGTGTCGATGTGGCAATACGGGGACCCTCGGTATCCGCATGGCAAAGCTCTGTGATGCCTGGGACGCATCAGGCCTTACTTGTATGTATGTATGTATGTATGTATGTATGTATCGCATATGTGTATAGCGCAAAACTGTCACCCAAAGGGTATCCTGGCGCTTTGACTTTTTACCAATAACATGCGATATTACAATATCCAGACAGTTTAATCTAACCTAGGAAAAAGATAAGTTTTTAATCCTTTCCTAAAAGAGGAAAGATCCCCCATACTTCTAAGCAACAGGGGTAGGGAGTTCCAACATTTGGCTGCCGCAAATCTAAAGGACCGTCCGCCCATCCGGGCCCTCAAGACCTTCGGAACCACCAATAAATAAGCTGACAATGAACGGAGAGAGCGTGCGGGTACATACCACGCAAACATTTTCTGCAGCAGAACAGGCCCTTGCCCGTGAAGCGCTTTAAACACCAAGCACAGTGCTTTAAAAACAATCCGCTGCGAGATAGGCAACCAATGGAGATCCACCAGCGCCGTGCTGGAAGAATCAGAACACCGTCGAGAGAGGGACATCTTAGCAGCCATGTTCTGCACTCGTTGCAGTTTACCCACCAAATTTGCGGGTGCTCCTAACAGCAATGCGTTGCAATAATCCAACCTGCTCAATATAATGCCACGCACCACCTCTGGCCGAACATGGACCGGTAGCAACGGAAGAATTTTCCATAACATGCGAAGCAGCGCCATGCAAGTGGCCACAGTCTTGTTTACAAAAACATCTAACTGAAGATTGGGCCCGAACATCACACCCAGGTTCCGAACGGAACCTGCTGCCAGGGGAGCATCCTGGAAAGCGGTAGACCATAAATCAGATGGCAACGGACGAGAAACGCGATCCATCGAGCAATGCAGTACCTCTGTTTTGGAGCTATTAAATTGCAGGGAGTTTTGCCTCAACCAGTCTGCGGTTGCTGCCATGCAACAATGGAAAATCTCCAGAGGCACCGCATCCTTACCCTCGATAGAAAAAATAAGCTGCGTGTCGTCGGCGTAATTAATGACCGCAATGCCAAATGATTTAATCAAGTTCACCAAAGGCCGAAGATAAAGATTGAACAAAATAGGGCTGATGGCAGACCCTTGTGGGACACCCTGCCCGACCACCTTGATGTCAGACTGAAACGGTGGCAAGGCTACCACCTGACGTCTATCCCCCAAATAAGAGACCAGCCATTCACGGGCCAGACCCGTCACCCCGATTTCCTCAAGTCTTTTGACCAGGATGGCATGGTTGACCGTATCGAACGCGGCCGACATGTCGAGCAGCACTAAAAAGGCTGCCCGTACAGTTTCGACTCGCGAACGAAGGTCATCCAGAACGGTCACCAAGGCGGACTCAGTACCGTGAGCTGGTCTAAAGCCAAACTGGGTCACGTCCAAACTGACATTATTCTCCATAAAATCGGACAGATGTTTAGTGACCAGTTTCTCCAGATTCTTAATGGGAAAAGGGAGCAGCGATATAGGTCTATAATTCGCTGGACAGGTGGGATCCAATGTCTCTTTCTTCAGCAATGGGGAAACCACCGCAAGTTTCCAACTCTCCGGAACTCGAGCCGTGGTGAGGGACTGGCAAATGATAGCGTACAACGGAGGGAAAAGCTCCGCCTGGAACAGTTTCCAATATTTATGTGGCAATGGGTCCCGGGGGGAGCCGGAGGATACACTGTTGGCCAAAACACAGAAATCCTCAAAGGACGGAGGTGGAAAACTGTCCAGCCGTGCCTGCCTGCAATCTACCTGTACGGTCTCTAAGTCGGTCACCGGCACGAGGGCAGGCGCAGGATAATAAACAGGCATGGTCGGCGGAGCAAGCTTGCTCAAAATCAGGGCGATCTTATCTTCAAAAGCCTGCGCCAGGGAATTACACAAAGCCTGAGAGGCTGGGATGTTGTTGGCAGCACAGGCTGGTCGAGAGAGGTCTCTAAAGATCTTAAATAAGGTCTGTGATTTGTTCGCTGCTTGTAATAGCGACTCCTCAAGAAATCTTGCTTTGGCACCCTTAATCTGCATCTTGTAATCCGTCAGTGCCTGTTTAAAGAGGACTTTATCCGGCTCTAGGTATTGTTTTCTCCAGGTCCGCTCTGCCCGCCTGCACCGGAGTTTCAGCTGCATCAACTCAGCTGTAAACCAAGGCATGGCGATTTTGGATCTGTCCCTAATTTTCCGCAAGGGGGCCAATACCTCCAAAGAGTCTAGGATTTTCTGACTAAGAGAGTCATAGCTCTCCTCCACACTGTCTCCTAGAAGGGTACCCCCTCCCAGCAATGACGGCAGGCAAGATTGTTTCAATAGCCTCGACCACTGCCTGCCAATCTTAGTCATGGTACCAGTGCTTCCACCCCTAGATGTCTCCATAGGGAGTGCGATGGAAAAATGAACTAGAGCATGATCCGTCCAGCACTGAGGAAGGATGTCTCGAACAGAAACCTGCCTGGCATCTGCAAAGATCAGATCCAGAACATGGCCCTTGATGTGAGTCTGCGAGGACACCTGCTGCTGCAGATAAATATTGCTGCAGGCCTGAACCAGGTCCGAAAAGGCAGACCCTGTAGGCCCGTCTGGCCGCAAGTTAAAGTCTCCCAAAATCAGGATCCTGGCATGAGTATTGAAAAGATCATAGATGGTATCGATTAGCTCATGTACTGCTGACAGAGTACTGGCAGGGGGTCGATAACACAACAACCCCGAGTAGAGAGTGCCTCCCTGTCCTTTCAAGGAAAAGCCCAACACCTCACAGCCAGAAATACTCCTAGTCTCAAGCTGGGAAAAATCAAGGGACTCCCTATAGATAAGGTTCACCCCGCCTCCTCTGGCTTCCACCCGCGGTTTATGCTTAATCTTAAATCCAGGAGGGCAGGCCAAGCCCAGTTCCACTGCACTGTCCGCTCTAGTCCATGTTTCTGTCATGAAAAGAACGTCTACCTCACAGGACTCTATGAGCAGCGCAATTTCCATGTGATGTTTGCTAAGAGATCTAACATTAAGCAAACCACAGGACAGGGACTGCTTCTGCCTAGCAGTGGAAAAAGGCTGGCGGCGTGATGATGTGCTTGGGTCGAGGCTTAATAGCATGTCTCTGGAATAAGTTAACCCAGTATAAGAAGAAGAGGCAGCATCCCCAGCGCCCGTCGCGACCTGTGCGCAAACGGGCGCAAACGGGCTTACCTCTGGCGCACCTCTGGTGCGCTGCCGAAGCGCTCGCTGCGCGCCCATGCTGCGCGCTTGTACACACATCTCCTTATATACTCAGATAGTAGACCGCACGGGAGTCCTGTGAGGAAGACCTCTGGACCCGCAAAAGATGGCACCTGAAAACGGGCCGATCCAGGGAACCTCACCCAAGATGGCGGCCGGGACGCCGCGTACGCTTTCGAAATAGCCCCCCAAAGTCTACCTAATTCCCGCAAAATGCGGGTGGGTTTTAAATTTTTTATAGTGCAAGTCAGAACTGACTAAGTGCCCCCAAATAACCGACTGCAGATGCGCCTAACGCCGAAGTGGCAGCGCGAGTGATAGGACGTTTAAAAATGTAAATAAACTGTGTTACGTGTTTGTAACGTCGCAGCAGTACATAGGTAGGGTGACACAGCCCAATGATTGGCCATTGCACTACATGAGACTTATGTGGACATGTGGAATTGAGATGTGAGGTGATGGTCATGTAGGTGACCTATGTGTCCATGCCCAACAGCACACACCTCAGTCCATTGTGTAATGTCATGATGTATCATGTGATATTTAGCCTGGTCATGGCAACATGGGTGGATGAACCGACAATCTTCCTTTGTGCAACTCTGTACTGCAGGGCACCAGCTGTCCATCAACCGTTCCCGGACCTTGAAACCATGCACTAACGCGACTGCATCCGATGGTTCCGCTTCACCAGGCCACTGATTGAGGAGTTAACAGAACAGTTGGCGCCACATCTGCTACCTGGCTGGACATACCCTACAGCACTGACCCCAGAGGTGAAGGTGATGGCAGCCCTGCACTTCTTTGCTACTCGTGCCTTCCACTACACTGTGGCTACTGCTGGTGGTATGTCGCAAACTATGTTTAGTCGTGTGCTACACGATGTCTTGGATGGGATGTTGCATTTCCTTGACCTGTACATCAAGTTCCCTAGCCCAGCTCAACTCCCTGAAATAAAGGATGCCTTTTATACACTGGGGAGGATGCCGAACATCATTGGATCTATTGATGGGACACATGTGGCCCTGATACCACCACAGGCACATGAGCAGGCATACCGGAACAGGAAACACTTCCACTCAATCAATGCTCTGGTGGTATGTCTTGCAGACATGTGTACCACACATGTGTGTGCACGTTTCCCCGGTTCTGTGCTAGATGCCTACATAATGAGGAGTAGTCGCATTGCAACACTGATGTCACAGATGCCAGACCAACATGCCTGTCTTGTCGTTGTGTACTGACTGTTTACCATCGTGTGTGTTTGGCAATGTTGTATTCCGCACTCCTACAAAACTCAGCTAATTGTTCAATTATTTGTGTGTAGGTGACTCCGGATACCCCAACATGCCATGGTTGCTGACACCCCTCAGGAACCCTGTGACACCAGCCGAGATGCGCTACAATGAGGCACATGGTCGGAGCAGGAGGGTGATTGAGCGGACATTTGGCCTCCTGAAAAGCCACTTTTGCTGCCTGGACAAGACCGGAGGGGGCCTCCCATATGACCCTGCAAAGGTGTACAAAATTATCCTTGTATGCTGCATGCTAGACAACATGGCAGTGCGGAAGAAGGTGCCTCTTATCCAGGATGACGATGACCAACCTCCACCACCTGTGGAGGATCCCGGCCTGGGCCACGATGCCAGTGATGATGAAGATGAGGGTGACGTCCGCACACAGCTCATCAACAACTTCTTCACCTGAATGTGAGTTTACAGGGTTGTTATGTCAATGTATGGAGTTAGCCCGAAATGTGTTGTGGCTGCTTGGTTGCTGTCTGAGTGTGTCTGTGTGCCACTTGACTGGATGCATGCAGTGATGTGTCCATTCAGGTGGTGTGTACTCCACAATAGGGTAGTACTGCTAACTTGTTTCTGTGTAGGTTTCTTGTGACATGTTTTGTGCATGTTTATTGCATTTCTCTCCTGTTCTGCTGTGCTTTTGACTGTTTCTTGTGTCTGTCCTTCCCAGGTTACTTTGCCTGTTGTTTGGTCAACACTGACCCCCAACACCCAGAATCCAACATCATTGTGGAAGTAGTCAATTGCCATCAAGTGATGTGCCACACACCCCTGGACTTCAATTCTCAGACACTCTGTGAACGTGTGTCCACCGTAACGTACAATTGCCTTACAACTATTTTAGAATAAACATTTTGCTGATGTGTAATGAACCTGTGCTATGCTTTGTTAGGTGCGTTGTCTGTCTTCCCACATCCGAGTGACATTTGCTTACCTCACCTGTGGACTTGTTACCACTGACTGTGGATAGGTATTGTGTCTGTGCATACCAATGTGTTTCAGGTCAACATCATTGTGTGGGATGAGTAACATGGCCATGGTGAATATGTGTTGTGTTGCCATAGTGGTGTGTCTCCCTCACATGTGTCACATCACCATGACTCACCTAACGGTGGTCACATTGTTGTAGTATTTGTCAAGCACTGTGTTGTTTAGCAGATCAACATCTCCATGACACATGACAAGTTGGAATCACAACATAGCAAAGTATGGTGTACTGGTGAGTTTATTTTCGAACATGTGTGAGGAAAGTGCACAGGATGGTTGGTGCTGTACATTGGGTTTTATATCCAACACAGTTGAGTTGGGAGTGTTGGTAGATGAAATGTCCAGAGTAAAGTCCACAGTCATCTGCTACATTGGGCCAACATGAACCCTCCATGTCATGTGGACGAGTTGTGTGCGATTGGATAAGGTGAACAGGTTGCGCACAAAGAACATTGTCCAGAACAGGTTTAGAGGCCCTGGGGATGTGCTGGGACATCTGCATCTCACATGTCTTTCTTCGGACGACCCCTCTTCTTCTTGGGTGGGGGATCCTCAGGTGCAGGCCTCTGCGGTGCAGGGGACTCTCCACCAGAGTTGTCCTCCTCCCTCCCTGTGGCACTGGCAGATGGTGTGGCAACAGATGTTGTGGCCACACAGGGAGGTGTGGGCATGTTTGTGGTGATCTGGCGGAGGCATTGGAGTATGTCCCGATGCACCGCAGTAAAGGCATCCCACTTTGCCTCCATGCAGGCATGGTGGGCAGCCTGCTCCTGTTGTATGTCCTTGAGGATCCCCACTACCTGGCCAAATCCTCCGGTGCTATCCTGGTATGCATCAATAATCCATGCCAGTTGGGGGTCATCATGCAGTCCAGACCCCTCTGCAAGGCGCGCCCTCTGCCTCCCACCCCTCCCAGCACCCCTATCCACATGGGCAGGACCAGCGGCAGCACACACAGGTGACACTGGGACCCCTTGGGTGGTGTTGCTGGTGGTGTTAGCTGCTGCTTCCGAGGGGTCCAGTGTCCCTGTGCTGTGGGTGTTCTGTGGCCATGGTCTGTCCGTGTTGGCGGGGGTGCCCTGTCTGTTTCCAGATGCTGGAGGCGTGGGTACAGGGGGTGCTGATGTTGGTGCTGCTGGTGCTGCATGATGACTCACACCGGAGGTGCCAGGTTGTTCTTCGTCAAACCAGAGAGCTGAGTGTCCACCAGAGTCTGGGACTGGAAATCCTCTTCATTTGGTGCTGTGTCCCCAGCACCACCTGTGTTTGGAAGAGACACACAATGTAAGTTATGTTTCTACAGGCATCAATGGTTCACAAACATGACATTTTCTACTGTACGAACGGATGCCTGCCTGTATACTGCTTTGGTCCCGGTTCTCACGGACAGAGATTGATATTGTTGTTGCCCAGTTCCCAGCATGGCCTTGTGCTCCCCACAACAGAGCCCAGTGTCAGACATCTAGACAGTCCCTTCCCACTCCCTGTGAGGTGAGCATGGTTCAGTGTGAGCTTGCTGGGCCATGTGGGTGACTGGGGGTTGTCTGTGACTGCAACTCCCATCATGCTCCTGGCTACACCCCCCTACCCAGCATGCCCATACTTCCTACCTCTTGACTCTGTTTCCCTGTGAGGGTGTGTGACAGCATTGGCAAGATGGCTGACTGTGAAGCCCTGGTGTTTGTTGTTGCCCAGTTCCCAGCATGGCCTTGTGCTCCCCACAACAGAGCCCAGTGTCAGACATCTTGACAGTCCCTTCCCACTCCCTGTGAGGTGAGCATGGTTCAGTGTGAGCTTGCTGGGCCATGCGGGTGGATGGGGATTGTCTGTGACTGCAACTCCCATCATGGTCTTGGCTACACCCCCTTTCCCAGCATGCCCATACTTCCTTCCTCTTGACTCTGCTTCCCTGTGAGGGTGTGTGACAGCATTGGCAAGATGGCTGACTGTGAAGCCCTGGTGTTTGTTGTTGCCCAGTTCCTAGCATGGCCTTGTGCTCCCCACAACAGAGCCCAGTGTCAGACATCTTGACAGTCCCTTCCCACTCCCTGTGAGGTGAGCATGGTTCAGTGTGAGCTTGCTGGGCCATGCGGGTGGGTGGGGATTGTCTGTGACTGCAACTCCCATCATGGTCTTGGCTACACCCCCTTTCCCAGCATGCCCATACTTCCTTCCTCTTGACTCTGCTTCCCTGTGAGGGGGTGTGACAGCAATGGCAAGATGGCTGACTGTGAAATCCTGGTGTTTGTTTGGCTACAAGTCTAAAGAGAGCCCCTGTGCTTCACACAGCATCACCCAGTATGGGGTATCTTTTGCTGATATTTCACTGAGGTGTGGGTCAACGCATTCTACCCGGTGAGTTGTGTGGAGTTTGTGTTGGGGGGGTGTCTCCACATGCTGGTACGTATGGTCAGAGGTGTCAGTCCTCCTTCCCACCCGGCCACACATCCCACCATGAAACGTGTTTCCATTGGAGGGTGTGCAAGTTGTCTTTCAGGATGTCAGTCAGTGGTGGCCTGCTTCTGATTTGCACACAACCCCAAGCAGGGCCTTCTGCTCCCCACAGCAGGACCCTGTCAGTGTCAGCTATCTTGTCAGTCATTTTCCACTCCCTGTGATGTGGGCATGATTCAGAGAGGTCTTGATGGGGCAATTTTGAGGGTGAGCATTATCTGTGACTACAGGCCCCATCATGCTTCTGGATACACTCACTTCACCTGCATACCCACTATTCCTTCCTGGCAGTCAGCTGCACTGTGAGGTAGTGTGTTTGTGTTGGCAAACTGTGTGACAGTGTGTATTTGGCTTTGTGCCACTGGCTTGCTCTATTTGTTGTTAGGTTTGTACATGTCATTAAACAGTTCCAAGTCACTATGAGATAGCAGGTATTGTGTTTGTCTGACTAGCATACACATCTTGGGATGATTATCTATTGTTTACTGTGGCTTTGCTTACGGTGCATGGTTTCACTGTCCCCTTGCCACACAATATTGAGCATGTTGGTTGTGTACTCACCAGGCTCTGGTATGTCTGTTAGACCATGGACGCTCTCTGGTGGTAGGATGTCCCGCACCTTCTCCTCCCAGGTCCTGAAGTATACTGGTTTGGCAGGAGGGCCACCGCCAGTGCGCTGACTCAAGGCGTGATCTTTCTCGATGAGTTTCTTGACCCTCCGGCGCACGTCATACCACCTGTTCTGGATATCGTCCTTTGTGTGCAACGTTGGTGTTTGTGCGTTCACCTTGTCCACAATCCTCGCCCACATCTTTGTTTTCTGTGAAATGGGGGTCCTTTGAACCAATGTACCAAACAAATGTGGCTCTACTCTGATGATCTCGTCTACCAGCACTTCTAACTCATCATCTGTGAACTTTGGATTCTTCTTTGGGGGCATGGTGATGGGTGGTGGTGGTGAGAGATGTGTGTATGAGGGTGCAAGTGAGGGTGGGTTAGTGTTGGTTTAGCTAGCTGTATGTGTGAGTGCTTTTGGTGAGGTGCTAATGGTGTGTGAGTTGTGTGATGGGTGAGTTGTGAGTGTGTCTGTGGTTGCTGTGTGATGGTGTTTGCTGCTGGCTGTGTCTCCTATTTGCAAAGGATCATGGTAGTGATTGATGACCTTTATATAGGTGCAGTTGTGGGTGTGTCTTTGTCCCAGTTTTTTGGGGGGGATATTTATTGGTTTGTCATTGCTTGTTTGGTCCTTTTTTTGTCTTTTTTCCTTTGGGTTTTCTAGGCATGAAGGAGACGTTCTTCTGACCGAGACGGACACTGATGTTGGCTCGTGCGGGCTGCTCTGCCTCGTTCACGCTGACTTTCTTCTGTGTTTCATACGCGTCGGTCGCAGAGATCTCTATTACTTGTGGGGACTGTTTTCTGTGCGTGTCGGTCATGCGGCTTGGGCTCCATGTGAGTCGGTCTGTGTTTACACGCATTGCATTGTACTGCATGGATTGGACATCGCGGGTACATGTCGGTCGGGTTCATTCCGGGTTTGTGTCGGTCGGTGCAACTCGCGTCGGTTTTCAGGCCGGATCACTATTTTCCCTACGGCTCGGTCGTACGGCTTGTATTCTGTACGTGTCGGTTGTAATTCACACGTGTTGCATCGTACTGCACGGGTCGTACGGCGCCGGTCCGTGTCGGTCGGTCTCCGGTCCGGGTCCGTGTCGGTCGGTACGTTTTGCGGCCGGAATCGGAATCGGCCCCTTAGTGTACAGTTTACTCCCTGATAAGCAACCCTCAACATACACTGAATTTTTATATGTGGCAAAAGCTAAAACCTTGAACAAAAGTCCTAGAAAAGTATTAATTGACTTTCAATTACCCATGATTAACACCATCACCAACATGTATCCAGAAACACAAATTCAATGAGGTTTTTTTTAACTTTTCACAGGAATTTGGCGAAAAATTCAAAAAACATCCTTAGTTGAGGATTACATATCAGACAGTAAACTGCAATTCGAGTTTAAAAAACTAACAACCCTTTGCTTTTGTCATTACAGAATCTGACTATTTTTCAACAAACCATGAAATATTGGCACCCCTACTAAATTATTTTGAGGACACATGGATTGGCCATCTAAACAGGTCAGGTCACAGGATTTCATGTGGAGTGGGGGAACTGCTACACGACTTGCTTAGAGGGAGGAGCAAAAACAGACAATGCCATAGAGGGTGGCATAACTCCTTCAACAAATCTATGGGAAAAACCTCAACCAAACTTGTATAATTTTTTGGAAATTTTGAAGAAGGAGCAAAGTTTCTAAGAAATGAGAATAGTACAATCATTGACTGGTAGTCTGAAACCCACGAATTTCTAAAAGAACAAAGGGATGTCCGAGTGACTATTGGGTCAAATTTAACAATTTGCATTGATAGTGGCTTCAGACTTCCTGGACAATATTGCACACATCCTACATTTCTAATCAACACTAACCCCTATTCAACCTTACTTGCCTGTTTTAAAAAATCATTTTTACAAATCTAATTGGCTTTTTTCAAAATTTCATTTAAATTTAAAATAAAAGTCAGATTCCCTACCTTAAGTTGTCTTCTTTCTTCAGCCCTTGGACTTACGTAAAACCCACATTTCATGAAGAGTCTTGTGCAGTCCGTAAATCCAGAGAAAGTAATCCAAACACCATGTTGAAATCCATAACTCAAGTCAAACTTTCAAAAATAGACCACAGTTTGGCAAAGCCTTGTTGTTCAGCAAAATTAGTGGTGCAAAGAATACTGTGACCAGCTAAAAGAAACGTTTCCCCCAAAATCCCGAAAAAAGTAACGTTTTTGGGCAAAAATCGCAACAAGTAATCCACCGATGCAATCCTCTATCCACAGTAATAAACCATTTCATTAAAAATCTAAATAGCAATACTTCTAAATAGTCCAAACAATCGATTCTGCTATCCATGCTATCTGTGTTCTTGAACCTTTTAATCTATATCAAAACATTTGATTAGGTGATACTTAAAAAAAATAATGACGCTTTAAAAATATTTACAAACGATTGCTGTCTTCACACTTTGGTTTAAAAAAATAAATACAGCCTTCTTTTAAAAAATAATTATAAAAGCAAAAGTGTCAAGAAAGCTATCAACCCAACGTGGGCCTACAACTGCTACCTGCGTAGGAATGAAAATGTGGGTTAATACATTCAAAACATACAAAATAATACTATCCTATTTCAAACTACCTCCTTCCTCTCTCCTTACAATTAACTTAGCCACGTACAAACTATTTACATTTTTTTTATATTGCCTTACCTGAGCGCAGCTCTTCCTTCCATCCGATCTTGACTGCGACGCTCCATCAACTGTAGAAAGTTACGTTCAACCGGCAACGTCATCTGTGTTAGTAAAAATGAAAAAAGGGCATTTTCTCCCATTGATTTCAATGGAAAACCATGGGAAAACCTACAAAACCTTAAAAAAAAATTGTTAGAATACAGAACAGTTGCAATGTTGATTTTTTAAAATTAATAAAAAATTTAATTTATTTTTATATTATTTTTTACATTTAAATTGACTTTTATATTTTTAATAAAATAAATACAATTTAAAAGAATGCATTTTGTGTTGTCTTTTTATTTTATATCTATATTTTGTATTTTTATTACTCTTAAATAATTAACTACATATACTCTGACTTAAAAATGTTTACCTTTTAATTATTGTTTTATTAACTATTTTATTCATTTTAATTCTTTAAATTTTTATTTAAAAATGTATTATAAATGAATGCCCAAGCATTAAAATTCATACCTGGGTATTAATACACTCCCCCAACAATGTGCCCTGATTCCCATGCATCCCGTCCCAGGGGATAGATGTTAAACTCTTCCATTATGTTTACATTTTTATAAATGAAGATAAAAATAACATTGTTATAGAATTATAACAGTATAAATTAATACTCAGATATTAATTTTATTACCAACTTTTAATGCACTACCCCACCCAAAACCCCTGTTTCCCTTTCATCCTGTCCCAGAGGTTGGTTGTGAAATCTAATTAAAAAAATGAAAATATTTTTTGAATTTAATAAATATTTTTAGATTATTTAATTTTAAAATTAGTCAAGTTTAAAAAAATGATACACAAGTATTATAATGAATACCTGAGTATTAATACACTCCCCCACCCATAAACCCTGATACCCAAGCATCCCATCCTAGGGGTAAGTGACAATCCTTTAAAAAAATATATTTATGTTAAAAATTGTAATATTTGTACAAAAAACTTTAAAAAAAAATCTATTAACAGTACAAAATAAATACACAAGTATTAAAATTAATACCTGAGTATTAGTACGCTACCCCACCCAAACCCCTGTTTCCTTAGCATCCCGTCCCAGGGAATGGGTGTCAAACTCAAAAATATTTAATTTTAAATTAATAAAAAAAGAATATATAAATTAGTATTGAAAATACTAATAATATTAAAAATAAATACTTAATAAGTAAATCTAGTACCTGGGTATTATAACACTACCCCACACAAAACCCCTGTTTCCCTAACATCCCATCTCAGGGGTTGGTTGTCAATCGCTCTTAAAAATATATGTTTCTTTTAAATAAGATAAATATTATGTTAAAAATACTCTATTGTTGTAACAAAATTCATACCCAGGTATTAAAATGAATACCTGGAAATTAAAAAACACCACCCAAACCAAAAATTGAAGACTAAAAAGTTTTAAAAAAATAAATAAAAAACTTACCTTAAATATGTGTTGTAATGGCATGCAGCGCAAAGACATTTGCTTTGTAATGGCATGCGTTGTAATTGCACTTGTGATGTAATGCCCACATTGTAAAGGCATTACGATGTAATGCCTGCATTGTAATAGATATCTCCCACTGTATCCACTCTTTTGGCTTACAGCTCACCCACCGCCTTTGGTTGATAACTTTGATTGTCCATTGTAAATCCTTGCTTTATGTAGTTATTTGTTGTTAGATGTCTGTCCTTTTCATGTGTTGCTGCTCTCCATGGAGCAGCACTGTATTATTTGAAGCCTTTCTCCTCTCCGTATTTGTGTTTATTTGTGCGCACTATTTTTTGGGGTTTTTGGTTCGTGTTTCATGAAGATTCCCTTTTCATTCACTGCCGTGTCGGTAAAGCTTTAATTCGTTTGTCGTGTGTTGTTTATGTTTTTGGCAATACAGTAATTCTTATTTTCCCCTTTAGACCAAAACACGCCTATCCTACTGGTGTTCTTTTATTTTTTATTTGGAATTGTAATTACATTAGCTATGGGTTTATTGAATCAGCATTGTTTTCTGCTGTGTCTATAAATCTCTAGTTTTTTTGCTGTTGCCTCTCAGTGTTCTTTAGTTTGCATTTTAATATAGATATAGACAGAAATTAAGCCGCTTGGAAGGCTCTGAGGGCTAATTGGAGTAAACTGAACCCTGATATTTTATTGTACAATCTCAAGTTTTTGGCAGCCATGTACTGAAAATGAAATGCACGTAATGTGTAAAATACTGCGCTTTCTACCTGTTCACTGCAATTGCCTAATTCTTTTTTTCATGTACATATGTAGCGGCACATAGCACGTCTAAACCTGAAAGATTGTGGTTACAGGCTAAAATGCACCTCCTACTGTGAATGCATATTGAATGCATATTGCTACATGGCATAAATACATGCCAATCTACTGATGCATGTTGTAAAAATATATATATATATCTCTGTGCATGCATAGTGTTTAGATATGCATGTGCATTTCTGCTCAGCGTCATTTACAAAAACGCTGTGTTTTCATTCTCATGCCTAGTGATGTATGTATGTCTTGTGAAGTGCATGTCTACCTTTGCTTGGCTAGGCTAGCATTACATGCTTTTTCTACAATTACACATGTGTACACGCAGCATAACTGACTCATGCTAAGGGTCTCACAGCGTGTCTGCTCTAGCGCTCTGCAGATGCACCTCTGAGTTTCGGCACATAGGGGCTCATTACGATGGTGGAAACCCACCACCTACAGGTTGCCTGCCATGTAGTGCAAGGAGGTGTCTGCACCCTATATTTTGCATTGTGGCAGAGGCTGCTGACCACATCCCCACCAAAATGCAAAATATAGGTGATGTAACTGCTGTGGTGGTACGCATCATGATTCGGATTGTGTGGCGACCGCCTCATAGGAGGCCTGCCCCAAATCCGTAACGATGGCGGACGGACTGAAGTCCATCCGCCATCGTAATGACCACCATAGTTCTGTTTCGGGGTAGCTGCTGCTCTGGGATTCCTTTCCACAAACGTCCATCTGTCACCATATTGTGCTTTGAGGAAAGCCCACATTCCTGCATCCAAGAATGCGCCTGGGACACCCGATCCTGTTTGGGTGCGTCCAGCATCCACCCCTCTTTCTCCTTGTGTGCTTTAGTTTTCAGTGTCTTACAGGGTCACAATGAGGTCTGCTGCTTTGAAAGAGTTGCATATCATTTCAGTTAGTCCCTATTTTGGGGCCGATTCCGATTCGGGCCGCAAAACGAACCAACCAACACGGACCCGGACCGAATACCGACCGACATGGACCAGCGCCGTACGACCCGTGCAGTACGATGCAACGCGAGTGAATTACAACCGACACGTACGGAATACAAGCCGTACGACCGAGGGAAAATAGGGATCCGGAGGGAAAACCGACGTGATTTTCACCCACCCACACAAACCCGGAATGAACCCAACCGACCTGTACCCGCGATGTACGATTAGCGCAGTACGATGCAATACCTGTAAAACCAGACCAACTCGCACAGAGACCAAGCCGCACGACCGACACGCACAGACAGCCCTGCACACAAGCAATAGAGACCGCCGCGAACTACGCATACCAAACACAGAAGACAGGCAGTGTGAACGAAGCGGAGAAGCCTGCACAAGACAACAGCAGCGTCCGTTTCCGTCACATGAACGGCTCCTTCATGCCCACAAAACACAAAGGAAAAAACACAAAAAAGGACCAAACAAGCAATGACTAAGCCAATAGATACCCAAAAAAAAAACATGGGACAAAGACACACCCACAACTCCAACTATATAAAGGACTACAATCACTACCATCATCCCTTGCAAACAGGAGACACAACCAGCAGCAAACACCAGTACACAACTTGCACGCCCTACAATGGAAGCATGTTTCATGATGGGAAGGAGGACTGACAGCCCTGACCATACTACGCAGCATGGGGAGACACCCCCCAACACAAACTCCACACAACTCACCGGGTACAATGCATTGACACACACCTCATTGAAATATCAGCAAAAGATATCCCGTACTGGGTGCTGCTGTGTGAAGCACAGGGGCTCACTTGGGACTTGTAGCCAAACAAACACCAGGATTTCACAGTCAGCCATCTTGCCATTGATGTCACACCCCCTCACAGGGAAGCAGAGTCAAGAGGGAGGAAGAATGGGCATGCTGGGAATGGGGGGTGTAGCCAAGAGTATCATGGGAATCGCAGTCACAGACAACCTACACCCACCCACATGGCCCTGCAGATCAACCTGAACCATACTCGACCCACAGCGAGTGGGAAGGGACTGACAAGATGTCTGACACTGGGCTCTGTTGTGGGGAGCACAAGGCCATTCTGGCAAATGGCCAACAACAAGATAAAACTCTGTCTGTGACAAGCTGGGAAAAAGCAGTGTACAGGCAGACAAGTAGAAAATGTCATATTTGTGAACCAACGATGCATGTTGAAACATAAATCACATTGTGTGTCTCTTCCAAACACAGGTGGTGCTGGGCACCCAGCGCCAAATGACGAGGATACCCAGTCCCAGACTCTGGTGGACACTGAGCTCTCTGGTCTGACTCTCTCACTGTCCTCTTCGGATGACGACGACCAACCTGGCCCCTCCGGTGTGAGCCATCATGCAGCACCAGCAGCAGCTACATCTTCCCCCCCTGTACCCACGCCTCCAGCATCTGGACACCGACAGGGCACTCCCGCCAACACGGACAGACCAAGGACAATCAACACCCACAGCACAGGGACACGGGACCCCCCGGAAGCTACAGCCAACACCACCAGCAACACCACCCAAGGGGTCCCAGTGTCACCTGTGCGTACCGCCGCTTGTCCTGCCAGTGTGGAGAGGGGTGCTGGGAGGGGTGGGAGGCACAGGGCACGCCTTACAGAGGGATCTGGACTGCATGATGACCCCCAACTGGCACGCATCTTAGATGCGTACCAGGATAGCACCGGAGGATTTGGCCAGGTAGTGGGGATCCTCAAGGACATGCAACATGAGCAGGTCGCCCACCATGTCCGCATGGATGCAAAGTGGGATGCCCTTACTTGGGTGCATCGGGACATACTACAATGCCTCCGGCAGATCAACACCAACCTGTCCACACCCCCCTGTGTGCCCACAACATCTGTCGCAACACCATCTGCCAGCGCCACAGGGTGGGAGGAGGACTCTGGCGGAGAGTCCCCTGCACCGCAGAGGCCTGCACATGAGGATCCCCCCCCTGGAAGAAGAGGGGTTGTCCGAAGAAGGACATGTGAGAGGCAGATATCCCAGCACATCCCCCAGGGCCTCAAAACCTGTTCTGGACAATGTTCTTTGTGTGCAACCCGTTCATCTTGTCCAATCACACACAACTCGCCCACATTACATGGAGGGTTCATGTTGGGCCAATGTAGCAGATGACTGTGGACTTTACTCTGGACATTTCATCTACCAGCACTTCCAACTCCAATGTGAACTTAGGATTCCCAAACCACTGTACAGCACCCACCATCCTGTGCACTTCACTAACACATGTTTGTAAATAAACTCACCAGTACACCATACTTTCCTCTGTTATGCTTCCAACTTGTCATGTTCAGGGCGAAGTCGATCTGCTACACAACACAGTGCATGCCAAATACTGCAACAATGTGACCAACGTAAGGTGAGTCATGGGGATGTGACACATGTGAGGGAGACACACCACTATGGCAACACAAAACATACTCACCATGGCCATGTTACTCATCCCACACAATGATGTTGACCTGAAACACATTGGCATGCACAGACACAACACCAAGCACAGTCAGTGGCAACAAGTCCACAGGTGAGGTAAGCAGATGTCACTCAGATGTGGGAAGACAGACAACGCACATAACAAAGCGTAGCACAAGTTCATTACACATCAGCAACACGGTTATTCCACACTAGTTGCACGGTAATTCTACGTAACAGTGGACACACACTCACAATGTGTTGGAGAATGGAAGTCCAGGGATGTGTGGTACATCAGTTGATGGGAATTGTCAACTTCCACACTGGTGTTGGCTTCTGGGTGTTGGGAGTTAGTGTTAACCACACAACAGGCAAAGGACCCTGGGAAGGACAGACAAGATACAGTCAAAAGCACAGACGAACAGGAGAGAAATGCAATGCACATGCACAAAACATGTTGCAAAACACTTACACAAACACTAGTTAGCAGTACTACCCTATTGTGGAGTACACACCACCTGAATGGACACATCAGAGCATGCATCCAGTCAAGTGGCACGCAGACACACTCAGACAGCAACAGAGCTGGCTCAACACATTCCAGGCTACCTCCATACATTCACATAACAACCCTGGAAACTCACATTTAGGTGAAGAAGTTGTTGATGAGCTGGTAGCGGACGTCACCATCATCTTCATCATCACTGGCATCTTGGCCCAGGCCGGGATCCTCCATAGGTGCCAGACGTTGGTCGTCGTCATCGTCATCCTGGATGAGAGGCACCTCCTTCTGCACCACCATTTTATGTAGCATGCAGCAGACCAGTATTATTTTGCACACCTTTGCAGGCTCATATGGGAGGGCCCCTCCGGTCTTGTCCAGGCAGAGAAAGCGGCTTTTCAGGAGGCCGAATGTCCGCTCAATCACCCTCCTGCTCAAACCATGTGCCTCATTGTAGCGCAGCTCGGCTGGTGTCACAGGGTTCCTGAGGGGTGTCAGCAACCACGGCATGTTGGGGTATCCAGAGTCACCTACACACACAAAAATCAACAAGGAGCTGAGTTTTGTAGGAGAGCGGAATACAACACTGACAAACACACACAATGAGAAACAGTCAGTACACACCGACAAGCCAGGCACGCTGAGCTGGCATCTGTGACATCAGCGTTGCAATGTGACTACTCCTCATAATGTAGGCATTGTGCGCCGAACCAGGGAACCGTGCACACACATGTGTGATCAACATGTCAGCAAGACAGACCACCAGAGCATTGATCGAATGGTAGTGCTTCCTGTTCCGGTATGCCTGCTCATGTGCCTGTGGTGGTATCAGGGCAACATGTGTTCCGTCAATGGATCCAATGACGTTTGGCATCCTCCCCAGTGTATAAAAAGCATCCTTAATTTCAGGGAGTTCATCTTGGCTCGGGAACTTGATATACAGGTCGAGGAATTGCAACATCCCCTCCAAGACATCGCATAGCACCCGACTAAACATCGTTTGCGACATACCACCAGCAGTAGCCACAGTGTACCGGAAGGTACCGGTAGCAAAGACGTGCAGGGCTGCCATCACCTTCACCTCTGGGGTCAGTGCTGTAGGGTATGTCCAGCCAGGTAGCAGATGTGGCGCCAACTGCTCCGCCAACTCCTCAATCAGTGGCCTGGTGAAGCGGTACCGTCTGATGCTGTCGCGTTCCTGCATGGTTGCAAGGTCTGGGAATGGCCGATGGACAGCTAGTGCCCTGCAGTACAGAGATGCACAAAGGAAGATTGTCAGTACATCCACCCATGTGGCCATGACCACGATCACTATCACATGCTAGTTCATGACATTACACAATGTACTGAGGTGTGTGCTGTTGGTCATGGACACATATGTCACCTAAAAGACCACCACCTCACATCTCAATTTCACATGTCCACATGAGTGCCATGTAGTGCAATGGGCTAATCATCTGGCTGTGTCACCCAACCTATGTGCTGCTGCAACGTTCAAAATACCCACCCCAGTGACAAATGAGGACTCATGTCTCCCAGGCATCACAGATCTTTGCCATGCAGAAACCCAGGCTCCCTGTATTGCCACATCAACACATTAATGGACATGGCGTAGCACGTACACACCACAAGGCAAGCGTAAGTCCCACAGGTAGTGGCCTCTGTTGTTCCTGCCGGCCCTACATGCACATCTCTTAGACACATACCCCATCAAGGTTGATGCATATACCACATGGATGTGGAGACTGTCACCGATTGGTAACATGTTATCAGACATATCCGAGACACAACATGCACACAGACTGTGGGTGCACATCAGTATTGGGGCTACAGGTCTCACTGTGACGTACATGCCATCACCCCCAGGACTCAGGGTGTATGTGACATGTCTTAAACATATCCAACCTGACACTGTGCCCTTCGCTCCTGCCCATTACTGTCCAATTGCACATCACAGTGCTAATGTGCACAACACACAAAGGACTCTGCCTCCATGTACACGTGCACAGCCTGGGAGTGGCTGCACAAAGTGCCAGACAAAAAAACAGCTATGGCCATCTCAAACACCCAGGGAATGCAGCCTCACATGCCATGGGACACTGTGTGGCCAATGCTATAGTGTGGCAGGTGTGTGCAGGTGTCCATGGCCAGTATATGTGTGTTGCATCCGTCTAATAGTCACACCAATGAGGTCCGACGCGGGTGACAATGTGTACGCATTGCACTGGTCATGACCGAGCCGTGCGTACGCCTTGTAATTGAATCCAATGAGGTCCGACGCGGGTGACAATGCGTACCCATTGCACGGGTCATTAACCGAGCCGTGTGTACGCATTGTCATTGTATACAATGAGGTCCGACGCAGGTGACAATGCATACGCATTGCACGGGTCATGACCGAGCCGTGCGTACGCCTTGTCATTGCATACAATGAGGTCCGACGCGGGTGACAATGCGTACGCATTGCACGGGTCATGACCGAGCCGTGCGTACGCATTGTCATTGCATACAATGAGGTCCGACGCAGGTGACTATCATGCATACGCGTCGGACAGGCATGGTTCGAGACAGGCGTACGCCTTGGCCATTGAATCGTATGGAGACGGGTGCATGTGTATATTCAAAATACGCGTTGTACAGTCTGTTGAACGAGCCGGGCGCACCCATTGGCTCAGGACTGTCATGGAGACGGATGCGGATTCAAAACTTGTACGAGTTGTGCACTGGAAATTAATTTGGATGCCTACAACAATGTTGCAATTTCAAGTGTTCCATGAAGGTGAAGATTTGAACGATGCGGAAGGCGTGTACGAGTCGTACTTTTGAATGGATTGGCCAGATTCATAGGATGCAACCGTGTTGGACCTATCACTTGGGACACATGGCACAGAGTCTGCCTCTGCAGCACAGATATAAGGCTGGCTGGCCCCCAGGGAGCTCACTTGCCTGCACTACATGGTACTGGACCACATCCCTGCTACCACTGCTGCTGTCTATGCATCCTCTGGCTCCTGCTACGGCACGTACACTGGAGAGGGCCCCAGCCTTCACTGAGGAGGAGAACCAGGCCCTCCTCGACAGGCTCCTTCCAGAGTACAGAAAGCTCTATGGGACACCAGGGGAGGAGGTGAGTGTGCTGTCCACTGCCTTCCTAATTATGCATGTTGTCTGACTAGCAGTACTAGCAGTGTGTACACCAGTGGCAAGCATTCTCACTGACTACTTTCATCCACCAAAGTGTGTAGGTACATGTAATGAATAGTTTTCATGCTGCTAAAGTGCATTATTGCAAGCTTAAACTATCCAGGCATTGTTAACATGTCAGACATGCATGTGAGTTTTCATTCCCCATGGTTGCACTACCTGTGTAATTTATTTCCCTGTGTGATGATGACATGTATATCCAATAGTGTGCTGCACAAATCTGGGGCATGTGTGTTAATGTACTTTTCACTTTGTCATCCTCACAGGTTGATGCCCACCAGAAGCAGGAGATCTGGCTGACCATCGCCCAGGCTGTTCGTTCTGTGGGGGTCTACAATCGTTGGATCCGCAACTGCCAGAAGAGGTGGCAGGACCTTCGTGGCTGGACCCGGAGGATAGCTAGAGTCCAGCTGAAGCTGTCACCTCCACGCAGGAGGGGCGGACACCGGACCCTGACTCCCCACATGCTCCGGATACTAGCGGTGGTCTTCCCGGACCTGGATAGCCAGCTGAAGGCCAGACAGCAGTAGGAAGGGGGTAAGTCCATGCCTGATCTGTGTACTATATCTGACATGCAAATAGCAGTCTTTTGTCCTGGTCACACTTCCACATTACGAAGGTCATGTAGTCCCAAAATCAGGTCCCTCATTTGTTTGATGCACCCTCCTCATCTGTTCCACAGGTGTGGCCCCTACAGTCTGTTGCTTGTGTCACTAGGGCACTGTGTCCCTGCAGTCAGCTATGTTTCAGGTACCAGTCAGCATCAGTTCCCGTGACTCTGTTGTGGGTTTCATGGGTGGGTCAATTGTTTACATAATGCCTGAGATCTGACATGTGAACTGTGTGTGCCCTTGAGATGTGTACCAATTGCTGGTCTGACTCGCAACATGTTTCTGGGGTATTCAAAACAAAACCATGCAGCAGGGGACTCCAATTTTTGGACATCAGGAGTATGTATATCAAGTATGTCACAATTGCTTAGCCACCTGACTACTGTCCGGGGCAATACACTGTTTCACTTAGTCCTGCCCAGTCATGCCCCCTCAAGGGCATTCAGAAACACTCTGTAATCCCACTCCTGTGTATGAAATTGCAGGTTGTGCTTAGTAACATGTGCCCTCAGGTGTGTGCCTCTGTGTCATTAGGGTGTGGCTTGTTGCTACGTACAACTGGGGTGTCCATGATTCAGAGGGTCAGCATGACATCTGCAATGTGACTGTGGGAGACAAGACCTGTGTGACATATAGGTGTGTGATCATGTGACAGCGCACAATGGTGTATGCAACTGAGTCCCTCATGCAGCTGGGTAATATGCATGGCAGACTGTGATGTGTTAATGTACATGGATTTGTGTTTGCTGAGACTCATATGAATGATTTGCATGATGTGGGGTCTTCTGGATCCTGGATATGTTGTTTGCATGGGATGGGCAAGTGCGCCAGTCATCTGCAGAGTCAGATTTACCCCTGAGCCAGGATTGTGAGTCAGTGCATATTGTTGTTGTCTGGATGCCCTGCCCCTGTGACAGGAGACAGTGTTGACTGACTTTCAGGGCATCCCAGTGCCATGGCATTGAACTTGCTATGAGTGTGCCTGCGTTGTGTTCAAGTGTGCACCATGCACCCCATTGTGGCCTTGCCCATCAGGACATGATCATGTGTGTGTTGCTGGCATGCATCCCAAGCATGTGAAATGAGTCTCTGCCCATCCCTTCATCCGGACACCTATACTGAGTCAGTCGCAAGAGATGTGCTGTGTGTCTAGTGACATACTCCTACATGTTCACTTGCATGTACAACTAATGTGGGGGTGGTGCACGTTGGCACATTGGTGTGTTAGCATCCAACATGCAACGGACATATGTGTGAAAGTCAAGGAGGGATATGTGTGCCATGGTTGATGTTGAGAATGACATTTGTCTCATCCTAAACAGTGTTGGCACTTTGAGCTGTGTTCAGCTGATGATGCCAGGGCTTGCCCTGTGATGTGATGTACTCACTGTGGTGTGTGCAGTTCGTGCAGGTGACTGATGTTGTTTTGTTACTTCCTATTCCTATCCAGATACATCCAAGGCCACAGGAGGGGACAGCTCCACGGACCAGGAGGAGCCACAGAGCCTTACAGGGACAGAAGGAGAGGAGTCAGGTGGACCCAGCCACACAGAGGAGTCGTCAGCACCATCCCCACCAGCTGAAGGCCACAGCAGCTCTGAGGATGACTCCCCTGTGGAAGCGGGTATCAGCAGCCACCAAACACCAGCTAGTGAGGCTGTCTCTGCCACCGCCACCACCACCACCACCACCCTCCCATCGGCTCCCATCCCAGAGGTCCCTGTGGGCTCCCGTGTTTGTGAGCATGTCTCCTTTGTGCCAGGCACCGCACCCCCTGCCCCTGTGTCCCCTGCTGCCCTGAGTGAGGAATCTGTGGACTTACTTCGACAGATCCATGTAGGGCAGACGTCAATGCTGAAGGTCCTCCATGCACACACAGGTCTGTTGACATAACTGGTGTCATTCATGGAGGGCATTTCCTCGGGCATTTCTGCCCTACAGAGGACCAACCAGTCCGTGGCCTCCTCCCTGACGGCAGCAGTGTCCCTCCTCCAACAGTCCCACACCCCTCCTACCCCTGCACCACCCATGATTCCTAGCAGCCTACCTGTCCCAAGCATAGAAACCCCCAAACCAAGGGCTAGACGTGCACACAAGCAAGCGCTGGGGACAGATTCCACACTCGCAGGGGCTGGTTTGCTGACACACGCACAGTCATCCACAACCACTCCACAGTCCTCCGAGACCTCTCCCTCCCAGCCCTGTTCCCTTGCCTCACCTGCAACCCCATCCCCCAGAAGCTCTTCCTCTATGACCTTGGCCTTTTCCCCACCGACCCAAAGATCCTGATTACAAGGGGGAGAGGAAGCCCACACACACAGAAGGGAGTGCCCCTCACACCCGGACACCCTCCCCCAGGCGCAGTCAGACCGAGAGGCCCACCCGCAAGTCCCTCCGGCGCAAGAGGAGCAAGACCCCCCCGCCACCACGCAGCTCCAAAGCAAAGTCTCCGTCCTCCATCCCCCAGGCCACCACTCCAGAGGTTCCCCCGCCACTCCCTGCCCCGGGTTCCCCAACACACAGATACACCATCCACAAAATACTAAGGCCATCCCCCCTAGCACTTGCTCCTCCACACCTGGTCAGGCAGTTGGTGCCACTGATGTGGGGACCGTGTCCCCCCCCTGCCCTGCCGGCCTCACCTGTCCCCCATTCCGCTCCCATGGATGTAGGCACTGCTTTGGAGTCCACGACCACCCCATCTGACTTGGGCACTGCAGTGGTGAGCCAATCCACTCCATCTAACCTGCCCACTGGAGTTGTGCCGGAACCCACCCCATCTGACTTGTGCCCCACAGTTGTGACTGCACCCACCACTTCAGTCAGCTCCACTGCAGTTGCAAGTGTCTCGCCTGCATCCCCCACCTCTTCACTGCCTCCTTCTGCTGTGCCCTGATCCTGTCCCTGTGGTGCCTGGCCTGTCCCCATGTATGCCCCTCCGAGGGGATGACCCCAGTCCTTATCAGTGCAGGCAAGCAAGGTGTGGCAGTTGTCACTCTAGTTCACTCCTTGGCATTTTGACATGGACTGGCCATTGGCCTTTTGGTTGCACAGACGTTTAGCATTTCATATACTGAATTTGTCACTCTAGTTCACTCCTTGTCATTTTGACATGGACTGGCCATTGGCCTTTTGGTTGCACAGACGTTTAGCATTTCATACACTGAATTTGTCAGTCTAGTTCACTCCTTGCCATTTGGACATGGACTGGCCAGTGGCCTTTTGTTGGAACAGATGTTTCGCTTTTCATATGCTGATTAAATCTTTTTTCTTTGTCCCTGTGAACTTGATTTAGCTGTACATCATGTTGATGTTGTTTTACATGCCCTTGAACCTGTAATGCTTGGTTTACAATGTTGCATACTGATGTGTTGATGTGAGGTACTCCCTGTGGTCCATGAGATATGTATCCTATTATGGTGGGTATCCATGTCATCCTTTGCAGCTACCTGGGTGTGTCTGGATCAACTATTTGTGTACATCTCTCTGTGAGCATTTCATTGGCATGGTCACATCTGTGGCTTGCACCCCTGCACATGTGATGTGCTTCCCATTGTCCAAATTGTCACTTCCACATACTTCGTGCTCATCACTACTGGCCCTACAGGTGTGTGCATCATTGTAATAGGAGCAACTGGGTCCTCTGTGCAACTTGCTAGACATTTGTTTTGGGTATGTGCAGCTGACTTAGGGGAGACTCCCGTACCCAGGCTGTTGTGACCAGAGCCTTCATTGTGTGGTAACTGATGGCTGACTGACCAAGTGTTCTGCAGACATGAGTGGGACTTGCGGTGAATATGTTTGGCACAGCTAGGCTCCCACAGGAGTTGTGTCCCCTCAAGTAAGTGTGTTGTCCAGTGACATGGCCTGGGCCCATGGTGTGTGTTGTATGTGCATGTGTGTGTGTCCACATCCCTGTTCATACACAGACAGGGTTCCCTTGATATGTTCCTGTTGTTGATGCTTGCTGAGTGGTACTGGGTTCATCCCACTACTTTTCCATTGGGCTACCAGATGTGTGGGTGCATGACACACTACTGTTAATTGGTGTATCATCATTGGGATTTTTCAATTCTGAGTGGTGATGATGTTGTCGGACACAGATG
This sequence comes from Triturus cristatus, assembly GCF_964204655.1. Taxonomy (NCBI): domain Eukaryota; kingdom Metazoa; phylum Chordata; class Amphibia; order Caudata; family Salamandridae; genus Triturus; species Triturus cristatus. Next base: position 1,083,035,616 of record NC_140583.1, on the reverse strand, counting down.
GGACACAGTCAGGGTTCCTCAAGGCACTTGTTTGTTCGCAATATCATGTAGTTGTCCCTAGGTGGTAGTTTTCAGTGATTGAGACATTTGTATGTGTGTGTGACTGCTCCCACTTGTCGGGTTCATGGAAGCGATGCTGGCAGGTGTCAGCATGGGTGCCTTGTGTTCCTCCTCGGCATCTGCATAGACCTGGAACTGTGGCAGGGATTCTGAAGGTTACATGAGCTTTGAGGTCATGGCCATGTATCGCATACTGTGCAGTGTGTCTGTCATTCCCCTGGGTTGTAAACAGTCCTTGTGTGATGTGTGTGTGCACCTTAGTTCCTGGCAACATTCCTGTGTTTGTCATGGGTGCAATGTGCAATGTCACCTGTCCATGTGGACTTCACAGATACACATTGTTGCAGTTCAGGTGTGTGGAGTTGATGGTGGACTGATGTGAATGTTTGCATGGATGGTCTCCTAGCTCATGTGTGTCCATGGATGAGGGGCCATGCTTAGTGATTTGTGTTTGTGTATGTGTGATGTACGTTTGTGGCACAGGACACATGTCTGGGTTTCCCAGTTTGTACGACATCTGTCTTTGTCAACACAGTGGAGGTGTCATGCATGCTTGTGTCACCCCACTGTCTGGTCGCTGGGGGTAGTGGTGTTGTGTCAGTCTCTTGCAGTGTTAGTTGGTGTTGATTCCAGCTTGTGTCACATGTGTCTGTGCTCCCTCTCATCGCCCAATGCCTGATTGCCCACTGAGGGTGTCCCAATGATCGTTTACTTTTGTATGGCACTGTGCCCACATCTGTGTCACTGTGGTTCATCCCCCCTCATGTGTTGTGTAGTTGCCTGGGGATACTGTGACACACACACATGTTGTGTCTGATGTGCAGTGTTAGTTTGCCTGTTTGTGCATCTGCACCAGTGCATTGGTATTGCTGTTGTGGGCCTTTGTCTGGATGCTGTTTCTGTGATTTTGCCTGCTGTCCCTGTGAGTCATTTCACATCATTGTGCACATTCATCCTGGTTGTTGGGTGCCATTGCTGGCATGGAATGTGAGTTTGTGAGCTGACACCTACAGTCTACACATGTTGTTTTGATTGGTGTGTCTATTTTCGAGATGTGTGCATGCTTGGTGATGGTCACTTCTGCTGTTGTGTTATTGTACGCTGTATGCATTGTCAGCCCCCATGTGTGGTGCTTGTCTGCACAGCACTGTTAGCCTCACCAAATCTCTGTGTGTATGGGACACAACCACTAGTTTGCCCCAGAAGTGTTTGATGTGTTGGGAGCAGGGATCATACATGCTGTTTGTTATTTGCAGCTTTGACCATGATGACACTTACCTTTTGGTCACTGTGATGAGGGGGGTTTGGTCCCCATCACCACAATGGTCCACATCTGCTGCATTTTGTGAGCCCCCACTTAACTTCTGCTCTACACAGTGAGGGGGTGATTCTTTTTACATTGCCACAATGCTATGGTGATGCTTGCCTTGTGTATGTCACACTCATGTGTTGGTCACACATGTGCTGTTACTTACATTGTATGCTCGTAGCCATAATCACTGTTGTGGGCATTTGTCACAGGCTACACACTGTTGTCATGATGTCATGGGGGATGTATTTTGCGGACATACCTGATGTTTGCGTATGCTGGATGTGTTGTGCATAACCCATCCTATGGCTAGGGATGGCAGGGGTGGTGGGCAACAGGTCCCCTGTGAGTGGGGGTGGCAGGGGTGATGGGCAACAGGTCCCCTATCGGTGTGGGTGGCAGGGGTGATGGGCAACATAAGCCCTATGGCTGGGGATGGCAGGGGTGATGGGCAACAGGTCCCCTGTGAGTGGGGGTGGCAGGGGTGATGGGCAACAGGTCCCCTATGGGTGTGGGTGGCAGGGGTGATGGGCAACATAAGCCCTATGGCTGGGGTGGCAGGGGTGATGGGCAACAGATCCCCTATGGGTGTGGGTGTCAGGGGTGATGGGCAACATAAGCCCTATTGCTGGGTGTGGCAGGGGTGATGAGCAACATAGTCCCTATGGGTGGGGGTGGCAGTAGTGATGGGCAACAGGTCCCCTGTGAGTGGGGGTGGCAGGGGTGATGGGCAACAGGTCCCCTACGGGTGTGGGTGGCAAAGGTGATGGGCAACATAAGCCCTATGGCTGGGGATGTCAGGGGTGATGGGCACCAGGTCCCCTGTGAGTGGGGGTGGCAGGGGTGATGGGCAACATAGTCCCTATGGGTGGGGGTGGCAGGGGTGATGGGCAACAGGTCCCCTGTGAGTGGGGGTGGCAGGGGTGATGGGCAACAAGTCCCCTGAGAGTGGGGGTGGCAGGGGTGATGGGCAACATAGTCCCTATGGGTGGGGGTGGCAGTAGTGATGAGCAACAGGTCCCCTGTGAGTGGGGGTGGCAGGGGTAATGGGCAACATATTCCCTATGGGTGGGGGTGGCAGGTGTGATGGGCAACAGGCCCCCTATGGGTGGGGGTGTTAGTGGTGCTGGCCATGCAACCCCTATGGAGGGCTGTTGTTAGTGGCCAGGATGTGGATCTCCTGTGTGTGTGTGCCATTTTGCGGGTACTTGTCGTTTGTTTATGTGGTAGGTGTCTGACTTACCGCCTGCGCCGTCGGCGTAGGTTCCTGAGCCGGTCGTAGATGTAGAGTGCTGGTATGACCTGCGTGATGGGATTCATGATGTGTTCGTGTTGTACACGCTGCTTGTTGCTCCGTCTCGTAACCGCTGCAAGCTGGTCCGTCTCGTAGCCTTGTATTGATTTGTGGCGCGAATCGTAGCTGATATGCTTGTTTTCCGGATGCTGTGACGTGCCGTACATGATGACCAGTCCGGCGCGTAGGAAGTACGCATCGTACTTGTCATGCCGGAAACTGCTATGGATACTGCTTCCTGGCGACACGGTTCCTATTTAGGAGTTACGGCTCGGACGGAGAATGGATCTTGATTCACAGCCTACGTGTCAGTCGTGTTTTTGGCAGTTATGTGCATCGTACTTACTCTACAGGACGGACCGGCTCCGGGTACGTGTCGGTCGCAGGGTAAGGCTACGGACAGCTGTCCGACCGGCCATCGGAATCGGCCCCTTTATGTTCAATTTAAAACTGTTGTTTGGGTAAGTGATTGGTGTGCAGCAATATACAATCTTGGTACCACCAAGGTTAAACATTCTAAGCAGAATCGCTGCGGAAACTTAAAGTAGATTCTTTAATCACTGCACATACAGCAAAATGCAAATAGCAGTACACTATCTTACATGTATTTTAATAGGTTTTGCTTGTCGAGTTATAGTAGGACCCCTGCGATCAGACTCCGACATTTCCAACCTTAGCAGATCTTTTAGGTAGTGATGTTTTGGGAAATCGCATCAAGTATTTGTTTGTTTTGTTTTTTTAAATTTCAAAGTTTGTGAAATGGTGTTATGTGTGTACTGCATCAGGGCAATTTGGAAATTAAATAGTACACAAGGACTCCTGACAGAACTACCCCTTTGGTGCTGCTGCTTATGGGTGGCTTGCCACAGACTTTGTTTATAACCTTCTGTTCATAGTGCTTGCAACAAAGTCTTACTGATTTGTACCACTACGAATTTTTAGTTCTCACTATCTGGTTTGAGATCTGGCGTTAGATATTCCATTTAGATTTTATTAAACTTATGTATGTAAGATCTTTAAGTATAAAGGCTTTCATTTAGTCCTCTTGATCAACTAGTCTGTTGTTGTGACATTTACATTTTAATTCCGCAAAATGAAGCATACAGTATGGGGGAGAGGGCCAGCCTACAACAGTCACTGACTAACTTCACTGTGAATGAAGATGTTAGCTGTGATTTTTTTAACCTATTTGTTTCTTTCCCCTTCCACCCACAACTTCTCTGTGTTTCTTTCCCTGCCCCCCACCCTTCCTGCTGCCCTTGCTTGCACATATACCCACCCTTCCCCCATCTTTCCATCTTTCTATTATTGCTGCTTCCCCATTGTTAGTCTTCCAACCCATCATTGCTTATTTTTCCAGCCTCTCATCCTGCCCTCCCATGCCTGTTTCTTCTCCCCCTTTTCCCCTATTACTTCTTACCCTCCCACCCACCCTCCTGTCCCTGTTGTTTTTCAATCTTGTCCCTGTTCCTTCTCACCCATCCCTGTTGCTTCTCCCCCTTGCATCCTCTCTCTCATCCCTGTTTCTACTCCCCCTCTCACCCACACCCCATCCCCGTTTCTTCTACCGCTACCACCCACCTTCCCAACCTTGTTTCTTCTCCCTCCCTGATTCTTATTTCTTCTCCCTCCCATCCCTGTTTCTTCTCCCCCTAAACCCTGTTTCCTCTCCCCCTCCCATCCCTGTTTCTTCAGTCCTGTCCACACGCTGCCCAGTGTATGTCCCAATGCCGTACAGTCCCGCCATAGTAATTGCCAAAGCCAATAGGTCACAAAGGAGAGACCTACGAGGTTTGCCAATGCTTGTTTTGACTATGTTTTTTTACTTTTGAAGACAATTGTGTTTAATATTTTTCTGCTAAAAAGATGCTTGTGGTATGAAATTGTAGAAAGGTACCTCAAGATTTGTAGACCTTTTAAAGCTGCCTGCTAAGGTGAGGTATTCCGTAAGATACTATCAGTTACACCAGGATAGGGAAGTAACCTCTCTGTTGTGAAAATATACTTAGTAGGCTCAGTGTATGTTCATTCCTTGGTGCATGGGAGTGAGCGTGCTGGGTATGGGAGACTTTTACAGGTTGAGAGTTTACTGCTGTGTAAATTAGGCTGTATTCTTGTATCATAGAAAATTCCATTAGAGAAAGCGGACAAATGCTAACAGTGAGAAAGGTGGGAAGACTTCAGGAGAAGCTGGCAGTATATGGGTGCTTACTTCACAGGGTGCTGTGAATGGATTGGCTGGTAAACACTGGAGCCATGCTGCTGTTGGTTGACCTTTGACTGTGACATGCTGGTATTGGTGGATGAATCATGAATTTAGCAGAGTAGAGGGTGACTGAGAGTCTAACAGAGAGTAATTTTGGAATATTGACAAAATGGGAAATCCCTTTTCGAAAAAACTGAAATATTCAAATAAGGAAGAGAAATTTCTGCCCAAAGCCACAACAACTAGGCAAATGGGTTACACACATTTATTTGGCTTAGACAATGGCTCAAATACAGGGTGAAGGATGGGGAATTACCGATCCCACTGAATGGCACATTCCACACACCCAGGTTTGAAAATATGAAAAGGAGAATGTATGACCTAAGACCCCAGTCCAGACCTACACAATTTGAGGCCCTGCATCTCTGGGAACAGGTTGCAAATGAAAAGAAGAGAAAGAAATTCACACTGAAAGTATGCAACACGGGTTACTCTTGGATAAGTTCACAGGACAATGAGAGGCAAGGGAGATGGAGGGAGGAAGTAATCAAGACATTAGGAACCTATGTGTGAGACAGAAGCTGAGAGTGAGGAGCAGGATGCCTTCAAATACAAACTCTGAAGAATAAGACCACCTCCATAAAATGCAGCATCAGCACCAGGTGCTGCAGTCCAGACATTAACAGAGAATGGCTCAATTACTATAGCCTGTCCCAAAGCTTTTGTACCTACAAGTTACACTGAGTCCACTGTCTCACCCAGTGTCCAAACATCAACACCTGCTTCTGTAGTTAAGTCCCAGCCTTCAAATAGTACAAGCATTTCTTCTACCACAATGATCACTAGCGCATCTCAGAGTCACACCCCTTTGAGTACCTCCCTGAAAATAGTAGATCTATCTAGTATACTAGAGCTTGGAGCCCCCCAGGGAGAAACGCCAGGGACCTCTGTTACAACCATGACTCCACAAACTACTCCTCAGCCCAAAGAACAGGCCCATCAAAGACTCAATATAGCCCAAGGGGTATGTAGACATGGATTTCTTGGAACACCCTAATGAGAATGAACTGCTTTACATGAGTAAACAAACTGTGACGGTGGCGCAAGAAGCACAAGCAAATATGGAAAAAGTGGCAGATGAGTGTGGATTTGACTTGATGACAAGGAAGAAATTGCGAAAGAATTTCAGGATGATGGGAGCGACAAGAACTCGAGATTATTAAAGCTGAAGAGAATGAAAAATGCATGTGAGGGAACTGATTGAGAACATCAGGAAGTGGAGTAGTGTGGAGAAATTTAGGGAAGTGTGATCCAAGAACAAATGGTCGAAGGTACAATGAAAAAAGGAATCTACACAGGTTGGAGAGGGAGACGTCATGGAGGGAGTAGTGAAAAAGTACCCTCTGATATGTGCATGTCCCCTAGTCTTGAACAGACCTCTTCCGTGTCACAAGCACTCTCCTGCAAATGGTACACCCAGATAAAGCAGAGAGTGACTATTTTGAAGGTCCTGTGGGAGGATTTGGATTTGCTTTTTGAGATAACAGTCCTGAAGGATCTGTGGGCAGAATGTAATAGAGTCATAGATTGGCCGAAGCAAGAACCCCCTAGAGTAGCAAACACAAATGCTATGTCACCAATTGAAAAGAACAAGTAAGATGCAGTCATTGATCAACTCAAACACCAGGGGTACACAAAAGGAATTTGTTTGGCCCAAAAATTTCAGAACATCCCAATAGCCCAAATAATCAGTACATGCATACTTTGAGAGATTAATGCAGGTATACAAGGGAGAACAGTGGTATGAACAATCCCCTAAGAGCTACAATGCGAGGGTTTATTTCCTCCTTTGTACAAGGGTTATGACCAGAAACCTGTAATCAGATCATACAGGGTGTTCTCTGCTGGTAAATCAAGCCTGTAGACAAATACTGTAGTATGAAACATTTTGTAGTGGCATGTTAGATGCCAAAGGAGTAGGGCTGAAAAAAATGTTTTCAGTAGATCAGACTTAGGGCCTGATTATGATCTTGGCGGAAGGGATTCTCCATCACAAACGTGATGAATATCTTATTTGCTGTATTACAAGTTCTTTAGGATATAATGGAATTGCAATACGGAAGACGGGATATCCGTCATGTTTGTGATGGCATAACGCTGTCCACCAAGATCGTAATCAGGCTCTAAGTTAGCAGAGAACAGGAGTGTGAAAGGAATAAACATGCAGAGTCCAGGGCTAGACCTTTACACCAGTATAGGACCAAACATGCAGGGAGTCTCAATGTCCTATGGAAGAAATGCCCAAGGGATGGGAAGATGCTGGGGAGGTATGTCTGGAACCAGTGTGAGAGCCTTAAAGAAGTCACCCCAGTCACATTTGTAACAAGGTTGGTCACTGAATGCTGGAATGTTGATACAATCCTGATCAAGGGATGATCAATGCTCAAGCATCAAATCTCGGGATGGAAGGAGAACTTCCAAAAATGCAGAAACCAGATTTACCATAAAATCCCCTTATGCCTATATATATGCAAGTTTAGAAATCTTCATTTTCAACCTATCAGTCGAGCCCAGCAGAACACATTCACATCTCAGGTGCTTTTGAGGGCAGAAGGAGTGCATGCTTAGCACAGTCAGAGAAGTGGATCAGAGCATATGTCGCTCATTTAACTATTAGGATATTTGGGGTCCCGAACCTTCCCCCTTTTGGGAAATAAGTGCAAGTTGTTGGCTTTACAAATCAGCATCGTATAACTCAGGTTACAGCTCCATGCCACTAAAATTTGGGGCCAAAAAAAAGAGCATCATCAACTTGTGATACGTGATTCAAATCCTGTAAACTTGTTGGGGAGAGATTTGATCTGTAAACTTATTTGTGTGATATATTTCACACTAGCCGGAATGGGGTTGGAGACTCAGGCGGCAGATCCAGAGGTCAAATTAGAGGCACCAGAGTCTGTAGTTATATTATACCGTGTACTTACTAAAGAAGTCCTTCACTCAGATCTGAAATAATTGGTCAGAGATGATTTATGGGATTCAACAGGATTGGAGATTGACTTGATTAACAGTGCTAAATCCCTAAGGATAAACCTCAGGTCTGATGCAATTTACCCTCAAACAAGCCCACACAAATTAACCCCAGAAGCCATTGCAGGAATAACCCTTGTCATTTAAAGTGTGTTTGAACAAGGCAGTTTGAAAGAGGTCATTGTGAGTCCATGAATTTCTCCGATTATGGCCTTGCAAAAAGAAAATAAAAAGTAGAAGATAGTGGTGGTCTTGCCGCTCTCTCTTGGGGGGCTGGTGGATCCACAGTCACAGGGACTGAGGTGGGTGTATGCGTTGCCTCTTGTGGCAGGGCCTTCCTTTATGAGGCTGCCCAGATGTTGCTGGACCACAGAAAGGGGAAGATGGTGCTGATAAAGCCCTGCACATATCGGTGTAAATATTATGCAGCACCCCAGTCAGAGAGCCCAAATTGGGGTTCAGATTGTCCATCTGTGCATTGTACTCCCTCTGCAACTGCTTCATCTCCCTGAGCTCTGTAAGGACCTGGCCCATCATGTCTTGAGACTGATGGAGGGATCCCAAGACTTGGTTGATGGAGGACTGAGTGACAGTGAACTCAGTGGTCTCACTATGCTAGCCCACAGATTCCCTCCCATGACCTCTAGCCCCACTACCCTGTGCCCATGACCCATTGTGGCCCATCCCACTGAGTACTGGCTGGAATGGAGGTGGTGGTGGTGTTGTTTCAATAGCAACCAGGACTGAGGGGCACAGAATTAGTGTGATGTTGGTCTGGACACAGGAAGTGGAGGTATCTGTAAGCTGAGGTGCTGTAACAACTAAAGTGGGAGGTGTAGATGTAGGCTACTGGAGCTGTCTGCCCAGGCAGACCAGATGAACCAGACCACTCCTCTTTATCCAAACACTCAGGAGTATTCCTCCCTGAAGGCTTGATCCTGGGCTGGATTGGAGGTTTCCTCAGATACAGATGTTTGGCCACGTGCTCTAGCTGTTTGACCTATTGTGAATGTCAAAAGATTTATACATTGTAAAAGTGTGGATTACACTTACAACGAGTTTTAAGCAAACAATGTAGCAACCTAAATGGGAAAAGGAATTCAATATCATAATTATACATTTTAATGGCATTGTAATTAATAACAGAAACAGTTTGAATTTCAGACTAAAGTACACCAAATAAAGTGGTGAGATGTCCTGAAATGAAAACAAGAAATTGGTAACTATACATGAAATGTACCAGCCACTCAACACAACACAGCAGAAAGGAGAAATGTGAAATTAACCATTTCAAGGCCTAGCAGACTAAAAAACAGACCTTTGTACAACTAGAATGATGTTTAGCATTAGTCATCATATAAACAGTCCAGAGCACATTTTTCACATATACCACTTATATTCAGCATACAAATTTACATACCTTAAAACTTTTGGGACAACAAACTTTGAGATCAATTCAATTACATGACAAGAAATGAACAGCATACAAAATTCAACACAAACAATTTTCAAAAGAAGCCTTAAATAGAGATTGATCAATAAATGACACGTTTCCATGTGTGAGAATATGAATGAGAATGAGCAAAATTACATTGCAATATTATTTCCACAACACTTGCAAAATTGTAACTTGAACACACCGAGTGAAAATCTGCGGTAAACAGAGAAACAGAACATTTAATAAATGAAACAGATGTTAGCTGGTGTACAAACATTTACAAATGCCATCATATCATGTGAAATGTATTAGAGATGGAAACCTGTTATCTTAAATACAAGACAATATATTCAAACAAGCCAAACAAGATGTTACTGACATATACAGGACTCTGTGGAAAAATAAATGTGCTGAAAACATCAGCAACAGCTAACTGCAAAGAAAACAGGACATTTAGGTTTCATGACAAGTCTAATTTGCCAGTCTCCACTCCACCAGGGATTCCTGTCAAACCTTCACGATGCAGAATCCTGAAGACCTTCTCCTCCCAGGGAAAGAGTTGTAATGAGAAGCTGGGAGAATCACCACCAGTCTTCTGGGCGTCCGGGTGAAGCTTGGAGGCCAGAGAATGCACATTCCCCCACCTCTGGGGTTGATGCACCTCTTCCTAATTTTCTCCTGTCTGCACAGGTTGTTTGTTACAGCATTCACTCTGTCAACTATTTTGGCCCACAATTGCCTTTCTGAGATATGGTTGTATTTTGGACTGGGGCCCCAAACAATTGTGGCTCTACTCTTACCATTTCATTCATCATGACTGACAATTCTCCCACTGTAAAATGGGGTCTTCTCCTCCCTGCCATTATAATGAAATTTCATTTAATGAATTTGTGAACCCAAAAGTAAAATAAAAATAAAATGAAAGATGTTGTGCTGTGCTGAAATAAAAAAGAATCATAGGCTGAAATGGGGTATATTTTATAGTGTGGAATGCAGGTGCAAACAATTAGGCAAAACACATCAGGTGTCTGAAGCTAGCATCCATTCTACAGCCATAGGAATAGTACAATGTTGACTGTGAACCACAACGGAATCACTGTGTCAAGAAACTGCCGCTAGGAACCACCAGCACAAATATGTAATTTAATTAGGCTCAACGCACCCCGCTGCCTTGACGGTGACAGTGTACTATGTGCCAGCAGAGGAGTCTGCCGCAACAGTAGCGATGAGCTGCGTAGGCGACGGGAATGCAGACGGATATTCAGCCTGTATGCATCTAAATAGCACAAGTGGGATTCCGTCAGCTTGACAGAGTACTTGTAAACTCCACCTACCAGCTGTGGATAGCAAAAGTTTGTGATTGGTCTCATCTTCCCTCTCATTAGAATATTTACCGTTGAATGTAAAAGCTCCATGACCACAGTATTGTGTGAGTTTGTAAGCATATCTGTTACTGACTGTCACATAATTATCTCCACTACGGTGTGCAGAACACTTTACAACAGCAGTCTGGCTAGTTAACTGTAATGTTTCAAGCAATCTCCATACATCCTCCCCATTATGTATTGGGGAACCTGAAGAAGTCATAAATCACCTTTGAGACCATAACTGTCAAAAATTATGAACAACACCAAAACACTCAAATTCTTTCATTGTCTCGTAGGTATGATCCATCAACAAACAGTACAAAATCAGACTCGGGCAGTGGCTCATCTTGAATATCTGGTCTTGACTTGGTGCACAGTTTAGCGACATAGAGACAGTCATGCTCTACTTTTCCTTCCTCACCCTCAACTTCAAGCAGGGGTAAAAGTATCATGCACTAGAAAGCCACCAGAGTAAATATTCAATTATTTCTCTATGAGTGGATGTCCACCTCAAGCCTATCTATGGACGCACACAAATTGTGACAGGATGTCCTCACACACCACCACTTCACTCTTCAAAAACCCTGTTTGATGAAGAGCAGGCCTGCACTTTATAATAAAAGAGGCACTTCACACTACTGAATCCATGATGTGAATATAAAAGATAATGTGATACGTCAAAATTACCTTTTAAAAAGTATCACTTGGTGTTAAAAACGAACGGGGAGACTGAGGGAACCTGTACCCAATCTCTAATTAGACCGTCAACATGTTTGTGCCGCTTGGCTCGTAAGAGTCCATGGCATTTGTCAGGATAGAATATGGGGTCATATTGTGGCAAGCAACCCTGTTGGTGCCACTTTTGACTCAGGCTGACCTTTCACATCTCAGGTGCTTTTGAGGGCAGAAGGAGTGCATGCTTAGCACAGTCAGAGAAGTGGATCAGAGCATATGTCGCTCATTTAACTATTAGGATATTTGGGGTCCCGAACCTTCCCCCTTTTGGGAAATAAGTGCAAGTTGTTGGCTTTACAAATCAGCATCGTATAACTCAGGTTACAGCTCTATGCCACTAAAATTTGGGGCCAAAAAAAAGAGCATCATCAACTTGTGATACGTGATTCAAATCCTGTAAACTTGTTGGGGAGAGATTTGATCTGTAAACTTATTTGTGTGATATATTTCACACTAGCCGGAATGGGGTTGGAGACTCAGGCGGCAGATCCAGAGGTCAAATTAGAGGCACCAGAGTCTGTAGTTATATTATACCGTGTACTTACTAAAGAAGACCTTCACTCAGATCTGAAATAATTGGTCAGAGATGATTTATGGGATTCAACAGGATTGGAGATTGACTTGATTAACAGTGCTAAATCCCTAAGGATAAACCTCAGGTCTGATGCAATTTACCCTCAAACAAGCCCACACAAATTAACCCCAGAAGCCATTGCAGGAATAACCCTTGTCATTTAAAGTGTGTTTGAACAAGGCAGTTTGAAAGAGGTCATTGTGAGTCCATGAATTTCTCCGATTATGGCCTTGCAAAAAGAAAATAAAAAGTAGAAGATAGTGGTGGTCTTGCCGCTCTCTCTTGGGGGGCTGGTGGATCCACAGTCACAGGGACTGAGGTGGGTGTATGCGTTGCCTCTTGTGGCAGGGCCTTCCTTTATGAGGCTGCCCAGATGTTGCTGGACCACAGAAAGGGGAAGATGGTGCTGATAAAGCCCTGCACATATCGGTGTAAATATTATGCAGCACCCCAGTCAGAGAGCCCAAATTGGGGTTCAGATTGTCCATCTGTGCATTGTACTCCCTCTGCAACTGCTTCATCTCCCTGAGCTCTGTAAGGACCTGGCCCATCATGTCTTGAGACTGATGGAGGGATCCCAAGACTTGGTTGATGGAGGACTGAGTGACAGTGAACTCAGTGGTCTCACTATGCTAGCCCACAGATTCCCTCCCATGACCTCTAGCCCCACTACCCTGTGCCCATGACCCATTGTGGCCCATCCCACTGAGTACTGGCTGGAATGGAGGTGGTGGTGGTGTTGTTTCAATAGCAACCAGGACTGAGGGGCACAGAATTAGTGTGATGTTGGTCTGGACACAGGAAGTGGAGGTATCTGTAAGCTGAGGTGCTGTAACAACTAAAGTGGGAGGTGTAGATGTAGGCTACTGGAGCTGTCTGCCCAGGCAGACCAGATGAACCAGACCACTCCTCTTTATCCAAACACTCAGGAGTATTCCTCCCTGAAGGCTTGATCCTGGGCTGGATTGGAGGTTTCCTCAGATACAGATGTTTGGCCACGTGCTCTAGCTGTTTGACCTATTGTGAATGTCAAAAGATTTATACATTGTAAAAGTGTGGATTACACTTACAACGAGTTTTAAGCAAACAATGTAGCAACCTAAATGGGAAAAGGAATTCAATATCATAATTATACATTTTAATGGCATTGTAATTAATAACAGAAACAGTTTGAATTTCAGACTAAAGTACACCAAATAAAGTGGTGAGATGTCCTGAAATGAAAACAAGAAATTGGTAACTATACATGAAATGTACCAGCCACTCAACACAACACAGCAGAAAGGAGAAATGTGAAATTAACCATTTCAAGGCCTAGCAGACTAAAAAACAGACCTTTGTACAACTAGAATGATGTTTAGCATTAGTCATCATATAAACAGTCCAGAGCACATTTTTCACATATACCACTTATATTCAGCATACAAATTTACATACCTTAAAACTTTTGGGACAACAAACTTTGAGATCAATTCAATTACATGACAAGAAATGAACAGCATACAAAATTCAACACAAACAATTTTCAAAAGAAGCATTAAATAGAGATTGATCAATAAATGACACGTTTCCATGTGTGAGAATATGAATGAGAATGAGCAAAATTACATTGCAATATTATTTCCACAACACTTGCAAAATTGTAACTTGAACACACCGAGTGAAAATCTGCGGTAAACAGAGAAACAGAACATTTAATAAATGAAACAGATGTTAGCTGGTGTACAAACATTTACAAATGCCATCATATCATGTGAAATGTATTAGAGATGGAAACCTGTTATCTTAAATACAAGACAATATATATTTAAACAAGCCAAACAAGATGTTACTGACATATACAGGACTCTGTGGAAAAATAAATGTGCTGAAAACATCAGCAACAGCTAACTGCAAAGAAAACAGGACATTTAGGTTTCATGACAAGTCTAATTTGCCAGTCTCCACTCCACCAGGGATTCCTGTCAAACCTTCACGATGCAGAATCCTGAAGACCTTCTCCTCCCAGGGAAAGAGTTGTAATGAGAAGCTGGGAGAATCACCACCAGTCTTCTGGGCGTCCGGGTGAAGCTTGGAGGCCAGAGAATGCACATTCCCCCACCTCTGGGGTTGATGCACCTCTTCCTAATTTTCTCCTGTCTGCACAGGTTGTTTGTTACAGCATTCACTCTGTCAACTATTTTGGCCCACAATTGCCTTTCTGAGATATGGTTGTATTTTGGACTGGGGCCCCAAACAATTGTGGCTCTACTCTTACCATTTCATTCATCATGACTGACAATTCTCCCACTGTAAAATGGGGTCTTCTCCTCCCTGCCATTATAATGAAATTTCATTTAATGAATTTGTGAACCCAAAAGTAAAATAAAAATAAAATGAAAGATGTTGTGCTGTACTGAAATAAAAAAGAATCATAGGCTGAAATGGGGTATATTTTATAGTGTGGAATGCAGGTGCAAACAATTAGGCAAAACACATCAGGTGTCTGAAGCTAGCATCCATTCTACAGCCATAGGAATAGTACAATGTTGACTGTGAACCACAACGGAATCACTGTGTCAAGAAACTGCCGCTAGGAACCACCAGCACAAATATGTAATTTAATTAGGCTCAACGCACCCCGTTGCCTGGACGGTGACAGTGTACTATGTGCCAGCAGAGGAGTCTGCCGCAACAGTAGCGATGAGCTGCGTAGGCGACGGGAATGCAGACGGATATTCAGCCTGTATGCATCTAAATAGCACAAGTGGGATTCCGTCAGCTTGACAGAGTACTTGTAAACTCCACCTACCAGCTGTGGATAGCAAAAGTTTGTGATTGGTCTCATCTTCCCTCTCATTAGAATATTTACCGTTGAATGTAAAAGCTCCATGACCACAGTATTGTGTGAGTTTGTAAGCATATCTGTTACTGACTGTCACATAATTATCTCCACTACGGTGTGCAGAACACTTTACAACAGCAGTCTGGCTAGTTAACTGTAATGTTTCAAGCAATCTCCATACATCCTCCCCATTATGTATTGGGGAACCTGAAGAAGTCATAAATCACCTTTGAGACCATAACTGTCAAAAATTATGAACAACACCAAAACCATACTGACTATTAGTGAAAATCATAATTTTCAGCTAGGCAGAAACACAGCACGCCCTAGTAAGAACAATCAATTAGAGCAACTGCTGATGAAAAAACTCTTTGAAGGCAGAAGGCTGTGACTATGTCTAAGACTGTACAGACTGCACATGCAGTTCTCAAATTCTTTCATTGTCTCGTAGGTATGATCCATCAACAAACAGTACAAAATCAGACTCGGGCAGTGGCTCATCTTGAATATCTGGTCTTGACTTGGTGCACAGTTTAGCGACATAGAGACAGTCATGCTCTACTTTTCCTTCCTCACCCTCAACTTCAAGCAGGGGTAAAAGTATCATGCACTAGAAAGCCACCAGAGTAAATATTCAATTATTTCTCTATGAGTGGATGTCCACCTCAAGCCTATCTATGGACGCACACAAATTGTGACAGGATGTCCTCACACACCACCACTTCACTCTTCAAAAACCCTGTTTGATGAAGAGCAGGCCTGCACTTTATAATAAAAGAGGCACTTCACACTACTGAATCCATGATGTGAATATAAAAGATAATGTGATACGTCAAAATTACCTTTTAAAAAGTATCACTTGGTGTTAAAAACGAACGGGGAGACTGAGGGAACCTGTACCCAATCTCTAATTAGACCGTCAACATGTTTGTGCCGCTTGGCTCGTAAGAGTCCATGGCATTTGTCAGGATAGAATATGGGGTCATATTGTGGCAAGCAACCCTGTTGGTGCCACTTTTGACTCAGGCTGACCTTTCACATCTCAGGTGCTTTTGAGGGCAGAAGGAGTGCATGCTTAGCACAGTCAGAGAAGTGGATCAGAGCATATGTCGCTCATTTAACTATTAGGATATTTGGGGTCCCGAACCTTCCCCCTTTTGGGAAATAAGTGCAAGTTGTTGGCTTTACAAATCAGCATCGTATAACTCAGGTTACAGCTCTATGCCACTAAAATTTGGGGCCAAAAAAAAGAGCATCATCAACTTGTGATACGTGATTCAAATCCTGTAAACTTGTTGGGGAGAGATTTGATCTGTAAACTTATTTGTGTGATATATTTCACACTAGCCGGAATGGGGTTGGAGACTCAGGCGGCAGATCCAGAGGTCAAATTAGAGGCACCAGAGTCTGTAGTTATATTATACCGTGTACTTACTAAAGAAGACCTTCACTCAGATCTGAAATAATTGGTCAGAGATGATTTATGGGATTCAACAGGATTGGAGATTGACTTGATTAACAGTGCTAAATCCCTAAGGATAAACCTCAGGTCTGATGCAATTTACCCTCAAACAAGCCCACACAAATTAACCCCAGAAGCCATTGCAGGAATAACCCTTGTCATTTAAAGTGTGTTTGAACAAGGCAGTTTGAAAGAGGTCATTGTGAGTCCATGAATTTCTCCGATTATGGCCTTGCAAAAAGAAAATAAAAAGTAGAAGATAGTGGTGGTCTTGCCGCTCTCTCTTGGGGGGCTGGTGGATCCACAGTCACAGGGACTGAGGTGGGTGTATGCGTTGCCTCTTGTGGCAGGGCCTTCCTTTATGAGGCTGCCCAGATGTTGCTGGACCACAGAAAGGGGAAGATGGTGCTGATAAAGCCCTGCACATATCGGTGTAAATATTATGCAGCACCCCAGTCAGAGAGCCCAAATTGGGGTTCAGATTGTCCATCTGTGCATTGTACTCCCTCTGCAACTGCTTCATCTCCCTGAGCTCTGTAAGGACCTGGCCCATCATGTCTTGAGACTGATGGAGGGATCCCAAGACTTGGTTGATGGAGGACTGAGTGACAGTGAACTCAGTGGTCTCACTATGCTAGCCCACAGATTCCCTCCCATGACCTCTAGCCCCACTACCCTGTGCCCATGACCCATTGTGGCCCATCCCACTGAGTACTGGCTGGAATGGAGGTGGTGGTGGTGTTGTTTCAATAGCAACCAGGACTGAGGGGCACAGAATTAGTGTGATGTTGGTCTGGACACAGGAAGTGGAGGTATCTGTAAGCTGAGGTGCTGTAACAACTAAAGTGGGAGGTGTAGATGTAGGCTACTGGAGCTGTCTGCCCAGGCAGACCAGATGAACCAGACCACTCCTCTTTATCCAAACACTCAGGAGTATTCCTCCCTGAAGGCTTGATCCTGGGCTGGATTGGAGGTTTCCTCAGATACAGATGTTTGGCCACGTGCTCTAGCTGTTTGACCTATTGTGAATGTCAAAAGATTTATACATTGTAAAAGTGTGGATTACACTTACAACGAGTTTTAAGCAAACAATGTAGCAACCTAAATGGGAAAAGGAATTCAATATCATAATTATACATTTTAATGGCATTGTAATTAATAACAGAAACAGTTTGAATTTCAGACTAAAGTACACCAAATAAAGTGGTGAGATGTCCTGAAATGAAAACAAGAAATTGGTAACTATACATGAAATGTACCAGCCACTCAACACAACACAGCAGAAAGGAGAAATGTGAAATTAACCATTTCAAGGCCTAGCAGACTAAAAAACAGACCTTTGTACAACTAGAATGATGTTTAGCATTAGTCATCATATAAACAGTCCAGAGCACATTTTTCACATATACCACTTATATTCAGCATACAAATTTACATACCTTAAAACTTTTGGGACAACAAACTTTGAGATCAATTCAATTACATGACAAGAAATGAACAGCATACAAAATTCAACACAAACAATTTTCAAAAGAAGCATTAAATAGAGATTGATCAATAAATGACACGTTTCCATGTGTGAGAATATGAATGAGAATGAGCAAAATTACATTGCAATATTATTTCCACAACACTTGCAAAATTGTAACTTGAACACACCGAGTGAAAATCTGCGGTAAACAGAGAAACAGAACATTTAATAAATGAAACAGATGTTAGCTGGTGTACAAACATTTACAAATGCCATCATATCATGTGAAATGTATTAGAGATGGAAACCTGTTATCTTAAATACAAGACAATATATATTTAAACAAGCCAAACAAGATGTTACTGACATATACAGGACTCTGTGGAAAAATAAATGTGCTGAAAACATCAGCAACAGCTAACTGCAAAGAAAACAGGACATTTAGGTTTCATGACAAGTCTAATTTGCCAGTCTCCACTCCACCAGGGATTCCTGTCAAACCTTCACGATGCAGAATCCTGAAGACCTTCTCCTCCCAGGGAAAGAGTTGTAATGAGAAGCTGGGAGAATCACCACCAGTCTTCTGGGCGTCCGGGTGAAGCTTGGAGGCCAGAGAATGCACATTCCCCCACCTCTGGGGTTGATGCACCTCTTCCTAATTTTCTCCTGTCTGCACAGGTTGTTTGTTACAGCATTCACTCTGTCAACTATTTTGGCCCACAATTGCCTTTCTGAGATATGGTTGTATTTTGGACTGGGGCCCCAAACAATTGTGGCTCTACTCTTACCATTTCATTCATCATGACTGACAATTCTCCCACTGTAAAATGGGGTCTTCTCCTCCCTGCCATTATAATGAAATTTCATTTAATGAATTTGTGAACCCAAAAGTAAAATAAAAATAAAATGAAAGATGTTGTGCTGTACTGAAATAAAAAAGAATCATAGGCTGAAATGGGGTATATTTTATAGTGTGGAATGCAGGTGCAAACAATTAGGCAAAACACATCAGGTGTCTGAAGCTAGCATCCATTCTACAGCCATAGGAATAGTACAATGTTGACTGTGAACCACAACGGAATCACTGTGTCAAGAAACTGCCGCTAGGAACCACCAGCACAAATATGTAATTTAATTAGGCTCAACGCACCCCGTTGCCTGGACGGTGACAGTGTACTATGTGCCAGCAGAGGAGTCTGCCGCAACAGTAGCGATGAGCTGCGTAGGCGACGGGAATGCAGACGGATATTCAGCCTGTATGCATCTAAATAGCACAAGTGGGATTCCGTCAGCTTGACAGAGTACTTGTAAACTCCACCTACCAGCTGTGGATAGCAAAAGTTTGTGATTGGTCTCATCTTCCCTCTCATTAGAATATTTACCGTTGAATGTAAAAGCTCCATGACCACAGTATTGTGTGAGTTTGTAAGCATATCTGTTACTGACTGTCACATAATTATCTCCACTACGGTGTGCAGAACACTTTACAACAGCAGTCTGGCTAGTTAACTGTAATGTTTCAAGCAATCTCCATACATCCTCCCCATTATGTATTGGGGAACCTGAAGAAGTCATAAATCACCTTTGAGACCATAACTGTCAAAAATTATGAACAACACCAAAACCATACTGACTATTAGTGAAAATCATAATTTTCAGCTAGGCAGAAACACAGCACGCCCTAGTAAGAACAATCAATTAGAGCAACTGCTGATGAAAAAACTCTTTGAAGGCAGAAGGCTGTGACTATGTCTAAGACTGTACAGACTGCACATGCAGTTCTCAAATTCTTTCATTGTCTCGTAGGTATGATCCATCAACAAACAGTACAAAATCAGACTCGGGCAGTGGCTCATCTTGAATATCTGGTCTTGACTTGGTGCACAGTTTAGCGACATAGAGACAGTCATGCTCTACTTTTCCTTCCTCACCCTCAACTTCAAGCAGGGGTAAAAGTATCATGCACTAGAAAGCCACCAGAGTAAATATTCAATTATTTCTCTATGAGTGGATGTCCACCTCAAGCCTATCTATGGACGCACACAAATTGTGACAGGATGTCCTCACACACCACCACTTCACTCTTCAAAAACCCTGTTTGATGAAGAGCAGGCCTGCACTTTATAATAAAAGAGGCACTTCACACTACTGAATCCATGATGTGAATATAAAAGATAATGTGATACGTCAAAATTACCTTTTAAAAAGTATCACTTGGTGTTAAAAACGAACGGGGAGACTGAGGGAACCTGTACCCAATCTCTAATTAGACCGTCAACATGTTTGTGCCGCTTGGCTCGTAAGAGTCCATGGCATTTGTCAGGATAGAATATGGGGTCATATTGTGGCAAGCAACCCTGTTGGTGCCACTTTTGACTCAGGCTGACCTTTGTTGTCCCACTCCTTCCTAGATCCCTAGGTACCTAGAAAAATACCAAGCAAACAATCAATTTATAGAGATAGGCTGAAGACAATAGACAAACACTTAGCATGCACATTTGCCTACAAAAAATGTGGGTTTGACACTGCACTTGTGCATCACACATTACATGTTAAAATGATGTGATGCCAACTCACATCCCTCTTACTGTGCACTCTTACAAGCCAAAAGGCAGAAACATGTAGACGGTTTACGTGGAGATCAGGTACTGGTTCCCCTAGTCTCCACGCTGGGTTTTAACATCAAGTGGTGCATCCTTAAAAATTAAAAGGTACTTTTAATGTATCACATTGGCTTTTATATTCACATCAAGGGTTCAGTAGTTAGAAGCTCCTCCTTTGCTATAAAGTGCAGGTTCGCTCTTTATCAAACTGGATTTTTGAAGGATGAAAAGGAGTATTATGATGAAGCATGACACCTGGTCGTGTGTGAGTACATCCTGTCGCAATTAGATAGGCTTGCGGTGGTCATTCACTGATAGAGAAATATTTTAACAATAACTTGGGTGGCTTTCTAGCATTTAATATTTGTGCTTGGAGGTCAGTTCACCCTAGAGACCCCATCGCCTCCTGTTTCCTACCTTGGTAAAGATTCCTGAGTATCTGACGCAATCAACAGGTAATTGATATGTTGCACTAGGACTGAGTTATGGGCATGATTAAGGTTATATTTAAGGATCTGATTAAAAATTGAGGGGTTCTCCGTATACCCTTGTAGGACTCACCACCATGCCAAAACACAGTTCTGGAAATGAAAAGTGAATAGGAACTGACTGTCTTCATGCAAGGGTATTGAAAAGAATGTCTGACACGAATCAATGACAGTAATCCACTCAGCCTCAAATGGAATTCGGAATAAAATCACAGCTGGATTTGGTACCATGAAACAACAAGGAACAATTATAGTGTTTACATTTCTCGGGTCTTTGACTATGCAGTACTCACTGTTAGGCTTCTGTAAGCCAATAATGGGTGAATTACATGGACTTCCCATTATTTCTTTCAAAATGCCTTGCTGTATCATTGAGTCAATCACTGGAGTGATCCCAGTAATTGTTTCTGGAGTAACATTATATTGTGTGGTTCTCTGGTACTCAACAGTGGGTTTAACATTAATACGGACAGGCTCAACTTCTTTGATAAGTCCTATATCCTTCCTTGAAAAAACCCAGGCTTCTAGCTTCAATATGTCTTTCATATCTGGTGTTAAATCATCACTTGGCATTAATGGGTACAATCTAATATCTGGACCTTGCCTTGCCAATTTGAAGGAAACATCTTTGTCATGGGTCTAAAACACTACACCTTTTGGGGTACAGTAAATGGTGCAATTGAGTTTGCACAACAGGTCACAGCCTAATAGAATTACAGGTCTCAAATCACAAACCACAAATCAGTGATTCTTCTCAAAGGACCATATTTTAACAGATACTTCTTCTGTCGCTGGGCTTGCCATTTGTTTGTTTGTGAATCCAACAACTTGTATTCATTTGACTGAGAGGCATAGGTTTGGAACTTCCACTGTTCTAACAGTAGAGCGGGTAGCACCAGTATCAATGAGGAACGATATAGGGTGGCCATTCACCTCACCTTCTACAAATAGATCACTCTGGTCTACTTCTAAGACAGCGCCAAGAACGCCATCTTCCTCCTCCCTCAGGCACAGTAATTAGGACTGGTCAGAACTGTAATCCTCAAACGCTCCAAAGATAGGAAATTGTTGAGACGCACGCTGATCATGGAAGGAATTCTGATTCAAATTCAGGACTTGATTTGAATTAAATCTGGGACCATTTGTATTTTGCTCTGGCAGAGAGACTTGTGGAACCTGCATCACAGGAGCTTGGGGGGTACTTTAAGAGTTTGCATTCTTGGCCTCTGTACAATCTGGGACTGCACAGGCTTATTTCCCTGGAGTCTTTCTAAACCCTGAATTCTGAACCTGATTCTCATTCTCCATTTTATTGGGATTAAGACGACATTGCGACTTCTAATGCCCTATCCTATTGCAATAATGACAAGGATTCGTACTCTTCAAAGTTGTCACATTATTCATAGTACTCAGGTCAATCAGAACACAACAACTTCTACCTTGTCGAAGTAATCCATTCTCACCTTGCATCACAGGAGCTGCCTGCTGATATGCTCCTTGCATCGACCCAGCATTTCCTACAAAAGGTTGAATCTGATTTCTCCTCTAGATGGCTCTCATGTGTGCCACCATCAATTCCTCTTTCAATCTCTTCTGCTTCATTTACAATTCATCACTGCAGTATTTCACATATCTCAAAATTTAATCTAACTGATTTGTTCTACCAACACATTAAATGCTGTTGAATCCTCAATATAATCTCATGGCTCAGTCCCACCACACACCGGGACACAACATTTCCAATATCCTTTTGTTCGAGAGTCTCCATTTCACTGTGCAGTTTGAATTCCTGCAACAATATTTCATAATCGGCATGCACTGACTCATTGGGCTCTTGGGTCATCCTGTAAATCTTGACACAATCAATATCTTTAGCTGGAATTCTTCTTTTCAAAAAAGACATCACCCGTTGAAACTTTTTCATCACAATGGTGACGGGGCATTTAAAACCGGATTTCTTTAAGCCTTTTTCTCCGGCCACCCTTAATCCACTTTACATTCTGCCCACAAATCACGTGGAACCACAATGTCGAACATAGTTTTAAAATCCACACAAAAGACTTTTGAAATCTTCACAAATCGCGCAACTTGTGTATACCATTCGCACCTTTGAACTGCCACTGCCGCTGTTGCCATACCGGAGGGGACTCCAAGCCCCAGAGTACCTTGCTCTCCCTGGACGGAAGAGCACCTCGCCACTTTGAAGTGCTACAAAAAGTGCCAACACATACCGTGGCGTGTGACGTGCGTGGGTGGAGCCCGGCCAATGCCCAGGCCAAGGGCGGGCCCGTCCTTGCCCGTCATTGACAGGAAGAGGCAGGGCAGGGCCACCACTCTGTCATCCAATCTGTGACCTTGCGGCACAGAGCCAGCACAAGTTAGGACAAAGCTCCTACCGAGCTGGTGCACAGAGCCGGCCGGCACCCTGAGGAACCCCTGATTTGGGAATATTGAGCTACAGGTACAATTGACCTGAGTCCACACAACAAGAGTGGTAAATTAACCACTTTTAGTAGTTGCCACAACGTGCTACTGCACACCTACCGGTCCTGAAGAAAGCCTCTAGATCCTGTTGGACAACGAGGCCGAAACATGTCGACCACCAACAGTGCGGTAGATTGGTAACTTGATCTACGCATGCACTTTTTTTTTTTTACCTTTCCACACCAACAAATTCATTAAAGTACCTGCCTACATGGTGGCGTAGGGAATTTTAACTCACTTCACAAGGGCACCCCACTTACTTTCCTTTTTTATCTCTGTTGGTCTTCCTCCAAGTAGAGGTCAGCATATTCTCAAACTAAACCCTATGATGATGCTGTCAAGCTACGGAAAGGCGGAGAGTCAAGATATACCGCCCCAATCTTGTGTACGCGAATTTGACCCTGGTACGCAGGACAAGTGGTCCATTCCCCCTTTTTTGATTTTTTTGTACTGACGTATGGAAGCCGAATGGACCATAGCTTCTCCTTCCCTCCACCCAGTCTACCCCACACAAAAGTATACTGATAGCTTATTCACAAATTACCTCGACCATTCAAAACCTGCTCAGAGTGGAAAACAAGGGTATATGCCACCATGGCAAGGGGTGGTTTGATTTAAACTGCACCAAAGCATATACAAAATTAAAGGTGGCCCTACACAAAACAGTGAGAGACTAGGATGAAATTAGAGAGTGCAGGAAGATATATAACCAAGCAAGAAGAGCGCGCAGGAAGGAGCTGAGATTGCGTGGGTCACTCTCCACAAAGCCTGAAGCCTCTATGAGTAAGGACAGCTCCTCTTTTTGGCGGGCAGTGAATGCGCCATTTTTCAGTAAGATTAATGACCCGTCAAGTGAGGTGGCAATAGATGAGAAGACATGGATTGACTTCTTCTTGAATGTTTATAAGCTATACAGGAGGATAGTGAAAGCGTAAAAGCTTGTGTGAATCAACAGGAGGGCAGTCCGGCTGTCTTTCCACTCATTGATTTCCAACTCACGCACGAGGACATCATCGGGTTTTAAACGCAAGCAAGAGTGGAAAGGGCCAAGGCCCAGACCGGGTGCCAATTGATATGTTTAAATCGAATCCTCCATTATGGACCCCGTTAATAACACGGGTCCTTCAGGCTTGCTGTGTGAAAGCTTTTATTAAAACTTGGTCGGAATCAATAATTGTACCAATTTTCAAAAAAGGGGAATGGGGAAACCCTGCTTGCTACCGCCTGATATATCTATTGAATTCCTTGATGAAGGTAGCAGGAAGGATTGTTCTGGAAAGGTTGCAAGTATGGGCAGAGGAAAATAATATTTTACGCGATGTCCAATACGGCTTCAGGCAAGGGCTAGGAACTAATGAACAGGTACTTAATCTTAGTATCCTAATTGGGAAATATACCCAGGCAAAAGCAGGAAAACGTTATTTGGCATTTGCAGACCTTACAGCTGCTTTTGACTGTGTTATACACAGTAAATCGTGGAATATCCTGATTGATCTAAAGGTCGATCAAGTTCTGGGACAGTACATGCGACAACTTTATACTGGGGCAACCGCCAAGGTTCGATATAGAACCAATGGAGAATGCACTGCGTCATTTGGAGTAGAGAGGGGTGTTAGGCAGGGCTGCGTCCTGGCGCCATTCCTGTTTACTCTTTATACTAACACCCTGGAACAAGAATAGGTGGGATAGGCGAGGGACCGTATATTAACAAGTGCCCGATAGTCTCCCTTTTCTATGCAGATGAAGCAGTGCTTATGGCCCATTCACAGCTTGGTCTACAAAAAGCCCTTGCTTCTTACACCATTTTTATGGACAATCTGGGTTTAAAATTGAACGCCAAAAAAACGTTTGTCATGACCTGCGGGAGGGGAAAACAGAAAATGAGGACTCTGCCACTTGGAGAAAGTAGGGTGCAATCCACAAATACGTTCACGTACCTGGGTGTTCTATTTGATCGCACTAGTTCTTGGAGTAAAGTGGTCAAGAGTCAAAGCCTTTTGGTTATGAAGTTAACCTCTGCCCTGGTCAACTTTTAAAAAAAAAATGGGTAACAAACCCCCAGGGATTCTCCTCCCCTAATCAATATGTTGAAAATGCCTTTTTAAGGTTCATTTTAGCAGTACCTGCCAGTTCCCCTGTGTTTAATTGTCATAGTGAGCTGGGTATATCGTACATCACAGATGTTATCAAAGTGCAACCAGTGCTACTTTGGCACAGGATTTGGACCGCCAGAAGCACAGGTCTCAATTAGAAATAATTAAAGACTCAATGAAGTTGGACTATGTTACCAAGATTGCTTGGTTGAATTATGTAAAGAACTTTATGAATGATCTTGGTCACTTAGCTTATTATACCTGCCCAGAGACAATGAACTCTATCTCCCGGAAATAATTTAAAGCTATATGCGTGTCCCATGTAGAGACGATCAGACTTGCACTGGAGATGAAAAAACCCACAGTAATTCAGCATCAATTGATTTTATCAACCTATGACATGCAACTATACCTTTCAAGATGTTTAGGGGGTATGATATGTACGTTTTAACTCATTTTAGATGAGGGACGTTTTAACCGATTAATTAGCTACCCAGAGATTAACACCTGGTCAAGAGAATTATGCTGTTGTCCCTGTGATGATATGTCCCCACAATCAAATATTCATGTAATTTTATTTTGTAATTTTTACGCTACTGAAAGATCAAGATGGATTCCGCCTCTACTAAGGAGGGGGGGATGAAAACAATGTCGACCGGCTCTGCTATATTTGCAATTACCTGAAAGAGATTACTGTATTGGAGATATGGTTGATTATCTAAAGAGTATATTGAGAGTGAGGAAAATCAATAATGTTCAATCCTCTTAGAAAGTAGACCAGCTTTTATTTTATAGGATTGTTCTGTACGTATGTAGTGTATATTTCTGTTTTTTCTCTCTTTTAAATGATGAATTCACTTATCAGCCCAGATTAAGTACACTTACCATTGAAAAAGATATAGCAGTCAGTGCAATTGTATTTTTAGCAAAGAATATTTTAACATGTTTTTATCTGTTTTGTCGCTTTTGTGATTTTATATTTCTAAAATCGAATAAAGCTTATTTTGATTTTATTTTGTGTACCATTCTTCTGGTTTATCTCTTAATTTGGGGAACTCATTTGTGAATGATGCAAGATCACTTCTGCTCCAAGGCACATGGACATAACGTCCACCAGGCACTTCCCTTAATGGAAAAGTTGAAGTGCCCTCTCCCTCCGCTGTAGATGGCAGCGGCTCTCTACTTGGGGGCATATCATCAATGAGGCGTTAAAAAATTATCGCCGCTTTTGCATCCGTTTTTGGACGAAAAGCGGTGATAATTTTAGGGCCCTATTTGCAAGGACACGCTAACGCGTGAATCCATGCTTCTTCGCCCTTTCCCTTAACGCCCAGCTCTGCATCTCTAATGAGATGCAAAGTGGGCGCTCCTCTCCAGAATAATGGGAGAAATGTCGCTAAGCGACATTTCTCCTATTATCAAGCCTCACGCTAAGAAGCAAAGCGGCAAGAAAAGTAGCGATAACCTCTGTTATCGCTACTTTCCTTACGCCTGCTTCAAGACTGACTTAGCCATGATATCCTATGGAAGGTGGAGATCATGGCTAAGTATGCCTTGCCCTATCATCAAGCTATTGCCAAACTTTGTGAGATTATCGCTGGATTTCCAGCGATAATCTCACATTTGGCAGTTAGCGTTTGGAATTTTATTGCTTTTGAGATAAGCGCTGCTAATAGCACGCTATCTTAGGGATAAAATTCCACGTTACCCGGCGATAATTGTCCTAGCGCTAAGTGCGCTTAGTGATAATTATCGCCGGTCCTTGATGATATGCCCCTATGTTTCTTCCGATCTTTTTTCTTTGCCTATCTGCCTTCCCACTTATCTAGCTCACTCCATTTCCGGATGATACTAATAAACTCTTTAATCTGCAATTTCATCCCTGATATCCTCATGCTAGTTATGTCATCATTGGTGCTTTTCAGATCAACTTCATACTATTGAGCTAATTCAGACAGTTTTTCATGGGCTTGTCCTGCACGTTTGGTAATATATTTTCACATGAATATATGTTTATTCTCTTGGTAGCCATCTAATCGGGAAAGATCAAGATTTCCTAGTATCTTTTCATCCAATTCTAACTTTAATTTAACCACATCCACTGCATTGTCTCTCACTGAGGACTGACTCACTCCTTTACCCGGTCCTTTACTTTTCCCTTCTCTTGAGTCCTCATTTACGAACTTAATCCATTCATCTAGGTGCTTGGCACTAAGGCCATTCTGTACTGCAGGGACATTGAACACTATCCCTTCTCTGGGAGTGCTGTGGTTAACACTCAAAGGCGTTTTCTGCAAAGTCAAATCAATGTTGGGAGTTCTTGGGGTACGTCCTTCTATGGGAGCAATCCCAGTCTGTGTCATTGTTGGATCTGCACTTGCAGCACGAAGGACATTCACTTGAATCAGAACCAAAGAAACTCTCCCTATTCCTGGACCCATGGGGACATTACTTGTCATACTGACTCCGGTAGGAACTGATAAAGTATGTGTCTGGTTTCCTGTTGATTCTGGTTTGTGCAGAGGAACCACAGGACCAATACCAACCAGGGCAGTGAGTGCATCTGGGGCGTTGAAAACAGTAGTACTATCTCCCGTCAGATTAGAACTTGAATTCACTGGTGCAGTAGCTGCTTCAGAGTTTCCACTGGTTCCCGTACCATTCATTCCCTCTAATTGAGCCTCATTATACAGAGGTAGATGAGCTGACAACAGCATATCCAAAAGTCATCATTAGAATCACTATCAACGGTTTCACCTTCATTGTCCGTGTTCTCTGCCTTGTCTCCCTTTTTCTTCTTCTACTTCTCTTCCTTTCCTTTCCGTGTTTCTTCACTTGTCAATGCAGGGTACAGTCTAGCTCCTCTAGCATGTCAGTTCTTCACTTCTTTTATTCTGCATCCTACCTAGCATCAGCACAGGTACGCACTGCCTTTGGCGCTCTTTCCTGATACTTTTCCCTTTGCCTAGAATGAGTGACACGTTCCCAAGCATTAAGTGCCTTGTAGTCAGTGGGTCTATTTCGTTCAGCAACCTCCTCAAATTCTCAGTTATCCTCAAATCGATGTGCCATAACGAGGAAACATCAATGCACCTTCCTTTTCAGTGATCTTATGCCATTGATCCAACCAAATGCATGCACGAAGTCCCATGCCATGTTCATAGTCATATAATGACCTGGCATATATTCAGGTGGTGCCTTTTCTTGCTCTCGAACAGGTATTTTCACAACTTCCCTAATCAGATGTCGTATAGCTTTAAAGACTTTCATTTTTCAATAATAATGTTGATAATCATAACAGGATTTTTTCATTTCAAATCAGGAAATAATTCTTTACCCACAATTCTGGTTTACCGTCAACAACCAATAACATCACGGCACTCTATGACGTAGACACCAGTAGCAGCGTGGCTCAACAACAACTTATCAATCTCAGCGTGACGTCGTTCTCACTACTCGCAGCGGCTCACCCGCCTTTACAATTTTCACAAACGCACTCTCCTCTCAGTACTAAGCATGCAAAATAAAACACAAAAAGAATTCAAAAGAGAACTTTGTCTGCTCCACTAAAGAAATTAAAGTATACAATCACAAAAGAAATGGTTTGGAATGACACTTTCCTACCTACTCAGATACACCCTTAAGTGAAACTTCAGCTGTGGGAATTAACTGGATCAGTGCAACATCTCCCTTGTGCAACAGGATCCACTACACTACTCACACCCTACTCTCACACAAAGTATATGTCCCTATATCAATTGTGCCATCAACGGCATCTCATGACTAGCACTTCAAAACTCAGCAGACATTTACAACACAGCGATTTTACGGAATACGAACTATAGAACTTGCAGAGAGGCTTCAGACTGGTGCCTCTCAGTCTCCACGACCTGTTTGATAGCCAGAGTTGCGAAATTTATACACCAGGTAAAAATGGCACTCGACTCCCACTTAACGGCATTGCCTGCAAAGTAACTGGAAGCCCTCCGCCCCAGTTATCTAACCTGGGCTGGTTTAAAGACCCACGAAGAATCCATCTTTCGTCAACAGCCCTTGGTACATGTATTGACTCTACCGAACTCTCATGTGCCTCCCCTTATCAGCTG
Organism: Triturus cristatus; assembly: GCF_964204655.1. Taxonomy (NCBI): domain Eukaryota; kingdom Metazoa; phylum Chordata; class Amphibia; order Caudata; family Salamandridae; genus Triturus; species Triturus cristatus. The sequence goes on along the minus strand of NC_140583.1, from coordinate 1,083,006,072 downwards.
GGAAATACTGGTACAACCTATACATCACTCCTTTTAAAAGAACTCTGCTTTGGACAGCTAATCAGGACTAATATGTTATTATCTAACCCAAAGTGACTCTCACTTTTATGTGTGGATGGGACTTGTGAGGGGGTGAGTCGGGACGTTCATAAAGCTTCTTTTTTTTCTTTTTTTATTTTATCTTATACTGTAAAGATTTTAAGTAATCATGCAGTTTATTATTAAAATTGTCAGTGCTTTCTACAGTATCAACGCATTACTATGCAGGGATCTTAGTCTACGTCGAGCCTGAAAACATCTTCAACTTCTTTACACTAAGTGCCACACTCACACAACAATCATAACATTACCGTGTCACACAACGCAATCTCCGCAAAATACTGCAAGCTAAACATAAGCAACTGCAATGCACTCCCTATTGATACCCACTCCTCCGTTGTTACATGTGTCTCTCAAACTGCTGGAACTCCACTGATTCTCAGATGAAACATGGGTTTTGGGAATCAGCCTGGGTTTGGAAAGGTCTATAATATGGTACACTAACTCCATTTGCCTCAGTAACCAACCTTCTGACATACTATCTTCTTGGCTGCATGCAGGAAGCGGTTACCATTTCTTACCTGATAGATCTTGCTGGTTGACTGACAGGCAAAAGAGAGTCAACATTCAGATGAACAATTAAGGGGGGTATGTACAAGGAAGTGGCGGAGTGCGGCGTTAGTCTCTTTGGCTTAACGCCGCTCTCCGCCACTTCTGCAAGGCAAGGCTGCACCATGTTTACAAGAATGTGGTGCAGCCTTGTGTTTCCCCCTGTGATGGCGCTAAGTTTAGCAATTTAGCGCCAACGCAAGCATCCTTGCACAATAGTGCATGAGTGCCTGCGTGCAGGGGAGGATTGTTTATGTGTAGGAAGGTGTCCCTTCCTGCGCAAAAACAATCCTAAAATGCCATTCTATTACTTTCATGTATGCTGCTTCATGCAGCACACATGAAAGTGACAAAATGGCATTTTTAGTAAAGGTTTATTAAAGTGACACCTTCCTACACATAAACAAACCCTGGAATTTTGCCTTTCCCATGTGTGCTGCACAAGGCGGCACACATGGAAAAAGCACAAATAATGCATTTCTCCTTGTTTCGCCAACTTAAGACCAGGATTTACCTGGTCTTAATTTTGGCGCTGCCTCCTATGTACGCCACCCTTGTACACAGGGGCAGCGTCAAACTGAATGGGTGTTGTGGTGGAACGCCCACCGCAACACCGACTGACCACCCTTTTCACGCTAACCGTATGCCTTATGTACAAAGCAGCTTTAAGCCACATTATGGGGCATATTATCAAGGACGACATTAAAATTATCGCCGGTTTAGCGGCAGAAAACTGCAGCTAAACCGGCGATAATGGGCTTGATAATATGCCCTGGAGAATTCCAATAGAAGCTCAGGTTCACACCAGAACATGGGCTTCTATGGGAATTCTCAAGGGCATATTATCAAGCCCATTATCGCCGCTTTAGTGGCAGTTTTCTGCCGCTAAACTGGCAATAATTTTTAACGCCGTCCTTGATAACATGCCCCTAAGTGTCTTAACGCTGCCTTGTACATATGAAGCAGCCCCTATCGCCACCACAATGCCGGTAAAAGTGATGTTGTGGTGGCGATAGGGGCTTGTACATATGCCCCTATGAGTTTGTGTCACACATGGGGTCACACAATGAGGACCAGGAATCGGTAACTAAAGTTAAGTGGGTTTGGTACAAGTAAACAATCATTCCAGTAAATGCAAAAATCAGAAGCATGTTATAAGCTTAAAGAATTATGACAAGATAATTAAGGCACCAGATCATATTCTGACTTGATAGTATAAAGCCTACAATGGCTGCAGTCAGAACATACAAATGACTCTAAATCTAAATCATAATCAGTTCATAGGAAAATGCCTTAAAGAATTCAGAAAAACGGGAAGGTGTCAGCTTAGTGAAGGTTTCAATAGAAATCTTCATAAAAGGGAACAAGGGTTTAGCATAAAGTGACACTCGCAAGAAGAAAGGAAGCAACAAGGTCTGCGCTTCTCGAAATCCAAAGGGATCTACCTAGACTTCTAACATTGAATACATTAATTAAAATGCACAGATGCCTCAGTATTAGCCATATCTTTTGCTCCACCTCTCCAAGGACCAATGGCTTTAGACTTCACATTTTGCAATAGCAATATCTCCAGACTTTCCCATACTACACAACTTGGACGACCACAGTAACCTTGGGTGTCCCTCTGTTCTTGATATGCGATGAATAGGAGGCTTCTTCAGCTCATTAGCTCCTCACGCTCCTGCCAAGATTTTCTCTCTCAGGCCTCACTTATTAACCCCTTCGCTGCTGCGGACATTCCGCTGCAGCGCTGGGGGGGGCAGGGGGGCAGCGCGGTGGGCCTGTGCTCATGACGGAGCCGCTCCGTCATGAGCCACAGTTGAGCTGTGCTCATGACGGAACGGTTCCGTCATGACTCCGCCCATTTGCGTTGTCCCCCCGCACAGGCGGGGAAACAGCGCCGCGCAGGCGGAGCGGCCGCCAACAGGATTGTCATGACGGAACCGTTCCGTCATGAGCACACGGCAACCGTGGCTCATGACGGAACGGTTCCGTCATGAGCGGGGAAGGGGTTAATAATACAACAATACTCCTTTCTCTTGCTGGGAAATCATGAGAACGCACCGCAGAGAAAAAAATATGCAAGCAAGCAAAAAGCATTTCAAAATGATGGCCTTTTGTCAAGCTAACTTATTCAAGCATTTGAGTGTGCACTTCGAATACGTGATTATATGTGCACATATACCTTCAGAATAAATGCAAACGGGAGATCCGTCACAGAAGGGGACTAGCTGCATCATCTGTGTCTGTTGGGTAGGAGCGGGCTACCTGAGTGAAAAGCCGGTTCCTGAGGCAGCACGCAAGGGTGCTGTCCAGTCGGGGAGCCGGATAGAGCAGCCGGGGGTGGGCTCCCTGAATTGCTTTCCAACTCACCTGGATGCGGGGTGCCTGGGTGGGACAGGGCCCCTGAGAAGTCGTGAAGTGGCTGGAGGCTACCACCCAGGCAGCGCTGGTCTCCCCAGAGCAGACAGAGAGCCGATCCTCAGATATTCAAGCGCTGAGCGCGAAGCACACCAAAATGCCTTGCAGCCTTGCAGGGCATGATAAACCTGCAGAAAAATCTGCTTGTTTTGACGCAAGGGGGCCCCAGGAGGGTGGGGTCACTGCTATATGTGTGTAAAGGTGCAGGTGGAGCTGCAGGAGCAATGCAGACTCCCCCAGCACAAAGTGGAAAGTCCCCACCCTCAGTCCCTGGGGGACTTGAAGGAAAGAACCCCTCATGGGTTATTCATGTTCTTTAAGCCTACCTAATGCTGAAACTTTTATTCTTCAGCTGGGAGGTGATGCTTAGGATTACATTGAGGTAGGAAAGGCTGGACATGGATTGTCTTTGTGTAGACATCCCCTAGAGGTGGAAAGGTTCATTTGCACATGTGGTGCACTTACGTATCTTGTTGCTATTGGGGACTGGAAATCACATGCAATATGTGAAATGATAAGTAATTGGGAAATATGTTGCTAGTCATACCTGCCAAGGTGCTTGGTTGTAATTGCATAATCATGTGATTATAAATGTGAGCCTTATAGGGGTTTTGATTGAATTCCATATTAACTGTGATCAGATATGATAAGTATCTACAATTTTAAGTGTTCCCGAGACATGTTTTCTTGCAACTGGGTTAGTTGAACAACCTGACCTGGTAGGTGTTCCTATTATAAATGCTTTTTGAAATAATGAGGTGGGCTGCCACTGGAGTGCTGCCAGTGGGAAGGGCCCTCGTTCCAGGTTATGGTCAACCCACTGCATTTGGGGGGCAAGATGATGTTCATACATGTGAGTGGTGGTACTAGACCCCCCCTTGAAGGAGGGGTCGGAATGTTACTCAATGTCAAGAGGTATTTCCAACAGCTTATGGATATTTGTAAATTGGTGCACAATATTGAGTAATGTGTGTGTAATAAATGTACTCTTTCTTTTTATAAAGAAAAGTACAGACTGGACAAACAATTATTGAGTGTTATTTCTGTGTCGGATGTATGATGTTACAACGCATGCTTTTACAACGCATGCTGTTACAACGAATTTTTTACAACGCAAATGCTGTGACAACGCAAGTCTTTACAACACAAATCTTTACATCGACTTGCAGTAGATGGCGTGCTAACATTAAAAAAGGGTAATTTACTATTCTAACTCCAGTCCACGTTGCAGTAGGGAAGGTGTTTGGATAGTAAACTACACTATTTTTAATGTTAGCACGCCATCTAGTGCAAGTCGATGTAAAGACTTGCGTTGTAATGGCATGCGTTGTCACAGCATTTGCGTTGTAACAGTTTCGTTGTAATGGCAGTGCGTTGTAAAAGTTGCGTTGTAATGGTTGTTCACCTTCTGTGTCCCTGTAAATGGTGATTACTAGCCCACACCACCTCCCTTGAGTAAGCCTTAGACTGCTCAGCAACGCTACCCGCTGAGAGTCAGGTGCTACAATGCGTTGTTTGGTTCCTAGTGAAGGACAAATGTAGACCCATTATTTGTCAACACAAATATTAGCTTATACTCATTCATACATTTGAAGCATACAACCAATAAGCCTTGTTTTTAGTAAAAAGTATATCTCCTCCTTTATTTTACAAAACAGAATATGCAAATCGTTGATAAAAACACTTCCTGAATTCATTTTAAGATCCCATTCATTTAAAAACACAATAGTTCTTATTTATAATTAATTTCCCCTCCGAGGGACAATCCTTAGTTTTTATCCAGGTATAGAATGTAGTTCAACAACTTTAGAGTGCACATCTCACACATTAGTGATTTATATTGATCTCTATGATGTGTAACTTTACATATATTCCCAAAGAAACATATCATGAGAAAGTATTTTCAAACATGCACACAAATGGTCTATCAAAGGGAAAAACAATTAGAAAACTAATGTCATGTAAAACAATTATCATATTATTTGAAACCAAAGGTCGACGCAGCGTTTCGGTGGACTGGAGTTAGTTGGCACCACCTTCTTCAGGACAGGTTTATGCATAAAATACAATGTAGTTGATTCTAAAAAATGCAAGAACACAATGTATATGTAAGCATTTAACAAAGGAGGGTATAGCTAAAAACAGGCACTAGTATAATAGTGTGAACACATCCATTCTATTTCACTTTCAGACCCTGTGATGAAACAGATTATTCGAACAGTGGAAATAGAGAAAGTCCTTGTTAGCCCCATGCCACGTACTCACACTACTGAAGTTGTTTCATTTAATGGTTGTACATTCACGGGTACAGGCGCTGGTACTAGTAGGACTTCTTTATCCCAAACCCTTGTGTCTCCAATGCCCTGTTAGTCATTAATAAGAGAAAGTCAATCTTGGTGTGGTCATTTCTATAGAACCTGATGGGAATAATGCTGAAAAGGCTTGTGTGATAAAATCTAGCATATTTACAGTTGAATCCATTCCTATAGTGCAAGTGATGTTGCCCGTAACTTCCAGGATATGCTTATTTGATAAGGTAATATATCAACTATAGTTTGGCCTTGAAACAGCTTTTGTTCATATTGATCACCATCTCTCAACAATTTAACCAAATGCTGAAAGTTTAAATAGTCTCTGTACCAGGATGATGCCACCTATACACTCTTAACCAACATATGTCCATCCTGATTCCTGACTCCTTGGTGGCTGTGGCCTTTCTATCCACCACAACATTGAAGCAAAGTAATGAAAATGGTACCATTAGCAGAACTGCTTCTACCATTCCCACCATAGTCCCTTTACTATCTCTTGCTTAAAATAATGCACCAACTGTGAGAAAGTGCCATCTTCTTGCATGATATGCCCCCCTTCTTGCTGAATTGCTGAATGTACTTTGACTGAGTGTGCCCTGGGCTCCCGGCAATCAGGTGCCCAGGGCCTTTGTTCCTTCTCTAAAAACTATGCTGAAACCTAAAACCCAAATTGGCAAACCCTGGCCACATGTCAGCCCCTGGTAAATGGTACACAAGGTACCCAGGGCCTTGTGACCAGGGAAGGCCTCTAAGGGCTGCAGCACTTATTGTGCCACCCTTAGAGGCCCTGTACCCTGACACAAACACACTGCTCTTGCAGGCTGAGTGTCTGGGTACAGGACAAAACAGAGAGTCGACATGGCACACATCCCTGTGTGTCATGCCCACAACATACACTGCCCTGGCAGACATCAGCCACCCCTCCAGCTGGGTGCCCTATGCCAGTAGTGTGCCCCTACAGTACCCAGGTCCATTCCTGGGCACTGTAAGTGTAGTTCTGCCATTTAATAGTATATGGTGCTGGGAGATCGCCAAACACGAACTCCACAGCACCATGATGGCTCCACTGAAGACTAAGAAGTTTGGTATCAAACTTCTCAGCACATTAAACCCGCAATGATGCCAGTGCAGGATTTAATGCACAATGCACGACAGAGGGCATCTTAGAGATGCCCCCTGAACCTAACCTACAATCCACGTCAGGTCTGAGGGGCTGCCTAGGCTGCCACACAGCAGACATGTTGCTGGATCCCTGGGTAGAGAGCCATCCGCTCTCCTGGGCCTGCAACAATGCACATCCTGGGCGAGGTGCTAGGTCTCCTCCCCCAGGATGGGCAGGGAAAGCTTCAAAGGCATGCCGCCTTTGTGAGCTTCTCCAGGCCACTTGCTGTACCCAGCCGGTTCTAAACCCTCACTCTGGCGGGAAGACTGGCCGGAAACCCCAAGGAAGGACAGGGGGTGTGCCAGCCTCTGCCAACCCCACCCCTCATGTGGGGTTGGCGAGGTGAAGCACATCTCCGGGCTCTCACCATCTTGAAGATGGGGAGTCCTGCCCAATCAGGACTAGGCCACTGCCCCCTTCCCACAGGAGAGTGGCAGGATAGGGGGTGTACCCCTGCCCTTTACCTACCAGTAACACCCCTAAGTTTAGTATTTAGGGGCACCCTGAACCTTCCTTCCTTAGATGCAGATTCCGAAACAGCAAAGAAGATCAAGAAGAAAGAAGACCTGCCATGCAGCTGCTAAAAAGAGGTAGACACCAACTGCTTTGGCCCCAGCCCTACCGGCACGTCGACCCTCGAACCTGCTCCTGCTAAATCCTGGCATCTCCCGTGGCCAGCAACCTCACAAACCCCGGAGGACCTGGCTACCTTGTGACTCTGAGCATCTGGGACTCCCACGAGCAGTGGCACTGCTCAAAGCAAGTAACTGACCCCTGGCATCAACCAGGAACCGAAAACCCTGCACACTCTGCACCCGCCAAGCCTGAACTGTGCTGGAGTGAACAAAGACCTCAAGGACGTCCCCCTGGCGACTGTGACCCTGAATCCGGCACTCAAGGACCCACCTCAACGCTCCTGACGATGCCTACAGCCTCAGAACCAGGGACCCCCCCAACCGCGATCAACAGAGGGTAAGATTTCCCGAAACCAAAAGGCACCCCTGCACCCGGCGCCCTGCTGCCCCGTGTGCCCAACTCCTGGGTACCTACCAATCCTCCAACTACCCAACTTACCTCTCGAAGTGCTGGTCACACCTGAAGAATCTTCATCCCCGAGCTTGCAACCTTTGTTCGTTCTTGAGCTTCTCCATTGCAATCCATTGAGCGCCCGAAGGCTCAAAAGCACCCTGCACCAAGCCGCCCGAGTGGCCCTGGCAGTGCAACTTCTACTCCAACCTACTTCCCTATTTGCCCTGAGCAAGTGACCAGGAGCCCAGCTCCCACAGCCGCGTGGCCTGACAGTCAGCAGCCACCAACCAAGGACCCCCTGCCTTCCATAGGATAACATTGGTCCTAGCTCACTCTGCACCCAGCTGCCCCAGTGCCGCTGAGGGTGTAACAACTGTACTTACCTGACCCTGGGAGACCCCAGAATCTATGCCCAGAACCTTAACCTTTGCCAGTCGAGTACTTACCCAAAAGCTGATAAATCACTTTTCTTCCATAGGGTAACATTGACTAGTTTCACTTGAAATTTCTTTAAAGTGTGGAGTTTCTAAACTTTAAAATATTCACCTAAAATCAACCAAGTAACGAAAATGGAAATACTCACCTGCTATTAGGAGAGATCCCAGTGCTGGATCTTGGTGCCCAGCACTGACCCTGAAAAGTACTTATAACCGTACTTACCACTAACTCAATTTTCTTCCATAGTTTTCTGTGAAATTTCTTCTGTGTTGATTTTTGCAAACTACAAATATTCTTTAAAAATCGTACCAACTGTGAAAACTTAATTACTTACCTGTTTTAGATAGATGTCCCAGCACTGAGCCTAGGAGCCCAGCACTGGATTACAAAAGTAACGAGAGCATACTCTACCCGTAACTTGAATTTTCTTCCATAGGAAACCCTTGACCGTTTTTCTGTGAAATTTCTTGAGTCCATTTTGCAAACGTATAAATATTCGTTAAAAATCGCCTGTATAACTTAAACACAGTTTCTCAACTGCTTACAGGTGGTACACTAGTGCTGGATCCAGGATCCAACACTGACCTAGAAAAAGTAACCATAACCCCACTTACCTGCTAAGTGAATTTCCTCCCATAGGATAACATTGGTACTTTGATCAGAAAAAGTTTCTGTCAACTTTTAAAATAGCAAAATATTGCTTAAAAATCACAACAGTAACTAAAACGTATTTACTCGTTTGTTTCCAAGAACTGTCCCAGGACTGAATCTAGGATCCAGTCCTGGAGTTAGAAAAGTAATCCTGAAAGTAATCAATTGCATATAACTTAAAATTCCCATTGAGCTCAATGTATTATTGTGTTTGAAATTGTGTTGCCTATTGCAGCAAACTGTAACTATTGCATTCAAAAGTCAATTGCCTATTGCAAATTATTTAATTAAAGCATCTCCTTCTGAGAAAGTATATTTTGATACTTATTGTTGGTTCTAAAATAAAACAACCATATATTTTTATATACAAACCATTGGCCTAGAGTTCAGTTCTTGAGTGTGTGAGACCATTTGCTGACTGAGTGTGTACTACAAATGCTTTACACTGTCCTCTGATACTTCCTTACTGCTCGACCAAGCTACCACTTTAGAGAGTAAGGTTATATCTAACTTTAGCCTCTGCCAAACCTCTGGGGGCTGTGGACTCAGTACACACTGTACCTATTTGGGAACAGTATATACAGAGCCACTTTCCTACATCAACAACTACTAGTTCTATTAATCGCCCCGTAACTAACAAGGATGATAATCCTACACTTACCAGTATGAGTTTATTACCTGCCCCCACCTTTTTTGTCATGGTTTTAAACAATGTTCCAGTCTTGAAGCCAGGAAAAAGAATTGTTTGAAAAGTTAAAAACACTTTACTTGTTAAATGAATAGGCAAAGGGGGTTTCATAATCCCCTAGACTAGTGACTACATGAACAAATTTGAGGTATGAAGTGAGTTTTATTTGATTTACTGGAATATTGATAGTCTAAACACCAAGAGGCTCATTAGAATGTTGGGCGATGTGCCCGACATTCTTTCCTACCCGCATGCCAATTCCCCCCGCCATATTACTATGGCAGGGGGACCCCGGCAGACGGAAAGACCGTCCGCCAGTAGGCAATCCGCCCGACTGCCTACCGGGTAGAAAAGCTGTTAACATGGTGGCGGTGTCTGGTAGACACCGCCATCCATATTAATATGCAGGCGGGGACATGACTTTCCGTGGTAGAAGGCATGCGGTCTTTGAAATTGGGTGCCCGTAGCGGGCCCCCAGGGATTCTTGGGTGTGGGGGGTGCACATGATGGGTACCTAGGTAAACCCTTGCATTTCAATGTACCGCGCGGTGCCTGTCATGTTGTGCATTGAAAGGCACAACTTGCTTTTGTGGCATTGCGGCAGGCGGTGCTGAAAACACCACCCGCCGCAATGTCTTGAATGCAGGATGCGCCCGCCAGTGTGGTGGGCGCATCCTAATTGTAGTTCGGGACCGCCGCATGCATTGCGGGCGGTCCCGTTTCCCGGGGGTATGGCGGGCGGACAAACCGCCTGCCATACTAATGACCCCCTAAACTTTCAGATCCTCTCTGGCTAGATTTTAACAAAATGTTTCAAGTTATTCTGCTTCAAGAGCCTTGGGCTGCCACTCCCCTTCACTCAGATGAATATGTTATCGTTTTACTCTTGCAGCTCCTTCTACATCTAGAAGGGAAAAAGTAGGTGTGACTATTTGCATCAGAACCTCACTTAATTTTATAGTCAGCCGTCTGCCAATTGAGTCTTGTATAGACAAAGGATATCTTGAATAAGAGCACAATGTCCCAATGCCACTATTTTACATTTTTCTAAGAACAGCATGGATAACCAACCACCAGGCAAATATTATTAATTACTGCAATTCAGCCATCATTGTGGGTGACTTTAACGCCAAGAGTGTCTGGGAGTTAATGTATTGTGACTTATCTCCACCTATGTACCCTATGGAGGGTTTTCCAGTTCTAACAGATAATTGGGACAGACAGGGACGTTTTCTCTCTGAATTTATTTTACAGAAACATCTTTGGTTGACCACTTTTGAACAGTTGGGAATATAAGAGCCTAACTCCAATTAGTACTGGTATGCCATTTGGCTATCCTAAAGTCAGGTATGCAATTATTGGTAGTCCTGCCATGAAAGCACCTGGACAAAATGAAGTTACTAAGGACCTCTTTAAAGGTAATGTAGATCTCTGGTCACCTGATATGACCAATGTACTTAATGAAAAGATTACGAATCCTGGTCCCAATCAATTACGTCCCTGTGTAGAAAAAAAGCAACAGGGAAGATTCACACAGCTACTGACCTATCTCCCTGATAGATTCTATTGTAAAATGTCTGAGTTACAATATGGCATTTGGTCCGGTCTGGGTACTTTAGATCAATGTCTCAATTTAAATCTCTTAATCAAGACATATGCTGTCATAAAAAAGAGCTCTTTAAACTTTTTTATTTAGTGCATTACTCTCACAAAGAAACACATTGCAGTAATATAAAAGTAGATAGTCTCCAAGGAGACCAGCTTAAGGCAAAATTGCAAAGGCACATCAGGCACATGCAGTCATGCAGAACATTGCAAAGGAGGAGCATGGGATCCTCTTACACATCCCTCCAGGGAAGCCTATTAGCAACGCCGTGTTGCATGCAGTGTATCTGTGTGGTAACTACCTACAGAGCTCCCGCACACTACTGAGGCCATCCGAAATCCCAGGAGTAATACAAACCTATAATGACACATAGTTCATATGAGAAGCACCTACCTGTTCACACGGGTGGTTGTCATCACCAGTTCACCACAGTACCCCGACATCACCGGGGTTAGTAGCCACCCCTTCACATAAGTGAGCAAATACAATCAGAGAGGTCCCCATATATCTCGAGGTTGAGAGACATCTTTTGCAGGTCGGAGTAAAGCTTGAGCTGTTTATTAAAAGAAACCATGTCATGTAGCAAGTGCTTAAACTTGGGAGCCCTGTCTCTGCCCCAGCGGCCTGCTACCTGCCACTTTGACAACTTAAAGGGCCAGAGCTAGGAACCATGCGTAGGGGAATTCAGATCCCCTATATATCCCAACAACGCAACCACAGGATGAATCAGTGTCCTGGAATCCACCATGTCTGACAGAAAGGTGATCCCCCTCCGAACAATAGTCATCAACCTCCCCACAGGACCAGGCCAGATGGAGGATCCCCGCCTCTGAGCAGACACACCTGGCACAATTTGCACCAAAACTATTTAGTGAGACCGGCGTATAGTAAGCTGTTTGCAATACTTTACAATCTATGATTTGCAGACGGCTACTGGAGGACACCATACTTGTGTGGTTACAGACATGCACCCATATCTCATCCCTAATCTTCTGACCCAGTTCTCCCTCCCAGCCCCTTCATGTTACCCACGAAGTGGCCACTCAGCCCCCCTTCGAGGCATTATATAATATAATGATTAAATGCTTCATAGAGGTCGCACTCATTGCGAGCTCCAGGGGTGCCATAGCACATGACTCTGCCAGAAACTGCAGAAGAGATGCTTTGCAACTGCTATAGAGCCTGATGCAATAGAATAGATCAAGCAGGGTACCAGAGAGCTCACCCCTATATTCCTCTAATGTGAGAAAGGTGCCATCCCTATATAATTCCCCCCAGGTGAGCAGTCCTCTGGCAAAAAATTACTCTTGTTCGCCGCCCTCACAAGTGATGCCCGGGAGGCAGGTGATACACTAATGGAACGCAAGGTGATATGTAGCCCTGGTCATCCCTCTTACTTAGCCTATCAAATGCTCTCATTGTGGTGGCTGCCGTCTATAAATCCCTCCATGCATTAGACACTGGCCACTCGAGAAAGGAGGTTTGGGTGTAAGGGGAAAGACCTAGCGCACCAACAAGATTCCACAATGTAAATAACTAACTCTACAAGAGTACATGCGATGCTATCAAACTAGGGAAAACCACCCAAATCCCCAAAAGGCTTAATCTGCGATTGATTAAACTATTAACTTATGTTGACGCACACGCAATAATTCAAGACACAATGTGACAATAAATCGAAGAAAAGACAATATTCATTCGGGCTTCCGTTCTTCTTTAATCCTCAATAGAGTCTTCCACTCCCAACGCGTTTCGTCGCTATAGGGTTTAACCAAAACGACTTCCTCAGGGCTGGAAGTAACATAAATAACAAAAAATGGAATCTACAATATTTGTATACAAAATAACTTAAGTAAGCCCAAAATATAAACTTGTGTAGAGGAAATAACTTGTGTGCATTAAAGTACATGCAGTCCTTACACATAAACTCAATGATTATACATATGTTAACATATCAATATCATATTTATGACATGCAGTATTTCATAAAAGCCGTTTGTTTAGTGTAAAGCCCAAGTGTCCTGGAAACCTATATTATAACCTGCTATTTACTGTGTCATATATCCTAATTGACAATGACACCCAAATCTTGTGAGAGGCATGCTAAACAAAACCATCCAATATTAATGATTGTGTACCTTAAGTTCTTTTAGTCCAAGATTTCCTAAAGTAATCAATATTGTATTGATATTAGTCACTGCGAAACACATGAGGCATAGGCTAATCAGTCACATAGTCGTTTCACCTGCTTATGACCTATCATATCTTACCTCCTAATATTTCCATTCAAAATCAAATTCTCTCAGAGTTCATAATATTTGTGCCAATTATCGATGCTGAATAAGATCCCTAGAAAAATAATCGTGGAAAGCTAATATAAGATCATAAGCAAAGTAACTACACCATACCAACATTCTTCCAAGATAAAGCCACTTGTACTATTAGCCACTTCTCACCTCACTTAATTCGTGAAATCAACACCTCCGACTTCCATGTTGTCCAATGCAAATAAGCTCTAATGTTACTGTCTGAGTAACAAGATTGGAATCTTCAATGACCTACGAAGAGTTTTAAGGCATTGAAGTAATCGAATATGAAAGACCTCCATTACTTAGCAAAGGACTTATCCAAGTATAATTCTTACCCCATACTTGTAAGCTTCACAATATATTCGAGAGTAGCGTTCCGACTTTAATAAATTTATTCCAAACAGGTTCCCTGATGTACCGGGACCTACAAATCAAACAAATATGTTATTTAAGCTATGCTGCCTAATTCTTTAACGGTCATAAAAACGCCTTCAGAAATTACAAGCTCGCTCACCTCTCAATACTCCTGCCACCCGAATACAGGTACGCGTAGGCGGTAACGCAACAATACCGTCATATTTTAAAGACATAGAAATCAAAAAGGTGACTACCTCCTTTCCCCACTATGGACGCCATTTCGGAAAAGTATTTAGTGCATGAAAGCACCGTATTCGGATAACAAAGTACTTAACAAGAAATTAGAGTAAAAATTAAAATGACCAGTACGGTCATGTAAACGTTATTAGAAAATACAAACTCGCTCACCTCTCAATTCTTCTTCCAACCCGAGTATAAGTACGCATAGACTGTAATATAGTAATATCGTCATGTATTGAAGACATAGAAATCAAAAAGGTGCCAACCTGCGATATCCACTGTGGACGCCATTTTGGAAAGGTATTCAATATATGAGAACACCGTGTTCGGATCAAAAATACTTAACCGAACTTTGAATACAAATTGAAAAAAACAGAGCGAGCTCGCTCTCCTCTTAATATACTCGCCAACCCGATTTATGGGTACGAGTAGGCGCTAAATTTAGAATACCAATATTCTATTTAGAAACTGGGAAATCAAAACAATACTTACTTTGTTCACTATTTAGAACGCCATCTTTGAGACGTATTACAATATATCGGAGTATATGGAAGCGCACCTAAAGTAAATAAAAGATAGAAAATATATAAAAAGAAAAAGAAAAAATATATGTAACATAATAAAATTATAAAAATGGTCAAATTAGACCACTATAATCGGTCATCTAATTATATGCATCTAATCTAGGATACACATTCAAGAAAGTTCCTCCCTGAAAGAGTTTGTTAAACCTGCCAATATACCATCCATAACTCTATAGTTGACGGTGATAACTTTGTTTACATTTATCACTGCCACAGTTATAATATGCCCTCATATGCCTCAAAACTAACATCAACTAACTACTCCAATCATGAAACCTATTTTACTGACAATTGCACAAGAAAGATTGATTTACAGCTCTTTAATGCCTAATCCCCCAGAAAATACTGTAGCTCCTGGTCATAATTAAGGCCTACTTCAACGGCCCTCAAACGCATGATCCACCTAGCCTCATGTCTCCGCATAAGTTAAAACTCGAGAAAGAAGGTAGGCGGAACAGGGGACATACTATCAATCCTCACCTCAAGGAGCAGTGAAAAAAGGGGGGGTTGTACCTGTAGTGAGCAAAATAGGCCTGTGGGCATAGATGATAAAGCTTGCAGTCCGGCATCATAAACCCGCATCATAAACCCGCAGATACTAAGGAGCAATGTGAGGGTCTCCCAATCCACCACCCTAGGCTGTCGTCCAGCCCAAGCCAGTCTAATCAATTGCGTTCGTAGAGCTGTAAAGAGAGCCCTATTGAGCGACAGTGGTATGTTCAGAAAATTATGCAACACCTGGGGCAATATCACCATTTTCATAAGTCCATTTCCGGCCAGCCAAGGAAAGTGAAAGAGATATCTGGCAAATTATCTGCTTGTGAGGTGCTCCAGGGCAACTTCACAAATTTCCCAAAATACCACCTCCCTGGTCCCTGTGCATGCCCAGGTATTTAAGTGTGTTATTGCACCGCTTTAATTGAAATTCAGGCATGAAGCACAGTGTGTTGGATGCATTGGCATGATCTGGCGACCCACAACAGGAGGCCAAATTGAACGTACTCTCACATGATGACAGTAAGACTGGACTGTGAATCTCTAAAATACAAGATCATATTGTCTCTGTAGAGAGATACTAAGATAGGCTGGCTGAGATATTTTACCATACTGGGAATAGGGTTGCTGCAGCCGAGCAACCAACGACTTCATGGCTAGGCAGAAGAGCAGATCCGAAAGGGGGCACCCCTGCCTCCTGCCCCTACAGGTCGCCAGTGGTGCAGAGTAAACTTTATTTCTATGCACAGATGCCAAATGCAAACTCTAAAGTAGCTGTATTTAACGCAGGGAATGCTGAGGTGTACCCTTCCAGCTCAACACCACAAAAAGATATCCTCACTTAGGAAAATCAAACCCTTTGGAAGTGTCTAAAAAATGGACACAGCGTTCATTCTGGGTTAATGTCCTGCATAATAGTGAATAAAGTGCACAGATTATGGGCAGTGGAGCGACCTGCAACAAAGCGAGACTGATCCGGTATTACAAGATCAGGAAGGAGAAGACCTAGCTGATTGGACACAAGTTTATCCAATAACTTTGTGTCACAAGAAGAGACAGGGGCCAAAGGAATCACATTTGTCCACTCGCTTGTCTGAGTTTACCAATGTGACAATAACTGCCTCCGTCAGAATGGAAGGAAGAGTCCCAGCCATCCATGCTTCCTCAAAGATTACTCATAGCTTAGGGGTTAAGAGATCCAAATATCGCTTATGAAATTAAGTGAGCAAGCCATTTGAGCTGGGCACTCACCACCTCTCTCAACTCTTCCACAGTAAAAGGCTGCTCCATGAAGTGGCATCTGGCCTCACCGAGGCATCCCAAAGCTGTATCTTCCAGATAGTTGCCCACCTATGAGGCTGTTTGTACCTTTTTAGCTGCATATTGGACTTATTGGGAGAATACAGCCAAAATCTGTGACAGATCACTGCACAAATGCCTTTGATCATCCTCAACCTCCACAATGTAGTCTGGGGCCCAACGTCATCTAATCCGAGCAGCCAAGGACCAGCCCGGTCTCGCTCCCTCACCATACGCTCTTTCCTGGCATGCTTGCCCCTGAATATGCATTCCGTAGCCGTCACCTTATAGTATTCAGTAAGCTGAGCGTGAAGCCATGCCTCCACCAACCCATATGACTCATGTACCAGGACACACTCGACCGCCCTTACCTCCACCTCCAACTCAGCCAAGTGAGATCAAAGAGACTGCAGCTCAATACCATGCATTGCCATGCATCTGCTATGAACAGTAGCATTAAAAGCCTCGCAGTCAATGCCCCTAGAAGTGGCCGTACCATTATTTATTTCAAAATATTCCTTGATCTCTGTGTGGAGTTCCTCTGCAAATACCCTATCAAGCAGGGCCTCTGGGTGCAACTGCCATGATATACCAGACTTAAGTATCTCAGGAATTCTCACAGTTAGCAAGAGAGGAGTATGAGAGGGTGTGAATTTAATGCGTAACGTCATGCAGCCAAGACACCACATCTGTAGACAGCAACCAATAGTCAAATTGTGACCTTTTTCCATGTACATAGGATTAGTAAGTGCTCTCAACAACATGTGGGAATCTTAACTGCCACATATCAATGAGGTCATGATCCTTCATGTTAGCTCTCAGATGTATGGCTGCAGCGGGTCTAGTGTGTGACGACACTCAAGTTCTATCCAGATGAGGCTGCAGAGCGCAATTAAAATCACCCCCTGTTAGATCTGGGGGTCTCTAGTTGGCAGAGGTAAGTACCTTAGACCAAATAGGGACCCTTACTTCTAGTCAGGGTACAGGGACACACACGGTAGATAACCCCTGCTCACCCTCTAGGTAGCTTGGCTCGAGCAGACAGGCTTATCTCCAAGGCAATGTGTAACGTATTTGCACGTAACAACCACAATGACCCCCCCGGTACACCACAAATGTAGACCACACAGTGAGTATATCAAAAATATAACTTTATCTAGTGTAGCAGGAGAAAAGACGATCACTTACAGGGTAATTGCACATAAGCTTAATGGTTGCACTAGGTTACTAGGAAGTTTCTTCTATGTTAAGAACAGTCTCAAGTCTCTACTCATAGGGGGTATTACAGCAGGGCTGTAATATCCAGTCAGCTCTTCTCACCGTGCGCGTTATGCCGCAGCCTCAGCGTGGGCAGGTTCTTCCTTGACAGCCCTGGCCGGTCACGTCCGCCCTTCCGCTCGCTCTCGACAATCCAACGAGCGGCGGGAAGGCAGTGCAGCCCTTCTCTTCCTGGGTTCACAGGCTGGGGACACGCTGAATGCTCTCGCGGCTCCTTCGGTGAAGACGGGTCACGAAGGTGACTCGGGCACCACTCCGCCAGCTTCTCGGGACGTCCTGATGTCGCTGGCCAATCCCAGCGCGGCTTCAGCGAGGGGGCTCGATCCCCACAACCAATGAGAGGGCAGCGGCTTCTCAGGATGCTTCGATGACGCTGGCCAATCCCAGCGCTGCGTTAGTGAGGGGGCTCGATCTTCTCAACCAATGAGAGGACAGTGGGCTCGATCTTCGCCTCGGAAGCGCTGGCAAGATACGGTGAGATTGCGGGGTGATGTGCGGCCCCCTGGCAGTGCAAAACCCTCATGGCAACAGGGATTCTAGCAGCTGCAGGCAACTTCCCGCTCCAGGCCGGGGCAGCACACTCTTGATAGCTTAGTTCAGTTTCTTGGGAACCTTTTAACCCTGGGTTCCGGGACAGGAGGCCAGCTCTTATCAGGCCCTTGGAGATTCCGTTTCAGACACAGCACACAGCAAAGTCTTGGTAGTACAAGCAGGCAGGGGCACAGCACACAGCAAGCCCTTCTTCTCTCCTTCAGTTGAACAGCAGAACAG
The DNA here is from genome assembly GCF_964204655.1 of Triturus cristatus. Classification (NCBI taxonomy): domain Eukaryota; kingdom Metazoa; phylum Chordata; class Amphibia; order Caudata; family Salamandridae; genus Triturus; species Triturus cristatus. Next base: position 1,082,987,784 of record NC_140583.1, on the reverse strand, counting down.
GTCAGCCCTTGGAGCACACAGCAAGGCAATCTTCCTTCAGTTCCTCAGCGGTCCTTCTTCTGGCAGAGGTTCCTCTTGATTGTAGAATCTAAAAATCTGTTGTCAGGGGTCCTGTACTTATACCCCTAAAAGTCTTTGAAGTCTTTGTGCAAGTGGGTCCTGAGCCCGGTCTGTTCCAGTTCTGGGTGTTGCCGGAGCACTTTGTTTTCCTGGCTTCTGCTTTCTTTTCAGAGTGAGGGGCAGAGTAGTCAGCCGCCCAGCAGGAGGTGGAGCCAGCAGTGTGGCAGGCAGGCACAGCCCTATTCACTCCCAGGTGCTATCTCCTCCCTCCACTCTACTTGCAAATGTCGTCATTCAGCAAAGGGCTGACTCAGCAAACCTCCTGGGGGGATCCCCAGCCCCTGTCACTCTCAAACCAGACAGTCAATCCACAAGCATTCCCAGGCACACAGAAGGGTCAGACAAGAGAACAGCTACTCTCTAAAAAGTACTGCTCTCCAACTCAGGATTTAAAAACAACCTCTCCTAAAAGATGTGTTGTTAAATGCTGAGCTCAGGGATATCAAACACTCATGTCTTATCTTGTTCCTATGAGAAGATAGGCTAATAGCCATTGGCACCAGCCTCCCCCATGTTAGCCTATGGAGCAAGATAACCTTGCAGCAGTGAACACACAAAATGGCCGTTGTTCACTACCAGAGCATGTTACCTGCACTAGTACATGCTCTACCTTTTACATACACTGCACCCTGCCCAGGGGGGTACATTGGGCCTTTCATAGGGATGACTGACGTGTACAAAAAAGGGAAGGGTTAGGCCCGGCCAATGTGGACAATGGCCAGGAGGACATGGCAGTCCGGGGACTGCAGGCAGGCCTGCGGTGGCAGGCCTGAGACACCATTTTAGGGCTACACGGGTGGGTGGCGCAATCAGCGCTGCAGACCCACTAGTAGCATCTGTCATCACCAGCCCTAGCACACACAGTGCACTTTACTAGGCACTTCATGGTGATACAGATATGCCAATCAGATATATCCAATCAATATGATATTTTACACAGGGAGCACTTACACTCTGGTACTGATTAGCAGTTGCAGAGTGTCCAAAGCATCTAAACCAGCAAAAACGAAATCCAGCACAGCATCGAAAATCCAGGTAGTTGAGGCAAAAGATAGGGGAAAAACCCACGCCAAGGATGTCAGGTCTAACATGTGTCCCCTCCAGCTGAAAGTGGGGAGAACTACCCACCCTCTTGGGAGTTCTCATCACTAAGGCGGATAAACCTGGATAGACCATCAGCATTGGCGTGTTCTGTACCGGGACAGTGTTCCACCGTGAAGTCCATTCCCTGTAGGGAGATGGACCACCTCAACAGTTTTCGATTTTCACCCCTCATCTGCATTAACCATCTGAGGGGCCTGTGGTCGGTCTGAACACGGAAGTGAGTCCCAAACAGGTAGGGCCTCAGCATCTTCAGAGCCCAGACCACAGCAAATGCTTCCCTTTCAATAGCACTCCACCTCTGTTCCCTGGGGAGTAGCCTCCTACTAATGAAAGCTACGGGTTGGTCCCCGCCCTCGTCGTCCATCTGTGAGAGTACTGCTCCCACGCCTTGCTCTGAAGCGTCTGTTTGCACTATGAACTCACTGGAAAAGTCAGGTGCCTTAAGCACTGGTGCTGTGCACATTGCAGTTTTCAGGGCATCAAAAGCAGTTTGACAGGCCTCGGTCCAATTCACTTTCCTGGGCTGATTTCTAGAGGTTAGTTCTGTCAAGGGGGCAACAATGGTTCCGTATCCCTTAATGAACCGTCTGTAATACCCGGTGAGTCCTAGAAAGGCTCTCACCTCTGTCTGGGTCTTGGGGGGTTCCCAAGCCAGAATGGTATCAATCTTCGCCTGTAGGGGCGCCACCTGGCCGCTCCCCACCTGGTGTCCCAAATACACCACTGACCCCTGCCCTATCTGGCACTTGCTGGCCTTGATAGTGAGGCCTGCCTTCTGCAGAGCCTTCAACGCTTCACAGAGGTGTTGCAAGTGTTCCTCCCAAGTGGAGCTGAACACAGCAATGTCATCCAAGTATGCGGCGCTGAATTGCTCCAGCCCGGTCAGTACCCGGTTGACCAGTCTCTGGAAGGTGGCAGGGGCATTTTTCAATCCAAAGGGCATGACGCGAAACTGGAAATGCCCCTCTGGTGTTGAAAATGCCAACCTCTCCTTTGCCCCCTCAGTTAAGGCAATCTGCCAGTACCCCAAAGTCAAATCAAAGGTGCTGAGATACCTGGCTGCTCCCAACCGATCCACGAGCTCATCAGCTCTGGGGATGGGGTGCGCGTCAGTCTTGGTGACCGCATTGAGCCCACGGTAGTCCACGCAAAACCGAAGTTCTGGCGGGCCACCGGGTGTAGCAGCTTTCTTGGGAACTAGGACCACTGGGCTAGCCCAGGGACTGCTTGAGGGCTCAATTACCCCTAAAGCCAACATCTTGGAAACTTCTTCCTAGATGCTGGCCCTGACCTTGTCAGCTACTCTGTAAAACTTCTGTTTCACCGGTAGACTATCGCCAGTGTCCACATCGTGGACGCACCAATTGGTGACACCTGGGGTCAGGGAGAACAGGGAGGCAAACTGACCCAGCACCTGGCGACAGTCTCTCTGCAGTTCTGGGGTCAGGGTGGGCGAGAGGACCACACCATCCACTGACCCGTCTTGCTCCTTGGTTGCCAGGAGGTCAGGGAGAGGATCACTATCCTCTTCCCCACCATCATCTGTAGCCATGAGCATTGTCACTTCAGACCTCTCAAAGTGGGGTTTGAGGCGGTTCACATGCAAGACTCTCAGGGGCTGCCTAGGAGTCTTCATGTTGATCAGGTAGGTCACCTCACTCTTGCGCTCTACCACCTCGTATGGCCCGGTCCACTTGTCACGGAGCGCACAAGGCTCCACCGGCGCCATCACCCACACTTTCTGACCAGGATGAAATTCGCCCATAGTGGTATTCTGGTCATACCATCTTTTCATCTCTTCCTGGCTGGCTTCTAGGTTCTCCTGAGCGAGCTTCCTGAAGCGCTGCGTTTGGTTGCGGATGGCCAGCACATATCTGAACACATCCTGGGGGGTTTTCCCACGGGATTTCTCCCACCCCTCCTTCACCAGTGTGAGAGGTCCTCTAACAGGGTGGCCATACAGCAGTTCAAAGGGGCTGAACCCTAAGGACTACTGAGGCACCTCCCTGTAGGCAAACAACAGGCATGGTAACAAGACGTCCCACTTCCGTCTCATGGGCTCCGCTAGGCCCATAATCATACCTTTCAGGGTGCGGTTGAACCTTTCAACCAACCCATTTCCTTGAGGGTGGTAAGGAGTGGTGAACTTATAAGTTACTCCACACTCCTCCCACAGAGACTTCATGTACCTAGAGATGAAGTTGGTACCCTGGTCGGAGACCACCTCTCTGGGGAACCCCACGCGGGAAAAGATCCCCATCAATGCACGGCCCACCACGGGGGCTGTGATTGTCCTGAGAGGGACTGCTTCCGGGTACCGGGTGGCGTGGTCCACCAAGACCAGGATGAACCGGTTGCCTAAGGCAGTCTTGGGGTCCAGGGGCCCTACGATATCAATGCCCACCCGCTCAAAAGGGGTGCTCACCACAGGAAAAGGTTGGAGGGGTGCCACGCACTTTCCTCCGCTCTTACCACTGGCTTGGCATGTTTGGCAAGACTTACAAAAGGTACTGACGTGCTTCTTCATCTGGGGCCAGTAAAAGTGGGTGACAAGCCTGTGATAGGTCTTGTCTTGCCCCAGATGTCCTGCGAGAGGCACGTCATGAGCCAGACCCAGTAAGAAGTTCCTGAAGCGCTCGGGTACCACCAGCACAGGGGCTGCACCGGGCTCAGCAAACTTAGGCTCGCTATAAAGTAAGTCATCCTCCCAGTAGATCAAATGTTCCTTGGGCCGTAGGCCCGCTGCCTGGTCTGCAGCCTGCTGCCGCACACCAATGAGGGAAGGGCACTCCTTCTGAGCCTGGCAGAATTCCTCCCTGGAGGGACCACCCTCTTGCTGCCAATGGGTCAGCTCAGGCAATTCCCCCAGTTCGGCCACCTGTTCCCCTGTAGGTTCCAGGGCATCCCCCTCAGGTTCAGCTTCCTCCTGGACCGTGGGAACAGTGGGGGCCGGTTTCCCGCGCCCTCTGCCCCTTCCTCTCCTGGCAGGTTCCTGGGCCATTGTTCCAGGCTCCAGTTCTACTAATCCACCCTTACTGGCTGTCATGGCACGTGTGGAGACACAGATCCACGCTGGCAGTCCTAACATTTCCAAGTGAGTTCTGTGCTCTACGTCCTTCCATGGAGAACTCTCCAGGTCGTTACCCAACAGACAATCTACCGGCAAGGCATCACTGACACAGACTTCCAAGGTACCAGAGACTCCCCCCCATGTAAAGGGAACACGCGCCATTTTGCAGAGGCGCACTGAGGTGTCAGCTGCCACTACTGGGCGGAGTACATTGGGAATGACTTGCTCTTCAGACACCCACTGACACCTGACAGATGTCACACTAGCCCCGGTGTCTCTCAGAGCCTCTATCTCCCTCCCATTGATGGTCACCTTTTGCCCGGATTTTTTAGTGTTAGCGGGTATCAAGGTATCCTGGACCATCTCTTGGTCTCCTAAAGAGACAAGGGTCATCATAGCTAATCCCTCCTCCCCACTGGAAATCAAATCCCCTCCCAAAGCTACACTAGCTAACCCTGGGACTGGAGCAGCAGCTGGTGCTGGGGGTTTCTTGGGACATTTAGGGGCGATGTGCCCCACTTCCCTACAAGCATAGCAAGTAGGCGGTGGTCTGTTATCCTGTCTGCCCTTATGGGGCCAAGACTTCTTAGGCTTGGTGTTGTATCTACATTTCTTGCTGCTTAGCCAGTATGCATGGGTATGTGAATGGAATGATGGAATGCATGATGATTGTATGGAATGTTGGTGTGCCTGGCTGACTGGGAGGTATGACAGTTGGAGAGAGTGGGCTGAGCAGCAGAGATGCAGTTCCTGGTGGGACCATATATCTACCTGATCTAACTCATCTACTATGTAACTATCATCCTGTAATCAACTAATAAACATCAACTTGGATCTACCACCTCGATATCATCTTTGATTGCAACATTGGCGACGATCTGGATAAAAAAAAACAGCGTGCACTGTTTCCTGCATACCTGAAGTGAAGATTTGGAATTTTCAAGCAAAAGACTAATTGTACAGAAATTTGAAGAAAATTACACTTGGAAAAGAGGAGAAGAACACCCAATTTTGTCCCACCAGTGTCCTCCATCAACCGGACAGCCTACTTTGGGTGCTTCACACTCCTTAAGGAAATTCATTTCAACAGTTGAAATTATTAATTGACATATGCTGGAAAGACACAGCATTAACAACAGTAAACTACGAGCATCCTGTGGTGAGCAAACCATCGTTAATTTTATAACTACTAGAAACTGGCAACATACAAGAAAGACAGCCGAGGATTTGCCCGGATATAATGCCTTTAAGAAGAGATGTATACTGCTGCCATGAACGAATGAAACTATAAGAAATCTTTCGTTGAGAAAATTTTCCTACTTAAATGTGATATATGGTAAAAGCGGAGAGCCTACACTCATTCTCAAGGAGTGTCAGATGTGCTGGGAGAAGTTTTATTCGTGATTTTGGACTGTGCGCAGCCACCACAAGGTCTCATCATTCGGTGAGTTTTTGTCGAGGTGTATTTTTGACTTTGACTGGTTTTGAGTTTACTTTGAGCCGCGCGCAACGCCAACCATTCAATTGGTGCTTAACGCCTCAGCGCGTCCTGGCGACATTCAAATCTATCGTGAGGCTGCCATGCGCCACTTACCTATGCAGCATTGTGTCGCGAGGAAACATAATGGAGCACGCTCTGTCTTGTACTTTACCCTACTCACGGGAGGCAGAGGAGCACGTCTTCGCCGTGAGCCACTCGACGTACGTGAACCACTCGACGTCTTGATTACTTACGTGCCGCCATCTTGTTTAAGTACTGTATCCTGTCATTTCAATGATGCCATCAGCATATTGAGGCTACTCTCATTTAGGCTTGTTTATATTAGTTTTGTTTTTTTCGATTTCGTAAAGGAAGAGGATGTGTTGTATCTACATTTCTTGCTGCTTAGCCAGTATGCATGGGTATGTGAATGGAATGATGGAATGCATGATGATTGTATGGAATGTTGGTGTGCCTGGCTGACTGGGAGGTATGACAGTTGGAGAGAGTGGGCAGAGCAGCAGAGATGCAGTTCCTGGTGGGACCATATATCTACCTGATCTAACTCATCTACTATGTAACTATCATCCTGTAATCAACTAATAAACATCAACTTGGATCTACCACCTAGATATCATCTTTGATTGCAACACTTGGGGGCTTGGGACTCCTTTTCCTGGGAACTGTTTTGGGGCCCTTTAGAGAACTCCTTATTGTTACCCTTGTCCTCCCCACCTTTCTGCTGGGGACCCTGTCCACCCTTGGCTGGGATACTTACCACCCCTTTGTTGACCCTGGTGCTAGTCCAGCGGCCTGCCTCTTTAGCAAGCTCACTGAGATCAGTTAACTTGCTGTCTAAAAGATGCTGGCGCAGCTCTGGAACACATAGACTACTCAAGTGCTCCCAACTAATCAAGTGACACAACCCCACATAATCAGTAACTTTGCTGCCCTTTATCCAACCTTCCAGTGCGCGCGTGTACATACTCACACACTCCACCCAAGTACTTGCATCAAGTTTCTTGAAGTTCCTAAACTTCTGGCGGTACTGTTCTGGTGTAAGCCCATACCTGAGGCATGAGGCCTCCTTCATAGTGGGGTAGGTTAAGGTACCTGCTGCTTCTAAGGGTGCTAAGACATCCCTCCCAGAGGCCTCAAAATGCTTCCACAAACCTGCCCCCCAACTCTTCTCAGGCACTTCATTCATCTTCAAGGCAAGCTCATAGGATCTAAACCATGCATAGATATCCTCACCCCTCTGATAATTCTGCACCAAATCTTTCGGTATGTATACTTTACCCGCCTGTACTGGTTGTGCGCTGCCACCATTCGGACTGGACTCCACCTATTTAGCTTTAATGTCCAGCTCCCTCATGCTCAACTCATGAGCCAACTGGAGTTTTCTCTCTTCCAAAACGAGAGCATTCCTCCTCTCCTCGGCCTTCTTTTCACTGTCAAGGCGCAGTTTCCTCTCTTCCGCTTGACCTTTGAGTTTAAAAAGTTCAATCTCATGGGCCCTAATCCTCTGATTTTCCTCCAGTTCCTCTGGAGAAAGGCTCCTACTGGAATGGGTGCTGCCAGCCCTAGACGCTGGCCTATTCACTGGCAAATCATCGGATCCGAATCCATGCTCCTGTGTACCATCCTCTCCAGTAGCATCTTCTGTCACACCATTTTTGGCCTCCCACCAGGCCCTTAGAGCTTTCTGTAGCTCTTCCTTGTTAGCGCTGCCCTTCACTGGGCATCCAAGCTGCTTGCAGAATTGCCTCATCTGCTCCTTTTTGTATGTGAGCAATTTTTTTACTTCAAATTGCAATTCCATCTCCTCGCCTACTCCATTCAGAGACATGATGCTTCCTAGGTCTTCCAAAAATAGGTTTCAAAAACTTTGTGCACTGCAACTGCTAACTAGACTAGTGATGTACAAAGAATCACTGCAGGTCAAGTGCAAATACTGGTTCTAATCCGCACCGCTGACCACCAATGTTAGATCTGGGGGTCTCTAGTTGGCAGAGGTAAGTACCTTAGACCAAATAGGGACCCTTACTTCTAGTCAGGGTACAGGGACACACACGGTAGATAACCCCTGCTCACCCTCTAGGTAGCTTGGCTCGAGCAGACAGGCTTATCTCCAAGGCAATGTGTAACGTATTTGCACGTAACTACCACAATGACCCCCCCGGTACACCACAAATGTAGACCACACAGGTGAGTATATCAAAAATATAACTTTATCTAGTGTAGCAGGAGAAAAGACGATCACTTACAGGGTAATTGCACATAAGCTTAATGGTTGCACTAGGTTACTAGGAAGTTTCTTCTATGTTAAGAACATTCTCAAGTCTCTACTCGCTATCATAGGGGGTATTACAGCAGGGCTGTAATATCCAGTCAGCTCTTCTCACCGTGCGTGTTATGCCGCAGCCTCAGCGTGGGCAGGTTCTTCCTTGACAGCCCTGGCCGGTCACGTCCGCCCTTCCGCTCGCTCTCGACAATCCAACGAGCGGAGGGAAGGCAGTGCGGCCCTTCTCTTCCTGGGTTCACAGGCTGGGGACACGCTGAATGCTCTCGAGGCTCCTTCGGTGAAGACGGGTCACGCAGGTGACTCGGGCACCACTCCGCCGGCTTCTCGGGACGTCCTGATGTCGCTGGCCAATCCCAGCGCGGATTCAGCGAGGGGGCTCGATCCTCTCAACCAATGAGAGGGCAGCGGCTTCTCAGGATGCTTCGATGACGCTGGCCAATCCCAGCGCGGCGTTAGTGAGGGGGCTCGATCTTCTCAACCAATGAGAGGACAGCGGGCTCGATCTTCGCCTCGGGAGCGCTGGCAAGATACGGCGAGATTGCGGGGCGATGTGCGGCCCCCTGGCAGTGCAAAACCCTCACGGCAACAGGGATTCTAGCAGCTGCAGGCAACTTCCCGCTCCAGGACGGGGCAGCACACTCTTGATAGCTTAGTTCAGTTTCTTGGGAACCTTTTAACCCTGGGTTCCGGGACAGGAGGCCAGCTTTTCTCAGGCCCTTGGAGATTCAGTTTCAGACATAGCACACAGCAAAGTCTTGGTAGTACAAGAAGGCAGGGGCACAGCACACAGCGAGCCCTTCTTCTCTCCTTCAGTTGAACAGCAGAACAGGTCAGCCCTTGGAGCACACAGCAAGGCAATCTTCCTTCAGTTCCTCAGCAGTCCTTCTTCTGGCAGAGGTTCCTCTTGATTGTAGAATCTAAAAATCTGTTGTCAGGGGTCCTGTACTTATACCCCTAAAAGTCTTTGAAGTCTTTGTGCAAGTGGGTCCTGAGCCCGGTCTGATCCAGTTCTGGGTGTTGCCGGAGCACTTTGTTTTCCTGGCTTCTGCTTTCTTTTCAGAGTGTGGGGCAGAGTCGTCAGCCGCCCAGCAGCAAGTGGAGCCAGCAGTGTGGCAGGCAGGCACAGCCCTATTCACTCCCAGGTGCTATCTCCTCCCTCCACTCTACTTGCAAATGTCGTCATTCAGCAAAGGGCTGACTCAGCCAACCTCCTGGGGGGATCCCCAGCCCCTGTCACTCTCAAACCAGACAATCAATCCACAAGCATGCCCAGGCACACAGAAGGGTCAGACAAGAGAACAGCTACTCTCTAAAAAGTACTGCTCTACAACTCAGGATTTAAAAACAACCTCTCCTAAAAGATGTGTTGTTAAATGCTGAGCTCAGGGATATCAAACACTCATGTCTTATCTTGTTCCTATGAGAAGATAGGCTAATAGCCATTGGCACCAGCCTCCCCCATGTTAGCCTATGGAGCAAGATAACCTTGCAGCAGTGAACACACAAAATGGCCGTTGTTCACTACCAGAGCATGTTACCTGCACTAGTACATGCTCTACCTTTTACATACACTGCACCCTGCCCAGGGGGGTACCTTGGGCCTTCCATAGGGATAACTGACGTGTACAAAAAAGGGAAGGGTTAGGCCCGGCCAGTGTGGACACTGGCCAGGAGGACATGGCAGTCCGGGGACTGCAGGCAGGCCTGCGGTGGCCGGCCTGAGACACCATTTTAGGGCTACACGGGTGGGTGGCGCAATCAGCGCTGCAGACCCACTAGTAGCATCTGTCATCACCAGCCCTGGCACACACAGTGCACTTTAATAGGGACTTCATGGTGATACAGATATGCCAATCAGGTATATCCAATCAATATGATATTTTACACAGGGAGCACTTACACTCTGGCACTGATTAGCAGTGGCAGAGTGTCCAAAGCATCTAAACCAGCAAAAACGAAATCCAGCACAGCATCAAAAATCCAGGTAGTAGAGGCAAAAGATAGGGGAAAAACCCACGCCAAGGATGTCAGGTCTAACACCCCCCATATCAAAGCCTGAGGTTCCAAAACAAGTATCCTTCTCTATGAAATATCAAGAAAGCAGGTATCATCGATATTGGCCCATTAATAATTAACAGTTGTGAGTGTCCAAACCTTCCCATCGAATAGCAAACCTACCTTGCGCATACATGAGTGACCCACCCATAGTAAAATAGGACCTCGCCTCTCGTAGATGGCCACCCCCATGCAAATGAGGAAAAGGATGAGGTAACCCTACAAGAGGACCAACGTTGACCCAGGGTAGCCTCTGAATGCATTGTCAGATGTGTCTCCTAGAACAGTGTAATGTAAACCCTGTGCCTGTCAAGACAGGCACACACCTGTTTAATTTTCCTGGGGTGATTGAGCCCCCTAACATTCCAAGTCAAGCAGCTGAAGGACTCGTTCCTCCTGTCTCCCATGCCAAAAACATTTGGATAGAACCAGTGACAGCATTGTGTATTCTATAAACTGCAATGCAGATAGATAACATAACATATAATAGCAAACATCCTCCCACTCTTTCTACCCACCCACCCACACTGTTGGCCCAGTCCTACCAGCAATGTCACCCCCCTGTAATGGAAGCCAGATAAATCAGCAATAAAACAAACCGAAGCAGAAATTGGCACAAGTAAGGCCCGAAGGAAATTCATGGCTGTGTCCCTCGGGGTCCGCCTGGAGAGACAGTGAAGCAACCCCAGCATAAGTCGAGGGTGTCCGAGACATCCAGGTCAATGCTCGCCAAAACAAATGAGAGTACACATGGTGAGAGCAGTACAACCACCCCTCCCCATGCAATGTGTACATTGCAGATGCACAAGCACAAAGGTCCAAGAGCTCAACAACAATGGAAGCAATCAACGTGGCTCCCCAATCTCAGGGGGCGTTCTGATAGAGATGAGAGACATATCCTATCCCGTGGTGGGCTGCTAGTGCAGCAGCAAGCATTCTCCTCTCATCAGTCTGAGTCTTATATGAAGCTTGGATCTCATAGTGGAGCACTATTCTGTTCCTAGATTGTCCTCTTTCCAGATCTTGTGCACATATGCTACAATCTGCTGTGTAGACTGAGAAATGTGTTGTTTTACTCTATGCTTGATTCGCAGGCACGCCAGGTATAACATTGCATACTGGATTCCAGCCTATACATGTTTTTGTTTTCTGTGGGTAAACTTACATCTAGCTTCTTGAACCACTATCATAAAGTCCAGTTAACAGCAACACCATTCTCCAGCACCATCAGGAGTGCTGTATATCTATCCTGAATGTTTAAAAAGGTGGGCTGTGATAAGCTGCGCTGGAGTCCCTGGTGCTGGACTGCCCCCAAGGATTTGTGGGATCTCTGCACTACTAACAGGTGGGAGAAAGCACCAGTTTCAAAGAGCGACACCAGCATCTTCAAGAAATAGGGGCTCATTATGATGGCGGGTGGACATCAGTCTACCTGCCATCATAACGGTGATGGGACCGCCCACCAGACGGGCGGCAGTCCCAACAGTTCAATTAGGATGTGCCCGCTATACTGGTGGGCGCATCCTTGCCTTTTAACATTGCGGACGGTGCTGCTGGCTGCAGCACCATCCGCAATATTAAAAGAGCATTCACAGCATTTCACTGCACCGCTTGGCAGGCACCACGCTGTGCCTGCCACTTGGTGCATGGAATACCCCCCAGTGTAGTGACACCCCCCAAACAAGGGGGGCCCGCAACAGGTCCCCAAACCCAATCCCCACCAGCCTTTCCATGTCGGCATCGTGGCCAAGGAAAGGCCTCTCCAATACCCACATCCTAATATGGCGGACGGTGCCAGCTAGGCACCGCCACCATATCAGTGGCCTTGCTCCGCCCGCCAGGCATTTGTTACGATTGCCACCGGCGGAAAAGCCGCAGATGGACTTTGCGTCCGCCGCGATACCCACCGCCATCCTATTATGGCGGTGGGTAAATCTCATTGTGATGGCGAAACGATCGCCACTGCCTGCCCGGCGGTGGCGATCGTTCTGCCATCGTAATGAGGCTCATAGTCCTCAAGGCTGCCAGTGTTAATGTTCTCCGGCCCTCCCAAATACACAGGTTATCGTGGTGTGATCTGGCCTCAAGTCAAATCGCGACTACTCACCCGTAAGGGTCTCAAGGCACTGAGAGGTGTGGGGGGTTCGCAGGCTCCAGTCCATCAAGGAGGGGGTCTGTTGAAGAGCCAGGTTTTGAGGTTTCTTGAGAAGATGGAGAGCGATGTTATCTGTCTGAGGTGGAGCGGAAGGTCGTTCCAGGCTCTGGCCGCGCAGGATAAGGAGCAGGCTCCCGATCTGGTCTTTCTGGTGTGGGGACCATGGTAGGAGAGCTGGGCTGATCGTAGGGTCCTTTGGGGTGCATGGAATTTGAGTCGGCTATTCAGGTATGCCAGTCCGGTGTCGTGGAGGGCCTTGTGAGCGTGGGTTAGCATCTTGAAGGTGACTCTAGCTTTGATGGGGAGCCAGTGTAGTGTGCGCAGGTGCTGGGAGATGTGGCAGTGTCTTGGCAGGTTGAGGACCAGTCTTGCGGCGGCGTTTTGGATGTTCTGTAGCTTGCGGGTGAGGTTTGTTTATTCCGGCATACAGTGCGTTGCCGTAGTCGAGCCTCAAGGTCCTCATTCTTGGCAACAATTACCTTAAGAATCTTTTCCACATTGAGAAGCATTTCACCTTTGCCCAGCAAATCATTTTCCACTATAGATATCCGCTGTTCCGCCTCTTACATTTGGCAGTAAGGCTTATTGATCTTGTGCATAACACCACCCAGATGTGCTGTTGGGACATCCATTTTGTGAACTATGAAGGCTAGGCTCCTCTGCATGGACTTCAATGGGGTTTTCATGTCTGCACCTAGCACGGCAACATCCGATACTGACCCCAAGGATTTTCCAGACCAACCTCCAACGTAACATTGTGCACACTCCTACAGACATCGAACGGCAGCTTGAGTTGCTTTCCATCCAGTTTTCTCATAATGGAAATCCAGTGTTTTTGTCCAACATCAGAATGGCAGGCCACCAAAGTGTAAGCAGGAAAGCCACCAAACAGGCGCAGGGTAATTCCAGGTACTATAAGGTGCATGCATGACAAAGGGCCCTTTGTTTATTCTGCCAATGTACTTAATAGGACAACAAGCCTCCCAGGTTTCACAGGGCCAAGGTCCTGCCTCACCCTACCAAGCTTTCCAGGCACAAGCAGACCAAATAGGAAGAGATGGTGAGCTAGCAAATTGAAGAGGAGCAGCAATGTCTATGTGGCCATCCAGACACCACCCTGGTGTCCCAGTAAGACAGGCCCCCACCTCTTCCACCAGCAGGCCCTACTGTGTCTCCTGCTTGACAGCAGACCTAGTGCGCTGCAGCACTGAGGTCCACCCCATATGCCAGGCTCCTGTGCACGCCGGCCCCCTATGCCATGCAGGCAGTGGTCTCTGGCCAGACGCACAGGGAGGAACAAGTGCCGCTTATGGCTGATAGTGGCAGGAGCAGCTCCCCGGTAATCCTCTGTGACAATCCACCTCACTTCCGCAGTGAAGCAGCCCGCAGACAAGAATGAGCTGCTACGATCTTCCTGCAGCAGCCCCCTCCACTCAATGGACTGAGGACCACTTCTCCATCAGGTACCGGTCGTCATCTCCTCTCACGCAAACTCCTGTTCATGCACCCCCCAGGAGGTGTAGGGTCACAGCACCATACTACTTACCCTTAATACTCAGCCTCCTCCAGTCTCATGCCGTGAGCCACCCCGCCATGTTGCTGTTATGGCCGCAGCACAGCTGCCGTCTCATGAGGGGCACAATGGTTGCCGATCACCAGCACCGGGACGAGCCCGGACACACTCATGAGCGAGAGACAAAGGGCAATCAATTTCATAGCACTGGCAAGCATATTGACACAGATAATGCAGAATTGTAAGATCGGATGGCATGAGCCTCACACAAGTGCGGCCATCTTGCATGTCGGCTCTCTGACACACCAAGAGCTCTTTCAGCTTGACATTCATGGACCTCAGTTCAGCTTTTGACTGACTTATTAGACCAAAACTGAGGTCCATCCTTGCCACTTTGGGCATTGGCCAAAGCATTTTAAGTTTTTTGCAATCCTTGCATGTGATCTAAATGCTATGATCTGTGATAATACAAAGGGTGACAGCACTAGGACCTTTAAATTGGCCAGGGGATTCCGATAGGAATATGTACTATTAGCCCCAATTTTATTTATTTTATATATCAATTATTTGCAACAGGGTACAAGGAACTTCCACGTATTTGTAACTGTTTAATACCTACCCTACTTTATGCAGATGATATAGATTTATTTGCGATGAAAGCTAAAGCTTAAAAGGTTTACTTGATGACGTTGTAATTTACATGAATGATAAGGACCCTAGTAGTGTAGATAGGCATACATACTGTTTAGTGTGACTATCAAATCTTTCTTCAGTAAAGAGCGGAGAGCAAACTGAGAAGTGGAAAATAGATATTGTGTTGATATTCCTATAGCAAATTAGTGATGTGCAATAGTTCAGGATGCCTCTCTGTGGTTTAAAATGAATGTGCTTTTATTAAAAACAATGACACTGTATTGTTTGTACCACCAAACATGGTCTCTTCCCAAAGAATGGCACGTAGCCTCTGAAAATAAGCATGTTTTAAGCTTAATGCAATTACTTTGAAAATACTGTGTTAAGACATAAATGCACAGTCAAATATGTATCTATTCCTAATGGACAACTTCCTCTGTGGCATATACCTAGATGTTGTAACTAGTGGAGTCACATCTTCTAGGATGCTTGTCCTATTCAGCTGGTTCCTTAAATGAATATTTCACTGTAACAGCACTTAGGATTATTATGTCAGGAATGAAATTAATTGAGTTGAAGGGGTGTAGTATAAAGAAAACGAGGCGTGAAAGGCTGGTAGCTAGTGGAGAAGGCAGATGCACAAATTTCTCAAATATGTACGTAGAGCGGTAGCTCCTCCGCTAAGGCAGAGGAGATTCGCCCCCCCTGCCAGCACTTTAAACAAGCATTTGCAATGTAATAGGTCTCGCATTTGCGAGAGTTAGAGCTGCTAGCAATGTAAATGACAATATCTTTTATGTATGTGCTTTGGTTTGGAGTGTAGTGGATGCATGTGGTTTGGAGTGGAATTATGTGTGTTAAATTGGAATTGTTAGCTGTGGAATTGTGTGGTGTGGAGTGGATTTCTGTAGTGAAATTATGGGGCATGGTGTGCAGGGGAAATATGTGGATAGTAATTATGTGGTAGTAAGTGTACTGGATTTAAGTGGAGTGGGATTGTGTGCCATAGAGTCTAATTATGTGGAGTGGTAATTCGTGCTGTGGAGTGGTATGGTGTGGAGTTTCTTTATGTGGTCTGCGTTGAATAGTGTGGCATGATGTGGAATTCTGTGGTGTGGATCAGAGGTAGGACATAAGAGGATGAGGAAAGGTGTAAGAGGATGAGAATATGAGGGAAGATGGGATGAGAGAAGCAGCTGCGGCACTTGTAGGTAGGGCCTGGAGAGGGGATATCGACGGACGATGAAGAGATAAAATTAGATAAATACCTAATTTGCCCTCGTCATCGTCCATTGAAATACCCCCCCCTCACCTGGACCCTCCGTCCCACCACTCTTACCTGCACGGGCCATGGCTGGAGAGAAGAGGTGGGGAGAGGTGAAGAAGGAGTGCATCAGGAAAGAAAAGGAAGCAAAGAGAAGAGAAGTAAGGGAAAATAATCACAAGAGCAAAAAAAGAATTTAAAATGGGAAAGAAGACAAATAGAAGCAAAGGTAAGAACAAGGAAGAAGATAAAGAAGAGGAAAAATGAGACAGAGATAGATAGATTGAGAGAGAGAGAGAGAGAGAGAGAGAGAGAGAGAGAGACACGCTGATACACTGAAATGTGAACACATATAGAAAGAAAGAAATATGAAGGCACAAATAGAAAATAGGAGAAAGAGCAAGAAAGGAATAAAAAGGAGGACGATGAGAGGGAAGCAGAGCAAGGTGTGACAGAAGACAACGTGTATAAGCCACTTCAAAAACAAAATATTGGCCGCTCCACACAAATGCAAGGTTTTATTTCTGCAACGAAAGATGGTTTTTAAACAAAATAGCAGACAGGGACAGTGAAGAGAGTGAAGTTAAGAGGGAGATAGGAAAAAATCAAATAATTTTTCAGACTTACAAACGGAAACCTGGCAATACCATGAAGGTTCGAAAGTGATGACTACATTGCTAAATAGCCACGGCTTGTTTAAGAGCTGCGGCCATTCAAGAACTGGTAGACTTATAATGAAGAACAATAGGCACGACTTAACATATTAGCAGACAGGCTAAGCTTCCATAGCTGAAGCCCAGTCTACAAAGAATTAGAAAACTGGAAACAGGAAGCAGTGAAACTCAGAACAGGAAGTGCACATCCAAAGATACTGCACGGCGCTGGAACATTCTCACCCAACAGATGTCACTTATGTGTGGTGCTACCGAACAGCAGGCACAGACACAAGGCTAGAAGACTAGTCTGTGGTACTACCGTTCATTCATAGAGTGACAGTGTGGTAAAGAGCATGACAGCTGTAAGGTTAAAACAGAGACATAGGCATCACGAGGGGCTGCAATTAAAGAAACATATAGGGCAGTAGAGAGCCTACATTAGACCAGGGGGCATATCAACAAGGGCTTTATCTCTGCTTTTTTGGCTTTAAAAGCCAAAAAAGCAGAGATAAAACTAGCGCCCTATCAACAACAGGGTGCTAACACGCAAATTTGCATGTTAGCACCCTTTTACTCTACGCTTCCCCTTGCATCTCTAATGAGATGCAAAGGGGGCGTTCCAGAGTAAAATAATAGGAGAAATGTCGCTAAGCGACATTTCTCCTATTATCAAGAATGTCGCTAACCCTGTTAGAGACAAAAAAAGCAGCGCTAACCGCGGTTAACGCTGCTTTTTTACGTCTGCTAATTTTCAGACTTAGCCATGATATCCTATGGAAGGAGGATATCATGGCTAAGTTTGCCTGTCCCTATCAACAAGGTAACGTGTGATTATCGCTGGGTTTCCAGCGATAATCTCACTTAGCCTGTTAGCGTGTAGATTTTTATCGCTATTGAGATAAGCGTTGCTAATAGCACGCTATCTCAGCGATCAAACTTCACGCTAGCCGGCGATAATTATCCTCACGTTAAAAACCCATGTGCGATAATTATCGCCGGTTGTTGTTGATATCTCCCCAGGAGCGCTAGAACAAATCCTTACCTTCTTTACAGCGCCTCGAAGTTACAGTAAACACAGGTTAAAAGCGCAGTTGCTGAGGGCCTGCCTCATTCCCCTCTCGCCTGTTTAAAGAGAGATTATCTCCCTATAAAACAAGCATTTGAAATGCAATAGGTGTCACATTTACGAGATTTTGATCTATTGGCATTGTAAGTGACAATGCCTTTTATTTATGTATTGATTTTATTTTTAAAACATAAATAAAAGGCATTGTTATTTGCAATGCCAATAGCTTAAACTCTTGCAAATGTGAGACCTATTGCATTGCAAATGCTTGTTTTAAAAAAAGTGACAACCCTACTACTGATGGGACAGGCCTGTAAGTAGCAAATGGATTCATTGACAGTGACGCTTAAACCTACTATTCTACCAGAATTCATGTATCAGAGGGTGATATTATTGAGGTCAAAAGGGGATAAACACTTTCTAAGAAATAAAACGGGTGACACCTTTCAAATGCTTTGAGTTGCACGTTATGAAGTGGGAGGTTTTAATCTGTAACATGAATTGCTATGGAGTACATCGCATTTTGTAAGGTCCATTTATTTAGTCAATCTACATCAGACAATCCGTCCATTATAAATTGAAATGGAACCTTAGAAGTAACGACTAAGTGAATTAGTAAAGTGTCAGGGAAAGACAGAGATGTGACTCGATCTCAACGAGAACATAGCCACTGCCTTTAGAGGGGAAACATCCTTTACTCCTCGTGCGTTACAACGCATGTCATTGCCCCGCATTTTTTACTCCGCAAAAACTTTTGCATTGCAGGGCTTTACACTGAAAACCATTACAACATATTCCCCATTACAACGCCCAGGTGCAGTTAGAATAGTAAATTATGTTGGGATGCACAATGCGATGTAATGGATTGCGTTGTAAAGAATAAGCCACATTACAACGCATGCCATTACAACGCGGTTGTTACAATGACTGCGTTGCTACATCACATACTGTAGGGGGCGCTGGATGTTGGCATAGTATAATTTACTATTCTAACTCCAGTCTGTGCAACTGTAGGGAAGGTGTTGGATTTTAAATCCAACACATTCTGCCCCCTACAGCAAGTCGTTGCAATGACTTGGTTTGTAATGGTTAGCGTTGTAGCAATGTGGTCGCTGTGATGACAAAATTGCATGCGATATATCGCATGCGATGTTGAAGATGTTTTGCGTTGAAAACGTTTTTGCGGAGTAAAAAACGTGGGGTAATGGCACGCGTTGTAAATGTCGTGCAGAGTAAAGTGTCCGATTCCCTTTAAAGAGCTCCTCTGCCAAAACGGGAAATAACACAGTAAAAACATTAATTCAGAGAACCTTCGAAGCCCTCTGTAGTTATGGCGATGTATATGGGCATTATTTGGGAAAAGACGAGTGACCCAACATGGTCATGTTAATTGGCAATGGCAATGGCTGTCTGCCGCCGTGCACAAACCAGCTAATCTGTGTCTCATATGTTATAACCCCGCGTTGGACAATTACAAAAATGAAAGCCCAGAGCATTTAGGGTCCTGAGAGCACTATAGTCCCTGCAATATGGAAGACATTGCATGAGGGCTCCTAATTCTAAAGCAGGGCGTAGCTTCCATTGGTGCAGCAGGTGCTGTGGCGCAAAGCCTCTGAGGCCTCCAAGGGCTACTGAACCATGATTATTGCTGTAGTTTTTAATTCTGATTGCAGCCATGGGGCCCACTCCTTTCCTTGCACCCTGCTAGATTATAGATTTACAATTTGTTTTACAACAAATGCCTCCAGGCTCTTCTTAATTTGCCAAGCGAAGCACACCAAATCAAACATTTTAAAAACTGGCATTTACAAATCATTAAATTCTTTGTATTGGTCAATTTAAAGACCGATTCCCGCGACTGCCTTTCCCTGTAAAACACCTTTATCTACTCAATTCTTATTTTTTTAAATTAAATTACTTATTTATATTTAACTTCATAATGCAGCAAAAATCGAATAGCGCTGTATGAACAGGAGATGTTACAGAGTGGCTTCCAACGTTGTAGAGCCTCATGGAGTTAATTACCTGCCTGAATCAATAAGCGACCTCCCACATGACCTACATTGCTTTAATGCTTGCTACTATATAGCATAGAGGCGGGTCATTTAATCTTAATTTCTCCACACATGAGATTAATTTTTGTAAAAATACTTTTATTTATCTTTTATTTCATTATTCATTTTTTTTTAATAAAAAAACTGTCAAATAACAATTTTGGTTCACATTGTCATGATGTCTTTGAACAATATTTTCCTGACCATGTTTACACAAATTACAAAAATACATTTCTTAAGTAATCATCTCATTCTATGTAGAGAGAAAACCTTCATAATATAAGCACAAAAGAACACAATTTTTTTGGAATCCAAATTTTTTTTTCTTAGAAAACATATACGAATAAATACTGACCCCACATTCAAACCTCTTTCACATACTCTGCATTCGTAACACTGACTCATACTATATACATTCAACCTTCCCAGTTCAACATTGCAAACTCCGATGGACAAAGATTAGGGTAAAACCAATAACCCTTGGATGCTGTGCTGGTATCTGGGCCACCATACTCTCAGGCCGACGTACGTTTCAATGGATTGGAACATTTTCTCCATCTTCATCAGGACCTATACATTTTTTCGTTATTTCTTTCTTTTAGAGGTAAGCCATGGGGATTCTAAAACCACAGTATTGAGCTGGAGAAACACAAATTATATTATGAGTCCAGACCCTGGAGCATCATTACTGTGCCCCTTACAAAATCCATTTTTATACAAATGAGAATACTCCTCACCTCTAAACACCCTAGAGACCTCCACCAGTGATGTTTCTCAGAAACCAAGCGTGGGAAAAGATAAAGACAATTTTTTTACAAAGCCATTAAGTTCATATTATGTCTATAGTTTTCAAAGAAAAAGAGAAAGAAGAAAAAAAATCAGTAGTCCCCACTTTAAGATCATGCTTCATTTTCAAAAGGAACATTTACTAGAGCGCTATGTTCTAGACAGGATGTGCACTACCATGTGCACTCAATTATAAGTGTGTGTTAACAATTCATTGCCACTTAAATGAGCTTTACTTGCTTGTACACAGTATAAACACATTGTAAAACATAAGATTCATAATATAATCAAAATTATCCGAACAAAATTCAATAAACCAAAATTGAATCCTCCTTCTTGATGTGCTCTTCTTTATTGACACATCTACTTGAAAATCAAGTTCAAATTGTGATTCCAACAATCCCTTTGATAGAAAAAACTTAATTCAATCCCAATGCATTTCCGGTGTTATCGTCACCCTTCTTCAGGGAATATCTACAAATAAATTTAACAGAAGAGTTCATCACATTCAAATGTATCTTTAAGTTTGTTAATCAATAGTGAAATCCAAATGCTAATTGAAAAGAAAAGAATGGTGCTCCGTCAGCCAGGAGGATTAGGGTGGAGCTATTCATGTTTATCAAGGATTAATAGTAGACCTGAAGAGTGATTGTAAAAAGGACAGTTAAAGAACCACGCTGCCCTCAAAACACCAGTGTGCTGTGTGTCCCAGTACGCAAAAAATAGGAGAAATTTGTGTCTGCCAGTTTCAGTGGCTGTAATAACTACCTTAAAGTAAACCAACTGTAGACTGGTGTACGAGCCCAAGGCTACTGTTTGAATATATGACTTGCGTTCTGTGGAACAAAAGCCAGTGTAAATATAAATCGTTCGTCTACACGTGAGCCTGACTATTAATTGCGCGGTGCGGTAAAAGGAAAACTCACCACTATTTCCCGTCGCTAAGTATATTTAAGCGAAATTATGCGTTGAAAGGCAGAGAACCCCAATCATGTCATGCTCGTTTCACGCTCCAACTATATTGTGCGTTCCAAGCACCGTAAGAAACTGTACGGTGATCTCTGTAAAATATAAGGTAAGCACGAATGTAACTAACGTTACTGAATAGTGAAGTGTTACGGCTCAATTATGTGCCTTAACTCAAATATTACTCACTTGAAGTCTGTGAAGAGTTGCCGTTCTCATGTGAACGCCCTGGTGAAAAGAAGCCTCGTGCGTTGTATCAATTAAAGAATGCTCGAACGTGAGTCACGTGGGTGTTAGTGAAAGTGATGATGGACGGTAAATGAGCAACTAATGGATTCTTGTGTGGGCCAAATTGAAACGGAGTGTTGCCGGCTGATAATATTGAATTTACGATGAGACTAAATCTGAGTTATTCTAATATAAGTGCTTGAAGGGAAAGCAGAAAACCAGCCACCGATGTATAAAGAGGGTGATTGATGTCATCAATATTCCTATATTGAACATGAACCTTGAGGTGTATACCAAAGTTCTACTCTTGTTACCTTAGTATATTTTCCATCTTCCAAAAGCATAAACTCAAAATTGTCAGTATTACCCTGATATAGCGTAAATAATTAAACTTTGCTGAGAATTACAATGAATAAGCTCTTTGTCTATATGATTGGATCCGACTACAAAAAAGTCACAAGTCTAATGAATCCGCATACATAAACGTTTGAAAAACATAACAAACATAAACACGATCCAATGCGTTGGTATCTAATTACACTCAACATTCGCTATAGTAACGTAACTTGTTGGGAGGTGTCTGCTGTTAATTTTGGAAAATACATGTAAGCTCCCTGTACTATACATTATAAGAATAGCTAACAAAAACAGGATCAATGCATCTATGAACCCTCATAGTTATTAGACATCTTTCAACAACGAATATTGATTACTCATTCTTAGTGACTAATTGTTCTGCTCATTTGTCATGATCACCAGTTTTATTATGTATAGCAACATGAAATTGCATGTATGAGGATTCTTCATATTAATTGGAGTCACCTCTGTATAAGTAAATCTTAAGAATGAATGTAGAACATAAGCAGTCATAGATGCATTGAGCCTGCTTCCAAGTAGATTTCTTTCATTAAGACAGCGCCTGCTTCAAGGTCATCCATGCAGTGGGAAAGGGGGGCATGTAATAGAGCGTATTTAAAAGTTAGAGCGCAACGGTAGAAAAAAACAAGCAGCAAAAAAAAAGTCCACAAACACAAAGGATTGTATGAACGCGATTTTATGCCTGTATAATATAAAATAAATAAATACATTCCTGGGACGCCATGGCTCTGATGTGGGGGGCAAGAGGAGGCAACTAGCTCAGCAGCATTATTAAACAAGCATGGAAAGTTAAAATACCTTGGCTGAAAGCGTGGGGACGGGACTGTGTACTTTAGGCTGTGACACAGATTATTTATTTACCATTTAGGAAGACATTAGCGAAACATTTTTGTAACTATTCGTAGTGCCTGCTCATCATTTCGGAGAGGATGTAGTGCAACGGCCAGAGCTGCTAACCTTGGAGCTGGGGAGCCAGGTTTGAGTCTTGGCCTCAGCTCAACTACCTGTGATTCTGGGCATATCACTTGATCTCCCTGCTCATGTAAAGAGCTTCGGGTTGAGTTTGCCTGCATATTATAAAAATAAAATACATTACTGGGACTTCATGGCTCTGGGGGAGACATCTAGCTCAGCGATGCTCTTAAACAAGCATGGAAAGTTAATAAACCTCAGCAGATAGCGTAGGTTATGGGACAGGGACCTTCAGCAGAGCAGGCAGACCACGAAGAAGTAACTAAGGCCAGGAAGGTTTGGAGGGCGGGGCCCGGCTGCAAGGCGAGTGAACTGAACAAAGCGAACCGAGCACAGCACAGCAGCCTCCCTGAGGGAGGAATAAAAATAGTGGGGGGCAATGGCGCTGTAATTGATATATCGATAACAGCATGCATTTGCTTTCCTCACTGTGAAAAGAAACTAAAAACAAGCACAATTCCTCTGTAAAGGAAGCACAAAATAAACTAAAATCCTACCAAAGGAAGCGCAAGTGACTGTCAACTTCCACAATTACAAATAGGCAAAACAAATATAAGCAGCGAGCGGAAGGCATGGCGTGGGAGGCAGCACTAACCCAATTGTCGCATCAAGAGGAGGTGAGAGGGAGAAATGCTAACTCTTAGCATCTATGGCACCAAAGCTGAACACAGGCAAACAGTAACCGAGTACGAAACCAAGAAATAAATAGTTCCTGAAAAAACAGATAAATAACCATAGTGTAATGAGACAGTAATTAGTCCCTGCTGCCTGGGAGGAACGGAAGAGAAAAAGGAGGGACAAAGAGGCAGGACTCACCACTAGCAAAGCAAGGATTTTTCAAGGGCACTGACATAGACAAACTAAAAGCAAAGGCAAGCAATGGGTGGAGTTGGAACTTCACAAAGCAATTACAGCAGGTCGCTAAGCGGCAGTGCAAGCGCTGTCTACGCTCGACCTAAAAATTAGAAATATAAAACAATAATAAAACAGGTTTAAAACCCATTTTATTTTCCTTATGCAGAGTCTTGGGGGCGGGGCCACAGTGACAACAGGCACTGAGGGGAGTGGTAGTGCACTGCCTTCAGGGCGCATGTGTGTTTGGCCGACCAAACCCACAAACGCAATGAAGCTCTCTAGAACCGTAGCTGCATTGCTGAGTTTGGAGAGAGCAGACACAAACTCCCACTCTGTCCTGGAGCGCAATTCATGGGCGCTCAGGCCAATCCTGAAGCTGCTCTTATGCATGAGAGGAGCTTCAGAATTGGCCGCAGGGCAGAATGGGAGCCTCTGCCTGCAGTGAAGTGGAGCAGAAGTGCACAACGCGATGCTTGAGGGCAGCAGGTAGGTTTATTTTTTTATTTCTGTTTCTCTCGTCGCCCCCATTTCCCCCCTCCGATATGAGCTGCTCATGATGGATGCACCTCAACAAAAGGCCAACAACTCCCTGTGGGGGGTCAGTTGCAATGCTTTTATATAGCACTTATTACCACCAAGAAGACATTGAAGCACTTAGCTTCGAGTAGTACACTACTCCAGAACTCAAGGTTAGTGTTCAATCCGTTGTTTATTGTTGGTTATTGGGTTTAGTCAAGTGTTCTCAAATGAACTATCCCGTGCATTTGTCCCAGTTTTTGGTGTCATGTACAGGATTAACAAATGCTTCCCAAGGAGATTCAGAAAGTAGCAGCAAAGTTGGGGTCCTTTGCTCACTGACCAAGAGAACACATGCCCATACAAAATAATTAAGCATAGTGAATTATTACAATAATCCCTAATGTGTATGGTATCATGCAGGGTTTAAAGGGAGATTATGAGGAGCCCTGTGGTGTTCTAACTCACATGATGATTTATTTGAATGATGCTTGGTGTGGGCAGCTGCATGTAGTGGGGTTCCTGGAAGAGGTAATGCAGCAGTTGGTAGAGTTTGAGCGAGCACAGAGGAATTGGGTAAAAAGGTAAAGATAAACAAGGAACCATAGCAAAGAATGGACAGCCGGTCATTCCAAAGGTAGGGAACAGTGAGAACAGCAGAGTAGAGTTATTAATAAAATGGGACTTGTAACAAATAGCTGTCACCTCTTTTGCTCCAAAGGGCATATTTATTATTATCACATAGCGCACTAAATCACCTTGTAGCGCTGCATGATAGGAAGAGGGAGGGAATGCACCTTACTTAACAATATAAAGCACATTCCTGTTATTTCGCAGCTCTGGTGCACAACGTGCTACCTAGTTCCAACGCAGACACCCTTGCACCATTGCTTGTTTTTTTGCAGGAATGTGCACCTTCCTGCACAAAAACAATCTACTGAAGCATTTTTCTGAAGCACACATAGAAAAAGGAAGTAACAAGGAGAAGTAAAGAGATTTCACCTCTTTACACCTCACTTGCGGAGGTGTAGCATTTTGATGCAATCCCAGGTTTTCCACTGATGGTAAATCTGCGAATGCGCCAAAATCCATGGGTGGATGCGTGGGAACACCCATGCTCTTCAAATGGAATGCCTCTCTGTGGCAGAGTAACGCAAGGCAGCCATTTGCACTGCCATAGTCTAGATTTATTAAGTCACACAAGGCCACATATGGTGGCTTTGCATGGCTTGATGAATCAAACTTAGTTCAGTTCATAATCTTTATTTCGATCACCAAGATCATAAAAGACATTCACAATAATACATAAATCATTTTGTTGAAGGAATATATACACCTATTTTGACCATAAACTGTGCATATATACATAAATTCACAAATGGTGTCCAATAGCTTCAAGTCCATACATATTGGATAAAAGATTGATTATATAAAAAAGAGAAATCATACAACCATTCTTATCTCCATAAAAATAATTTTAAAATTAGTGATATCTCTATTTCATAAAAGTATCATGATAATGTACAATTATTTAAATAATGTAAGAATATCCTTGGACCAATGAGACAGGAGGTGGACTACATGATATAGTTCTTTCTTGTCCAAGGCTACTGGGTGACACAAATACATATACAATGTTAGTTGACTGTGAGCATCCAATGCTACAACTATGATTATACAAGAACTGAAACCGTTGTTAATCATTACAAACCAAATGATAGTAGTAGCCCAACGTATTAAGCACCAACTTAGTAATTGTGTTGGCTACTTGTTTGTGTGGCCACAGACATGATTTGCATTTCATCACAAATTAACCACACCCAACTCAAATATTTGGCAGTTGATATTACGCACAGCTCACTTGCATTTGTCTGCAATATTCTTAGTGCAGTAATACTGGACCTAGTGCCCATATTTTTACATAATGCTTTTAACAATTTTTTCTGGGGGGGCTTATAAGCAGGACAGACAAATAAAATGTGTGAGTAGGTCTCCACATGTTCTACACATAGATGGCATCTGGTGGCATTTGAATTGTACCATTTATGGGTGAAAGATTATAATGGTAGAGTACCCACCCGAAATTGAAAATATAGTCTTTTGTCTCTAGGCTTCGATATAAAATCCCAGTATGGTTCGTACAAGGGGCAAGGCTTAAACTCTACAAATTACCCTGACAATGATGCACTCTCAATGGTTTGTGTACTATTCGTTACAATCATGGACCAATAGGGCTCTTTCATTTCTCTTTTGGAGGGGAACCGTTGGTCCACAGGATCATCCCATAGATGTCTCAGGCCCATATTGGCCAATGTGCTTTTTACCTTTTGTAGCCAGATGACCTTACATGTGGTATCAGCTTCCCAAACATCCTTAAGTGCTGTAGCATAATGTGATAGCTCGGGAGTGGTCCATAGTCTACACCAGAATACTATCTGGCGAAACCTTGCTATCTCATCCAGTTGATTGCATCCTAATTCATGGTATAGAGGCTTTAATGGAGTGTTTTGTAGGAGACCAGTGATGCCTCTCAGAAATTTATTTTTGGCTGAAATTAATGATGTCAGATTTTCAAAGCCCCATCATTCTGAGCCATAGAGTATTGAGGCTATGACTTTGGTGTTGTAAATCTTCAAAGCTGGGCTTATAGGCTTAGTTAGTGAAGTTTTGTGTTCTCTCACCAATGCACCTGCTAGTTGGCGGTGTTTTAGGGCTATAGTTTCTATCTGGGGTTTCCAACTTAGTTTGTTTGCAAGGTTGATCCCATAGTAATTAAAAACATCTGTCTATTGTTTAAAAGAACACTACTCTTGACTGCCTGATGCTTATGAAGGACCATAAATGTATCTTTGTTTGTGTTTATTACAAGGCCACTGGCCTTGCAGAAGTCTTCGAAGTGTGTAAGTGCTCGCTGTAACCCACTCTGTGTTTTCGAGATGACAAGCGTATCATTTGCGAACACAAGTACAGGTATTTGGGTACCTACAAGTGATGGTGCATCTGTGGGGTAGGTGGAAAAGTAATTAACAACCCTGTTTAAGAAGAGCGAAAATAGTGTTGGGGCCATAACAAAACCTTGGCGAACGCCTTTAGATACGGGGAATCTATTTGTGTTATTGCCCTGTGTGCCCCAGCCCACCTGTGCAAAGTTCCCCTCATGTAATCTCACAACTATGGACAATACATCTAATGGCATTCCTAGGTCCTTTACGAACGACTAGAGTTTATTTCGAGAGACCAGGTCAAATGCGGACTTTAGATCCACAAAAGGTTTGTAAATTATGCCTCCTGCAATCACTACGGTACGCCAATAGATTCATTTAAAACGGAAGACCTGAGCGATAGTGCTAACACGGGCATGAAACCCTGCCTGTAGAGGTGTTAATATATCGAAGTCTAAGATCCAATCCTGAGTCTTTACCAGCACCAATCTAGCCACTACCTTTTGTATCGAATCAATTAGGCTTATTGGCCTGTAGTTGTTGGGGCTAGTTCAATCACATTATTTGTAAATTGGTAAACTCTCTGCACCCCGCCAAGACTAAGGGATGGGAGCACCACTGGCTACTGCATTGGCTAACAACAATATATACCTTTGCCAAATGCCCCTGTTGTGCAAAAATAAATCTGCAGGGATACTATCTGGACCCAGGGCTCTTCCTCCCATTACTGCCCCCAGCACTACTTCTACCTCCTCTATGTCAAAATGCAAAACTGAACCATGTGGTGGAATTCAAAAAGACTCTTCAGTTTCTCTTCATCTGCAGCAAATTGCATCGAGAAGTGTGTGACTCATGCACCTGGGGCTACATGATTTTGTGGAGAAGGTTCCTGCCCTCCTCCCCCCCATTTTACCAATTGCCAAAAGGGTTGAAGATTTTTCCCTGTACTGGCCTGGTAGAGATCAAACTTAAGAGTTGCATCACTCTTGCACTCCGTTGTGAGTGAAAGGGTGGCGTAACTCCCACATAAATACGCCCCCAAGTACGTATCACACAATGCCCACCTCCATGTCTGAGCTGTGGTTTCCCAGTGGTGCACTGCTAGACTTTAAATTCCAAGTCTGTGGACAGAACCCCAACCATTCGCAAACTACAAAACCTAGGAATATGTATAATTAAAATAAAATGTCATGTTAACAGCTCACAAGGAAAAGGCCAAACAATGATTAGTCCGTTAATCTTTTAATGCATTTTTTATAGAATTACAGACCACTCAGGCAATGTCACAACCCTGCACAATGGAAGATTGTGTAAACAGGGGGCAATCTGAACTTGAGGAGGCTTGGTTGGCCGGTTCTTTGTCCTTAACATATGGCCTACTAGATCACAACTGGGAGCGGATTTCTACTCAATAGGCCAACTTTAACCAATGAGATATGAGCACTCATGGAGTCATGCATCAAAGTAACTTGACCTCAAGATCAACTGGAACCTTGTTATGAGCTCCCTACAGAATAAGCAGCAGCTTTATCAATACTCCCACATCACCATGCCACCATGCCGCTAACACAGGCTCTCAGCTTCTGCTGGGTGAGGACGTGCGTCGTGGGTCCCTCTCTCCCAGCGAGCAGCCCCGGGGACCCTCGCTTTGCTTCCCGCTAACCCCGCGTAGAGACGAGCAGCAGCAGCGGCTGGACTCCGGGATAAAACTGAGCAACTCACCTGGGGAAAACGCTGCTCCTTTGCCATCCACCGCCAGTAGAGTCAGCTGGGCAGCCCTGTAGTCCTGGTTTCGGCTGGGAGTGGAGATCGCCGTCCGGAACCACATAGATTCCCAGCACCCTTAGCAGCAGGAAATGCTGCCTACGCCATGCCTGCTCCAGCAAAGCACCAGGAGGCGCTTAAAAACAACGCAGGGATCCCGCAGCGTGGGAGTCCTTTTCACAGAGCAACTCACCTGGGGAAAACGCTGCTCCTTTGCCGTCCACCGCCAGTAGAGTCAGCTGGGCAGCCCTGTAGTCCCGGTTTCGGCTGGGCGTGGAGATCGCCGGCCGGGACCACATATCCCAGCACCCTTAGTGGCAGGAAACGCCGCCCACGCCACGCTCGCTCCAGCAAAGCGCCAGGAGGCGCCTAAAAACAACACAGGGCTCCCGTCCGGCCCGTCTGAGACTGGACTGGGCTACTCCCCTAACGTTTGAACATTGGCATCTGTGGGGTTAGCCCAATTAGTTGTGTTAAACCCAGTTTAGAGGGCGTGGGCTTCAGTAACTGTTAAATAGACTGTTCTCTTTTATATATTTCTTCCTGGCCTTTAATTATTATGTTTCTCTGCTTTTGTAAGTTGAGAGCTACAGATAAAATTATGAGTAATCGCAAGGGCCCTGCTGCCACATTAGAAGCCTTTATTATAAGAGCAGAATCACTATTGAATCACGAAATTCAACTAGTAGAAAGGCGCTTATCTCTTGACCCTACTAATCCCTCTGTAAAAAGGTTACTGCTTTCGCCTAAACCTACAGACAATACGCAAACAATCCAGCTGAGCCCTGTGATAACGGTCCATAATGACTCACAGCTGTCAAATACTCCTATAATTTCCCCACAAGTATCGTTAGAGGCGAAGAGTAGCTCATCTAGTCCTGGTATAACATCAAGGCTACGGAAGCAAAGTCTGATTGGGGGGAAAGAGGGGCAAGAACAGCGGGTGCAGAAGAAAGATAAACCTGTTGTGAGGAATCCTAAGGGTAAGAAAGGTGGGGGGCCAACTAAAACGACAAAACTAGATTGTTATGTGGAAGCACGAATGTTATCTAAAAATTCTGTTAGCACACAGACAGAACTAGATTATGCTCCATATACCTTACAGATAGAGGAAACAGTGGGAAGGTTAGAGCACACAATAAAAATGTCATTAGAATCTGACCTTAAGGCAAGGCTAAGCCAGTTGGAGGAGCGTATGAGTGTGAATTTAAGCGTGTTAGAGAATAAAATGAAGCAACTGAATACTATATTAGGGCACTCGAGGTTGACTGACGGCCTTAGCTGCATGGATACTCAGGATGGAGGCGCCCAAGTACAGACGTATTTGCAAATGCTACCACAAATGGAGGGTTGGGTCACCAATGATAAGGATGGAACACGCAGGAGGGGTAATGTGCCCAGAGATGCACCTCTACTTAAATTTAATAATTTGAAACATCGTAAAGAGGGGCATATTAAGGGCAGGTTGCGGGCTATAGCTGGAACAGGAACGAGCCTGATAAATAGGCGCAGGTTCAAATAGCCCGTGATAGACCAAACAGTCACTCTGTTAATACAGTAATATACAGTCCAAAAGGTACAGATACCTAATGAGGAGGTTATACAGTTACCCCCAGCATCATGTCCATATATATTGGTGTTAGCTGGAGTGCCTGCCTTAAGAAGAGAGCAGAAGGAAACTTGGGCTAACCTACGGAATAAAGTAGTGGACTGGTAATCAAAATGTAAACGCTCCCGTCCACTAAATACTGAAGATATTCTTATGGTTCGCAGAGTAGGGTGGCTGGGGGAATCACCAAAGAACATATGAGGAGATTGCGTGGTGATTAACTTTAGACGCCCCCACCTGGTTAGGAACATATTAAATGTCCATGAAGAGAGCTCGCTCAAAAACACTTGTATTTGTTCCCTCCCACTAGGCTATTTTTAAAGACGATCGATAGGGAGCAGTACTAATAATGTGGGCATTCCTCTACTGGTAAATAGATTTGAAGGACTGTTGTCTCTAGATGATCAAGACTGACTACATAAAGCGAATACCTATGCAGTGCCCTGGTTAAATTCCTTTGGAGTACCTGGACAGTGCATAGATGTACAGAGTGTTCCAATGGTTAGGACAAATGAGTCATCAAGGCAGAGGGAAACGGAGCTTGAATTGATGCCACAGGTTTCTAACTTAAAGTCATATCTGGACTACCATATGGATAATAAAAATGTAATACAATCTAATGAAAATATGGGAGTTAGGCGATATTCAGCTATAGAACTGAGTAAGAATTTGGAAGTGCAGCTCACCTCGTGGAACATAGCAGGGCTAAATAGGAATCTAACTGATAGGATATGGAATGAATATATAGAACAGAGTGATATCATTCTCCTACAGGAGACTTGGTTACTGGAAACCCCCCCTAGAATTGGTTTTAAGACGTTCAGTGTGGACGCTAGCCCATCACTAAGGGGCAGACCATCTGGGGGCCTGGTAATATGGATTAGAATTACACTTGAAATTGATATTGTTCCATTGTATATACCATCATGTGATCTGATGGGTCTAAAAATGGTTACTAGGGATGGCGAAGACTTATATTTATTTAACATCTATAATAGACCAAGACGTACCAACAAAGAATCACTAGTAATAGAGCAGTTGGACACCTTTTTAGATGGCTTAGGTCCTAAATCGAGGATGATTGTAGGTGGTGATTTCAATTGTAATTTCGAACCTGTAACAGGTTTTTACAAGCTCTTTGATGAACAAGATACGGCAAACAATATCCCGGCTTTAGAAAGTAATAGGGAGGTAAAGTGTACGGTGGCAGTGGCCCAAATATTGAAGTTTACCATGGGTCATGATCGGATAGGCCAAATGCACATACATTCTGTAGAGGCAGCCCGCAGAGCAATATTGATTACATATTGGTTTCTGTAGAGTTTTGGTCATATGTTGTAGATTTTAAAATTGACCCTAGATCTGAGAGCAAAGATCGACCTCTAAAGCTTCCGTTAATACCTGAACTTTTTGTATCTAGCCCAATGGGTGAAAGAGAAAATAGTATCACTGAGGATGTGCTTCTTATAAGCAATAATAGGCGAGCTGTTAAGTGGCCGAACATTCTAGGTAATATTCGATCTATGACCAATATTTACAACCTTTGCTGAGACAATTACACCCTTTCTAGAGCTACCAGTTGAGAAAATGCCAGTGTTGGACATACACAACAATTTGATAAATGCCCTAGCTCCGATATTAAGTAACATACCTAAAGAAAGGAACGGAGATGGTAATGGGCACGACAAGATGATTATTCCTTGGTATAACAAAGATTGTTGGGTAGCTAAGACAGAATTAATCCAAGCAGTTAAAAGCAACAACATATTAACAGTAAGGGAAAAGAGATATAATTATAAAAGATCATTCGCAAAAGCGGAAAAAGAATGGGATGAAGATAATTGGACAGATCTAATAAATGCAGCCAAGTCCAAAGATCAAGCTGGCTTTTGGAGAATAATAGCGAAAGGGAATAAAATGGGCAGGTCTAATAAAGACCTGTTCCTAGATGAGAAAACATGGGTGGAACATTTTTCTAGGCTGTACTCAGATATAAACTGGGACCAATTTGTCTTAACTAAAGACTTAGAGCTAGCCGCAAAGGCTGCCAATATGCTGTTTAGCCTGGATGAAACAAATAAGGCAATTGAGGCCATCAAACGAGGGAAAGCCCTGGGACCTGATAAAGTACCAGGAGATTTATTGAAACATGACTCTGAGGTATGAGGACCATACACACATTTTCTATGTAATTCAATAGTTACAGGCACACCAATACCCGAATCGTGGAAAGGGGCAGAGATTGTGACAATCTTTAAAAAGGGTAACCGTCATGATCCTGCAAATTATCGCCCTATTAGCTTAATGGACATTCTACAGAAAGTTTTTGCCAGGCATATTTTAAATAGATTAACTGAGTGGATAGAGGAGACTAAAGTTATGTCAAAATATCAGGCAGGGTTCAGAATTAAAACCAGCACGGTCGATCAAGTTTTTAGATTTACATGTATATGCTGGAAATATATTAATGTAAAGAAAGGCAGTTTATATATTGCCTTCGTAGATTTAAAGGCAGCGCTCGATCTGGTACCCAGGCACTTATTGTGGAATACGTTAAAATGCTTAGGGGTGCCGGCTGAACTACTTGTACAGTTAATTAGGCTCCATGAAGGGAATTTTGCCAAAGTAAG
This sequence comes from Triturus cristatus, assembly GCF_964204655.1. NCBI lineage: Eukaryota > Metazoa > Chordata > Amphibia > Caudata > Salamandridae > Triturus > Triturus cristatus. Next base: position 1,082,954,663 of record NC_140583.1, on the reverse strand, counting down.
ATTGGGACCAAGGGCAGAACTAACTAAGGCAATACCAGTTAGTAGAGGAGTACGCCAGGGATGCGTATTGGCACTCACGCTCTTCTCACTCTGCGTAAACGATATCCCAAAATATCTGGGAACTTGTAAAAATGACTCTCCTAAGTTGGGGGGGAAGTAACACCAGCATTATTGTTTGCCGATGATACCATCTTAATCTCGCAAACCCCAAAGGGACTGCAATGTCTTGTGGATTCTTTTTATGCATACTGTACTACCAAAGGCCTTGAAATCCATTCCAGCAAAACAAAATACATGTCTATAAATCCTCATAAATCTTTTACAAATAATTTAGTATTAAAAGATCAAAAACTAGAATACATGCAAAGTTTTAACTATCTAGGGATAACATTGGATACCAAACTATCGTGGAAGCCGCAAATGGAAAAGAATAAAATAATCTTGCTCCAATACTCATCGCCAATTTAAAAAAAACATTGGGCTAGTACATCAAAAGCTGTTTCCCCCGCACTGGAGGTTTTTAAATATAAAGCTCAATCAGCCTCCCTATATGGAGCGGAAATATGGGGGCCTTATTGTAAAAATACCTTTGAAAAGGGAGAAAATAATTTAATTAGGAAATTATTAAGTATCCCTACTAGAACACCTCTAACCCCAGTGGTCATGGACCTTAATCTTAAACGGACTGACCATCATGCATTGTTAAGACCCCTCTTATTTTGGGTGAGAATTTGGTCAACACCAGAGCTCCTTCATTATAGAGAAGGTCTAGAAGAGATCATGAATTTTGATCAGTGTAAGGAGATCCCCTGGTTCAAACATGTAGCAGTATGGATGACTAAATTGGGTGTTTCCCATTACTGGGAGTATCCCCTCCAATTAACTTCGGCCTGCAAGAAACAACTAAAACTATTATTTTGGGCACACATTAATGACAGGGTGCTACATGGTTTCTCAGTGGGGTCTCTTACATTAAGATTCTTAGCTTGTAAAAATGTTGCGCAATACTCCCTGGAAGACTATTGCTAAACTTGGGCGAAATTTCTATTACACCAGTGTAATCTTACTTAATTTTAAATTTGACTTGTTAGCCAAAGGTTCTGTAATTACACTATTATGTCACCTTCTTTAATTATTCTCTGTGTACAACAAAAAATAAGCTTGAATGCTCCTTATTTAGGGCAAAAAGAATGGGAGGATGCCTTTTGCACTAAAATATATAGCCAAATGCGAGTTTTGCATTTTGAATGATTACATGTACTTTGCATATTGTTTTTAAATTTCATAAGTTTACTCAAAGGCAAATTATGTGAACTCGAAAACTCCTAATTATTAACTCATCAAAAGTGATTTGTACCTGTATCTGCATTACACTTTAAAGTAAGAATTCTACATATACAGTGGCAAGGGGCATATAGTTCCAGGAAAAAGTTACTTATGCAATATATATTCTGTGTCTTCATTACCTGGTGCATTAAAATTCTATGGATTTCTAAAAACATGCAGATTTTTGTATATTGACATTAATATTGTGTTGTAAAGTTTGTTTTGAAAAATATTGTCTCATTGGGTTGAGATCTTCTATTAACAACTACGATGGGGTCGCACATTTCTGGAAGATATTTATGACACACTATTTCAGTTACATCATAATTTTATAATGATATTCTGCACCACACCCCTTGAACATAAGTTTTGTTAGCTTTTAAACCAACTGCCTTCAGGTTTAATGAAAATTCATGGTATTTTATCTAATATTTAAAATAAATGGATATTTGCCATCTACAAATTGGATATTATCACCTGCTGCATGTGTAGATGTTTACTAGATATTAGATAATATTGGCAATATATATTTAGTATCAACACACAAGTCAATAGATGAATGAATGACATGCATTACACAAGTTTCAAAGAAGGCATTCATTTAATGTTAAACAGTCAATGTGAAGGTAAGATTTTTTTCACTGATTGCATAGGTGCCTCTGTTGCATGCAAGATTGTATTTGTGCAGAGGGACACCTTCCTGCACAAAAACAATCCTAAAAGGCGTTTTCCTCTTTCCATGTGTGCTGCAGATGCAGCAAACAGAGTGGAAAAAACGAGGAAAAAAATACATATTTCTCCCCATTACACCTCACCTCGAAAGGTGCATGGATTTCATGCTTCCACAGGTTTATATCACTTTGAAAATCTGGGCAGCATCAAATTCCATGGGTGTTGTATGGGAAACCCACATCCACGCTTGTGGAACACTTCCAAGGCGCAGAGCAAGCACTTTGTCGCCTTACTCATGATTTATGAAGCAACTAAAAGCCACACAGGGTGGCTTTGTACAGCTTCATAAATCGAAATGAGAGCCTTACATCACGCATATACCACTTTAAGTGATGCAAAAGTGACACAGGGCTCTCAGAATTAAGCCAACTAGTGTACAACATTGCTTTTCATAACACAGTTTCCAGATAAATGCAATTAACTCACAGCACAGTTTATTTGTGCTGTTAATTAACTGCATCAAATCCTTTTTGAGCTTTAACCTGGATACTGTGAGTTGCTTGAAGTGTTATTAAACAATCTCCACCAGTAAGTGTCTCAAGGTCACTCTGCCAATTCCTGGCATCAGTCTCAAGATGACTAAAAATGAAGGATAATGAGATTAGTTAAAGCAAAAAGAAACACAATGTCACATATACAGTGCTAACTACCATTGAGAGGGGAATAGTGACATTAGGTATCCCAGTTATCCGTTATTACTGATTTTTACAGATAAATACAGACAGAAAATGCTGTGTTTTCTGTCTGTATTTATTTTTAAAAGCGGAAAAATACTGCAAATTGTGCTTCTTGTGAGAGACTCTCCATGCTGTCGTTCGTGAAATCCAGGACAGCAGCTGAGCAGATTGGCAGCATGGAGAGTTAAAAAACAGGATGAGACCCTTAAATACAGGCATATGTTAACATATATTTGTAGTATAATGCTTAGCTGTACCTGTGGCTTCTGTGAATACCGAAAGTCTTAAAATTAGGATTTTTCTTAATTTAGTAGTCCTAAATTTAGATTTAGGACTACTAAATTGAGAAAAATCCTAATTTTAAGAATTTCGGTATTCACAGAAGGCATTTAGGAGTCCTAAAGTTAGGAGTCCTAACTATACTACTACTAAACTGAGAAAAATCCTAATTTTAAGACTTTCGGTAGTCACAGAAGGCATTTAGGAGTCCTAAAGTTAGGAGTCCTAAACTTAGGACTACTAAATTGAGAAAAATCCTAATTTTAAGAATTTCGGTATTCACAGAAGGCGTTTAGGAGTCCTAAAGTTAGGAGTCCTAACTATACTACTACTAAACTGCGAAAAATCCAAATTTTAAGACTTTCGGTATTCACAGAAGGCATTTAGGAGTCCTAAAGTTAGGACTCCTAACTTCTGTGAATACCGAAATGAGTAAGTGCCTTCTGTGAATACCAAAATGAGTAAGTGCCTTCTGTGAATACCAAAATAGTAGTAAGTTTAGGATTTTGTCTTAAGTTAGTTCTGTGAATCGGGCCCATAGTGTCTATGAGTTCTTCTGCCCTAGGAATAGGATGGGCATGAGTCCTAGTGACTGCATTGAGGCCTCTGTAGTCTACACAAAACCTCATCTCTTTCTTGCCATCTTTGTTGTGAGGTTTGGTTACCAGGACTATTGGACTAGCCCAAGGGCTATCTGGAGTCTCAATGTCCCCCAATTCCAACATTTTCTGGACCTCAGTCCGGATACAATCTCTGACATGGTCAGGCTGTCTGTAAATGTTGTTCTTTACGGGCAGGCTGTTACCTGTATCTACTTCATGGGTACACCTGGGGGTTTGACTGGGTGTCAGGGAAAACATGCCTTTGAAATCATTGGGGACTTTCCTGAAATCAGCTTGCTGCTGGGTAGTGAGGCTGCCTGCCAAGGCAACTCCTTCAACTGACCCATCAATAGAGTTCTGAGAGAAGATCAGGGAAAGGGTCACTCTCTTCTTCCTGTCCCTCATCAGTTGCTATGACCAAGCTCATGTCAGTCCTATCCACAAAAGGTTTTAGGCGGTTCACATGAAGTACCCTGTGGGGACTTCTGGGATTGCCTGGGTTCACCAAGTAGGTGACCTCGCTTTTCTTTTCAAGGATAGTGTGGGGGCCACTCCACTTGTCTTGTAGAGCTGCTGGGGGCACATGCTCCAACTCCCACAGTTTCTATCCTGGCTGGTAAACAGTCAGCACAGCCTTTTGGTCATGCCAGGCCTTCTGAAGCTCCTGGCTGGCCTCCAGGCTTTTACTTGCCTTTTTAATGTACTCAGCCATAAGTGAATGCAGGCCAAGGACATAATCCACAATATCTTGTTTAGGAGTATGAGAGGTTGCTCCCATCCCTCTTTAACTTGACACAAGGGACCCCTAACTGCATACCCAAACAAAAGTTCAAATAGGCTGTAACCAACCCTGTTGGACAGGCCACACGAGGGGCTTGCGCCCTCCCCGCATGACAGGGCCCAGGCCCCGGCCCCCCAGGCGCGGCCCACGAGACTCACTCGCACCCCGTCGCCCGACGGAACTCCTGCCCTTGGATCTCCCTATAGCACGGGCCCAAGCCACCACCGGCTCCCTCGGCCGGGTCAAGCCGCCATCTTGGGCCCTGCGCCACGAGGCCACGTGGCCTCCCCCCGACCCTAACCCTGGGCCTGGCCGGCCCCGACATCCCGGCACCACCATCCACCCAGGAGGTGAGCGGATCACTTGGCAGGTCAATGGGAGGACGAAGTGCCAAGGACTCTCCCCCGCCAGGTGACGATCGCCTCCAGCTCCCCCCAGGCACTGGCTCCACCCCCCCGCTGGGTGTCTGGACACCTTCATCCCGGACCCTCCGACCCCCAAGTGCGAGGGTCCGGACATCAAAGGGCACCTGCCCTATAACTGGGGCAGCTGCGGAGCAGGAAGGCAGTTGTATCCTGGAGTCGAGAGACACCGAGAGAACTCAGCCTTGACGGACTACTGGCGCTGCCGTAGCCCTATCTTGTGATCTATCGTCCTGCCTGCTGGCGCTGCCGCGGCCTTCTGCAACATCCATCCTCGTCGGGACCTGCTGGCGCTGCCGCGGCCCGTGTATCGACCATCTTCACCGGGACCTGCTGGCGCTGCCGCGGACCGTACATCGACCATCTTCTCTGGGACCTGCTGGCGCTGCCGCGGCCCGTGTATCGACCATCTTCACTGGGACCTGCTGGCGCTGCCGCGGCCCGTACCAGCGAGACCACCTAAGCTCGAGGATTGTGAGCTACCCACCACACCACCTCAACTACCAGACTGGTAACCAGACTGTCCCGCTACCCCCTTTCCCCATCTTGAGAGACTTGAATCGAGGGGACCCCTGAGTCCAGACCTCCTTGTACCTTGACATCGTACCTTAAGAAGTGCTTATAAAGAACGCTAACTCATCTCCTTGTGTGGTATCTGTCTGTGGGGGGGAAGTTATTTGTCTGTACGATCGCTGGAGACGGCTCTCCCCGGAGACCTCTCCCCTTGTCCTCGGCCGACCCGCCCGGTCCGTCTAACATTGGTGGCCAGCGGCGCGATCTGAATCAACGCGTAATCGTACAGAGAGTAGCTCACCCCACGACAAAAACACGATGTCAGCTAAAGATAGCGGTTCCACTGAAAAGTTCCAAATGGATAAGTTGGAAGAGTATAACCACCGCGAACTTAAACAATTCTGCATGGAACTAGGCATTGCTACCACCGGCCTGAGTACCAAAGAGGATTTGAAGCGCGCCCTTGAGTCGTGGGCAGAAACTGGGATCACCGGATCCTCCGACCAAAACAGTGTCGCACCAGAGGGGAACGCCACGGCTCCCGAGGAGAGGGGAACGGGCCTCTCGCAGGAGGAGATCCGGGAAAGAGAAAGGACCAGATTACACGAGTTGGAAATGGCACGACTCAAGATGGACGGTGAACTAAAGTTAGCCGAGCAGAAACTAAATCTAGAGCATCTGCGGCTCCGAGAGGAGCGAGAAGAAAAACAGAGACAGAGAGAGCTTGAGGAAAAAAGAATAACACTCGAACACGAACGCAAACTGGCGGAAATAGAACTTCGGAAACAGAATAAAGAGACGGGGGTGCCTGAGCGACCGCACACCCCAGGGGCAACCGAGAAAAAAGTCCACATCCCCAAGGATGTTGTCCGAGAGTATGTCCGAGAAGGCGACATACAGCAGTGGTTCAAAGCCTACGAGATCGCCATGACCTCCCACCGAATCGACCGGAGTGATTGGGGAGCTGGACTATGGGGGAGGTTCGTCAACGAAGGTCGCGATGCCCTGTTGCAGCTCCCAGATCACCAAATGTCGTCCTACGACCACATGAAGGCTGCCCTCCTCACCCGCTACGGCCTCACACCCGAGATGTACCGCCAGAGGTTCAGAGATTGCACCCGGATCCCAGGTACAACTTGGGTGGAGTACGTAAACTATTTCAGCAGAGCCTTCGAGGGGTGGATCAAGGGGAGCCATGTAACGACCTACGAACAACTCTTTAACCTCATGGTATGGGAACACCTGTCGAACAACTGCTTCGTCGAGCTCAGGCAGCACCTCCTCGACAGTAAATTGACCGACCCCCGGCAGCTCGCCGCTGAAGCTGACCGATGGGAGAGCACCCGAGTGGGCCGGAGGGGACCGCACGAGCAGAACCGAAGCAACCAAGGCCAGCACCGTCCTCGGGGAGGAGGAGGAGGCCAGGGGCGAGGGAGAGACACCCTCCCGGCAACACCCGTGGCCAGCACCCCACCCCCGGCCGGCCGGGGAAACCCCCCGATGCGTCCAGGGTTCCGAGCCAATGTCACGTGCCACCGATGCCAGCGAGTCGGCCATTACGCCAATGACCCGAGCTGCCCGCAAAACCAGACGCCCAAGCCCCGCCAGGTAGCTGCCGCCGCCCTGGGGGAAGAACGACTGTCAGAGGAACAGGAAGAGTATGAGCCGGCCCAGCAAGAGTGGGAACCGGCTGCCATGGTTCTAGCGTGCCTAGGGGGAAAAGACATAATCCCGCGGGCTCCCCTACCCGCCAACAATAGGAAATACGGTCAGTGGGTGACCATTAATGGGCATCGGGCCGAGGCCTTACGTGACACAGGCGCCAGTGTGACGGCCGTCCGCTGTCACCTGGTGAAACCAGAGCAGATCCTACCGAACATTCTCTGCCCCGTCCGCTCAGCTGACAATTCCGAAAGTCTGTGTCAAATGGCCTGCGTCCCCTTCGAATGGGGAGGGGTCTCCGGCCTGTTGAAAGTGACGGTCCGGGATGATGCCCCCGTGGACTGCCTCCTGGGGAATGACCTTGAGAGTTCCCAATGGGCCACCGTCGAGAGAAGAGAGCACCTGGGGATGCTGGGCCTCCCGGACTGGGCCTGCGTAACCACCCGGTCCAGGGCAGCCCGTACCGTTCCCCGACCAGAAGAACCGGAATGGCCAGCACCTCCGCCCCCGGTCGCCCCAGTAGAAGACAACGATGAGGCCAACCCCCCGGAGCCAATGACCGAAGGGGACGCGCACCTCCAGGACGTCCCCGGCCTGGCTCAGTGGCGTCAAGAAGGGGGGCCCACCCAAGAACAGTTCCGCCAGGAGCAAAAGACCTGCCCCTCCCTCGAGGGACTCCGCCAACAAGCCAGCGCCCAGAGCGCAGGGGACTCCACCGGAACTCACTGGGTCTACTGGGAGAACGACCTGCTATACAGCGAACAGAGGATCGCAGAGCTAGGGGCCGGTCGAGTACTGGTGGTACCTCTCCGCTTCAGAAACTTCCTGCTCAATCTGGCCCACGATGTCCCCCTGGCTGGACACCTGGGCCAAGACAAAACTTACAGTCACCTAGTGACCCACTTTTTCTGGCCGAAAATGCGGAACGACGTCCTGAACCACTGCCGGTCCTGCCCCACGTGCCAGGCCAGCGGGAAAAGTGGCCGTAAGCTGAAGGCCCCTCTACAACCCTTCCCGGTGGTCACCACCCCGTTCGAGAGGGTAGGAATAGACATTGTGGGGCCCCTGGACCCCCACACGGCACAAGGACATAGGTTCATCCTAGTACTGGTGGATCACGCCACCCGCTACCCCGAGGCGGTGCCTCTCCGAACAGTAACAGCTCCGGTGGTTGGCCGGGCCCTAATGGGGATCTTCTCCCGGGTGGGCTTCCCCCGAGAAGTCGTCAGCGACCGAGGCACGAACTTCATCTCCAAATACATGAAGTCCCTCTGGCAACAGTGCGGGGTCACCTACCGATTCACGACCCCCTATCACCCCCAAGGGAACGGACTAGTGGAGCGATTCAACCGCACTCTCAAGGGGATGATTGGGGGATTGGAAGAGCCCCTCCGTCGCCAGTGGGATGTACTACTCCCGTGCCTCCTCTTCGCCTACCGGGAAGTTCCCCAGAAGTCCCTCGGCTTTAGCCCCTTCGAACTCCTGTACGGGCACCCTGTGCGAGGGCCCCTCAGCCTAGTCAAAGAAGGTTGGGGGATGGCCCCCCTAAAGACCCCTCCAGACGTCTTCAAGTACCTCCTGGCCCTACGTAATCAGACCCGGCGCTTCAGGGAGATGGCCAAGGCGAACCTCGAGGCCAGCCAGGAAGACATGAAGAGATGGTATGATCACAATGCCTCCTCCGTCGAGTTCGAACCGGGACAACAAGTGTGGGTGATGTCCCCCACCGAACCATGTGCCTTGCAAGATAAGTGGATGGGGCCCTTCAAGGTGGTCGAGCGCAAAAGCCCCGTCACTTACCTCATCGACATGGGGACCACCCGGAACCCCCTTCGGGTCCTCCACACCAACAGACTCAAACCACACTTTGTGCGCTCAGAACTCAGCCTCCTGATGGCTACAGACAGTGGGGCGGAAGAAGACTCCGAGCCTCTCCCTGATCTCCTGAAGACTCAGGAGAGAGACGGTTCCGTGGACGGGGTCCGGCTTTCCGAGGCCCTCACCCCGGAGCAGCGCCAGGGCTGCCGGGACCTCCTGCTGCGGTTCGCTTCACTGTTCTCCCTCACTCCCGGGGTCACCCCTTGGTGCTTGCACGACGTAGACACCGGGGACAGTCCCCCTGTCCGGCACCGGGCCTACCGCGTACCAGATCGGGTACGGGCCTGCATACAAGAGGAAGTGGCCAAAATGCTCACGATCGGGGTCATCGAGCCCTCGGACAGTTCCTGGGCCAGTCCAGTTGTATTGGTCCCCAAAGCCGCTGCCCCCGGCACCACACCTGAACTGAGATTCTGCGTCGACTACCGGGGCTTGAACGCTGTCACCCGAACCGACGCTCATCCTATCCCCAGAGCGGATGAATTGATCGACCGACTGGGGGCCGCCCGCTACCTCAGTATCTTCGACCTAACAGCGGGCTACTGGCAGATCGGTCTCACACCCCGAGCTCAGGAACGATCCGCCTTCTCTACCCCCGATGGCCACTACCACTTCAAGGTCATGCCCTTCGGCATGAAGAACGCCCCCGCTACATTTCAACGTCTTGTGAACCAGGTCTTGGCGGGGCTCGAAGAGTTCAGCGCTGCCTACCTGGACGATATCGCTGTGTACAGCCGCCACTGGTCCGACCACCTCCTCCACCTCCAGGAGGTCCTACAGGCCCTCCAGCGGGCCGGCCTCACGATCAAGGCCGGCAAATGCCAAATTGGTCAAGGGTCCGTGACCTACCTGGGGCACCATGTGGGGAGCGGGCTGGTGGCCCCACTGCAACTTAAGATTGCTGCCATCCAGTCCTGGCAGCCCCCCGTCACTCAGACAGAAGTCCGAGCCTTCTTGGGGCTCACCGGCTACTACCGACGGTTCGTGAGGGACTACGGCAGTATTGTGGGGCCCCTCACGGGTCTCACGTCCAAGAACCAACCAAAGCGGATTAACTGGACCCCCGATTGTCAAGCGGCCTTCGAAAAGCTGAAGGCCGCCCTGTGCACCGCCCCTGTGCTCCAGGCCCCCGATTACAGTCGAGAATTCGTAGTACAGACAGACGCCTCCGACCACGGCATCGGAGCGGTTCTTTCCCAAGTGAACCCCGAGGGTCATGACCAGCCGGTGGCCTTCATCAGCCGACGTCTCCTGGGCCGAGAGCAGCGCTGGAGCACCATCGAGAGGGAGGCCTTCGCAGTGGTGTGGGCCCTCAAAAAGCTCCGGCCCTATGTCTTCGGGACCCACTTCCGGGTACAAACCGACCATAGACCCCTGCAGTGGCTGATGCAGATGCGGGGGGAAAACCCCAAACTACTGCGCTGGTCCATCTCCCTGCAGGGAATGGACTTCACCGTGGAGCACCGACCGGGCCAAGACCACGCCAACGCAGATGGCCTGTCCCGCTTCTTCCGCCTCGACGAAGAGAGTCCCCAAGGAGATGGGTGACTCTCCCCGCCTTCAGCTGGGGGGGACGCATGTTGGACAGGCCACACGAGGGGCTTGCGCCCTCCCCGCATGACAGGGCCCAGGCCCCGGCCCCCCAGGCGCGGCCCACGAGACTCACTCGCACCCCGTCGCCCGACGGAACTCCTGCCCTTGGATCTCCCTATAGCACGGGCCCAAGCCACCACCGGCTCCCTCGGCCGGGTCAAGCCGCCATCTTGGGCCCTGCGCCACGAGGCCGCATGGCCTCCCCCCGACCCTAACCCTGGGCCTGGCCGGCCCCGACATCCCGGCACCACCATCCACCCAGGAGGTGAGCGGATCACTTGGCAGGTCAATGGGAGGACGAAGTGTCAAGGACTCTCCCCCGCCAGGTGACGATCGCCTCCAGCTCCCCCCAGGCACCGGCTCCACACCCCCGCTGGGTGTCTGGACACCTTCATCCCGGACCCTCCGACCCCCAAGTGCGAGGGTCCGGACATCAAAGGGCACCTGCCCTATAACTGGGGCAGCTGCGGAGCAGGAAGGCAGTTGTATCCTGGAGTCGAGAGACACCGAGAGAACTCAGCCTTGACGGACTACTGGCGCTGCCGTAGCCCTATCTTGTGATCTATCGTCCTGCCTGCTGGCGCTGCCGCGGCCTTCTGCAACATCCATCCTCGTCGGGACCTGCTGGCGCTGCCGCGGCCCGTGTATCGACCATCTTCACCGGGACCTGCTGGCGCTGCCGCGGACCGTACATCGACCACCTTCTCTGGGACCTGCTGGCGCTGCCGCGGCCCGTGTATCGACCATCTTCACTGGGACCTGCTGGCGCTGCCGCGGCCCGTACCAGCGAGACCACCTAAGCTCGAGGATTGTGAGCTACCCACCACACCACCTCAGCTACCAGACTGGTAACCAGACTGTCCCGCTACCCCCTTTCCCCATCTTGAGAGACTTGAATCGAGGGGACCCCTGAGTCCAGACCTCCTTGTACCTTGACATCGTACCTTAAGAAGTGCTTATAAAGAACGCTAACTCATCTCCTTGTGTGGTATCTGTCTGTGGGGGGGAAGTTATTTGTCTGTACGATCGCTGGAGACGGCTCTCCCCGGAGACCTCTCCCCTTGTCCTCGGCCGACCCGCCCGGTCCGTCTAACAAACCCCCTTCTAGAATACCTCTCTGTAGGCAAAGAGAAGACAGGGTAACAAGACATCCTATTTTCACCTGAGCTTTTCTGGGAGTCCCATGATCATACCCTTTTTTTAATTGGAAAAAATAACAACATCTTCAATTTCATCTCAAAATACATAATTCATATTACCAATTCATACAAATTATTCCTAAAACATCTTGAATAATAAATTCTCTTAAAACATCACTAATAATTCTAACCGGGGGCAGAGAACTCCTCTCCATTGGCAGAGCTTGCAAATTTTTGCATACATCGCGTTCCGATGAGAACATGAAGTTTATGCAAAACTCCGACTTCACAGCAGAGAGGAGTTCAGCCCCGGACCCGCTGGGCCTCCACCCCCCCAATAAATATTTTTTAAATAAAATTAAAAATTAAGGTAAACATACTTACCTTTATTGGGGCGTCTCCGGGCTGCCCTCCTCCTCCTCGCCGTGGTCCTGCAGAATCCCCTACATCAGACATATGTCATTGTAGTACTGCACATGCGCGTGCAGTCCTACCCACGTCATACGTCTGACGTAGGGGATTCTGCAGGACCACGACAAGGAGGGCAGCCGCTATAAAGGTAAGTGTGTTTAATTTACCTTAACTTTTTATATTTAAAAAATATATATTTATTGGGGGTGGAGACGTGGCACAGACCGGAGCGGAGTTTTTGCCCAACTCCATGGAGCTCCGTGTAGAGCACCTCCGCTGCCTCCACTCGGGCTTGAATAATTCATGATAATGTTTCTTCTTAATAGTAATAAAAAAAATTATACTTCATAATAAAGCTTCACCAGCTGTCAAATCATACAAAATATTTATTCATAAGATGTCCCAATAACTCTCATTGACCATGCTACAAAAACAAAGCTAATGAATTGTCGAGATTATATATGCAGCAAGATTTAATTCATCCCTTCTCTACTCTAAACCCGATAAATTCTTCCAGCTTGACCAAATTTTGTTAAAACGCTTAATGGCATTTACTCTCTTTGCATATAATAATTCATGACGATACATCTTCCAATATGCTAAAATTAATGATTTAGCTACCAAAGATGCAACAAAGCAAAGCTGGTTCAATTTGGTGGTCAAAGTATAGGCAGCTGCTGGGATGCCAAAAAGGGCTCCCATCAGATCCGGAATAATCACTCTTCGCACCCAATTACTTATTTCAGAAAACAACCCTGTCCAAAACTCATATAATTTAGGGCAGGTAAATATCATTTGAGCCCAGTCACCAGCCTGAGATCTGTATCTAAAGCAAGTGTGAAACAACCATCTGCTGTGAGCTTCCTATCCCCCTAGTAAATTTTAACATATTCTTTTAATGAAATTGAAATTATTTCTAGATTTTGCGGACCAAGCCAGAAACCGACCCACAAATTCACTTTCTTCGTAACTTTGCCGAAGGTCTGAAGCATGATTCAAAGGTTCCCTCACAAAAAAGAATTCCGCAGGTTCTGCTTTGCTTCTTTCTATAGTTTCATCATTCTTTCAGACCGAAAAGTAGAATACACCACTATAGAATCATCTACTGAATTACCCCAAATTTCACGTTAAATTTACTCCTTCTGTCTGTTGGCAGCAGAAAATGCGATCGCTGCCCTCTAAAGAATGCTTTAAATGCTTCCCAAAACACAAAGTCTGGTGCTGAATCAATATTATGTTTGAAAAATTCTCCGAGATTACCCTTCACACGATCAACCCAGCAATCCTATAATAATAGTCCCTTATTAAAGCTCCATCTAGTGCTGAGACACCACAATGGATCCAATGGAAAACAAAGGCTGATCAACGCATGATTTGAAAATACTTTATTAACAATGCTTGCCCCCTCGCACACTAAACTATACAATGTCAGAAAATAATCTATGTAGGATGTTGTACCATAGTATTTGGAATCACAAGTAAAATCTTGTGAGGCATCATTCTAAATCTGCCAGGGACCTATAAGAGCAAAATCTTGGATTAACATTTTTAAAGCCCTTATAGATTGAGGTTTATTCTGTAGCTTTTTCTGATGTGTTGTATTGATTAGTAAATTTGGAATCAAATTAACATCCCTCCATATTATAATATGACCTGTTTGATTTTGCAAATGTAAATGAAATTCTTGTAGGGCTACCAGTGAATCTTCTCTAGTGCTGTAGTAACTTATCAAATTAGAAATAGCCCTTTTAATTTGCAATTTAACAAAAATACACCTAGCAAGTGGATCTCAGACTACTTCAAAAACTTCTGCTTGAACTGACCGCATTATCCATATAGCTCCCCCCCTGATTGATGCCTGTCCTGAAGCAAAGAATGCATGTTGAATCAGTGTGGAAAGCCGTGGTTGTATGCCCTTATTTTTTAAATGTGTCTCCTGTAGTAATATTATATCTGACTAAACCAAGCTAATATTCCCTTGGTCTTTAATCTATTATTTAGCCCATTCACATTACATGAAATATTTGTCAGCCTACTGTGTGCCATTCTTTTTCCTACTTCTTGTTGATGGCTGTTTTTTTCCATTTTTATCTCCCTGCCTACCCCACATGAATGTGCCCTCCACACCCCCACCACCTACCTCTCATCCTTCGTCTCTGGAGCCTGATCCGCCACAACTCCTTCCTATCCTATCCCACCCAACCTCCCAATTCCCCAACTCCCCCTCCCCTCCTTAACCCTATGATGGCGCCTTGAGATGGCACCTGAGTAACAACTATGGCAACTCCAGGCACTGAGAGTTAGAGAATAAATCCGAAACAAAACAAAAGCAGTTTTACGGCTGACCGAACCCCGCTTTCTATTGTGACTGAAGAATTAACTGCAAAAAATCACGTGCCTATTCTACAGAATGAAAAATTTTGACCTGTCCCTTAAAAAGAACTTTGAGTTTTGATTTCTGTATATTGCCCACAGGGGCCCCAGCCTGCTGGAAATTACTAATTAAACTCTTACATTCTTTTCTGCGACAAGCAGGCATACAGACATATTGGAAACATCCTAAAGTATAAGTTCTCTCGAATCTGAACAGCCTTATTTTTAATAGCATTTGTGAGTATCTGCTCCTTTATCTGATAGTCTCCAAAATTCACGATTACTGTCTGGGGGTACTTGGCACCAGAAGGTTGAATGTCCGGTACACAATGAACTCTTGTAATGGTTAAACCCCGAACACAATGCGCTGCTTCTGGATACACATATTTGCTTACAAGTTCAGAAATTAGGCTTGCCATAGATTGACCATTTTCTCATCCCTCGGGAATCCCAGTGAACCTCAGGTTAGTCCGGCGTAGTCAATTTTCAGCATCATTAATTTTTGCTTGTAAGTCCTCCAGCTCTCTTTGAAGTTTAGAAATTGAAGACTCCTATCCTGATCTTAGATCTTCTATATTGGAAACCTGCTGTTCAACCTCTGAAAGTCTTGTAGTTATCTTCAACATATTCTGATTTATTAAATTCAGTTGTAGTTCTGTCTTTTTGCTCGCTTCTGCCTGGGAGACCTTTATTGATTTAAGTTTGTCTAGGATTCGGTGTAACAGAATTTCAGTAGTAGAAAGGTTCTCGTCTCCAATGCCAGCGGTATCAGAGTCTGCAGTTATATGAGGACAAGCGAATTCAGGCTGAGGGCATGTCTTATTTACTTCCACTTGCTGTTGCTCTCCTACTTTAAAAGTCAGTATTGATTTCTACGAAGCAAAGTTTGTAGAAATGTAATTTGTAGTACCATCCGATGCCCCGATGTGGAGCTATCCTTACTCTGATCCAGCTCCTGGACAACCATGTGAGGAGTTATATCCTTATAGGGATCTTTCAATCCAGATTCTGCAAAAAGAGGATAGGTCTGTGATTTTATTACCCCTTGCGTTTTACCTGTGGCTTTCTTCACCTTTGACTCTATCAATATACCCACATCCGCAGCTTTAACAACCAGGTCCAGAATCGAGCTAAACAGCTTAGAAGCCGACAGGTGGGATGCCATATCCTTATCCTCTACAGTTCCTTGTAGTGTACCTGAATTCTCTCCCACAGTGTACTCTCTGGACCAATAGACATAAAAGAATTTGGTAATGGAGAAAGCTGTTTGGTGGCTGCCATGCTCTCTAGCTCCTTACGCTGTATGTTAGTTGTTTTTTGCTTAGGCTTTAACAAAGCAAGGTTTACTTGTGAAATCCCTGCAAACGCGTTTTATTATCCTTTTTCCACATTTTCCCCTATCAATAAATCTCAGTAAGTAAATTCGATGGCCACAAGCCACACCCATAGCTACATGGGCCGCTTCTGTAGCTCCAATAATCCACTCTTCCCCAAAGAAGGAGAAAAACAAAACCCATTCCACAGGGTCTGCAATTCAGCAAGAACTCCCTTCAATGCTGGTACAACAATGTCAAAGCAGTTCAATTCAAATATAATTATGTTGTTCACTTTTCGCTGTGCTTATGTAAAACTGCTCCCAGGGCCCCTGAAATATTATTTACTCGCCGCTCTACTGCATGGAAAAAGAGGCAAGGCGAGTCTCTGCTATTAGCAAACAGTCAAGTACAACCCTGATCTGGCCCAGTGAGCTCCAGTGCTCCGTCTAGTATCGACGAGCCACTAAAAAGTGATCTTATATCCTCAATGCTGCATGGGTCTCATCAGGCAAATAACAGTATCCCCAATTTGATTTCTATGCAGAATTTCCCATGGCCGCTCTCCCGCTCTCCCAGGTGTAGGTCAGCCGAGCTCTGCAGTGCGTCCTCCCAGAGTGCTGATAAACGCCGTCAGTCGCGTCAGCTGCGGAGCATGGCAGGAGCTCTCAACGGGGTATCAGCTCCTCCGAGTACAGATAATTGGATACCCCATTTTGTTTATTTTAATCCTGGCAGAGGTTGACAAGAATAAAAGTCTGGGGGTCAACCCCGAGACAGTTTTAGACTTCTTTCTGCTCTTCTTTTGGTCCCTTTCCTTTGGAGACTATTTGTTTCTTTTCTCTCAGAAGTACACACTTGTGTACGTTCTGCTTGTTTTCTCTTTATACTCTACCCTCACCACTTTTCTTCATCATCCATTCTAAAAAATTGCGCTCCACCTAAGGTGTTGGTCTGCACTTAGGTGTATGATGCGGCCCAATGATGAAGCATGACACTCTCGGGTGTGTGAGGGCAGTATCATAAAATCTATTGATTTTCCCACCCTTAGCGTCCAATATTGTCTTATTTGCTTTTTTCCTTTTTTTTGATTGTGTCTCTGTTGTGTGAGATTAAGACTATGTGAGGGAGTCAGAGACAGTCTTATCCCTCGTCTCTTCTGCATTGTGGTTTGAAGATTTAGCACGGCCGCCGAGCCGTAGAGACATTAAGGGGTATTTCTCTATAACATTAAATTGGTTCCCCTAAAAGGTTTAAATAGAATCTGAAATGGAGGAACAAGGCCTCTCGTATGGAGATGAGGCAGCAGCCAGAATTTTAGCTTGTCCGTCTCTGTTGGGGGACACAGCACTTACACAGGCATTTACACAGGTGGAGGGTTGGGATGCACTCACCGAGCTAAAAAGGACACAAGTGAAAACGATTTTGCATGGTGCGATTCTCACGGAGTATCTGAGAGCGAATGCAGCCCCTGGGGGTCTCCTAGTAGTCAATGAACCTTTGATCTTTTTGGAAGATTCTACATTTAGAAAAAATTGGTCATTGATAGCGTGGAGATGCTCCAGAGATTGGCTGATATTGATTATAGAAACAGCCAAAAAGATCTCAGACGAACTATTAATCCAAATACAAGCAAGCGAGGATAACCTAAAAACATCAATCCAAATCTCTGTGTTCAAAAAGAAATTGGAGGAGACAAATAAAGTAGTCAATGAGTAGAAAGACTACTTGGTTAATTCCAAAGTTCAAAAACTTCAGAAAGATCTGAAATTTTTTTCGAGGGAGAAGGTTTACCCTTATATTAATGACGAGTATATTAAGAACAAAGAAAATATAGCAAAACAAAAAAACCAAACTCGTCCGACCACTGACCACTCCAGCTCAGGTAGTGAGAGTAGCGACAGTGATTATAGACCCAGATATAGGGGTAGAGGTTGGTCAAAAGGTTACATGCGACCATATCAACAGGGATCACAAATGGGCTTTGGCTGGCCTCCAATGTACCCCCCAATGGGTCCTCCACAATTTTTCCAGAAAGAATATCTGCCTTTTTTAGAGAGAGGCAGGGGGAGAGGCAGGGGGAGACAGAGAGCACAGAGAACACAGAGAGTGCAGTGGGACGATCTGAACCAGATGATAACACGCAGCATGGCACGGGAAGGGGAACCAGGAACCAGCAGGGACCAAGTTTAGTTATGAATTTGAGCAAGATAACCCTGACACCTACACAAGAGAGAGTACTAGCAAAAGGGTTACGTTTCGTACCCACTAATCAACCTGATAGTTTCAAACTCAAGTGTGAATTAGCCGGGTTTTTTCGAAACATACGCTTGAGAGTTTTTTTCGAAGGGAAAGAAGCTGCTGACAATGGGGATGATACTGGGTTTAGAAAGAAGTCGACATTTGTCCCTACCCTCAATCAGTTACCGCCAGAAGTGGGTGTGTTCGAACAGGCAGTGCTCAGAGAGTTAGATCTATCGGACCTAAGAAGAACGAGGAGACCTTTCTTTAATTTATCCACAGTGGAAAATAAGGCCCTTCAAGAACTTAAGGATGAGAAATCTATAGTAATAAAACCAGCTGATAAGGGCGGGGCGATAGTTATCCAAGACCTAGATACCTATAATGCCCAATGTCTCCTCCTTCTGAACGACAGGAGGAATTATACCATACTCGAGAGGGATCCCACAGAAGAACTTAGGACCCAAATTGCCTCTCTTTTAGAGGAAGCTCTGACAAATGACTGGATTAGCCAAAAAGAGGCCACATTTCTGTGTAATGAACAGCCAACTGTACCTTATTTCTACACCTTACCTAAGGTACATAAACCGACACGACCACCACCGGGTCGGCCTATTGTTTCTGGCGTGAATTCAATCCTGGAACCCCTGTCCAAATTTTGTGATTTTTATTTGCGTCCGATTGTACAAAAGATGCCTGCGTATCTTAAAGATACTAGAGAGGTACTGAACCTCATTAAAGATCTGGAGTTTGATGTAGATAAAGACCTACTGATTGGGCTGGACATAGAATCTTTGTACACCAACATCCCCCAACAAGAGACTCTGAGGGTGATTGAGAATATACTTTTCTCAGAGAACTGGATTTTCCAGACACCAAGGGCTTTTATACTCTGCCTTTTGGAACTGGCGCTTACAAAGAATTTCTTCAAGTTTGAGGATAAATTCTATTTACAGACCCACGGAACATCCATGGGGAGCTCTTGTGCCCTCAGTTTGGCATGTCTGTATGTATCAAAGTTTGAGGAAGAAGTGATCTTTCAACCGTCTAATCCCTTTCAGAATAACATAAGGGATTGGCATCGGTACATAGATGATGTTCTCATCATCTGGCGGGGAGACAGGGTCTCGGCTGAGACCTTCCTAACCTGGTTAAACTTGAGGAATCCTTTTCTGTTCTTCACTGGAACGATCACAAATGATACTCTCCCCTTCCTCGATCTGAATATCAAAGCCGAGGGAGGGGTTCTGACTAGCAATGTGTTCCACAAAGAAACGGATAGGAACAATTTACTATCTTTTCTGAGCTTCCACCCACGGGCCTTGAGGGAAAACCTTCCCTATGGACAGTTCCTGCGTCTTCGCAGGAACTGTTCACACGTGGAGGACTATAAAAAGGAAGCACTAGTTCTAAGTGAAAAACTCAGGAGTAGAGACTGTCCCGAGGATGTAATTAAAAGGGCTCAGAAAAGAGCTAGGAATTGCAATAGGGATGTCCTTCTCGAAACCAACAAGAGAGAGACAACGGATAGGAGTATTTGTGTTACCACATATAATACATCCTCGAATCACCTCAAAAAAATCATCCAGAAGAAATGGCAGATTCTAAACTCAAATGGGCTGAACCAACCTGTCCCCTTATTCGCATTTAAGAAAAGTGCAAGTATTAAGAACATTATTGTGAATACCCGCCCGAGACCAATCAGAGACGTGGGTTGCCTGGGTTTTGGCCCTCAGCCTTTACCTCCAGTGGTTGGGCATTACGCCTGTGGCTACTGCAGAGCCTGTCCCCTGTCAATTAATGGGAAAAATATTGACATCGGTCTGAAGAGCCCTTGGGAACTTAGACAACATACCACGTGTAACACTGAAAACGTGATCTATATTTTGAAGTGCCCCTGCGATTTATTGCATGTGGGCATGACGACACGGAAAATAAAAGTCCGGATTTTAGAACACATGAGTACAATACGCTGTGGTAAATCCAACACGAGACTTACTGCCCATTTTCTTGAGAAGGAACATAATGAGAAGGACCTGAGATGGTTAGTAGTGGATAAACCTTTTATTCCACAGAACACAAATGACATCTCGAGTCTCCTTTTAATGAGAGAACAGAGATGGGTAGAACGTGTGAAGAGCCATACCAGAGGATTAAATGATGGAATCCCCTGGTTCCAGTTATATGGAATTCCACAATAGAAATGGGTTCACGGAAATTGTAAATGGGTTTTACTCAAGAAGAGGAGGAACTAATTAGTCGATCCACTCTGGTGTACCACTCCCTCGTACAACTTTGAGAGATTACACATTAAGCTTACCCTTGAAGGAAGGGTGAAATGCGAGCACATTAAAATTCATTTCCCCTAACTGATAAGAATACCTCTGTGATGTGAGAAAGGCAAAATTAGAGGATTCTAGGAACTCCAAGATGGCCGCTATGAATACTAACTGGGGCGATATCGACCAGAAGGCCTCTTTCTATGTTGATGAAACAGCGGGCATGCTGGGGGATGCACAGAGTGGGCGTTGAGGATTCCGCGTACACGGAAACATCCCCTCTTCAAATAAGGGCTCGATATGAGACACCCGTATCGTCGGAGGACGGACGAGGGGACAAAGTAGACAGTGTCTCTTTGGAGTAGTAAGTGCAGTAGAGACCTTCCTGTGGTGCGAGCAAGTTATTTGAAGTGTGAATGCCGTTCAGCCACTATGTCAATTTCGACAATGCTTTGAGTGCTGCATTAGTATAAAGAGTCGAATAGTGGAATGAGGACGGGGGTGAATATACATGTCCATTAAATGTGAATGGGCTGTGTGGAGAAGTTGATTGAGTGGGAGTTTTTTTGTCATACAAACGAGTGTTTTTTATATTTATATTAATGCTCCTTCCTCATACAGAGTGTGACGACAAGAGCACCCTCCCCCGCTGTCCCGGGTTTAGAGCATTTCTCGTAAACTCTTGTGAGTATTATTATGTTCCTTTTGAAGAGGGTCAAGTGGACAGGAGAGACAGACTAATAATACGTGATTTGACACGCAGAGTATACTGAAAGAGACACGGTGTAAGCTATGGATCGTTTCTTTTAAATGGATAATTCTTGTATATACACACAGAGGAGGATCGGACACTTGTACACTTGATGTAGTGGTGCCTGGGGGTCGCGGTGCCCACAATTTTGTGGTTCTGGTCTTGCTAGAAGGTGTGGCTGCATTGGAGATTATAGATCACGTTAAAAGGATGCGTGGGAAATACAATGATTATTTTGAACAACTAGGAGAAGAGGGAGAGTGGGAATGATGATCCATTTCTTTTTCTTCTTCTGTTGTAGATATGTTTATCCTCTTGGAAATTTCAGAAAGAGTGACGCGGGGATATTACCCCGATTAAATAAGGTAAAAAATACCCGAGAAGGGGTATAGACCAAACCCAAGGGACCAACACCCTGATGAATGCCAGAGTGACCCGGTTGGGCACATATAGAGCTGGCAGAAACATGTTGGTTTTAGCAGGTGGATTCTAGGGTCGTTACCTGCCCTGGATACCCCATTTTGTTTATTTTAATCCTGCCAGAGGTTGACAAGAATAAAAGTCTGAGGGTCAACCCCGAGACAGTTTTAGACTTCTTTCTGCTCTTCTTTTGGTCCCTTTACTTTGGAGACTATTTGATTCTTTTCTCTCAGAAGTACACACTTGTGTACGTTCTGCTTGTTTTCTCTTTATACTCTACCCTCACCACTTTTCTTCATCATCCATTCTAATAAATTGCGCTCCACCTAAGGTGTTGGTCTGCACCTAGGTGTATGATGCGGCCCAATGATGAAGCATGACACTCTCGGGTGTGTGAGGGCAGTATTATAAAATCTATTGATTTTCCCACCCTTAGCGTCCAATATTGTCTTATTTGCTTTTTTCCTTTTTTTTGATTGTGTCTCTGTTGTGTGAGATTAAATCTATGTGAGGGAGTCAGAGGCAGTCTTATCCCTCGTCTCTTCTGCATTGTGGTTTGAAGATTTAGCACGGCCGCCGAGCCGTAGAGACATTAAGGGGTATTTCCCTATAACATTAAATAGGTTCCCCTAAAAGGTTTAAATAGAATCTGAAATGGAGGAACAAGGCCTCTCGTATGGAGATGAGGCAGCAGCCAGAATATTAGCTTGTCCGTCTCTGTTGGTGGCACAGCACTTACACAGGCACTTACACAGGTGGAGGGTTGGGATGCACTCACCGAGCTAAAAAGGACACAAGTGAAAACGATTTTGCATGGTGCGATTCTCACGGAGTATCTGAGAGCGAGTGCAGCCCCTGGGGGTCTCCTAGTAGTCAATGAACCTTTGATCTTTTTGGAAGATTCTACATTTAGAAAAAATTGGTCATTGATAGCGTGGAGATGCTCCAGAGATTGGCTGATATTGATTATAGAAACAGCCAAAAAGATCTCAGACGAACTATTAATCCAAATACAAGCAAGCGAGGATAACCTAAAAACATCAATCCAAATCTCTGTGTTCAAAAAGAAATTGGAGGAGACAAATAAAGTAGTCAATGAGTACAAAGACTACTTGGTTAATTCCAAAGTTCAAAAACTTCAGAAAGATCTGAAAATTTTTTCGAGGGAGAAGGTTTACCCTTATATTAATAACGAGTATATTAAGAACAAAGAAAATATAGCAAAACAAAAAAACCAAACTCGTCCGACCACTGACCACTCCAGCTCAGGTAGTGAGAGTAGCGACAGTGATTATAGACCCAGATATAGGGGTAGAGGTTGGTCAAGAGGTTACATGCGACCATATCAACAGGGACCACAAATGGGCTTTGGCTGGCCTCCAATGTACCCCTCAATGGGTCCTCCACAATTCTTCCAGAAAGAATATACGCCTTTTTTAGAGAGAGGCAGGGGGAGAGGCAGGGGGAGACAGAGAGCACAGAGAACACAGAGAGTGCAGTGGAACGATCTGAACCAGAGGACAACACCCAGCATGGCCCGGGAAGGGGAACCAGGAACCAGCAGGGACCAAGTTTAGTTATGAATTTGAGCAAGATAACCCTGACACCTACACAAGAGAGAGTACTAGCAAAAGGGTTACGTTTCGTACCCACTAATCAACCTGATGGTTTCAAACTCAAGTGTGAATTAGCCGGGTTTTTTCGAAACATACGCTTGAGAGTTTTTTTCGAAGGGAAAGAAGCTGCTGACAATGGGGATGATACTGGGTTTAGAAAGAAGTCGACATTTGTACCTACCCTCAATCAGTTACCGCCAGAAGTGGGTGTGTTCGAACAGGCAGTGCTCAGAGAGTTAGATCTATCGGACCTAAGAAGAACGAGGAGACCTTTCTTTAATTTATCCACAGTGGAAAATAAGGCCCTTCAAGAACTTAAGGATGAGCAATCCATAGTAATAAAACCAGCTGATAAGGGCGGGGCGACAGTTATCCAAGACCTAGATACCTATAATGCCCAATGTCTCCTCCTTCTGAACGACAGGAGGAATTATACCATACTCGAGAGGGATCCCACAGAAGAACTTAGGACCCAAATTGCCTCTCTTTTAGAGGAAGCTCTGACAAATGACTGGGTTAGCCAAAAAGAGGCCACATTTCTGTGTAATGAACAGCCAACTGTACCTTATTTCTATACCTTACCTAAGGTACATAAACCGACACGACCACCACCGGGTCGGCCTATTGTTTCTGGCGTGAATTCAATCCTGGAACCCCTGTCCAAATTTTGTGATTTTTATTTGCGTCCGATTGTACAAAAGATGCCTGCGTATCTTAAAGATACTAGAGCGGTACTGAACCTCATTAAAGATCTGGAGTTTGATGTAGATAAAGACCTACTGATTGGGCTGGACATAGAATCTTTGTACACCAACATCCCCCAACAAGAGACTCTGAGGGTGATTGAGAATATACTTTTCTCAGAGAACTGGATTTTCCAGACACCAAGGGCTTTTATACTCTGCCTTTTGGAACTGGCGCTTACAAAGAATTTCTTCAAGTTTGAGGATAAATTCTATTTACAGACCCACGGAACATCCATGGGGAGCTCTTGTGCCCCCAGTTTGGCATGTCTGTATGTATCAAAGTTTGAGGAAGAAGTGATCATTCAACCGTCTAATCCCTTTCAGAATAACATAAGGGATTGGCATCGGTACATAGATGATGTTCTTATCATCTGGCGGGGAGACAGGGTCTCGGCTGAGACCTTCCTAACCTGGTTAAACTTGAGGAATCCTTTTCTGTTCTTCACTGGAACGATCACAAATGATACTCTCCCCTTTCTCGATCTGAATATCAAAGCTGAGGGAGGGGTTCTGACCAGCAATGTGTTCCACAAAGAAACGGATAGGAACAATTTACTATCTTTTCTGAGCTTCCACCCACGGGCCTTGAGGGAAAACCTTCCCTATGGACAGTTCCTGCGTCTTCGCAGGAACTGTTCACACGTGGAGGACTATAAAAAGGAAGCACTAGTTCTAAGTGAAAAACTCATGAGTAGAGACTATCCCGAGGATGTAATTAAAAGGGCTCAGAAAAGAGCTAGGAATTGCAATAGGGATGTCCTTCTCGAAACCAACAAGAGAGAGACAACGGATAGGAGTATTTGTGTTACCACATATAATACATCCTCGAATCACCTCAAAAAAATCATCCAGAAGAAATGGCAGATTCTAAACTCAAATGGGCTGAACCAACCTGTCCCCTTATTCGCATTTAAGAAAAGTGCAAGTATTAAGAACATTATTGTGAATACCCGCCCAAGACCAATCAGAGACGTGGGTTGCCTGGGTTTTGGCCCTCAGCCTTTACCTCCAGTGGTTGGGCATTACGCCTGTGGCTACTGCAGAGCCTGTCCCCTGTCAATTAATGGGAAAAATATTGACATCGGTCTGAAGAGCCCTTGGGAACTTAGACAACATACCACGTGTAACACTGAAAACGTGATCTACATTTTGAAGTGCCCCTGCGATTTATTGTATGTGGGCATGACGACACGGAAAATAAAAGTCCGGATTTTAGATCACATGAGTACAATACGCTGTGGTAAATCCAACACGAGACTTACTGGCTATTTTCTTGAGAAGGAACATAATGAGAAGGACCTGAGATGGTTATTAGTGGATAAACCTTTTATTGCACAGAATACAAATGACATCTCGAGTCTCCTTTTAATGAGAGAACAGAGATGGGTAGAACTTGTGAAGAGCCATACCAGAGGATTAAATGATGGAATCCCCTGGTTCCAGTTATATGGAATTCTACAATAGAAATGGGTTCACGGAAATAGTAAATGGGTTTTACTCAAGAAGAGGAGGAACTAATTAGTCGATCCACTCTGGTGTACCACTCCCTCGTACAACTTTGAGAGATTACACATTAAGCTTACCCTTGAAGGAAGGGTGAAATGCGAGCACATTAAAATTCATTTCCCCTAACTGATAAGAATACCTCTGTGATGTGAGAAAGGCAAAATTAGAGGATTCTAGGAACTCCAAGATGGCCGCTATGAATACTAACTGGGGCGATATCGACCAGAAGGCCTCTTTCTATGTTGGTGAAACAGCGGGCATGCTGGGGGATGCACAGAGTGGGCGTTGAGGATTCCGCGTACACGGAAACATCCCCTCTTCAAATAAGGGCTCGATATGAGACACCCGTATCGTCGGAGGACGGACGAGGGGACAAAGGAGACAGTGTCTCTTTGGAGTAGTAAGTGCAGTAGAGACATTCCTGTGGTGCAAGCAAGTTATTTGAAGTGTGAATGCCGTTCAGCCACTATGTCAATTTCGACAATGCTTTGAGTGCTGCATTAGTATAAAGAGTCGAATAGTGGAATGAGGACGGGGGTGAATATACATGGCCATTAAATGTGAATGGGCTGTGTGGAGAAGTTGATTGAGTGGGAGTTTTTTTGTCATACAAACGAGTGTTTTTTATATTTATATTAATGCTCCTTCCTCATACAGAGTGTGACGACAAGAGCACCCTCCCCCGCTGTCCCGGGTTGAGAGCATTTCTCGTAAACTCTTGTGAGTATTATTATGTTCCTTTTGAAGAGGGTCACGTGGACAGGAGAGACAGACTAATAATACGTGATTTGACACGCAGAGTATACTGTAAGAGACACGGTGTAAGCTATGGATCGTTTCTTTTAAATGGATAATTCTTGTATATACACACAGAGGAGGATCGGACACTTGTACACTTGATGTAGTGGTGCCTGGGGGTCGCGGTTCCCACAATTTTGGAGTTCTGGTTTTGCTAGAAGGTGAGGCTGCATTGGAGATTATAGATCATGTTAAAAGGATGCGTGGGAAATACAATGATTATTTTGAACAACTAGGAGAAGAGGGAGAGTGGGAATGATGATCCATTTCTTTTTCTTCTTCTGTTGTAGATATGTTTATCCTCTTGGAAATTCCAGAAAGAGTGACGCGGGGATATTACCCCGATTAAATAAGGTAAAAAATACCCGAGCAGAGGTATAGACCAAACCCAAGGGACCAACACCCTGATGAATGCCAGAGTGACCCGGTTGGGCACATATAGAGCTGGCAGAAACATGTTGGTTTTAGCAGGGGGATTGTAGGGTCGTTACCTGCCCTGGATACCCCATTTTGTTTATTTTAATCCTGCCAGAGGTTGACAAGAATAAAAGTCTGAGGGTCAACCCCGAGACAGTTTTAGACTTTTTCTGCTCTTCTCTTGGTCCCTTTCCTTTGGAGACTATTTGTTTCTTTTCTCTCAGAAGTACACACTTGTGTACGTTCTGCTTGTTTTCTCTTTATACTCTACCCTCACCACTTTTCTTCATCATCCATTCTAAAAAATTGCGCTCCACCTAAGATGTTGGTCTGCACCTAGGTGTATGATGCGGCCCAATGATGAAGCATGACACTCTCGGGTGTGTGAGGGCAGTATTATAAAATCTATTGATTTTCCCACCCTTAGCGTCCAATATTGTCTTATTTGCTTTTTTCCTTTTTTTTGATTGTGTCTCTGTTGTGTGAGATTAAATCTATGTGAGGGAGTCAGAGACAGTCTTATCCCTCGTCTCTTCTGCATTGTGGTTTACAGATAATTTGTTACATGACCACCATGATCCTACCCATGAGGGCCTTGTTGAACCTTTCAACCTGCCCATTGCATTGTAAATGGTAGGATGTTGGTACCTCTGTCAGTTAAGACCTCTTCAGGGAGGCCCACCATGGAATAGATTCCCAGGAGGGCCCTAGCCACCACAGGAGCCTAAGGTCCTAAGGGGAATGGCTTCTAGATATCTAGTGGCATGGTCCACCACCACTAGTATGTAACTGTGCCCAGATTATGTTGCAGGGTTTAAGGGACCAACAATGTCTATCACTACCCTCTCAAAGGGAACCCCACCCACTGGAAGTGGAATTAAGGGGGCCTTTGTAGTATCACCTGACTTACCACTGGCTTGGCAGGTGACACAGGAGCAACACAACTCCTTGGTGTCTTCAGACATATGGGGCCAGTGAAAATAAGGGACAATCCTGTCCCAAGTCTTGCTTTGCCCAAGGTGTCCTGCTAGGGGAATTTCATATGCTAGGGACATAAGGAAACTCCTGAACTTCTGAGGTATGGCCACCCTCCTGGTAGCAGGGGACTCTACTTCCAGAGTATATGAGCCCCTCCTCCAAATAGACCCTGTGCGATCCACTGAAGACCCCTGTTTCCTCAGCAGCAGCTGCGTTGCTCAAGAGAGGGGCAGGACTTCTGTTCCAAACTCAGGTCTGCCCTGGTAGGGCACCCAGCCCCCAAGAAGTCTGTCTGGTCAGGCCCAAGTTCTTCTAGGGCAGCTCCTTCACAGGGACTGTACTCTCACTGCAAGTTTAGAGAAAGGATAAACCATTACCCTTCCTGCTCCTTCTATTGGGAGACAACTGGTCCTTTGTTCCAAGATCCAGTGCTCCCTTAGTGCTAAGCTGTTTGGTGACAGCAAATGCACTGGCAGAGATGCCAATCATCTCTGCATGAGTCCTAAACTCCACTTCAGCCCAGGCTGAAGTCTCTAGATCATTGCCCAACAGACAATCTACAGGTAGGTCTGGAGATACCACAACTCTTTTTAGGCCAGTTACCCCTCCCCAACTGCAATTCACAACTGCCAAGGGATGATCAGTCCTGACATTGCTAGCATTGGTGAATGGTGAAAGAGAAGTAAGCTTTTCTGTCACCATTGTGACACTGGCCACTGTGTCCCTGTAGGCCATTGTTTCATGTCTATTAATCAAAGGCTGCTGCCTTTACCTGCCCAAGTTATTGGGACTTACTAGTAAGGTGGCAATGTCTATGCCACCATCACAGACAAGGACATCCTGGGTAGGAGTCCTGACTAGTCCAGAACCCACCTCAGAACCCAAGGTTAACCCTACTAATCCCTTGGAGGAAGTACTACCACTTGTACTGGAGCTAGCGGGTGCAGTTGTCTTAGGGGCAGTGGTAGTAGCTTCCTTGGCTTTTGGATAATCTGCATCTTTTGTCCAGTGGGTCTTCACCTTACAAATGTAGCGCCAAGGTTTCTTCTTGCCCTTTTTGGAGTTTTGGGACTCACCCTCAGATGCAGGTTTTTGGGGGCATTGAGAAGACTCTTTCTTGTCTTTGTTTTTGTCCCCACCCTTATCTTGAGATTTAAAAGAATCCTGCTTCCTCTGGTCACCTCCACCACCTATATTTTTCTGTTTGACCCTGGTGCAAACCCATTTGACTGCCTTCTTTCCCAAATATTGGGGAGAGGTCAGATCACAGTCCACCAGGTACTGGTACAAAAGTTGATTGTGATAGTTATTAATGATTTGCTCCCTCATCAACAAATTGTACAGTCCCTCATAGTCCTGCACCTTGCTTCCATGGAGCCAGTATTCCAGAGCCTTAATAGCACTATCTACAAAATCAACGTAGTCTTGAGTGGGTTTTCTGGGTGTCTCTGAACTTAATACTGTATTGTTCAATGGTTAAGCCAAACCCATCTATGAGGGCATTCTTCAAGACCATGTAGTTGTCAGCAACCTCTTCTCTAACAGAGAGGAGCTTATCTCTTCATTTGTTAGCAAAGGAGAGCCACAGGATAGCTGTCCACTGCCCTTGAGGGACCTTCTGTACTTCACAGCAGTCATCCATTTGTGGATGTCATCATTCTCCTGGTGAGAAGGAACTATCCTGCTCAGGTTCCTTCTGTCAAAAGAGGGTTCCCTGATTCTAGGGACAGTGGGGCTACCACCATGGGATTCTAGTCCCATGTTTTTACTAGCCTTCTGTACTTCTAATGCCTCATTGTAAAGGGCCAACTGATCCTGCCTGAGCCTCAGTCTCCCTCTCTCAAGTCGGATTCTTTGTTACTCCCTATCTATGGAGTCATCCCTCTTGTTAGAGATGGATGTTCCTACAGAGGTTTCAGTGGCAATGGACTCAGTAGAGGAAGACCTAGCCCTCCTTTGCCTACCTTGTACCCTCCCAGATGGAATAAAGAGGGAGCTATTTCTAGGGGCACCCTCTTGTCGTGTAGGTCCTATATTACCTATACAGGATCTGCACATTCGGATAACAAAAACAGTGGGTTTGGTGGCAGACTGGTTCCAAGCACCCCCACCGGATACGTTAGCCTGTTCACATTATCTGGCTCACAGTGCCACTAGAATCTCCTCTTATCGGGGAAAGAATAGTTTCTGGCAACCTCAGAACATGACAACGCTGATGCCACAGAATCGTGGAAACAATATACTACTTTCAATCAGTCACTCTTGCTCACTTTGTCTCAGAGATTCACAGAATAAACAGTCTGGGCATTTCAATAAGAATTTATTGAACCGTTGTTATTCTAGTGTAGAATAGATTTACTGTAGCAACCATTAGACAGTAGCAGAGATATATAATGAGCAGTACTACGGAAGTAAAGGGATGGTACAATTCTACCATTTTGCAGTAATCATGAATATATACAAGTACATAAAACACATGATAAGAAAGTGCGTACTCATACGATGCCTCCCTAACTAGATGTACCTAAATGTACCTAAATGTACCTAACATCTGTGTAGGTGTTATGCCAAGAATCACTCTAAGGTCTAGTCAACCCCATTACCTGAGAAAGGAGAGAATATGGGACCCCATCCTGGTCTGGAGTTGGATACCCCGCGAGGGATGTTAGACCACTGCTAGCTGGAGTGTCTGCATGCAGGAACCTCAGCGCCTCTGGTCAGTGTGTCAGCCGGGAAGTCACGTTCTTCTCTGTATGTATATATACCCACAGGTCTCCCCAGGGGTCCTACCTTGCTGTGTTACTCTGTTGGCCTAAAAGTATTACGTCAGGCTCGAACTTTATACATAGATATACAGGAGATGTTCGTCCTGATGTCAGTCCTGCTGTGCTTCCAAGAAGCCTCATGCATAATGAATGACTTTCGAACTAGGGAAAACCCTGCGTTCTGGGTAAAAGGCCAGGCCCTATGAACCGTTATGTATGTAATGTAGGGAAGAATATAGGTGAAAGGTTGCAGTGTTACCCGTGCCTATATAGGGTACCTATAGGGAATATAACACCCACTCCTCTTCCGACTGGACAACATATGTAACCTATAGGTGTTCTGACTAGACATTGGTACGCACTAAAGTGTTAAAAACATTTCTATAGTTATAAAATGTTTTAAAAAGTCTAAAAATGTCTTTTAAAAAATTAAAAATGTAAAAGGAAAACCATTTTGCAGGCCCTATATCTAAAAAAGTGTCCGTTGTTATAGTCCGAACCACTATAAGCATTTGAAAGCCATTTATGCCCAATGAATGAAAAGGAATGTCAATTTTGTATCTGAGTTCCAAATTAAGCTTGTTATTAAAAAGGTTGAATTTCTTCCAGCACATGACGAGCCAAATATGAGTCAATTGTTTATGTGTCCTGGCTGCTAGATGCAACATATGTCTTGCTTGCTTCCGCAGTAGATGGCCCCTGTAACACCTCGCATAGTACGTCAATTGAGCACAGATGATCTCCTGTGCTGTCTGCAGCCGGTGCTGTTGTAGCCTGTGTGCCGTCCAAAGCCTGGGTGTCAGTGGAGGAGCCAGTGTTCATACCAACAGGCGTAGTTACACCCTATGGTGGCTCAAGGAATGTCGCCAACAACATTGGAATGCGCTGAGGACACTGCAGAACATGGGCCGTTATCTGGTCCAGTAGAGCAGTCACATCCGGTTGCGCACATGATGGGAGTGTCAAACAAAGGTCTAACATGCATTCTTCTCTGCAAAACAGGCATCGGAGGACAGGTAAGATGCAGTCCATTCAGACTGGTCGAAATGACAGGAACCAAGATGCACTTAGTTCTCTTAGGCGAGGTGTGCCTAGATGTTGTGCCATTTGGTCACGGTATTTCCGCACCAGGAGCACTTTTTCCATCTCCTTGGTGACTGAGACGTCCATTGCGTAGCAGATAGAAGGCTATCAGGATACCTGCTAATAGAAACAGGATCAGCGGAAGTCCTCCAAAGATGCTTCCGAATACGGAGTATATGAACTTTGGTAAAACTCCAAGTACAGTGTGAAAGGTGCTCAGAAGTCCAGAACCTATGGTCTTAAATAGGTGGACAATGCCAGTCGTATCAGACATATTAAAGATACGATTTACCATTTCTACGAAATGTAAAGGGCAATTTGTATGGATAAGCGCCTGTATCTCAGCTGAAGACCTTGCGATATTGAGTTCAAAAGTCTCTTGAGCGGAGGTTAAGGGCACAGGCTTCTGTAAAAGCATAGCTTTCATTCTGCCTAGAGTTTTAAACTGTATTAAAGAAACATTCAGTGAATGCTATAACGGTGCCTCCCTGGCTGTATGTGTCGGTGGAAGCAATATTTGCATACAACAAGTAACCCTGGAGCTCACAGTTACCAGACATGCGATGCCCGGGAGCATTCCACAGCAGCCTTGACGCTTCAGCATCAAGTAACTCCCATTCGAAAGTAGCCCAAAGGCTGGAGTAATCACTGCAGCTTAAGTACCCCTCAGATGACAGGACAAGTTTGCTACAGAACCATTACAAGCCCCGTGCAGCGTAATATCCTGACATATGAGCGATCCACTTAAAGCGCTCTCACAGTTTGTACCACTGAGAAACACTTCTCGATCCCCACTTAGGCATCGAATTCTGTATGGTAATTCCCAAGATTCCTTAATGTATTCCTTACCCATTTTTTCATATTTGTCTGCCTGCTTTTGTTCAAGGCAATATTGAAACTGAAAAGTAGTGACCGGTAGAGTTATGTGGCCATGGATTAGCCATTCTGTGGACGGTGACTCCGCCACTTTAAATGGTAATCTATCCAGTTTTTCGATACGCAGAATTATATATTTTGCTCCCCTTTGTGCCATTTCTATCTTTATCTGTTAGATTGTATTCAGAATACTGAGACGTTCTGTTGATAAAAAGCCAAGGCACATAGCCTGCATGCAAAGATTGCTGTGTCCAGCTTAGCAACATAATAGAACGTAACTGAGATTGCCCATGTTGTAATATGGCCGAATCTTGTTGCAGTATGTTTATTGCAGAAGATACAATGTTGCCTAAGGAAGATATCCTGGAGGTCAATGTTGTTAACCCATTGTCTACCACTGCTAGAGATTTCTCTATGTTAATATGGTCTATTTCCCATATTCTCTCTGCGGCCTCTTGTTGCGATATTTTCCAGATTTCTTCGTAGGTAGCATAAATGCCAGCATATATGAAACGTTTCTGACGTGGCTTCCTGGGACCTAGTAAAAAATCCCCAAGATCCAAGGCTTGTGTGAGTAAAGATAAGTGTTGTTTCACCTCTGTGAGTGTTGAGGTTTCTAGCCACAATCAAAGGCACAACTTCCCAACACTGTATGATGTCACTACCCCCGGATGTTGTCTCTATACATAGCGTGGATCTGGCCTATGGATACTAAACCCTTTGGTTCTACCCATGAATCTTTCCTGACAACCATTGGTGTCTGTGGGCCAAATCAACCATTTCTTCCAATCGGATCTGATCTATTGTATTGTATGATATCATCTAATGTAACCCCCTCTAGTGATGTTTCATTACCCTCGGTTAGTGATGGTGTTGGTAGCTGAGGTGTGTTCAAGTCTTTCTTCTTGGCTAGTCCAAGGCAAGATGTCTGTTGCACTGTCTCGCTCAAAAACATGAGTTGTTGAGGGATAAGGCATGCTCTAAATAAAGCTTCTGTCCCCTGCACTTGCCATTCTCTAGTATCCCATAATGATGTCAAGTCTAGAGTGTCTTTCCATGAGTCGTAACCCTGTTCGGACAATTGGGCGATAAAGGATGCAGAGTAAATCTGTTTGGTGTTTGTTAACATATTTTTCTGTGCTGATGTTGGTGCAACCTTATAATAATATGAGGCTAGGTCAGACATATTAAACCCTGAAAAATATGGAAACTTTTGTGCAAATGTTTTGGCGGTGTTGGACAATGTTCCCACTGGTGGTATGTGAACACATTTCTAGGATTTGCAGATTTAAAGTGATGACCATAATGTTGATAACAATAAATTGATTCATAATCTGATGTGCCTTCCAATGTTTCACTATTAGAAAACGCTGCAGATGTTTGCAAATCAGATAACATGTTATTCACAGTTTCATAGTCCAAATCATCGGAAAATGTAGTTGAGGAAATATTACCACTTAATGATATTTTGAACAAATGTGGAATTTTATAAAATTTCTGTTGGGTAAAATATATCGAAATCAACCTTGTCCCAAACTATACCATTAGGTACAGGAACTGCTGTAATGTTCAATGAAGACGTCTCTTTGTTCTCGATGAGATGATTGATGTGGCTTCAATATTAAATTCACTTCTTGGGCAGCAGAGCTTTGCCGAATGTATTGTCCATTAATAAGCATGTTTTAAACTATTACTAAGCCTAACCAGAAAAGAAAGAATAGCACCCCAGTGATTAACCATAGTTCTACCCATGGTGGAACCAGGTAAGTCTTTTTAAAAAAGTTCAGAAAGTCTTTAACTTGCTGCTTGCATGATTTTTGGGCTGGCATCGTTTCAGGTTCACTTGGATCCAAAGAAAACATATCAAAGTTTATGAAGTAGCCAGAAGAAGTGCGATATATTGTTGGAATTGCATCGCGATTTGTTGAAATCGTACTTTGCTCTCGTTGAGGCATGTTGACGTAAACATCAGTATTTGGTCTTATAGCAATGTGAGTGTTATTTTGAGTTTGATTTTGAAGTTGAACTTAGGGTTCAAGGGGAACGAGTTTCATAGCATTGTTGCATAGTCCTTCATTCCACACAGGAGGCTCTTCGAACGTGATGAGTCTTTCTGTTTCAACTTCTTGAATTGTAACGAGAGGAGGGCGTCTGCTACTTTTGAGTCCATTCGTCCTACTGCTTAGTATCGGCCACATCGTGTGGTTTGATTAGGTCAATTGAGACAAATCTTTTCTCCTTTTTTCCGGCAAGAGGCAGTAGAAGTACAATTCTTATTTCTTCAATTGCTAGCACCTGTTCAGGTTTTCTGTAGGATGGCCCAAATTCTTTCTTGTCCGCTATTTTGTCTCTGACCAGATCCCTGACTTTTGGGATCCAGACAGGTCTTGCTGTGACTGATTTCACTTCCCCAGCGGTGGTCTGTTTCAGGTGGACGTTACTTAGTTGTGTCCTGGATTAAATTAGATCCTGTAAAACAGCCAAACGATCATTGATGTCAAATGGTTTTTCATCCGCCACTGCGCCTTCACAATCAAGATCAGGTACCCACATTCTTGTCCCAAATAGGACCTCATATGGAGTGAACCCCACCTAGAGAACTTCTAGGCATGTTATTGAGAGCCTGCTGGACTCCATAAAGATGTTTTACCCAACTTGCGCCCGTGCCTAATACTCTAGCTGTTAAAGATTGCTTTAATTCTCGTTTTTGTCTCTCCACTACCGAATTTCCCTCGGGATGGTATGGAGATGAGTACCGCAATGCTACACCCAGACTTTCCATTGCCTCCTTGTACGCTCGAGAGCTAAACGCAGGGCCCTGGTCAGCATGTAATGTGCCAATTGCGTATGTCCATATGAAGTCTCCCAGATCTTTTCTAGCAGTTCGAGCGTCAGCCGAGCGCTGGGGCCACACCCATAGGAACCTTGAGCAGGAATCCACGGCTACCATAATATACTTTTTAGCCCCATCTCTTTTCAATGGGCTGCAGTGGTCCAGGTAGACACACGCAAGTGGTTTGTCAGCTATTAACAACGGTGTTTGCACTGGACGTGTTACGGTGGAACCTTTCATCTGCTGGCAGATGTCGCATTTCAAGACGTAGTCTGTTATGTCCCTACTAGATTCAATGGATTTACCACAGACTTGTTAGTAGGATACAAGCTTTATTGTAGGTTCAACGAGCCACCGCTCCTCTCTTCCAGTCCTTCAGAGGTCCCAACTTTCACAGAGTAGAATTTAGTGACATTAGATTCTCATGACACCCACAGAGAATATTCAGCTCACATAAACAAGCATTGCTAGGCATAACATAATATCTCTTTTTGAAACAAACAAGAAACAATACAATTTTACCTAAGCATAATAATAAAAAAATTAATAACACAAAAACAAAGTAACCCTAAAAAAAATAAGAAGCAAACATTAAGAAATTTCAAGAAGCTACAGCAAACCTGTACAGAATAAATTAGTTAACCATTGCAAATCGTAATGCTACCATCAACGCAGTTTCCACGCAAGTTGCTTAACCCGTGTGGACTTCCTTGACCCAAAACAAGACATATTGTTTTCACAACGATCACTTTGTAGCACCATAGATGAACCAGCAGAAGCAGTATCCACTGACTTTCTAGAAATATTGTTCGCAGAAAGAGATGTATCACTTGAGGACTGAACCTTGACTATCTTGTTCAAGTTCCACCAGTGACCACCTTTAACCATTACTGCCCCACCACACACTTTTTCCACACAAACAGGTTCACCAAAGTTCTCACCGCCTTTACTGACATACCGTGTATTTTTAATCCGAACCAGATCCCCAGGACTAAGCCCAACACATTTAACAGACTTTTTCACATTATATCTGTCAGCCATCCTCTTCTGAGCGTCCTTCACCCGTGACTCCAAAGCATCATTATCAATGTTACACGAAACCTTGTTAGCCACAGTCCTCAACAACAAAGCAGGATACAACGCAGAGGTAGGAACTCTCCCTTTCAAGCATACAAATGGTGCAATCTTTGTAAGAGAGTGAGGTGTTGTGCGATAGAACCACAGCATAGATCTAACCGCACCTTCAATATCAAAACAATTTTGTTTCCCCCATTTGATACAATCCACCACCACCCTGTTCATTCTTTCCACCAACCCATTGGTTTGAGGATGTCCGACTGAACTCTTCAAATGTTTCACACCTGACTCCTTCAAAAAATCTTCCATATCCTGACTTACAAATTGCACACCATTGTCAGACACAATGGCTTCAGAAAATCCTTCCCTCATGAATATTTCTTTGAGGAACAAGATAGCATTGTTAGACGTGGGTGAAGCACAACATTTTACCTCTGGCCACTTACTATGGAAATCCATTAAAACTAAAGCAAAACAAAGATTATAAGGAAGGAAATTGAATGGACCAACAAGATCAATTCCCACTTTCAACCACGGTTTTATGGGATAAGCAATAGGTTGAAGTGGAGGAGTAACAAACCTCAGCTTCTTCTCCGCACCACCACACAGCTTAACACTTTCTTCTATGTCCTTATCCATAGAAGGCCACCAATAATGTAACCTAAGGCGTTTCTTTGTCATGGTTGCACCCAGATGGCCATCATGCGCACAATCAATAAGCTTTGAACGAATGCCAGATGGAGGTACACACCTACCATCCCTCATAACCACACCATCTTCAATGGACAGCTCCTCAGAGATCTTCCAAAAGGGTTGAATTTCCTGGCGCACACATTTTTCTCGTGGCCATCCCTTTACAATGAACTCTTTCACCATGCCCAGACACCGATCTTCTTTCACCGCCACTCTCCATTCCATCTCACTGCAAGCTTTGTTATCCACTGCATCAACCATGGCAATAAAACAATCCTCTTTGTCCTCATCTGTTGCAGGGATTCTGCTTATGCACAGAACTATGTGCAGGAAACCAGGACCTCAGAGAATTGTGGTGTACCAGAAACTCCCCTCAGAACCAAGAACCCCATATCCGACTAGCTTAGTGTCCCATTCGTTAGCCTAGATCTAGCTAGACGGTCCCAATGTATAGACAAACCAGAACATGCGACTTAGATATTTCTCAGGAGTGGTGGGAATACGAAATACCTGTTTGTACTTATTTAGCAGTCCACAACATAATAATACAGACACGGTAAAGTTTAAAGAGTTTATTTTATAAACCTCGTGTCCTAAGATGCAGTACTTTGGCTAACACTAGTAAACAAATGGTTAAGATCAGAACCATCAGCATTGTTACAATACCATACACAATGAAAGAAGCAATCTTAATAATAATGACAGTGGTAAACAGCCACACTCCTTTCTCTAGTAACTAATAAGTTTATTATACTAATAGAAGGTCTCTTAGGCTATCAGGGGGAACCCCATACCGTATGGATCAGCTTAGTAGAATCACATCACAGGATCAGCTAGCTTCTCTCATACATCAGCTCTTCTGTTCGAATGAATCTAAAAACATTCTGTCCTGTAATATTAAAGGCACTTGTCCTTCAGATATTGGCAGCTGCATGTATAATATGTCTAAAAAGTGGTACGATCAATCTGAACACAACACTCTGCACCGTCTAGTGTCCTAGACTTGTTCTTTACATGATGTACAGACGAAGGTCGCAGCACAGTGTTAAGAATGTTAAACAATAAACTGTTATCCTGTAAGGCAAAGTCGAGTAAGCATTTCTAAAATGAATAACATATAACAACAGTGTCGCGTGCAAAGCAGCAGAAACGGCAAGCTGGCTTTCTAACAGTTGGCTCGGTTATGCTAACTTAGTGTTGTAAATAGGGAGTGGCTAACCTACACTACACCCCCCTTTGATCGAACTACTAACCACTAGAGGCGCACTTAGCAAGAACGCAGAGTTCAAGTGACATAGAACAGAACCAAGGGCGTGAACTATAAGTCCATATAAGGTAAGTGTAAAGTTCGAGAAGAAAAAAAATAAGAAAAAATCGTGTAAAAAAGTACAAACGATGTCTAAGAGAAAAAACCATTAAAAATTTTGATAAAAAAATAAAAGAAAACAAATGACATCTATGGATGCACTCTGTCTTGACAATGTGAAACAGTCAATCCATCAAGGTATATGCACCGTAAGTTGCAACCGCTTCCAAGAGGAAATCATTGGAGCGTTCCGCAAAAGTATCTGCCATCCAATTTAGCAAGGGAAAGGAACACACGTGTTCTTCAATTATCAGAGCATCCAGCACCATAACAGGACAACTGTCAGTTTCTTCGAGATAACTCCGTTCAAGGAATTCAACAGCGGCCTCTCCGATATCCCAGTTACCAAGGACTCCTTGTGTAGCACCCAAGGCCATAAACCCAACACCAGAACAGGTAAACTCATGAGCCACTAAGGGGCACATCAAGTCATCAAAATCCGGGTCAAGCAACACCAAGTTTGACAAGCACAAATCCAGAGCCCACTGGAAGAGACAATCTAGGCAGTGAAAGACAGGTTGTACACAGGTAAAAAAGGGAAACCGGAAGGATAATCCATACTTGACGCTCAAAGTCGCCAGAGGCAAAATGCCGTGGTATTCAAGCATACGGTTACGAAGATGGATCAGGCGGGGCATGTTGTCTAGCAATACTAGGCGTGCAGCCATATCGTAACGCGCAGATCAACAAGAGGATCCCAGCCGCAATAGCGAGGAGTAAGGGAAAACCTCCGAAGACGCTCGAAAAAATAGAATGTAAAAACGCGGGGATCACACCAAAAATAGTTTGAAAAGATGTCACGAGGCCTGAGCCTACAATTTTAAAAAAATGTACAAGGCCAGTCGTAGATGAAGCATTAAAGATAGTCTGTATCAACGTTCCAAAATGTAGGGGGAGGTCAGTATTTAAAAGAGCTTGTACTTCAGTGCGTGTGTTTGCTATGTGAAGAAGAAATGTTTCACGGGACGAAGTCAAAGAAACCTCTTCCCGAGACAAAAGAGCCCTTATTCTACTCATCCTGTTGAACTCTGCGCTCAAGGTTGGAATCGCCGGCCAGATAGATATATCGAGCCTGCCGTGCGGGGGTGGGAAAAGGACGTTATTACAGCAAACCACCCTTTGTGAAACGGTGACTATGTAAGGAATACCCACTAGCATCCCACAGCAAGCTTCATTATTTAAAGCAAATAACTACCGTTGGCAAGCAGCTTAAATGAAGACGTTATAGCTGGCATTTAGGACACAAGCTAAATTAGGAGCGTGTATATTGCAAGCGCCATGTAATTGTATATGTCTACAAACCACAGAATGATCAGGAGCGGAAGTGCACTCTTCACCTTTCAAGTAAACTTCCTTGCCATCTCTCACGCATCTATATGTGAAAGGAAGTGACCAAACTTCGTGCAGGAAGGCATCACTAAACTGTTCATATCTGCCTATGGCATAATGCTTCATGCACGAACTGAACTTAAACCGGGAAAAAGGCAACGTGATCAATCCGTGTACGATCCACACTGCCGAATTCAACTCAGCAATAGAAAAAGGTAAAGGTTCTAGTTTTTCAATATGCAGTAATGCGTAAGTAGCGTCTTTCATGGACATAAACTGCTGTTTATCGGTCAAATTAAAAGGAAGGAATAACGAAGACGTATTCATGTAATCCCAAGGGACTTTCCCAGCTTTTAACATTTGCAAGGTCCATGCAAACTGCATAATTGAACGCAACTGATTTTGATCATGATATAACACAGACACATCACCTTGTACAATGTCTACGACAGATGAAACAATATTATCTAATGTATAAATTCTAGAAGACAAGGTGTTAATACTATTATCTATAACAGTCAATACTTTCTCCATATTGGCCTGGTCAATAGCACGTAGCCTGGAAGCAGCTTAAATTTGTGACAACTTCCAAACTTCATTGTAAATTGCATAAAACCATCTCTTGGACCTGCCAGTCGCAGGACCCTTAATAAAATCATTTAAATCTATTTTGTCATTTAACCATGATAAATGAAGCTTAACTGAAGCTAATGTGGAATCTTGCAACCATGACTGGCATAACTTACCTACCGAGTAGGTAGTTACCGTGTGTGACGATGGAAAACGAGGGTCTACTCTAAGTTGTGTATACCCTGGTGTCAAATCCAGAAACCGACGTTGACAGGAATCTGAACCCGTCTGCCATACCAACCACCCTTCGGGATCTATTGCCGAAATATTGAAGGTGGTGTTGGAGACGAAGGACTGCAACATAGTAAGGGACAGATCTGTGTGATTCGCCCAATTAGGATAAGCACCCAGATCCAGAATTGTGGGGGAATTCAATTTTTTAGATATAGCCAATCCAAAACAGGTGGTCTGAAAAATAGTTGAATTAAAAAATAACACATGATTTGGGATAAGACAGGCACGATGCAAGGCTTCTGTTCCTTGTACCTGCCACAGTTTAGTTCCCCAAACCGATTTAAGATCGATAGTAGCTTTCCAGAGGTCATAACCTCCAATAGCCAATTCATCCATAAAGGATTTGGAATATAATAACTTGGTGTGTGTCAGTCTAATTTTAGAAGCTGGTTCTACCACCACCTTAAAATAAAAAGAGTCAGGGTGAGACACACTAAAATCCGAAAAGTATGTGAATTTTTTCACTAAAGTGGCAGAACTGCCAGGCATAGGGACAGGACAATGTTCCCACTGAGTGAAATTAACAAAATTCTGAAAGGTATTTGCCCTGTGTAAGAAATGTGTGCCATAATGTTGATAGCAAAATTGTTCATCGGTAATTTGCATTATTTAAATATAAATCCTCAGCATCAAATGCAGCATAATATTTCAAATCAGAAAACAGTGTTTCTATCGCGTGCACATCCCAATCATCCGATCGGATGTTCTGTTTAACTACATCACCCATAGAAACACGAAAAACAGTTGGTACATTAATCACTTCGGTGGGACCATGAATTTGAAAGTTCACAGCATCCCAAGCAATTCCATCACGTACAGGCCAGGCGGTGATGTTCACAAAAGTCTGGTCCCTTTTCATGATGTGTGATGAAGAATGTGGGGCCAAAGTTCCATCAATTAATCGAATTGTAGATCGTTCATTCAGGTAGTGTCCATTGATCAATTTAAAAAACACTACCACAAAGCCAATGGTCATGAACAAAAAAATACTTATTAGCACCAGCCAGATGTAAGTCCAAGGTGCAACCAAAAAATGTCTCTTGAACCAGGCAAAAAATTTTGAAATTTTGGAAGGGGCAGTGGAAGTCAATGATTCAGTTTCAAAGGAAGAATGTGACTGGGCAATTGTTGTTGAATGTAATAGAGGCAAAGGTACTTCTGTTGGATAAGCATACTCAGGATCATCAGGTAAACCACCAGCATTAGATGGCATAGAAGGACCAGTAACTGCAAGCATCTCAATGGAAACTTCAGGCAAGATGTTAGAGGGTGGCACCACAACAGAGTTTCTCAGCACTGAAGGGCAAGAAACTGAAGGTGTCATACTATGGAGAATCGGCCACCCGCTGTAGCTTGACATTTTCAATCGAGATGTACCTGTTATCCTTGCGACCAGGAAGTGGAGGTAAAACAACTGTACGCGTACCCAGGACTCCAAGCACCGGGACCGGTGCACGATAAGAGGGGCCGAACTCCTTCTTGTTCTTCACCTTCTCACGGACCAGGTCACCAACTCGAGGTAGCCAGCCGACTACCGGAATCTGCAGCGTAGCTTCAGATGTAGAGGGTACGTGTCCTTTCGCTAGAGTGTCTCTGGCTTCTTGTAGATTCTGCAATACAGCACAGTGGTCATCTAGGTCAAAAGGGGCGGCTGCTGCCGCCATGTCTAGACCATCAAGGTCCAGGACAAACATTCTCACTCCAAAGAGCATCATGTACGGGGTCCTCCCACCCAGAGACCTTCTAGGGAGATTATTAAGTGCACGTTGTATGTCATACAAGTGGGAGAGCCAGTTCCGTCCTGTACCTAACACCCTCGCTGTCAAAGATTGCTTTAGGTCACGGTTCATCCGCTCCACAACACTGTTGCCCTCAGGCCGGTATGGAGTCGAAAATGTGACTTTGGACCCCCAGTTCCCTCATGGCCTCCTTGTACGCCCTTGAGACGAACGCAGGACCCTGATCACAATGAAGGGTACCACATGCAAAACTCCCTATAAAGACACGCAAATCTTTGATGACAGTTCTGGCATCAGCACTCCTTTGTGGCCATACCCACAGGAAACGTGTGCACGAATCAACTGCAACCAAGATATATTTGTACGCAGTATCAGAGGTAATAGGACCGCAGTGATCTAAATAAACGCACGCAAGTGGTTGATTAGATATATGCAACTGCGTTTGTGGTGGACGCGCTGCAGAAGAAGGTTTTTTTATCTGCTGGCAAATGTCACAATTAAGAACGTATGCCCGCGCTTGTTTGTACAAACCGTACCACCAGTAACGTTGTTGCAAAAGAGATATAGTTGCCGACACTCCGGCATGCGCAGACGCAACACCCTCGTGGGCAGCTGATATCAAAGATGGTCTGCAGTCCGCGTTGGGAATCAATCTGTCACCAACGTCGTTAATCCTCACTAAAGGGACGTTATCAGGACTTAAGCGATAATGGTAACGAGAAGGGAATCCCTTCGGAAAGTTTTCCCGGTCTCGGAAGCAGCAATAGCTGCCAAGATGTCATCATCGATCTTACTTTTTGATCTCGTAACTGCTACTACTAGATATGTCGCCACTGCTGTTTTTGCTGCCTCGTCAGCCAGACTGTTACCGACAGCATGGACACCAACTCATTGGTGACCAAGAGTGTGAATTACATTCACGAGAGGCAGCAGTTCTTTAAGTGCTGCCACTCGAACCCAAAGCGTTTTATGCTTTATTGTGCTACCTTTGGAATCATGGAAACCATTCTGAATACAAAAATGTAGATTGTCATTGTAAGATTGAACACAATAGAACGAATCACACACCACTAGAGTGGGGATTCGAAGATCAGCGTACTCCAGTGCAAGCACTAGAGCACAAACTTCAACCAACTGTGCGGTACAATCACCCAACGTCTGTGTATGCACAGCTTCAGATTGGAACTCTCCATTCACGAAAGTACCCACAACAATTGCGCAGGCAGCTGAATAGGCGTGCTTCGATCCAGTAGCGGGTTGCGCAGACCCATCAGTGTAAATGACACAACGGTACTCCTCAAGTGGGCGCAATGTCGAAGGAGT
Organism: Triturus cristatus; assembly: GCF_964204655.1. Lineage (NCBI taxonomy): Eukaryota > Metazoa > Chordata > Amphibia > Caudata > Salamandridae > Triturus > Triturus cristatus. The sequence continues at coordinate 1,082,911,262 of NC_140583.1, read as the reverse complement.
CGGATGAACAAATTCATAATCCAAGAACTCCTGAGACTGCAACGCCGCGTCAAAGATATATGTGACGTCTTGCGAAGCTAAGGAAGTTGCCCATTGTATCCACCTTGGATGCAAAGCCTTAGAATTTGGTACACTAGCTTTTGTGACTGCCTCTAGGGCAGGGTACGGTGTTACCACCAGCATGTGCTTTCCTTGTGATAGCGCTCGTTCTTTCAGGATCGCCATCTGAACTGCTGTCAGTACTTTTTCGACAGCGGAAAAGCGCAGCTCAGCTGAAGTGTACAAATGAGATTTGTAAGCAATGGGAACGGTGTCGCCCTCATTGAACGTTAAGTACGTGAAACCCATTGCGCCTGGTACAATTCTAATGACCAGGTTAGTGTGGTTATCACGAGTTTGTAAGTATTTTGAAGCAAGAAGATCAGACTGCAAACTTTGCAATGCAGCTGTATGCTCTGGCAGCCAGCAAGATTTGGTAAAAGTAGGTTGTACCAAGGCATAAAGCGTCTTGATACGCTGGGCATAATCAGGAATGTAGGTTCGACCGAAATTCAGAAAACCCAGCAATGATTGTAATTTCTTCAGCGTTGTAGGAGTACAAAGGCGTGCGCACTTCTCAAGGAAGTGCGGAGCCAAGCCGCGACCCTCATCGTTGAGTTCGTACCCCAAGAACAACACTGTGAGCTTGGCAATGTGGCACTTCGTAAAATTGAATTTGTATCCGAAGTCTGCAAACATAGTAATTATGCTATCCATGCGAGCAAGGTGTGGAAGCAACTCGTCGTCTGTTAGATAGATGTCATCAACATACGAGTATGCATCCGGGTCCATATACTCTAAGAGCGAGACCACTCGAGCAGCAAAGACCCCAGGGCTGTTCTTATAGCCCATAGGCAGCCTATTAAACTTTCTTTGTTTACCGCCCGAGGTAAAAGCCGTCCACTCACTACTTTGAGGGGACAGATTATGGCTGTAAAAGCCATTGGAAATGTCAAGTGTGGTTTTAAACCGTTTTCTCACAAGACTATCGACAAGAGCCGAACTGTGAGTACTCTGTACCGCGCACGTCCGGCAGTGAGAGTTTAAGTGCCGGTAATCCAAAACTAGGCGGTACGACCCGTCAGGCTTCGTCACAGTGAATAAAGGGTTATTTATAGGTGACACACAAGTTTCAATTATTCCCTGATATTCCAATTGTTCAAGGATAGTTGCGACGTGAGATCTAGCCTTGCGACGCATGGGATATTGGGGTTGAGGCTGGGGATCGGACCGCAACGGAATCGTATGGTCGGGAGAAATTTTATCCCAGCCCACTTGATTGCGATACAACGCAGTCGCTTGCACCTGCGCCCACTCCCCGGCCAACCTGTTAGAATGTTCCATAGGCACTGTGTGCCCAAAGGCGGGGAGGATCACCGCCTCCCCTCTAGGAGCATCTAAAATGAAAGCCGGAGGCCAATCCTCCTCCGCTAACAGAATGTCATAAGTAGAGGACAAATTATCCCAAAAAACTACTCTAATTCTACGATGTATGTCACCCTCTATTTTAAGGATTATGTCAAACATCCGTTCAGGGGGAGAAACGCGAGTATCAGCAGTTTCAACACTCACATATGTATCAGTTGCTGTCACCTCCAGATACGGACGCAGTGCTTGCCGCACTACTGTAACTTCCGCCGCGCTGTCTAACACCGTTAGAGCCCATGTCCGGTTCAGAAGCAGTGTCCGTACCATCTGAGGCATATCTCTCTGTTAGTGCAGCAACTTTCTTTTTCTGAAACGGAGGTCTTTGACGCACAGCGTCGTCCTGCTTGCCTTTTACGTCAGTCTGTCGGGGTTGCTCACGAACTTGAGCACCCCTTCCTCTTCCGTGGTCTCCGCCACCGGATTGTGAAGCCGATGTTTTCTGTGAAGAACGAGGAGAGCGTTCAGAAACCTGAAATCTATCAGGTGACTTAATATTAGAACGATCGCGCAAATCATATTTACGTTCAGTTGACGACTGAACTGGCGAAGCAGAACGCGACCTACGCTTCTGTTGCTGTTTTCCCTGTTTTTTGGTTCTCCAACTTTCCTTCGGAAACTTGGGTTTTTCGTCTTTCGTAGACGAACTCACCTTAGTATGCTGTACTACATCAGGAATCTTTACGGTGGGTTTCACGCCTAGGGCGCTACGTCCCACCATCCTGTAGGCTTTTGCAATAATTTTTGCAAATTCCCTGGGCCTGTCGGCAGGATCCACAAGTTCCAGCATATTACCTACTTGGAACTGCATGGCATTTCCTTTTAGGTTCCCCATCACCATGGAACTAACCACATCAAAGCTGTCGACAAGCCTCATTCCCAATTCAATGGCCGCCTCTGCACCATGATTTTCCTGAACTTTCTTGATGACAGAGGGTAGTACAGACATAGATGGAGTGCCATAGCACTTCGAATAGGCCGCAGCAAAGACCTTGCCCCAATTGTTACAATCGATAATATCAGGTACTAGATCTTTTGGCAAAGTAATGGTGAGTATCCTGTGTTTATCCACAGGAGAAGTGTTTGGAAACACGGCTTCCAGTTGATCAAACTTTTCAGCAAGCCAGTAAGGAAATTCATCCTTACTTTGGGAGCGCTTGCCTACAACCGCATTAACCATCACAGGACTAATGACCACGGCGCGGTGTTCATTCGTGTGTCCCGCAACCGCAGGTGCCCCCACCTGCACGTTGCGAGACACGTACTGCACTAAAGCCTTATGGACCGTAATCAGGGCAGTGTGTAGTACCCGTAAGTCTGCCACCCCAACCGTCAAGTAGTTGGGATGGGGTGTAAAACCGGCCAGCACCGGCCAATCAGCCCCTGCAATTGACAAAGGGCCAAGTCTTGGCGGTGCCACTGTATGGGGAAGGGCGCCATTAAACCAAATGGTATGCTGCCAGGCTGAAATAGGTATTTCTAGTGTCCTATACAGAGCATAAGCTGCAGGTACTTGTGTGGCAGTGTAGGTGTGGAACATATCATCGTCCGTATTCACCTCTGGAAAAGTCACCCAAGAGTAAAACAACTCATAAGGGTGTGCTGCGTCAGCAGCAACCACAAAGACCACAGCCAGCCCGTCATCAGGCACCCCATACGTCCTCAAATGCTGACGTAAAGGAACCCGACTATGTGCGGGTATATCGACCGCCATTAGGACACACTAAAGAATAAAGACTAGTTCTACAGTATCATTGGGTTCAGTAAAAACTAATCTTTTTACTTTTCAAGCTTGAATGAACCTGTAGTCGAAACCTAGGTAGATTAAGCCGTCACTCCCGTTATCCGGAAACCAGAGTGAGGGCGTTGTCGACTAATAAAAGTACTTTTAAGGCGTCTCAGATCCTAACACGTTGGGCGCCATGTTGCAGGGATTATGCTTATGCACAGAACTATGCGCCGGAAACCAGGACCTCAGAGAATTGTGGTGTACCAGAAACTCCCCTCAGAACCAAGAACCCCATATCCGACTAGCTTAGTGTCCCATTCGTTAGCCTAGATCTAGCTAGGCGGTCCCAATGTATAGAAAAACCAGAACATGCGACTTAGATATTTCTCAGGAGTGGTGGGAATCCGAAATACCTGTTTGTACTTATTTAGCAGTCCACAACATAATAATACAGACACGGTAAATTTTAAAGAGTTTATTTTATAAACCTCGTGTCCTAAGATGCAGTACTTTGGCTAACACTAGTAAACAAATGGTTAAGAGCAGAACCATAAGCATTGTTAGAATACCATACACAATGAAAGGAGCAATCATAATAATAATGACAGTGGTAAACAGCCACACTCCTTTCTCTAGTAACTAATAAGTTTATTATACTAATAGAAGGTCTCTTAGGCTATCAGGGGGAACCCTATACCGTGTGGATCAGCTTAGTAGAATCACATCACAGGACCTGCTAGCTTCTCTCATGCATCAGCTCTTCTGTTCGAATGAATCTAAAAACATTCTGTCCTGTAATATTAAAGGCACTTGTCCTTCAGATATTGGCAGCTGCATGTATGATATGTCTAAAAAGTGGTACGATCAATCTGAACACAACACTCTGCACCGTCTAGTGTCCTAGACTTGTTCTTTACATGATGTACAGACGAAGGTCGCAGCACAGTGTTAAGAATGTTAAACAATAAACTGTTATCCTGTAAGGCAAAGTCGAGTAAGCATTTCTAAAATGAATAACATATAACAACAGTGTCGCGTGCAAAGCAGCAGAAACGGCAAGCTGGCTTTCTAACAGTTGGCTCGGTTATGCTAACTTAGTGTTGTAAATAGGGAGTGGCTAACCCACACTACACATCCAAATCTAAAGGGTCATCATCACCCAGAGGTAGTCTAGACAACATGTCGGCCCTGACATTTTGTTTCCCAGGTATGTGTTTTGTGACAAAATTATACTGTAACAACTTTGTGGTCAGCCGCGCAATACGAGGAGTAGCATATTTTACACACTCACCCCCTAAAATATAAACCAATTGTTTGTGGTCAGTGTGAATCTGGAATTTCCTGCCCCATATATGCGTCCTAAACTTCTCACATGCCCAAAATCATGCTAACAATTCCTTCTCTATCACGGAATAATTGACCTCAGGATCCCTTAGTAGCCTGGAAGCATAACGGATAGTGACCTCATCTTTACCCACAACTTGAGTAAGAACCGCCCCCAAACCATAGTTGCTGGCATCCACAGTAATGATACAAGGTACAGTTGGATCATATGCCCTCAAAGAGTTTGCATTCGTCATTTCAGCCTTGACCAACTCAAAAGTTTCTTGGCATAGTTCATCCCACACAAATGTGACATTCGATTTCAACATATTGGATAGCGCTTTCATTTTACTAGCATACCCAGGAATAAAGCGTGAATAAAATTCACACAATCCCAAGAACGAACGCAACTCATCCTTGTTCTTGGGACAAGGACACTCCACAACTGCTTTAACCAACCCAGGCCTCGGACTCACGCCCACACCAGAGACCAACTGTCCTAAAAACTCTATCTCCTTCTTCCAGAATTCACATTTGCTCTTCTTAACAACAATCCCTTTTTCTTCAAAAATGCTTAGAACAGATCTAAGGACCTTGTTGTGTTCATCCAAATGCTTGCTGAATATCAGCACATCATCTTGAAAAATTACCACTCCTTTCACATCCTGCAACATAGACTGCATAACCCTTTGGAAAACAGACGCTGCAGAAGCTATCCCAAAAGGCATTCTACAAAATTGAAATGACCCAAAAAGAGAATTGAATGCCATGTAATGCCGAGAGTCCACATCCAACAACACCTGATGGTATGCCGACGCTAGGTCAATTTTCGAGAACCATTCAGCCCCTCTAAGTTCCTCTAATAAATCTCCAATTTTAGGAAGGGGATGTGCATCCACCCAAATCTCCTTAGTGAGACTCCGCAAATCTACACACAAACGGATCTCTCCGTTGCGCTTACGTGCGACCACCAACGGACTAAGCCATAAACTGGATTCTACTGGCTCTATAATACCAGATTTTTCCAATCTGTCCAACTCTGCCTTAAGATCAGCTCTAAGATTGAATGGTACTGACCTCACCTTGTGCTTGACTGGAATAGCATCATTCTTAATCTTAATTTTATGTTTGAAACCTTTAATTTTTCCGAGAGAAACAGAAAACACACCCGGAAATTCACGTTCCAAACCGTCAGATCCCACAACGTCCTGCACAACCAACACTTGTTCACTTGTTCCTGGTTTCAAAACCATACCAAACAGGCCTTGGTGAAACCACCCAAGGATGTTTAAACCACGCACAGCCACATACATTTTTCCCTGAATTCTACGACCCTTAAACTCCAACACATCCTCAATGAATCCCTCCAAGTCTATCTTGCGTCCTTCATAGGACACTGGTGCTCTATCTGGTGGAAACGGCGGTCTCTCACCCCAAGATTTTCTAAAGAGTTCATAAGTAATCATAGTGATCCGTGCCCCTGAATCCACCAATAACTTCAAAGTGACTTCACCAACTTTTATGTCCACATACGGATCAACACAATCTGCCGGATCCCCAGAAACAATACTCTCGTCAGTGACCGTGACAATCATATCTTGAAACTCTTGAACTATCTCATTCTCACTCAGACACTCATCTTTGACCACACTATTCACTTTTTCATTTTTTTTTTTTTTTTTAAACCTTTATTTAGCACTGTGTACAAGACAAATACGGGCCTACAACCATCCGGCCGGCCTCGACAATTCTGAAGCTTGATAGCAAAGTATATGTCCACTCGGTGGCACGGCAGCACATAAAAGCAAACGACCTAAGTTACAATAAATCCACGTGCACCGAGTGGCAGGAGACAGCAAGGTTAATTTTAAAAAATTTTATGTAAGGAGATACAGAAACTAGAACGGATCAGTGTACAGAACAGACGATCATATGATAAATGGGTAACAGCCAACAGGAGAGTCAACTAACAGTGAACACATCTAAAATGGAGGCACGAAACTATAATACCAGGATATAGATACGCAGCGAGGTGTGCCTCCCAGCCGCTACCCTCCTAACAGCAGTCCCCCCCACTGACCCTAGAAAAAGACGTAAGAAAAGGACGGAAAAAGGAAAAAGAAGCCCATAGAAATAAAAAAAAATGTGCCGAAGAAGACCCCCCACCCTACACGCATGCCGAGGCTATGGCCTACCCCCCCCCTAGCTACGTGTCTGTCGCCCCATAGGAACCCGAAATGTAGAATTAAGAAAAGAAGAAAGGAAAAAGAACCATAGAAAAGGAAGAGTGCACTACCCTATTACTCCCAGGAAAAGGAGAGCGGGGAGGAGCCCACCCCACTGCCGAACTCCCGGACTCCCGCGCCGCCCATACCTCCTGCGCCATGTACAGCACAGTATCAAAAGACCCACGTAAACCCGGTGGTCTCGAATCAATACCCCCCAGCACTTCTGTACGTCACAAGTCTGCCCCCCGGCAGAAGAAGGAAACAGGGGGCGAAATCACAGCGACATGTAGCAAAAAACAGGTCATTAAAAACTACTCAGCCAATATAGCAAAACGTGTATCAGTCCAGGTCTCCGTCCGCCGATCCAACCAAAGCGACAACGAGCCTGCCATCACCCCTGTCCGGACCGGCAGATGTAGTTCAGGCCCGTCCATTGCTGCGAGTCACCTTCAGCCAGGACAAAGAGACAAGATGGCCGCTCTCGAGGAAAGGGGACAATAAAGCCGTATCGTACCTCAGGGTCCCAAACGCAGCAGTAACATGCCACAGAAGCTCAAGCGATAGGTGCCTTCAGGGTAACATCTGGCAAGGGAAGTGAAAGGCTAGGTCTCAACAGGTAGTTCGTAGGCAGAGTCACAGCGTTCAAAATGGAGGGTGTCCCTGCAACTGTATCCGTGTCGATGGGTTGACGCGTTACATTGTAGCCAGGAGGACTCCGCGCCACCGCCCCTCCGCTCTGCAACATTGTTTCACCTCCAGGAGAAAACATGGGCGGCGGGGGATCCTCCAGCCGGGAACGTCCCGTTGCGAACAGTGCCTCATCGATTCTCCGGGTCAGCGCCCAGCAAGTACTCCGCATCGCCTCTTTTAACGCCACGAGGGCGGCCAATACATCCCCACAGGTCGGGTCTCTCTGTACCATGCATCGGTCCGCCCTATCCCGCTGCTCCTCCGATGCGGCAATCAGCTCCGGGGCACATGGGCGCGCAGACCCTGCGAGTCCAGGGTCAGCCAGCGTCTCAGCAAGAAGAACAGGCGCCATCGTCATCTCCACTGCAGGCACTTAGTAGCGGGACAAAAGTGACCATGTATACCGGAGATCCGAGGATGTAGACACCGGAAAAACTTTGTGCTCCACTCGGGAACTGCACAGGGCGAGAGCGCCCCTCGGTTGCCGTGAGGACCGGCCGTTCGCCGCAGGAAGACACTTCAAAATGGAGTCCGCTCGCTGTTCTTCAGGGTGGCTGAGGAGAGCTAGTATTAGGGGGCTCCAACGTCGTCCACACCACTGCCAGCGCGGGGGGGAGTCCGACCCGGACGTAAGGGTCCGACTCCAGTCGCACGGCCAGCGTTGTCACCCCCGCGACCACCCGCAGTAATCCAGCTCAGCACCCCGTCCACATCCCTCGGCGTCCAGCGGCGGCCATACACGCAGGGACCAGGGGGAGCGCCGGAGGTCGAAGCAAACACCGAGTCTGCTACCAAACCCGCCGACAAAGGTGTCAGGAGAACGCCAGTCACTTCAGTGCCGGTAATCCGCGGCGGTAGAGCGGCGCAGGTCAGGAGAATTGGTCAGGATTATCAAAGGAAGCCGGACGGTCCACGGAGCCGGGAGCTCAAGCGTCCGTCCCGTCGGCCATCTTGGCTCCTCCCCCCACTTTTTCATTTTTAAGAAAATTTGATTGGCACACCTTCGTCAAGTGCCCCATTCTGCCACACTTATGACATTTTGCATTTCTCCCAGGACAAAATCTGTTGTCCTTGCCATGCGGAGAATACCCGCATCTGTAGCACATATTGGTTTTCTTGAAAAATCCCTTCTCTTGATTTTTAACTTTTCTAACAGGATTGCCCACGGCACTCGTAGAGATTACAGCATTGACAGTCTCTTTTGGACCAGAAACAATATTTAACTCTTTGATAGAATTCTGTGCCAACTCTACACTCTTTGCCACCTTTATTATTTCCTCCAGACTAGGGTTCCCCATAGTGAGTCATTTTTGTTGAATTTGTCTATCTAAACAATGCGCAATAAATTGATCTCTAACCAACTGGTCTCTGTATTCACCAAAATCACACTCCGCACACAGATTCCGTAACGCACTCAGATATGTATCAACATTTTCTCCTTGCAACTGTGCTCTTTTAAAGAATTTGTGTCTTAACACAACCAAGCTAGGCTGAACATCAAACTTTGAAACTAATTTTTTTACAGCTTCTTGATATTCATCAATAACCTCGCACTCAGCTAATACTAACATAGGAAGATGCTTGTAAACTTCTCTTCCTTCAAAACCTAGTGAATTTAAGAGCAGAAACTTCTTCCTTTCCGCTCTATAACATGAAGCTCTAAACGCCCCAATATATGTCTCAAAAGCGTCAAACCATTGCCTCCACTGTATTGGTGGTGAGCCAGGACTTTCTAGAAATGGAGGAGGCGGATGTACAGCTTGCATAATGAGGTCCCTAATACAAATCTTCCTTGTTACCCAATGCTATTTATGACCAGATTGATGAACCCCCAATACCGCCCCCACACAGTTCTCTGTTAATATGATGACCAACCTTAACAAAATACTTGACATAGCATGTCACACCACCATTCCAAAACAAACAACCCAAAGAAAAAAAAATTCCAGCACCATCACAACAAATTTTCCAGGTTGAACGTCGCAAAGTCACTTTGGCCACAACAAAGTCAGAGTTCTCTCGTGCAGTACGAATGTTAAGCCACTACCGGAATCTTGAACTTTTAGATGGATCAACACGCAGCAAAATTAGAGTTCCCTCGAACAGGAAGAAAATAAAAAAATGAAAAAAAAATACCAGAGTCTTGGCTTGTAGACAGCTTGACACACCTTTCAACTTCCCGGTATCCACATATGACAGGAAAACCTCCACCACCGTGAACTGTTCGTAACGGCGTTGAAGAGGAATTCCTAACGGGATTGCTGTCACCCAGAAGATTTCTCTTCCTCACTCGAAAGCCGACGTGCTGACGCCACTAATAGCTGCGTTGTTCCGAAAACGTTTGCAGACATGAAAGGCTGCCTCCCCAAGCTTCCACCAATACGGTCCATATTGTTCTAATACGTCATCATTTCTCAGCAGCGCTCGCCGGGGAAACAACTCCTGTCGCTGTAACTCCACACCGACAGCCCGATCAACGCCGCCTCTTCGTGAGCAGGTACTTAAACCAGGCCACCAATAGCGTTGTTTCGATAAGGAAACAGTCGCCGTATCTCCAGCATGTGCAAAACCTATCCCTTCATGTGTTGCTAGGATTAAATTTAACCTATGATCCATGTTTGGAATTATTCGATCCCCCACTCCATGAATTTGAGCAAATGGAATGTTATTTGCTTCTAACTTGTAGGAGTACTTGAGTGGAAATCTTTTTGGTACTGCACCACTGTTTTTGAGAGAAGCAATAACAGCCACCATAATCTCACTGTCTATTTTCGTTTCAGAATGAGTGATTGCAGCTACGGAAGCCGTGCGTACAGCCCTCTTTGCACATTCGTCAGCCAATTAATTCTCTTCAACGTGAACGCTATCACGTTGATGACTCAGTGTATGTATCACTTGAGTCCTTGGTAGTTCAGATTCCAACTTCACTACCTGTTCCCATAGCATCCTATGCTTAATTGTACCACCTTTTGCGCATTTAAACTGTTTTGAACCCAGTATTGCAAGTATTCATTATATGCCTGCACACAGTAAAAGGAATCGCACACAATTAGTGTGGGGAATTCTCGATCCGTATTTACCAGTGGCAGTATCATTGCTTTTAACTCTGCCAACTGAGCCGTGCAGTCTCCTAGAGATAGCGTTTTAGTGCAACTCGGTTGGAATTTTCCATTCCGCATGTGGCCTTTAACGATAGCACATGCAGCGCTGTTTTGTTGTTTACTCCCTATGGCCGGTTGAGAAGATCCGTCAGTGTAAATCATATATTCATACTGATCCAGAGGCATTATTTCATTAGGTAGAGGATATTCTAGTTCGTATTGCAGGAATGCTTTATCTTTAAATATGGGTTGTACCTGTATTCTACATCTGTTGCAGTGAGAGAATTAGCCCATTGTATCCATCGTGGATTTAAGGCTTTAGCGTTAGGGACGCTTGCCTGTGTCGCAGCCTCTAAGGCTGGAATGGGAGTCACTACTATTATTTGTTTCCCCTGAGCCAATGCTCTTTCTTTCACTGCAGCAGTCTGTACTGCTGTCAGAATCTTTTCAGATGATGTGAAGCGCATCTCAGCATTTGTGTACAAATGTGATTTGTATGCAATTGGTATTATTTCACCTTCATTGTATGTCAGATTGTCTACCCAGATTGACCCGCAGTTATGAGGATCACCAGGTTGCGTACATTTACGCGTGTCTGTATGTGTTTTGAAGCTATCATGTCAGCTTGTAAGGAATGTAGTATATCTGTGTGTTCCTGTGTCCAATTTCTTGCTGAGAGATCAGGTTTAATTGAGTTGTAGAAAGGTTTTACTCTTTCTGCGTAATCCAAAATGTATGTTCAACCAAAATTTAGGAATCACAGTATTGATTGTAGATTTTTTAATGATCTTGGAGGTTGGAGCAGCACGCATTTATCTAAAAAAATAGCTGCCAGGCTTTTTCCTTTACTTGAAAGCTCTTATCCTAAAAGCAGGACACTGAGGTGGGCTATTTTTGATTTTTTAAAGTTACATTTGTAACCCTCAGATGCAAATACCAAAATTATGGTATTCACCCTTGTTCAGGGTCATCTTCCGGCAAATAAATATCATCCCCATAGGAGAATCCCTCTTCATTGAATTTTTTAAGTAACTCTGTTACTCTGGCCGAAAACAACCCCGGGCTGTTCCTTATCCCCTAGGGGAGTCACCGAAATTACCGCTGTGACCCTAGCGCTGAGAATGCTTTTAAATACCTGCTTTCAGACACTATATTTTGGCAGAAAAATCCATTTGAGATATCAAGTGTTGTTTTGTATTTTTTCCACACAATGTTATTCATCGATGCCACACTGTGTGAATTTTGGACTGCAAATGTCTTAGTGCAAGTGTTTAAGTGTCTGTAATCTAAAACTAGACGATATGTACTGTCGGGTTTCATGACTGGAAACAAAGGATTGTTCATTTGAGAGGTGCATGTTTCAATCACGCCTTGGTATTCAAGTTGATCTAAGATCTCCCTGACCTGTTTTTTAGCTTCTTGCTTTATTGGATACTGCCTCTGTGTAGTTGGAGTATGTTTTAAAGGAATTATGTGGTGGGTTGAATCCTCATCCCATACAACAGAGTTCTTGTATAATGACGGAGCATGTTGCAAGTGCCTGGGAATATGATCTGAGAAGGCTGGTAGAATTACCATTTCTCCTTTAGGGCAATCCATGATGAATGCTGGCGGCCAATCCTGTTTAGCTAACAAAATGTCATAGCCAAACGTAAGGTTCTCCCAGAAGAGACCTCTAACTTTTCTACACTTGTTCCCCTCCATTTGGAGCGTTATTTCATATACTTTATGTGGGGCACTCACTCTAGTATCAGGTGGTTTCACTGTGATATAATCATTCAAGTCCGCTATCACCAGATATTCCATCAGGTTCTGGCAAGCTATTGTTACTTATGCCGCACTGTCTAGCATCGTCAGAGCCCATTCCCCGTTCAGTAGTCGAGTCCTCAGAACTCTGGGCATGTCTGATCTTTAGACCTGCAACCTACTTCTTTTTTAACTGTGGCTTTTGCTTGTCTTCTTTTTTAGAAGTGTAATCTTGAGCGTGCTGCTTGTCTCTGGACTTTGTATGCTCTTCTGGTCTTTCTGACCGCTCTTCCCTCTCTGAGTTTTTTTGATGAACCCTGAAAGGAATAGCAGTAACGTGTATCAGTATCCTGATACCTGTCAGGTTTCCTAATATTATCCCTATTCCTGAGATTATACCTCTTTTCAGAGTGCTCCTGTGGAGGAGATCTGCCTCAGGATTGAGATCTGTTTTCTTTAGATGTTTGTTATTTTTTATTGTCCTGCTTCTTTTTCGAAGAAGCAGGTGTCTGTTTGGAAGTGTCCTTTTCAGAACTGCCCATTAGTTGTGGTTTTAAAGCTTTCCCACACTAAACTGTCTCTGCCTAATTCTGCATATGCAGTTTCAATTATTTTAGGTAGTTCGTGCTCCTGTTGTAAAGGACTGAACTCCCTTAGGTGTTGGCGGATAGCCACAGAAGCTGCTTCCCCTTTTATATTAGCTAAAATTATGGCTGATACCTGGGCATACTTACCTAGTAACTTCATCCCCAAGTTCAGAGCAGGCTCTGCTCCATACTCGTTCTGTATTTGTCTTAATACATCGGGTATAACCGCTAATGAAGAAATATCATGAGTTCTGGTATAAATGGCAGTAAAGATTGCACCCCAAGTGGTACAATCCTCTACTTGTGGTGTTATCCCCATGGGCTAGCAGCTTGTTAGCATTCTGTGTTTTTCATGCGGGATAGTATTCAGGAATACTGCCTCAAGCTAAGTTATTTTCTGAGCTACCTAGAATGGCACTTGTTTGCATTTTGTGTGCATTTTGCCCATTACCACATGTAATGTTTGTGGTGTGATTTTAGTTGCTGTACCCTGAGATCGAGTTCTATTTGTTGCAACTGTTCCTGGTTGGACTGTGAAAGTCCTCATGACGAATTGCGTCATGTTTCTGTAGATCTTAATTAAATTCTAGTGTTGTATGAGTAAGTCTGCCTGTAGCATTGTGTGAATGTCAGGATGTGGTGTGTAGGCAGCTAATATCTGCCATGTTGCGCCTTCTCCTCCGAGCGGGCCTAATCTTCCTCTTCCTCTTATGTGGGGTAGGGCACCTTTACGCCCGTATAAATGTTCCTGGTACATAAGTGGAATCTTTATGTCCTCGAACAGACCATAATGCACTGGTGCATCTCCTTCTGTGTAAGAGTGAAATGTTGGTATTCTTGCATTTGTTGCTGGGAATGTCAACCTCAAATAAAATACCTCTGTTTTGTTAGATTTGTGTGCCTTAATCACGAAAGCTACTATGCCAGCCCTAGGTGTTAAACCATGGTTTAGCAGTTTTAGGGTGACTGGATGTCTGAATTTTTCTGCAGTCTGTATTTCACCTGTATCTTCTTCGTCTGAGAGTTGCAAATTGTGTACAACTCCCCCTGGGTTCTCCACACGTTCAGTCATTTTTTAGAGGATGAAGTTTGTTCAAGGGAACTAAGATAAGGTTAATGCACAATTTTAGGAACACTGTGTCCTTCAAGCTTGATTAACCAACACCTCATAAATAGGATTTTTCGCGTACTCAGCTGTGGCGGAGTTTGTGCCCACCCACTCCAGACATCTCTGGTGTTTTGTGAGTAGGGGTCTCTGAGAATAGCACGACTGAACTACTCAGATTCTACTGTTAAATAAGTACCCAACCAAAGTTGGCGGCACCATGTTGTGCAGTTCCTATATTACCTATGCAGGATCTGCACGTTCGGATAACATAAACTGTGGGTTTGGTGGCAGACTGGTTCCGAGCACCCTCACCGGATACGTTAGCCTGTTTGCATTAGGTAGCTCACAGGGCCACTACAATCTCCTCTTATCCGGGAGAGAATAGTTTCTGGCAACCTCAGAACATGACAAACCTGATCCTTCAGAATTGTGGAAACAATATACTACTTTTCGCTCAGTCACTTGTGCTCACTCAGTTTGTCTCAGAGATACAAAGAATAAACAGTCTGGGCGTTTCAATAAGAATTTATTCAACAGTTGTTATTCTAGTGTAGAATAGATTTGCTGTAACAACCATTGGACAGTAGGAGAGATATATGATGAGCAGTGCTACGAAAGTAAAAGGGATGGCACAATTCTACCATTTTGCAGTAATCATGAATATATACAAGTACATAAAACACATGATAAGAAAGTGTGTACTCCTACGATGCCTCCCTAACTAGATGTACCTAAATATACCTAACATCTGTGTAGGTTTTATGCCAAGAATCCCTCTAAGGTCTTGTCAACCCCATTACCTGAGAAAGGAGAGAATATGGGACCCCGTCCTGGTCTCAAGTTGGACACCCCGCGAGGGATGTTAGACCACTGCCAGCTGGAGCGTCTGCATGCAGGAACCTCAGCGTCTCTGTTCAGTGTGTCAGCCGGTAAGTCATGGTCTCCTCTGTCTGTCTAAGCAAGACATGATGTAGATATACTCACAGGTCTCCCCAGGAGTCCTACCTTGCTGTGTTACTCTGTTGGTCTAAAAGGATGACGTTGGGCTTGAACTTTATACATAGAAATTATACAGGAGATGTAAGTCCTAATGTCAGTCCTGCTGTGCTTCCAAGAAGCCTCATTCATATGTATGAGTTTCAAACTAAGGAAAAACCAGCGTTCTGAATGCAGTGTGCTATCTAGGTAAAAGGTCAGTCCCTATGAACTGTTATGTATGTAATGTAGGGAAGGATATAGGTGAAAGGTTTCAGTGTTACCCACGTCTATATAGGGTACCTATATGGAATATAACACTCTGAACCATCTGCATTATTCCCTGGGGAATCAGAGTTCAACAGGGTGAAGTCATTGGACTCCTCCTGGTCAGAGTCAGCATTGGGGACAAGGAGGGGAGCTCCTCCTGACTCCTCTTTTGGCTGTGGCCCATCCACCTTGTCCTGATCTACTGACCCACCAGCCTTCTGAAGGTAATCTTGCAGTATCACCTCTAGGAGGGGCTGGGTGCTAGGGCTTTTCCCTGTCTTAAGTTTCCTAGAGGAACACAAAGTCCTCAGTTCCTGACACGTGAGGCCACTGTACCCAGGGGGAAGAGACCCATTGGATTCTTCAACTAAAGACATACTAGATGTAGTGTGGTGTTGCACCTACCTAACCTAGTGGGAACTAAACTTCCTAAGATTGGAGCAAGGGTGTGCTACGCCCTTAACAACTAAACAGTAAGTTCAGTAAAACGTACCCATCTATAAAATGTTTTATATGTGCCTAGTGTCTGTGATGATTTTCAGTCAATCCACACTTCAGATTAGCTGGTAAAACAGTTCAAACTTGAAACCCAATTGCTGCATTCCAATGTAGGAGGCTGCCTTGGGATATGGTGCCCACTTATTTAAGTGAAGCCCCTTGCACCAATCCAGACAACCCTTTTGGTGTTTTTAGTGGTTTAGACAACCTTATAAAGCTCTCTAAGTGGTAGCTGTGGAGAGCAGTCTTCAGGCGTAGTCTAGGAAGAGTGTAAAGCGGCTTGTTTCACCAGTATCTAATCTTATAGTGCAGATTAAGTGAAAAAGAACCACACAGTGTAGTTACAAAAATAGTTATTTATTACAAACACTCACTAACCCAATGCAATCTCTCCTACCCGGAGTTATAAATACAATACAATACTTTGATAATACAACAAGTAAATAGCACAAAAACACAGTGGGCTCCAGGAGTACCCAACCATATACAAAAATAGTGGAATGCGACTAACGACCGAAGTTAAGAATGGACCCAGAATACTTTGAAATGTTGGGGAGCCTAGGAACCACCCGAGGGAAGGACCTAGGAACCCCACGGAGGCCGTGTGCTAAGTGAGTACCCGACCACAGACTCCAGGTAAGTCAATGGGTAAGTCGCGTTGCAATTCTTAGGAAAAATGACCCTTCCCAGAGGACTTGTAAAACACCCAATGGAAGAACCGAGAGATACCCCAACTTGGATACCAAGGAGACCAGGTTACCTGCCACAGGGAAGAAGGGTGCATAGGTACGAAGTGATGTCGGGAACCGCCGTAGACCCCAATGCAGGACTTCAAGCAAGGTGCTGCTGGCAAAGAAGCTAAAGAGTCCGGAGGAATCCAAGGCTGGATTCAAGAAGAGTAGAACCTGCAAGAAGAGGGGACAGCGTCTAGGTCACTCAGGAGTGACCAGGAGGCACGGGATTTGTGTGCCCACCTGTCGGCTGTTGCATTGTTGCATAGGAGTTGACTGTGCCTTTGTTTCTGCAGCTACGTGGACCAGGTGATGCTGAGGGCGACCAGGAATGGTGTACAAGCTGTCCTACATTGGATGTCGATATCCAGGGTGTCGGTGTCCAGTGGGAGCACCAACTGGCCTTGGCAACTGCAACACGTGGAAGTAGATGAAAAGGTACAGTGTCAGAACCTGCAAGTTTAAGAGACTCACCACGTTCCATTAAGTCAGGGTAGGCCCCAAGCAATCAAGGGAGCCTACTGGAATCAAAGAAGACCCTCGACAGGCACCGAAGATCTCTGGAGACAAGAGTCGCCCAGCCTTAGCAATGGCCAGCCAACGTGGTGCACAGGGACTCGGTTCCCGGTTTGACGAGGGGAACTGGCCTCAGACTCGGTCTGAAAAAAGTGTAGGCCTCGAGGAGGTTGTAGAACCATCACCTGCGTTACCGACCCGGTTGGAGACCAGGATCGGCAATCAGTCAGCTTGTGTTGCGGTGCCTGTGGATGCAGGGGAGCGACTCCTTCACTCCAAGGGAGATTCCTTTGAATGTCTTTGGTTTTACACAGGACCTGAAAGGGACCTTTATGGAGCTAGACACTGATGTTGCAGCAGGCTTGTAGAATGAAGAGATCAGGAGCAGACGGAGTCTTCCTGGTCGCAGTCTCGGTTCCAAGGGTGAAGTCCGATGTGGCCAGTCCTACGCGGTCTGTACGACTCGGTCAGGATGTCCAGATGGTTGATGAGGATGCAGAGTTTTATCTGAATTGAATCCCAGAATGAATCTAGGGACTCACCATCAAGTAAACCCTTAAGTACCCTAAGGAAAGGGTTAAGATGATTCAGGGGTCCCTCCCAGAGGAGGGGCTAGACAGTGGGGAGGATATTCCCATGCCCTTTGTCCAGTTTCTCGCTAGAGCAGGAGGCAACAGCTCCCTGAACTGGTTTGAGCTTGAGTATGCAAGGAGGGCACCAAATGTGCCCCATAAGCAGTCTGAGAGGTGCTAGCAAGCACACCCACCCTGTCCTAATACACTATACTCTATCTGGGAGGTGGTCATACTTTCCTGTGACAGGATACCTATTGTTCTGTCTTCCCTGCTTGAGCTTGGCTTAACAGCAGGAGGGCAGAATTATGTTTCGGGTTGGCAGCAGCCCTAGCTTGCTGTCCGGTTCTGGAAGACTGGTAACAGGAGCACTGAGGGCCACCTGAAAGAGCTTTACAGTGCATGGAATCCTACCTCCCACACCATTTACGGTATGGGGGTATGATTCCAACATGTTTGATACCAAACATGACAGGGTTCGTTACAGCCAGTTTAGAGATGATCATCGCGTAATGACTCATGGCCACTCTATATCTTAATGGGTGGTTCACTGGTAATGCAGGAGAATGGATTTCGAAGGTTGCAGGGGTGTCCTTCTCATGCGGGTACACCGTCTAACTTAGAACCAAGCACCCTGACTTTAGTACTGAAAGGCCTACTAGAAGGGTGACTTACAGGTTTTAAGTGCAGTGAGGTTGGATATAGGCAGACTTATATCTTTCATGGGAGGTGCAAGCATCCACTCACAAAAAATGCAATGGCACGCCTTTAGTCAGCATTTGGAGGGTTCCTTATGGGTGGCATAATACATGCTGCAGCCCATGGGGGACTCCTGGTGTACCTAGGCCCTAGGTATCTTAGTACGATATACTAGGGACGTACTAGGGTACACCAGCAGCCAATTTGGGATGTACCAAGGTACTCACCATAGCACATTTACTGAGAAAGCACAGTGACTGGGTCCTGGTTAGCGGGATCTCAGTCAGACTAGTCAAAAAAAAAGCATGCCACCAGCAAAAAGTGAGTGTAACCATGAAAGCAGATCCTTCTTTCCTACACGTGGGCTTCTCCTTGGTGAGAACGGAGGTCAGAGGGCTGGCCACCTCATCTGAGGATGGAGCCAGGGCCGGTAGATCTATCCGAACAGCACAAAGCTAATTGGCCTAGGATACTCATCAGCAGAATACATAAGAGGGGACTAGATAAGCATAAAATCACAGGTGGGGCTCTAAGACATAACTACTTGCCACAAAGGTGACGCACAGTAGAACTCTCAGCCCACAGTGACCTCAGGGTGGGAGAAATCGCTGGCATACTACACAGAACAAATGCAGTGATGATTCTACCACAGGAGGCGGGTTGACACAAGCGCCTGTTAGAGGAGTAGGGTGTAGCTCCACCCATGGAAGCAGCCAAACTAGGATCTAGTGCAGCCTGTTGCTGGCCAGGACCCCCCCTTATTGCAAAGCACACACTGCTGCTCCTGGTATGGCAGAACAACCTTCCCCGGGATCTAATTACCCTCCACACCACCAACCCATAGGGGACCGCAATGGACCTATTCATCCAGACATTATAGGACCCAGCAACAATAAACATCCATAAAGGATCCTCAGCTGCCATGTCCAAAGATAAGTCGACCACTCTGGCCACGAAACAATGTACCACAGACAAATTCACAGGCTGGAACACGGGGCTATCGCCAACGACAGCTGGGGGGCCCAAAACAACATCCCAGATAATTCAGAATTACTGGCCGACATTACCCAATCCAGGGACATGCTGGATGCCAAGACAGGCATAGTGGGGTCGGACATCATGTTGTTGTGCCAAGCTCTGCACAACGCCGTAGAACACATCACTCAAGGTGAAATCAGAGTATCTACCGTGGAAGATACGATCTCGACCCTTCAAGGGAAAGTGCCCGTGCTTGAGAAACTCTCTCAGGGCCTCGCCACCCGGGTGGAAGATACCGAGGGTGGGGCCAGAAGGACCAATCTTTGCTTTGTGGGATTCCCTGAAGGATGCGAGGGCAGAGACATGGAAACTTTCATGGCCCAGTGGCTCAAATCCTGGATTCTGGAAGATGTTCTGTCCACATGCTTCACAATTGAGGGTGCCCACAGATCTTTACTTGGAAAACCACCTCCTGGGGCTGGACCGCTTGATTCCTGAATTTCCATGACCGGGACACCATCCTCCATCTCGCCCGTACACAGGAAACCATCACCCTTGACTCCAACCGTAATATGATATTCCAAGATTACACTAGGATGGTGCAACAACTTTGCGATCCTTCACCTTGGCGAAGGCGCAACTCTAGGACTTACAAATTTCATATATGCTGCTTTTCCCAGCCCATTGAGAATTAGCTACAGAAATCACACCATCTTTTTTGATACACCGGAGGAGGTTTTCCAGTGGATGGATGAGGTCAGACATGAGAAGCCACACACACCACCACCGCGCAACCCCGACTCGTCAGCAGGAGATCCCCGAAATAACCAAAGCTACAAGAAAGACAATCGCAAACACAGATCATGGTCATCCTGGCACTCGAGGTCCAGAGGACCAAAACAGGTAGACCTCACTGGAAGTCATTCATGACACAAGCTCCAGCTAACTAACCTAAGGAACTCATTGAATCTGCTTAAAATTAACATAGTAGACATTATGCCATGCATGCCAGCATAAGCCGAGGGCTACAATGGCCAAGCGGGCAATAACAAACGTTCCAGGCTACTAGCCACAATGGGACATGTGGGATCCTTTGGACTGATCAAGGGTTCGCCCCCGTTTGAGTGGGCACAGTTTTCCATCCGTGACAAATACTTCAAATTTTACTGAGGTATTGGGGAGGGTGCGGTACGGGCGGTGGTTGCAGTTTCAAGATTAGTTATATGTAAATAGTTTATATTATACCTCGAGCATCAACATCGACTTTACCTCAAGTGCTGTTCCTTTGAAGGCATGCACGACACATAGATATGATGTCACTTATAGATCAAACCTCGGACGGTAAGCTTAATGTAATCACCTGGAACGTCCGATGCCTACTGACAAAGTCAAACATGGAGCAGTGCTAAGACAAGCCAAAAGTCTATGAGCACACATTCTACTTCTACAGGAGACTCACTTAATAGGCCCAAAAAACACCTTGTCTGGCCAGATATGGCTTCGTCCACACATTTCTTTCAGGGTTTGTTAGGGAGGCTCGGGGAGCCGCTATATTGATACACCAACGAGTTCCCTACACACATATACATACATGGGCTGGCAGCCAAGGGAGATATATTTTCATACAGGGGAAGTTGGGAACGAATATATTATATTGGGCAGTGTGTATGCTCCACCCCCGCTTACTCATACCTTCGTTGATCGCATAGTCAGTTTATGGGAGTCTATACCTGATGGCTTAGCTTTAGTCAGCGGGGACTGGAAGGACGTAATTCACCCAGAACAAGGCAGATGGAGGCCTCATCTACAATAGGCAGCCCCAGGGCATGGGTTTCAATATAGGACTAGAATCCTTAGGGGCAGATTTATGATAACTGGCGCATCCCTGCATATCAGCAGGGATGCGCCAGTTATTATGCGCCACAGCTGCGCCACCATGGATGCGCCGCATTTATAATGTGGTGCACCATTGGGCAAAAACGGCACAGATGCGTGACGCATCTGTGCCGTAAAAGTGGCACATTGCTGGAGTTGCGTCGCAAGTGCGATGCAGCTCCATCAATGCTCTGGGGGGCCCTATCTGCACAATGCTGCGTCAATCCTTACGCCTGCTTCAAGCAGGCGCAGGGTTTTGACACAGCATGGGCCTAAAAGTGACTGAGTGAAATCTTGTAGATTTCACTCAGCCACTTTTAGGAGGCGTTCCTGCGCCGGAACGCCCCCACCTGCCCTGGAACGCCTACATGTGGCGCAGGGCTTTACAACGTGACGCATCTCCCAGATGCGTCACGTTGTAAATACACCGCACCATGGCGCAGGATTTGCGCCGCTGCTGCGTCACAAAAGTGACGCAACGGCGGCGCAAAAGTGGCGCAAGTGCAACATAAATCTGCCCCTTAGTATTTATAGCACAGGGATGCCCCCAGAAACATAACAAAATCTGGAAAAGTTGGGCGGATTACAGAGGCCTGCCAATTGAACCACCCAATAACTCCTATCAACGATCAGATAACGAGACAACACCACTTAGACCTGATCAGGCAGATGCAGTGCGGAACACATCAATTTAAGGGGATGGCCTGCGGGAACGCAAGAAATTGCGAGGTGTACAGATGCTTATTGTTCTATGTTATAGTTTCATTCCAATATGACCATATTTGTATTTGTGTCTTATTAAAGCAATCTGAAAACGGGGCCGGTGGCACGCAGAAGATAGATGTACTTCGGGATGGCAATATATGTGGCACGTGCCCGGATGTATCCGGACTGTATTACATAAAATAC
The DNA here is from genome assembly GCF_964204655.1 of Triturus cristatus. Classification (NCBI taxonomy): domain Eukaryota; kingdom Metazoa; phylum Chordata; class Amphibia; order Caudata; family Salamandridae; genus Triturus; species Triturus cristatus. The sequence continues at coordinate 1,082,889,263 of NC_140583.1, read as the reverse complement.
TAATAAAATATGGTATGATAAAAAAACAACAATTGTGAAATTAGCTTACCAAGGTAGGTATAAGTAGTAATAGTAGGAGTTTAGGATTCAAAATCCTATGGTCTAAATGTGCACTATGCAAACATGAGCCAGTGTTTGAGTCCGTTTAATAAAAATACGGAAAAGGCTCCCATGTTCAGTACTGCAAGTCAGTGCTAAAACACACTATGGTGGACAAGGTGCAGGTCTAAAGCACATTCAAGGGGCCTGTCACCCACTGACGGCTGCCCATTTTCTTAGACAAAAAATGACTGGGGCAAAATCAGTTGTATCCAAAATATCCTTAGTCGCCTGCAGTGGCTCGCAGAACATCAATGCATAATGGTATTGTCACTATGTGTAGGGCACCGGGCAAACATTCTCTAAACAACTCATTATTTTTTCACCATCTCCATCTATGAGATTGGCATGTCATACCTCCATTGTACCACAATATTTCAGCAGATATTGAAAACTAAGTGTGCGTTTTTGCTCACAGACACCTGCAATACAGAAATCTCTTCTGACGTTGTTAAATTTACTTTAAAGCCATGCACGCTTTTAGAAAGAGTTTAAGGTATGTTGTTGTTCCCATAATAAGCCCTGTGGACTTCTTTTGGATGGCAGAACTAGTGTTGCTGTTCTCTTTTTTTTGTATAACTCTTTTTATTGTAATAGAAAACACATGACAGTTCTGACCATTACTTTCCACATTTAGAATTGCATAGTACAACGTATCAGTCATCAGATAATTTACATCCCTCTTGCTATTCCAATCACGTATCGCCTTCCACTCAGTCTCATGGGGCAGATATCCCCGCTGTCTCACTCAGGGCCAAATGTACGAGCATTCACTTTTGTGAGTCGCAAATTGCGTCAAATTGAGACTCGCAATTTACGACTTGCAAAAGTGAATATACAACAGTGTCTCAGACACTGTTAGCGATACCCAATGGGGTCGCAAATTGCATGCCTCATCAATATTCATGAGGCATGCGCAATTTGCGACCCCACTGGGAATGGCTAGAACTCCCAGGGATGGTGGCCTGCTGGGGTCAGCAGACCACCATGTCTGGGACTGCTTTTTAAATAAAGCAGTTTTAAAAAAAAAATGCAGCCCATTTTCCTTAAATGAAAAGGAGAAGCATATAAAAAAGAAAAATGAAACTTTTCAGTTTAATTTTTTTAAGGGCAGGCAGTGGTCCCTGGGACCACTGCCTGCTCTTAAGAAATATTTATGCACCCATTCACAAAGGGGAAGGGTCCCATGGGGACCCCTTCCCGTTTGTGAGTGGTTTACCACCTACTTGAAGTAGGTGTAAACTGCAAGTGTTTTCCGGCCTCAAATGCGGTCGCAAAGCAATAGTAAATGGCATTGAGTCTAGCTATTAGGAAGGGAAGCCCCTTCCTAATAGCGAGAGTAGCAATCGCATTTTGTGTGTCAGTGACACGCAAAATAACATTTGTGCATGCCATGACCCTTTTTTGCAGTCGCAAACGGGCTGATCTTCCGTTTGCAAAAGCAAAAACGAGTCGTATATCCGGCCCTCAGCCTTCCTCTAATTGGGTAGGTCTACTAACGGTGTGCAAAGCATTCCCCTACTTTCTGTTCTTAGAGGACTTAACATAATTATCCATATTAAATCTTTGACTTCACCTGCTTCATAAAATCTTTGAGTAGACCCTCACGGAGTCCAGAACAGTCACCCAGGCGCTCATCAGCAGCAAACTCGACTACAGCAATGCACTCTACTCTGGCACCACCCAGAAGCTACAAAAGTAATTGCAAAGAATCCTGATCGCCGCGCAAGACTTATTCTGGACATTCCCTGCTGCAGCCACATCTCGGTCACCTGTGAGACCAATACTGGATCCTGATCAACAAAAGAATCACCTTTATGGTCCTCACACAAACCTACAAGGCCCTCCACAACATCAGACCTGCACACCTCAACCACAGCCCCTCCTTCTACAATCCTAAAAGACACCTCCGCTCCGCCAACCTGGCCCTGGTCACTATCCCACGGATCCACAAGACCACAGCCAGAGGAAGATCCTTCTCCTACCTCACAGCGAAGACATGGAGCTCCCTTCCTCTACATCTCAAGCAATCACCCTCACTGTCTCAATTCAGGAAAGACCTCAGGACTTGGTTCTTTGACTGAAATGGCTCTTCGACTGAACTGCAGAACTCCCTCCCCAGCACCTTGAGACCCTAATGGGTGACTAGCCGCACTCGATAAGAACCCTGATTGATTGGTTTGACTTTGCATAACAGAAAATGCAATACTTTTTAAGAGAGCTACTATATTAAATTCTATTTGGGGATTAGGAAATGTTAGCCTTACTTCATATTCCACCACAGTAAAATCCATTGCTCTATGCACCCATGCCAGCACAACCTGAGCCAAAAATCACATGATGCAGGCAGCTCGCCGACAGTGCAAGTTGTGCATAAATTGGCACCAGATGCCTGCATCCCAAGATATAATGCTCTAATCTAGTGAATGCTTCGCCATACTGCAGAGCACCCCACCTCTATTGCTTACAACATTTTCATTGTGCCAGCTTAGTGAAGCAAAATAGATACTTGACATTGGCTTAGTGTTTCTAGTCACCAAGAGGCCTATTCACAAAGGTAAATTTACTGGTAGAAATATATGTGTAAATGTACTCCTGCACTTAGGTGTTAATCTATACTTTTTGGCTATACAGTATTTCTGATTGCAAATTTACACCTTAGTTTAGACTGTCTCCACCCCCTGAAGTGTGAAGAGTAAGGGTGGGCGGAATTAGCGAAAGTGCCTTTCGCAAAATATCGCTAAATGGCAAAATATCTCTGCGATCACGCGAAATTTCGCGTGATTGCGGAGATTTTGGTGTGCTGATAAATGCGTTACTGAATTTGACCTTCAATTCGGGCACCTGCTTTATTAATAATTATATCTGTAAGACTTACAGATATAAATAAAGCAGGTGCCCGAGTCGAAGGTCAAATAAAAGTGCTTCCTGTTGGGGTTTAATTTTTGTGACAGGAGCATCGTGCCAGAATGAATCCTGCCCTGCATATTTACCCAAGAAGATGCCACCGTTTTGTGCAATACCTCTACTCAACTGGAGTACTTTCTACTGGCTAATCAGTAAGTGCTACCTCGTTGGGTAAATGTATGTGCTTTTCCTACACTACAGCTGCGTAAAGGGCCAGAAGAGTTGTCTACAGCGACCATGTGTGTCTGTAACGTTGCCACCGCGCCAACGGGCGCCCAAGAAGATGCCACCTTTTTTGTGCAATACCTCCACTCAACAGGAGTACTTTCTACTGGCTAATCAGTAAGTGCTACCTCGTTGGGTAAATTAATGTGCTTTTCCTACACTACAGCTGCGTAAAGAGCCAGAAGAGTTGTCTACAGCGACCATGTGTGTCTGAACGTTGCCACCGTGACAACGGGCATCGGGGTCCCTCGAGTGAGCTGTCCATCATAGTGGGGCAAAGGGCGGGAAAGCATTGCACACCACTGGTGTGTGGGGCCAAACGGGCAGGGCTTCCATGCAGTTCACACGCCTCTTGTTTATAAAGGGCCAGAGACGGATCAGAGCAGCAGATGAGGAGACAGAACCTCCTAGTGTCAGAAACTACACGGGGATTGCGCTTGAGAAACTCATGGATGCACAGAGCTCCATCAAGGATGATAGCAAATTGCTGATGGTAGATATGGGGAGACAGCAGCACACCTGCCTAGGCGACAATTTCCGTTCCCTCGCGGATCGCAGAAGTTTCGACATTTTCACGTTCCGCGCGGAACGCGAAAATGTCGAATTTTCGCAATTTCCACGAGCGGAACGAAAATTGTCGCCCACCCTTAGTGAAGAGGCTACTAGGAATATTTCACATGTAGACAGAGAGCTGCTTCACCAGGGCATAGATCACTTTATGTGAAAGTATAGGCAAATCAATACAGTTTATTATTTCTAAGGGTGATGGGGCTCATGTATCTTGAGAAAGAATCCTATGAGTGCTAAAATGTATTTGAAAATGTAATAAAGTGGGTGACATTCACATCTTGAGTGCTCATCTTTTTCCTGGTTTCAGCAGTAGTAGGATTCTTTTTGCCTATGAAAGCGGGTTCCTGCTCCTGAATTATGATGCTCGATACCAGTAGGTGGAAGAAGCTATTTCCATCAAGATCAGTTATATATAACCTACTATTTTAAAAAGAAAAGAAAAGAATTTTTTTACTGATTATACATAATTGACAAAAGTATAACTTGCACTGCCATGGATTTCAGATGTCATCACTGATGTATTAGGTGAGGCCATAAGCTGTGCATAATGGCAGTCAAGCCCAGTTAGTGCGCCACTACCCACCAACCCCTCCCCACATTCTTCCTTTCTATTTTATTTTTTGTTTGGATCCTACAAGACTCCCAAGGAATCACACTGGGATTGCACAGGCTTCTGCCAGAGTCCTGTGGTACCACATGGCGGAGTGGACGAGTTTGGCTCCACAGGGCTCTCACAAAAGCTGTCAAAACCTTCTGTGTGAGACCAGCAGAAAAAATATTTTTACTCTAGAGGGTTCCTCTGGGCAAGTCTGGGACAAGCCAGAGAATAGGGTACCCATACCCTGCATCCTGCTATCTCCTCTCATTTTAAAGTTTCCAGACCTGTAATTGCAGTAACATTGGGGTCAATTCACAGAACTAATCTGAGATAAAATCCTAAACTTACTACTTTTGGTATTCACAGAAGGCATTTAGTAGTAGTAAAGTTAGGACTCCTAACTTTACTACTACTAAACTGAGATAAAATCCTAAGCTTACTACTTTTGGTATTCACAGATGGCATTTAGTAATTGTAAAGTTAGGGGACCAGCAAGGCTTCACTTAGGGACACATAGAACCATTTGATTTGATGTCTTGCAGTGCCGATGGTGATCAGCAAGTGCAGCACACTATGCATTTCTGGTTCTATTTCAGCCCCACAGCCTCGCAAACATCCGCTGTAAAGCCTCATAAACTAAAAACTGGCCAGATGGCAGGCCGCAGCTCTCGACCAATTCCGAGATGGGAAGCAGGTGCTTCTCGTGGTAACAATCTCCCACCTTTTCAAGACCCACCGCCGCCCAAGGTGCCATCTGCTCCACAGCTACAATCTGTTTCGGGTCGCCATGTGCTAAGCCTACCAACGGCAGCTCCGGCGAATATTTCGGGGCATCGGGAATTTTCTTAATGCTACGTTTCCAGCATTGCAGCGCGGTTATATGCAAGAGTGATTTATAGGGAACCCCAGTCACGGGCACCAGGATTATCACCAGCAGCAGGCAGGGGCTCTGACCTGGTTCTCCCAGCAAAGTCCATCTACGTTCACCCCCTCCAGCCACTGAGCCAACCATTGCATTTGGGCAGCTAACTTATAAAGTGCAAAGTCCAGAACTCCCAAGACTCCCGCATCTAGGGAGCGTCTCAATATCCAGAGCGACACTCTACACCCACCATCACCCCAGACTAGATCTCGCACCAAAGAGTTCAAGTTGCGGAACTAGGACTCGGGATTAACACCGGCATATTAGCAAAGTAATATAATACACGAGGGAGCATAACCATTTTTGTCAGAGACACTCTGGCCATTATGGGGAGGTGTAGCGTGCCCCAGAACTGGACACTGGATCGGAGCGATTGCAGCGCTTAGCCCAGGTTCCCCACTTTCAGGTCCTCTAATAAGTGGAAGGTCTGGACACCCAGATATTTAAAAGTGTCCGATGCCCAGCTAATATCAGAGGGCATGCCAATGGACCAGCTACCAGGAACAAACACGTTTTGCGCTTATTAACCTGTGGGTCTGACAGGTCCCCGAATGCCTCCAAGCACTGCAGGACCATTTTGGTTCCCCGAGCAGCGTCACAGAGATAAACTGGCAGGTCGTCCGCATAAGGAGAAATAGTATACGTTCGTCCTCCGACTGTCAACCCCATGCCCTCACCCCCCTGTCGAAAGAGTTTGGCTAAATGTTCTATTGCCAAGGCAAATAACAGGGGCAACAAGGGGCAGCCCTATCCGGTTCCACAAGATATTGCGGGGAGATGGTCTTGCCGATCTTGACCCTAGCTGTAGGGCGAGTATACAATAAACGCACCCACGCCACCCATCCATGCCCCATCTCTAGGCGCCTCATAACAGCCAGGAGATAATCCCAGCCCATGGTGTCAAATGCCTTCTCCAAATCGATCGAGAGAATGGCGGCCTGCCGGAGGGCCCGCGCTTCTGAATGGTACAGCACCGAGTACAGCCGACGGAGGTTATATGATGTATTGCTAGAGGGGATGAATCCATTTTGGTCTGGATGGATAAGGCCCTGCATATGCGGGAGCAACCGGAGCGCAGCACTTTGCTAAGTATTTTAAAATCAGTGTTTAACATAGAAAGGGGCCTTTAGTCTGTTACCCTGGCATTCAGAGATGTGCTTTTGGGGACTGGGATCACCAATGCGTCTCGTCTAGTCTCCGGTAGCTGGCCCAGCTGAAGCAACTCCTAGTACAAAGTCACCAATCTGGGGGCTAATTCAGCCCTGTACTTCTTATAAAGTTCCCCCCGCAGGCCATCCGGGCCAGGCGTCTTCCCATTAGCCATAGCAATAATGGCTCCTCGCACTCCCTCTAGCATCACTGGTCCGCCTAATTCCTCCTGTGCCTCCGCATCTAACGTACGGATAAATAGTGGGGCCAAAAAGGCCTCAATAGCGGCGGCAGGAGACCCGGGGGGACAGTGTAGAGGGCCCCATAGTAGTCCTTAAACTGAGCATTCATTTTGCTCGGATCATGCAGAGTTAATCTGTCCATTGCTCGGATGCGCAGGATCGGGGTACCTTGCATCTCCGGGTGCACCAACCAAGCTAAGAGACGACCAGCTCGACCCTCCTCCCCCTGCACCCTGTCCATGTATGCCTTATAATCATAGGACCTGAGTCGCTCTAGTGCGCCAGTGTATTGTGCTCCCTTATCCAGGAGACGTGTGTGGGCTTTTGCGTCTCATCCCTGATGGTTGTCTAGCTCCCGTGTCTCACCCTTTGTAGCTAATAACTCGCTATAAAGTTGCCTATGCACTCCTACACTGCGTCCTATGCAATGTCCCCACACAACCACCTTGAACGCCTCCCACTCCAATAAAACAGAGTATGCAGAGCGCTCATTATTAGCAAAGTAGTCGCTGACAAGGGTTTGTAGGGCATCTGTGAACGGTGAGTCTTTTAGAGATACCGGGTTAAGGCACCATGTAGGTATGGGGGCACTTACACCAAGAGGTCGGTATACCAACAACAATGGACTGTGATCAGATAGGGTTCGTCCCAAATACTCTGAGTGCGTGATAGAGTCACCAAGGGTAGGGGAACACCAAAAAGCATCCAGCCGTGTATGGAGTTGATGCATCGGGGAGTAAAAGGAATATTCCCTTGTGGTCCGGTGCTGGATCCTCCAGATGTTGTGCAATCCCCAATGAGACATCCAGTCCCGCAGTCCAGCTGCCACCAGGTGGGTCTGTGATAAGCAGACAAATGATGGACGGAATGCTGAATGAATCATACATTCACCCCCAGTCAAGAGACCTGGGTTAAATCCATCGTTCTTTTGCTCACCATGGGTCTGAGCCCCAGGCACGGGAGGATGGGACCGATCTAGGTCCACATCTATTACTCCATTGAAATCTCCACCCGGCAATATAAGGCCCACCATCATGTCTGCTATGTGTGTAGAAAGACCAGCCATAAAGGCCAGCTGGTCCTGGTTAGGAACATAGACAGAACCCAGCGTAACTTCCCACCCATATAGTCGCCCAAGGAGGAAGACATGCCTGCCCTCCTTATCAATGTCAGACCGCAGTAATTCAAACTGTACTCCAGCTCTCACCCAAATGAACACTCCACGGGCATATGCCGAGAAGGATGTAGCATATACCTGCCCCATCTACCGCCTGCGCAATCTGTCCACCTCTGCTTGGAACAAGTGCTTCTCTTGCAGAAGAGCTAGCTGTACCCCCTCCTCATAAGGTAGTTGTCTATGTTGTGGCGTTTAGCCATGGACCCCATCCCTCTAATATTCCACGTGAGTATTTTTAGTGTCTGGTAGGGTACCGCCATCCCGAGTTAGTTAGACCATCACCCCCACCGACGCCCCCTAGGCCAGGAAAGCATTTCAGGCGCTGCATTGTGGACAGGTCAGCTCTTACGCAAAAAGAGAACAAAGGGAAAAACGGAACAAAGGAAATCCCAATATGGGCAAACTCCCCAATCCCCAGAGCAGTGCAGCAACGGCCACCCGCCCAAGCCCACCATGCAACTTTAACAGTCAATCGAGGCCCAAACCAACTATGGTGAGGTCCTACAGGATGTCGTGGCCTAGTTCAATGTCTTATGTCCTTGTATAGACTGTCAGGGACTGACCAACTAAAAAAATCAACCTTGAACCATTTTACCTCAGTACTTCATCATGGCCCCGCTGGCTCCAGGGGCCCAGGACATGAGCCCAAGTCTGTTTTGTGCTGTGACCTCCTCTATATAATCTTATCCACAGACTGCGGAGTGACCCGTGGTAGAAAGGCTTGGTTTCTTGGGGGCGGTCTTTGCCGTTCACTTCCGAGGCCGTTTCCCGGTCTGTCTGTTTTGGCGTGGGGGTGCCTGCTCTCGTACCACCCGGGAAGCCACGATCTTATACTCCTCCAGCCAATCCCAAGCTGCAGTAGCGTTTTCACAAAAATGCGTTTTGTCATTTCAATTATGCGTAGTCGTGCAGGGAAAATAAGTGAGTACTGGAGGCACTCTGTTCTTAGTGCCTTCTGATGCCGCTGCACTTCAAGAGTGTAGTTTGGGAATATGGAGACCTTGCTGTTGTCGACTACAAATGGGGCAGTTGAGCAAGCTTTTTGTAGCAAAAGGTCCCTGTCTCGGTAATGCAAAAGCCAGGCCACCACCGGTCTCGGTGGACGACCTGGCGCCGGTGGGCGAGCCGGGACACGGTGTGATCTGTCCAGGGTGTAGAATTGTGTGAGCCCCTCTGGTGCCACCATGCGGAGCCACGGCTCCAAGTAGGACATCATATTGCCATCCTCAATCCCCTCTGGCAGGCCCAAAATGTGAATAGTGTTCCTTCTTTTACACCCTTCACTATCCACCGCTCTACGCTGCAGCACTCTGACCCTATCGTTCAGGTCTGCCATTTGCTTAAGCGTCGCCTAGTGTGCCGGGGTCAGCTCCTCAAGGGAAGACTCTACCACTTTCACCCGGTCACTGAGTTTCTGGTGTTCGGCATATAAAAGTCCCAGTCCCATTGATACAGCACTTATATCTTGGTGTATTGTCTCCTTTGTGTCAGAGATTGCCTCCAATTTCCGGGGCAGCTGCTGTTGTATGGGGTCTTCAGGGTGCGGCATCTCCAAGGTAGTCTGAGCCAATTCTCGTTGACCCGCTCCTGCTCCGGAGTGGGACACTAGGAAAGGCCTCAAGAGAGGCAGTGGGCAGTTGTTATTAGGCATGAAGTCTCCTCTTGCACGATACCAGTAGGTGGAAGAAGCCATTTCCATCAAGAACAGTTATATATAACCTACTATTTTAAAAAGAAAAGATTTTTTTTTACTGATTATACATAATTGACAAAAGTATAACTTGCAGTGCCATGGATTTCAGATGTCATCACTGATGTATTAGGTGAGGTCATAAGCTGTGCATAATGGCAGTCAAGCCCAGTTAGCGCGCCACTACCCACCAACCCCTCCCCACATTCTTCCTTTCTATTTTATTTTTTGTTTGGATCCTACAAGACTCCCCAGGAAGCACACTGGGATTGCACAGGCTTCTGCCAGAGTCCTGTGGTACCACATGGTGGAGTGGACAAGCTTGGCTCCACTAGGCTCTCACAAAAGCTGTCAAAACCTTCTGTGTGAGACCAGCAAAAAAAATATTTTTACTCCAGAGGGTTCCCCTGGGCAAGTCTGGGACAAGCCAGAGAATAGGGTACCCATACCCTGCATTCTGCTATTTTCTCGCGGTTTTCTTTCACGAAGGATGAGCCGAGCTCAAACAACAGCGATACCCAGTGCTGTCTAACCATAGCAAGGTGGGGCCACGTGGAAGGGGGGGGGGCAAGGAGAAACTCCCCTCAATGAGCCGCCTCTTCAGGGATCTCTCAGCACAGCGGGGTAGGTGCGCACTGCTCCACCGGAATCACCACTCTGCTCTGCAAGGCCATGCCAGTTCTCTGCCTCAGCCCCCAGCCAGGCGGCCAGTGCAGGCTTGGGAGGGTCTCCCCGTGATCTCCTGGAGCCACACCCAAGGGCTCACCGGGCACAGCTCAGCACAGCGTTTCTCCTCAGCAGTCCCTTCCGCTGCAGCGCAAGCCCAGAGCTGGGTGACGGGAGGCCCTTCTCCAACAGAAGGCCTCGGGATGCGGCCAGTAACAATCCCTGGCAGCCAGGGGGGTCCCCACGAATAACGGATCTGGGCCAGGGGTCGCAATCGAAATGCAATTCAGTGCAAGTATGGCCAAAGGTTCACCAGCTTACCATGTCTCTCAGCCCTGCACTGCCATCCGGCCTCTCAATTGTGTCGCAGTCGGGCCAACCTTCAAAGAGAAGCCAGTAGCTGCGCCGCGCAGCACTCCACCTGTCTCCGGTACATCCGAGGGGGGGGATCCACTTCACACCTCGGCAGGCAAAGCACCCCACAGGTCCGATCTCACCTCAAACCGGCCTCAAGAAGGGGGAAGGGACCCCGGCCGCTCACAACGTCAGCTGCACCCCGACCTCGTTCCTGCAGCACTGCCGGTTGCCCTCACTCCGCACCAAGTCACGTTGGCTGCCTTCGGGCTTTCGTGGACTCTCGTTCTGCCACCGAGGGCCGTCCGCCATCCACTCAGGGCGATCACCTGGCTCAGCGGACACAAACCTCCCAGGAGCCGCGTTGTAGCTCCAGCCTCGCTTGGCACCGAGACAGTCAAGGCGCCACTCCCTGGGCCCAGCCGCGGCCTCGTACAGCGCCCAATATGTTCCTTAAGGCACAGTGGCACAGCCTCCAGAAAGCCTCGTCAGGGGCAGCAGATCTCTGGGAAGCCGGAAGTCGCATCAGCGAAAGCCTCCGATGCCATGAATCAGCCGTATAGTCGGATAAGTGTATGGTCGGTGTGGAGCCTCTCGCTCACGCGTCCATCATTGTTGGCTACCAAGCCATGCCCCTAACATTGTCTTTCTTGTTGTGGTCACCCATTGAGATTGCTTGGTCCCAACGGGCCTGCTGAGTCTAATGGGGCCAAACTGGTTGATTGGAAAAAAAGTCCTTGTGACCAATGAGAGTGCTCTATTTTTTTTCATTTGCAGTCTCGCAGGACTCCTGAGGGACCAGCCTTCCATATATCTCTATTTTATTAAGCTTAGTTTCCTGAAACTGACCGAACAGATTTATACCAAGTCACAAAACCCACACTTTCAGAGAAGAGATCTAGCTTTCTGCCAAATTAGTGAAATTCTGTTCAGCATTCTTTTTTCTGTATCGTCTAATTTTCCCTTTGGATATTGAAAGGGGAAAAACGTTTTTGTGACATCCCCCCATTCTTCTACACCCCCGCTTGACAGATTACCCCGAACATTTCCAGAAAGGAGCTAAGGTGAATAAACCTTTTTATTTTCTTTTTGGAAGTTTTCTCAAGATTCATCAAAAGCAGCTTCAGGACTGTGGTAACTTTACAAGTGCAGTTTTTGGATAGCAATGGTCTTACTCATGTGTGTTTGCATTAACCCGGGCCTCTCTAAGCTCTCTTTGCTTTTCCTTAGAGCTCTCACATTTTAGAGTAATTAGTCTCTATTTTCTTACCAGTTTCAGTAGTCCCTTCTAAGTTTACACCTGAATGGTATAATTACGTGTGCGGGCACTGCACCACCTTCCAGAGATACACTCACAGAAAAGAAAGAAGAAGTGCAGGTTGACGTCTCTCCCTATAGTTTTGTAAATAGCATTTTAGAGTACATGAGTGGTAGAACTGTAGTACTGCTTCACATACTATAAAATGCAGTTTGTGATTAGTCCACTTTTTAAATCAATTTCACCAAAATATGAGAAGTAAAGGGATTTAGAAGAGATGTTGGGTTCCGTTATCTATGGAAAACTTTGAATAGAAGGTAACTTTGCATAAAACCAAGACAGCATTGAGTTACAGGATCTTCTAAAATTTAAAATGCGGATGTTACCTTCCTGGTATTGAGAGTTTTTCATTACTTTATTGAAGATGTTTATGTATTGCAGCCATGTACTTTCCCGAACCGAGCGCGCACCCTCCCGATCGCACGCTGAATGCTAATTGGCTGTCGAGTGTCTGTCTACATTCGAAACCAGGAACTGTTGGCGGCCATTTTCTGCCTTGGTAGAAGCGAGGCTGAACAAGCAAGGGGAATAAGTGTGTAAAACATATAAAGGGGGCAGAGTGGAAATACTCTGACCCTCTAGAGGTGCTAGGGTCCCATTTTTTTTTTTTTTTTAAACGGCGGAATGCGCGCACGGTGCGCGCATCCTATCGCGTTGGGTGCACGGATTCTCTCGCGTTGGGTGCACGGATCCACGGAATTTTTTTTTAAAAAAAGACAAGAAATCATTGGTTGTATGACTACTTTCTACACTGAAAGGTAGGGTGTATATTTCTGTTTTTTAAAGGTATGATTCTTATTGGTTGACAAAAACAGATTGTAAGGAAAATTATATATGATAAGCTGATATGTTGAAAAGTCAAGCACACTTCCTGTCTTGTTTAGAAACATTGTGTGCTGAACTTGTGACCTGTGTGCTCAGTGCAGTGTTCCATGAGCTGTTTCTATGGTAACAGGTAGAAGGCAGATTGGGGGAAGGGTTGAAATGTATTTCAGTTGGAAAGGGTTGAAATGTTTAACCAATAGAAATGTGTGTTTGCTTTTGAGTTTATGTGTGAAGGATTGTGATTTGATGTTTACATGTATATGTGTGGAAAATGAAAGGGAAACTTTTCCATTCTTTGTTTTTGCTGAGAGGTGCACAGTGCAGATATTCTGTAAAAGAAAATATGGTGAGTGACTGATATACTTTTTAATCTACAAAACAACTTGAAAGGTGAGTTATTTAATTGTGAGGGGATGTATGTAGACTATTTTCATTTTAATCAGACTAATGTATTTCTCCTGCTAAAGTGTAGGGAGTACTTTTTTTCTCTACAATTTTATTGACAGTGTGTGTGCATGTAGAAACCATTCTGTGATAAGCATTTGTGTTTTTCATGTGTTTGTAGACAGATAACTGTGCTGTTTTTATATTTTGGTAGAATTAGAAACCAGTCATTGTTTATGAATTTGTGAAATGAGTTATATTATGTATCTATACTAAAATGTAGTACTTATTCTAGATGAAGAAATGTGTTTTGGTATAGTGCAAGGGATAGTGTTGTTTGTCTAGAATCACACAGTGAGTATGTGTGCATTCAGGAACCACTGTGAGAGAAGCATTTGGTAACATCGTGTATTTGCTGACAGATAACTGTTTTAAAACCTGTCATGTTGTCAAGTTTTAGTAGCATTAGAAGCCAGTCATTGCTTATGCGTTGATTAAATGAGTTAGGCTTTGACACAAAAGTGCAGTCCTGAAATATGTAGATTGTGTGCAGTTCCCTTACCACTTCTACAGTAGTGAATGATTTTTGGTAAATTCCTAGGGATAGTGTTGCTTGTCTAGAATCACACTATGAGTCTGTGTGCATTTGGGAACCACTGTGAGAGAAGTATGTGGTAATATTGTGTATTTGCTGACAGATAACTTTTTTAAAACCTGTCTTGTTAAGTTTTAGTAGCATTAGAAGGCAGTTTTTGCTTATGCTTTGATTAAATGAGCCAGGCTTTGACACAAAAGTGCAGTCCTGAAATATGTAGATTGTGTGCAGTTCCCTTACCACTTGCACTGTAGTGAATGAGTTTTGGTAAACTCCTAGGGATAGTGGTGCTTGTCTAGAATCACACTGTGAGTTAGTGTGTATTTGGGAACCACTGTGAGAGAAGCATTTGGTAACATCGTGTATTTTCTGACAGATAACTTTTTTAAAACCTGTCATGTTGTCAAGTTTTAGTAGAATTAGAAGCCAGTTTTTGATTATGCTTTTATTAAATGAGTCAGGCTTTGACAGAAAGGTGCAGTCCTGAAATATGTAGATTGTGTGCAGTTCCCTTATCAGTTCCACAGTAGTGAATGATTTTTGGTGAAGTGCTAGGTATAGTGGTTGTTGTCTAGAATCACACTGTGAGTCTGTGTGCATTTGGGAACCACTGTGAGAGAAGCATTATATTTTTTAGCAGATAACTCTTTTAAAACCTGTCATGTTGTCAAGTTTTAGTAGCATTAGAAGCCAGTCTTTGCTCATGCGTTGATTAAATGAGTCATGCTTTGACACTAATGTGCTGTACTTAAATATGTAGATTGTGTGCAATACCATTACCTCTTCTAGACTAGTGAATGAGTTTTGGTAAACTGCTAGGGATAGTGTTGCTTGTCTAAAATCACACTGTGAGTCTGTGTATATTTGGGTAAGGATTGTGAGAGAAGCATTTGGTAACATAGTGTATTTGATGACAGATAACTGTTTTAAAATCGGTCATGTTGTCAAGTTTTAGTAGCTTTAGAAGGTATTCTTTGCTTATGCATTGATAAAATGAGTCAGGGTTTGACACTAAAGTGCAGTACCATGTACTATTCTCTTCACTGTGCCAGAACTGAAAATGTAAAAGTTTTACCCAGGCACTAAGCTAGCAGTAGTCTGATGATTTAGTCAGTTTCCAAGTACTCATGTTGTGAACCATACATTACCACATAGATTGTTTGAAATGTCTATGTAGTATGCATGCAGTCTTCTAACATACTATACACTTGTCTTTCACATTTTCAATTCGCTAGTCAGTATCCATAAACTTCCAGGAAACACCCAGTAACTCCCTTTGCAGACCTCTAGTGACCCATTAAGCATCATGTACTAATCCATTCACTGTGCCAAAACCCAAACACTTATAAATTCACCAAGATACTATCTTTGGAGTACTCTAATCATTCAGTCAGTGCCTAAGTATTCATGCATTGAGCTAGGCCTTAGCATATGGACTGCTTCAAACCCCTATCCACTATGTATGCAGTCTTTTAACCACCTAGACACTTGTCTTTCACACTTTCAATTCCCTAGTCAGTATCCATACAGTCCAGCAAACATCCTGTCACTCCCTTTGCACTCCTCTAGTGACCCATTCAGTACCAAATACTAATCCATTCCCTGTGCGAAAAGCCTACCACTTATAAATTCACCTAGGCACTCTCCTTGTTGTACTCTAATAATTCAGTCAGTACCCAAGTAGTCATGCAGTGAGCCAGGCCTTAGCACATGGACTGCTTTAAATGCCTGTGCAGTATGGATGCAGTCCTCTAATCACCTACACAGTTGTCTTTCACACCTTCAATTCCCTAGTTAGTATTCATACACTTCTAGCAAACACCCTGTCACTCACCCAGTGTATCTCCTTATAGTACTGTAATCATTTAGTCAGTTAGCATGTAGTCTTTTAGGGGCATATGTATGAAAGGAAAAATTAGTCGCAAACGCTGCGAATCGCAAAAAACAGCGTTTGCGACTGATTTTTCGCTATTTCATATGTATGACACACTTCCAAACAGAAAAATAAGAAATCGCTAAATTAGCGATTTCTTAGGCTGCGAAACAAGAAAACAGCGAATTTCCTAGCGAATACTTAATTTGCGATTCCTTAGCGTTGCGAATATCGCTAACAAGAAATCGCTAGCTAAGAAATCGCAAACACATGTATGAAATTGTCGCAAATTGCGATTTCACAAAATTCGCAATTTAAGAAATCGCTATTAACACCAATTGCTTGCAGGTGGTAAACTGGTGCAAGGTACAAAAACCAGCCCACAATGCAACAAACACACCCACAATGGCTGCAATGTACGTGATAGCCAGGAGGCTGCGTATTCGGGCCCTTGCTCACAGGAGAATGAGACAGGAACGTATCTTCAGGCTGCGCATCACCCTGTTCCAGAACACTGAAGAGGACATCTATGACAAGTACAGACTGCACCCACAGACCATAATGGACCTGATTGAGGAGCTGAAACCCCACTTGGAGCACCCTACTCGCAGGACACAAACAATTCCCACACATGTGCAGGTCCTGTGCTCCCTGCACCTCCTGGCATCAGGGAGTTTTCAACGGGTCATAGCGGAGGTTGGTGGGGTGTCACAGAGTGCACTTTCACGCTTCTTCCATGCCTTCCTAGATGCAATGCTACTGAGGCTCTCACATCACATTTACTTCCCCACCACCCAACAGGCATTACAGCAAACGATACTGGACTTCTACCAGATTGCACGTTTCCCCCACGTCATTGGCTGCATTAACGGGACCCATGTGGCCATCACACCCCCAGCAGAAACTGAATATGTCTACAGGAATCGGAAATGCTACCATTCCCTCAACATACAGATTGTGTGCAACGCTAAGTATCACATCACAGACATTGTAGCCAAATACCCCGGCAGTACACATGACTCCTTCATCTTCAGACACAGTGGAATACACAGACGTCTGAGTGCTGGAGAGTTTGGGGAGGGGTACCTGCTCGGTAAATACATTGCACACATCAATACATCCACTACATCACTTGAGGGGGGGGGACATTGACTCACCTATTGTGTTTTTTTCCACGCAGGTGACAGTGCCTATGCAGTGCGCGACTTCATCCTGACCCCATACCTGGATCCTGCAAATGCAAGTGAGAGGAGCTACAACAGGGCACACAGATCTACACGCTGTGTCATTGAGCGAACCTTCGGAATCCTGAAGAGCCGCTTCAGGTGCCTGCATAAAAGTGGAGGCGCACTGCAATACAGCCCTGAGACCTGCTGTAAAATCGTGGCAAGCTGTGCAATGCTACATAACATGGCAATGAGGAAAGGCACCACAATTGATGTGACCGATACAGACACATCGGATGACGAGCGCCCTGCTCCCCCTGCCAGACCAGCACCAGGAGTTGGGGCAGCTGCTGGACGCCAGAGACGGACTGAGATCACACGAAACTACTTTTAGGTGAGTATTGAGGAAATGAGACTACAAAGCCTGATGATGTGTCAAGTGTTTAATCACACTTCACATGAAAGAAATTGTAATTGTCCCCAGCACATGTTGTACATACAGTGCAGAGAAGGCACAAGTAATAGGGCAAACAGCCTTTTTGGGTAAATGCACCCGTGTTGCAGTCAGTGTCCCCGCAGATGATCACCTCCGTCGGTGCCGTCCAGGGTGAGTGCCCCCCATGGTGCGCCCTTGGCCTGCTACCTGTCTGCCACTGCGGCGTCTTTCACCTGGCAAGGTTGGAGTGATGCTGCTGCGACTCGATGTGTCCTCACTCTCAGCAGAGGCCATTAGTGCGCTGCCACCAGCATTGGCTGTCTGCAGCTGTTCCACAGCAGTGGTTACCTGCTCTAGCCCTCGTGCAATGTCCTGGCAGCAATGTGCCATGTCCACCTGCATGGTTATGCTTCTGCGTGTGAGTGCGCTGGTGGTGGTGCAGAGGCGGTTGACTGCCTTTGTATAATTGTGTAGCCGTGCATTGGCACGTCGTCCAGCCCTGTCATTGGCAGCTTGGGTGTCCCTCAAAGTGGCACAGAGCTCATGTATTGCCGCTACCATGTTGCGATTGTCCTGATGTATGCGGCCTAGCTGGCGATTTATTGACCGCATTGCCTTGCTTTGCAGGCGCTGTTCCTGCAGCATGCACTGTTCCAAGCCGGAGAACACGGTGCCTTCTCCTTCTGTTGCAGTGCTGCTCCTGGGCCTTGACCTGGATGTGGCTTGTTCCCTTTGCCTTGGTGTTGGTGCGTCATGACGGGGCATGTCTGTCACACCCTGATTCCCCTCTCTCCTGTCGGTGTCATCGCCTGTTGCTGGGACTTCGTCCTCAAACGGAGGCAGTGGGGGCACATGTGCGCGCTTCCTGCGCTGAATTGGCTGCTGCTCTGTGTCATCGCTGGAGTCCGCAGGGTCTGCAGGCTCCTCTCCCTCTGCGCTGTCTTATTGTGGCATGCCGTGTGCTGTGGATGTAAAGGGGACTACATGAGTTTGTGTTACTGTCTGCATGTGGCACTCAATAAAGTTACAATTCTTTGACGGCTAACCTCTGACACATTTCCATTCAATGATCCCCAAAACACATATGTTGCATTTAATTGTGATGGTGTCATGGACACACAGTCAGACACAGTACTACGAGTCCCATGATGCATTGCTGGGTGTGCTGTAAGACCTGGGCTGGATTGGCATGTTGGGAGTTTACTATGCGCATTTGGGGGAGTGTGCAAGGGATGGGGAGGAGTGCAGGGTGATTTGGCATGCATCTTACCTTGTCTGCTGGATGAGGGGTCGGAGCTGTCTATTGCAGCCAAACCACCAACGCTCTCAGGCAGGAGGGTAGACTCCACGAGCTCCTCATGGGGGGTTGGCTGCTCTGCAGTGGATGGTCCTCCTCCAGTCTGATTGGCATCCTTGAGTCTGGCTGCCACCCTCTCCTTGGACCTCTGGCGCATATCATACCACCGCTTGCGCAGCTCCTCGATGGTGCATGTGGTGACTCCAACAGCATTCACCTTGCTCTGTATTTCCAGCCAGATTTTCCTCTTCCTGACCTCTGGGACTTTGAGTGCCTTCTTCCCAAAGAGGAGCTCATGGCTGCAGACCATCTCCTCAATGAGGACCTCCTGCTCCTTTTCTGAAAACTTGTGTTTTCTCTTTCTTTTTTCTGCATCCTTGCCCTGCTGGTTTTGTTTGGGATCCATGGCTGGTTGCTGTCTCCTCACACTCCACAAGCAGCCTCTGGGTGAGGCTCAGGTGAGCAGGTGCAGGCAATCACTACAGTTTCCTGTTTGTGATGTCATCAGCCTGCACCAGGCTTGCAGATTCCCGTTTTTGCGATTTCTTAATTAGCGAATTTCGCTATTAAGAAATCGCAATACGGGAGTCTGCGAATAATTTGCGATTTTTAAGTAATCGCAAATGATTAGCGATTTATTTTATACATCCCGTTTAGCGAATCTGAATTTGCGAATCGCAAAATCTCGCAAATTAGGATTAGCTAAAGGGGAGTTTGATACATATGCCCCTTAGTGAGGTAGGCTTTAGGGCATGAACTGCTTCAAAGTAGTATGCACTATGCATGTAGTGTTTTAACCATCGTCACACTTGTGGTTCAGGGCTATAGTTTCTTAGTCAGTTTTTATATAAAATGTGTTTGTACAGAAATGGAATAGTATAAATTTGAAAGTTATTAATATACATTTATTTGTGATTCTTTTTTACAGATACAGAACAGGATTGTTTCTCATCTGTTTGCACTCTTCTCGTGCAAGATTGTTTAGATGAAGGGTCCTTAGGTGTTTCATTATGCTTGCTGTGCCGCACGAGTATTTTGTGTTAGGATCCCCTCGTAACAGAACTCTTTTGCAAATCGTACGCGTGACGAAGGTGGCATTGGTCTTTGTTTGCCCCTCGAGAAAAGTAGAAAATGTCCACATCACTGAAGGAAAATGTTGTGGGCGTGGTGCGCCCCCCAACAATTCATCCTTAGATTCGTTGAATATTTTAAAGTGACAACATTCACAGTTTTTGTAAGTTAAACTTATAACATTTTGTTAGCTGTATCCATTTTATATATCTGTGATTTGTATCTTGGTTTTTTTTGAGAATAGCATGTTGTTGTTTTTTTAACAATCTTTGAGGTTGTTTTTTTTTTTGCCCGCTGTTAAGTGATGAGTACGATTGAAATCACTATTTTTAGTGAAATTTAATATATTCTGAGAAAAGCAAAAAAGGCAAAAAAATTACTTTGTGGAAATTATGCTGTGTTGTAAAAAATGTATTATTACATTGTATAATTTTTTTTTCCTTTTCTTTCACATTTCCAAATTTTAAAATAAGCAATTTTTATGAATTTAGATTGGAATGAAAATGTGAAAAAAATGTGTACCATTTTTTATTCCTATTACTGTGAAGGTAAGTTTAACTAAGTCTCAATATGCAGAATGAGGAGGTCTGCAAGAAGCTACAAAGTTGAAACATGTTTCTAAAAACACTCTGTTTATACCTTTGTAGTTTTGAAATCTGACCATAATCAGATATCATGTGACCTGCTAAAAAAGAGATTTGAGGGGTTCATAATATTTCCTATTTTAGCTATTGAAGGACCGCAATTATTTCAATCATTCTTCTTTGAATATCTTTGCAGACAGAACTCTGTGCTTACCTTTTATCATTCGCAAGGAATTTTAAAACTGGAAATGTGTCACTTTTTGTAACATAGTTATTGTGTAAGATGCTCTTTTATATTTACAAAGAGAGGAAAAGGCACTCTGTGCACTTTTTATACTCAAATACAACCTCATCATGCAGACCACTTTGTGTTGAAAGGGTGTTCTATAAGTGTTGTAGTGCATGATTGCACTTAATACTCATAGAACAAGACACATGTCTAGATTGATCATAAATCATAAATCTCGATATGTGTGTGAATGTGCACCATTCTAAAATTGGTGTAGGAAAGCACAACAAGGAGAATTGTTTTAATTTCTCCACATTTTATATCTTCAATGCATGCTAAAATGTTCAGCTTACATTAAAAGGAGAAAAATGCATTTTCTCATTGTTTTTGTGCAGGAAGGTGTGTCTTCCTATAGAAAAACAAACAGCACATGACACAAATATCCTTGCACTATGGTGCAAGGGTGCCTTTTTCACCACATGGCTGCAGTTTAAGTAGCCGTGCAGACAGAAGCATAGATTTGCAACATATTTATGCACATATGTTGCATCCCTGTGCTTCGGAAGTACTACAGCACACTGCAGTTAAAGAGGTTACTGTGTGATGCTGCAGCACTTCCTCATAGTTCTGCAATTATACATTCACCATACGCTACTAATGCATTCATTCAGTCAATTACGTACTACACATACATTCATCTAAACTAACACTAACAAAGAAATTTAGCTCTTTTTTTAAAACCAGGAAAGTTAGTTCTTACAAGAACTTTTTTTTTCTTCTTTCTTCTTTTCTAATTTTTTTTGAGTTTTCTGAACAATTTTTTTTTTTCATTTTTCTGCAAAAAAAAAACAAAAAACAAAACAGGAGAAACCAAACAATGAACTTCAGGGAAAAAAAACAAAAAAAAAAAAACTAACAAATGTGACTTTCTTGCCGGCGGCAGATCAGATCGATCGACTGCTCACCATAGCACAAAGTCGCATTAAAAATTGAAATTGAGGATGGATGTCCAAGGTTTGGGCTGATGGATGCACTCTTGAGGTGCTCGGCTGCGATGAGGTGGATGGCGCAGGAGCAGGAGTGTTTCTCATCCGTCGGCACTCTTCTCGTGCAAGATTGTTTGGATGAAGGGTCCTCATGTGCTTCATCATACTTGCCATGCCGCACGAGTATTTCTTGTTAGGATCCCCTCGCGACAGGACTCTTTTGCAAATCTTGCACGTGACCAAGGTGGCATTGGTCTTATTCTGCCCCTCGGGAAAAGTAAAAAATTTCCACACCACTGAAGAAAAACGTTCTTTGGGTGGTGCCTCCGCCAAAAATTCATCCTCAGAAGTATGAGGTGATGCAGGTGATGCCTGCTGCCCTGAAGCCATTTTTGGTTGAAAAAAGTTAGAGCTAAGTGTAAACTTAGTCTAAAAAATCTTCTTCTCTCCAAAGAGATGATGCTCCAAAGAAGGTCAAAGAAGAATGATTGAAATGGGTGGGGTCTTTCAATAGTTAGAAGAGGAAGTGTAATAACCAATCAAATCTCTTTTTTTGCAGGTCACATGGGATCCGTTCACCCTTCGCGTACGCAGCACGCACCCAGCGCGCATCCGCGAAATTGAATTAAAAAAAATTATAGGATTAGATGTGAAAATATATTAGTTTTAAGACTAGTTTAGAGTTTGTCTTCAATTAATATTCACATGAAATATATATATGTTTTTTAAAATGTTAAATATTTTGCGGGATCCGCGCACCTACCACGTCATAGACGCAGATGACGCATTGCGGAAGCGCGTAAACGTTGCGTTACGTACATCGAACGTGTCGCGTATAGGCTGGGAGTCGCGTACCGGTCGCATTGCAATCGCGCACTAAACACGTACCCAACGCTTACCATGCGCGAATGCTATCGCGTATGGATCGAGAACGGTGCGCTTAGGGTACGCGGATCCAAAAACATTGAAAAAAATATATAAAATAAAGTTTTGAACATATAGTTAAAAAAATATGTTTGAAAAACCCATTAAGTTCAAATAATATTTTTTAATTTTTAAAAGAATTAATTGAAAAAATAAGTTTAAAAGATGGTGATAAAAAAGTATTTAAAAAAAAACGTAATTAATGAAATTGACACACTGAATTTGAAAAATATACAAATCATATGAAAATCATTAAACATGATATCTTCAGAGATAAGTTATAGATAGGAATTAGCATTTAAAAAACCTTTGAACTTCACTGAAAAAACCATAGGTTTCATGCACGTTATAGTTAGAAATTGGCATTTAAAAAACCTTTGAAATTCACTGAAAAAACCAAAGGTTTCAGGGGTGTTATAGTTAGGAATTGGCATTTAAAAAACCTTAGAAATTCACTGAAAGGTTGGGGCGTGGCTAGGCGCCCGGCGAGATGGTGGCATCGGCGTGAGGGCTCCGTCCGCGCCTGAGACTACGGGTACTTCACGAACGCGAAAGGGACAATGACGGGCAGACTTTCCTTTCGGAAGGATGCTGGAAGACTTTGAGCTCCTTTGTTGATGACGCGGTAATCTTTATGAGCATTTTTTCAGCCTTTTACTCCCGGTCGCGGCTCTACATCGGCCGCGACCGCCATTTTGATTGAAATGCTCGTGCAGCGCGTCTCTCACCCATTTCGCTCCTGGATATCGTACTGCCTCTACCATGCCTCTAGAACTTTTAGAGTGCTGATTGCCAGGACTTTTCAACGTTTTGTGAGCATTTTCAGTGCTATTTGACAGTTATGGCTCTTCATTCTCCTCACATATGGCGGCCATTTTGAATTTACAAAACCTAGTTTTCTGAACTTGCGGCTTTTCTGATTTGGCACTTTCTCCCATCAAATTTTTATATCGCCTACTTTCCACATTTCACCTATTTTGATCCTGTATTTAACCCTATGATTTTTTTGTGCCTATATCTGGTCAAGTTCTGTGTATCTACACTCCGTAGACGCATCTATGGCTGAAGGCTCTAACAAGTTTCAAAAACGTAACTACATTAAAAACTCTAAACTTTTCACAGAATTGGCTATATTGGAAGCCTCTCAACCTCCTCCTATCAGCGAGGTGGCGCCAAACATGGATTCCTTATCGCAGTCCTCAGGAAAAGTTACGTCCAAACGTTTAAAAAAAGACCCGCCTTCACCTCCCAAGTCTTCTTCGACCGTCTCGATGGAGTTGCTTCTTGAGGAGATACGTGCCCTGCGCCCCTTCATGGAAGAAACCAATGCTAAGTTGCAGGTCCTCACTGATAATTGGACCCGGATGGAGGAACGAATGTCATCGGTGGAGCGGGACGTCTCCTCTCTTCAGGATTCTGCAGCCAAGGTCACTCATATGCATGCGCAGGTCTCCTCTCTCCAGAAGCAAGTGGAGGACTTGGAAAACCTCAATAGACGCAATAATCTACGCCTTTACGGCCTTGTGGAGGGTTGTGAGGGGAGTGATCCCATCACCTTCTTCAAATCCTTTCTTCCCAAGCTTTTGCATATGCCGGAAGACACCCTACTCAACATCCAGCGCGCCCACAGGCTTGGTCGAGCACCCACCTCTCTCTCCACACCAGCAAAGCCTAGAGGTGTAATAATGTATTTCTTGGAATACACGGATCAACTGAAAGTTCTCTCTGCGGCTAGAGCCTCCCCACGTGTTACCTGGTCTGGTTCCACTTTGTTCTTTACACAGGACTATGCCAAAGCGACTGCAAGCCGTCGTAAAGCCTTCCTAGACATGAGACCAGATCTCCGTTCAACTGGTGCTAGATATGGTCTTTTCCATCCTTGCTTATTCAAAGTTACCTATAATAATAAAACCACGACTTATGAGGAGCCTGCACTACTTCGGAGTTTCCTGAACTCTTGCGGCCATGCAGATATGGAGCTCTCTGGTCCTTCCTCTTCTTCTCCAACATGACTTTCTCCTGAAATCTTATATTGATGTCCCAGTTTCTTCCATGCGTTGTTTCTATTTGTAAATCGCATTGTTCTTGAACATACTTGTTCTTTTGATGAATGCTTGCTTTCCATTGTAGTAGTTCTCACTGCTGATATAATTCCCTGTTTTGTTATACTCTTGATATGTTTTATGCCCTTGTCATTTACCGATCTCTAACCTTGTTGTCTGTCTTTTTTCACAGATCATTGATATGCGTTCCGTCCCGTCTCTCTGGTTGGACGTTTCCCCGACCCCGAATGTCCTGCCTTCTCCAGTTGGCCCTACCTTCCTCTCTCCACATCCTCGTACACCCTTGTTTGTTCCCGTTCCTTGACTGTTTCTCCTGTTTTACCCCTTGTGAGTATTCCTCGTTCTTTTTTGATATGTCTGTTCTTGTTTTCCTCTTTCTTATTTTGATTCTTTTCTTCATATCTTCAGGTTTTTTGGTGCCAGTACCTTTTATTCGCTCGCTCTCTTCCTTCCTACTTTTCCTCTTCCCTACCTTTATTTCTTGTTGGCTTTCTGTTGACTTTATTCTCTCTTCTTTTATCAACTCATTGACTTTCTCGCAATTTCCCTTTTGTTTATATCACTTGACCTTTTTTACTGAATTTTCTGGATCTCTTCTAATTCATGCATGGCATTTCACTTCACCTTCGAAGTTTTATATTTTCTTGATGTCTTTTAATATCCTTTCCTTCTTTTCCCTCTTATACGCTTCATCCCTCCTCTATTCTTGTCTTTTCTCTCCTTTTTCTCTCTCTCACAGTTTCACTTTCTTTGAGGCTTCTGCTCGATGTGTTAACTTTTCTCTGCATTATCTCTTTAAAATTTCTTAATGGCAGTTCGTATTGTTTCCTGGAACGTTAAAGGTCTCCATTCTCCTATTAAGAGGCAAAAAAATTATTTCTCATTTAGCCAAGTTGAATGTTGATATTGCCTTCCTGCAAGAAACTCATTTGTCTGACATTGAAGCTGCCAAACTTAAAAGGGGATGGGTAGGAAATGTTTTATCTGCTCCTGGGGATGGTAAAAGAAATGGTGTGGTTGTGTTAATTCGCAAATCCTTCTCTCATTCGCTCTTGATCTCTGACTCAGATCCTGAGGGTAGATGGCTGTACGTCAAACTTTCCTCGAAAGGTATCCCCATCTCCCTTCTCAACATTTATGCACCTACTGGTGGCGATCCCGCCTTCTGGCGAACAATGGCCTCTCGTATTTCTGAATACGTTGATGACAACTTTATTTTGGCGGGAGACTGTAACTTGCCCATTGACCCTTTTTTGGACAGACACTCTAAGGCATCCTTTATCCCTAATAAAGCTCACAAACTGTTTGTTCAAGCAATAACCCAGCACAAACTCATTGATGCCTGGCGTCTCTGTAACCCTGCCAATAAAGAGTTTACATTCTATTCCCCATCCCACCATTCACAGTCCCGTATTGATTATATTTTTCTCTCCCATCATATTTCACAGTCCCTTACTTATGCTGACATTGGCCCCATCTTGTTCTCTGACCATGCTCCAGTTTTAGCCAACATTGATATCCTTCCCAGATCCACGGGGCCGAAACGTTGGCGTTTTAATAACACTTTACTTCTGGACCCCAAGTTTACCACTTCCTTTGTTGATTTTACCACTGAGTTTTTTGCCATTAATGACACGCCCACTTTGCCCAAACATGCTATCTGGGATGCTTATAAGGCTGCGGCCAGAGGCTTCATTATTGATTATGTTTCCAGAAAACGCAAGAGCGCTTGTCAAATTACAAAGGATCTTCTCCTTAAGATTAAAGATCTGGAGCACTCTTTTTATACCTCTCATTCGCAGGAAAGTTTGACTGCTCTTATCGAAGCTAAGATGCAATTTAACAAACAATCCACTGATGATGCCTCATTATATTTGTTGAAATCCAGCTCAAAATTCTATGGGGGAAAGAACAAGGGGGGTAAGATTTTAGCCAATTATTTAAAAGTTAAGCAACATAGATTGAACATTCAGTCTGTTTATGATGTTAATTCTGTTTTAAAGCATACTGACGTTGATATTTTAGATGAATTTTCTCGTTTTTACTCCACGCTCTATTCTTCTGAAACTCACCCCTCCGCACAAGACCTAGCTGCCTTTTTTTCCACCATCAAAGCACCTCCTCACTTTCCAGTCGATTTATCCATTCTTGAACTACCCATCTCTGAATCCGAATTACACATTGCACTTCAATCACTCAAGAAAGATAAAGCCCCGGGTCCAGATGGATTCACAGCTGAATTTTATGTACACTTTTCTAAATTGTTATTACCCAGATTGCACTCGCTTATTGATTCCTTTATAATTAATGGTGCTTCCTCCGGCACCTTCTCGGATGCCCATATTTGCATCATACCTAAAGACGGAAAAGACACCCAGCATTGCAAGAATTCTAGACCAATCTCTTTGGTTAATATTGATTATGAACTTTACGCTAAATCTCTCGCTCTAAGATTAGATCCTCTTCTTCCTGAACTTTTGGGCTCGGAACAGTCTGGATTTGTTAAGGGCCGTTTTATCACAGACAATACTAGACTTTTATTCAACGTCCTATCCAAATCCTCACGGTTTCATGACTCATTAGCGGCAATTGCTTTGGACGCAGAGAAAGCGTTTGATAGAGTGGAATGGACCTTCCTGTTCTCCGCCCTTAGATGGTTTGGGTTTTGGTCCTAATTTTATCTCCTTTGTTTCTTTTCTATACTCCCGCCCCAGAGCGGCGGTTTGTGCCAATGGCCTAGTCTCTTCCTTTTTCACCTTGGGTAGAGGAGTACGTCAGGGTTGTCCCCTTTCCCCCTTTCTTTTCAATCTGGCATTAGAACCCTTTCTTTCAAAGCTTCGCCAAATCCCCGATTTGCATGGTTTTCAAACCTCTCACACGCACATTAAACTCGCTGCTTACGCAGACGATATTTTACTTTTTATGTCCAACCCTACCATCTCTATTCCTGCATTTCTTAATGAAGTTCACGATTATTGCCAAATTTCTGGTTATAGACTAAATAATGACAAATGTGAAATTTTACCCCTCACTAAATTTACCTTTAAATCGGATTTTGATGCGTCCAATTTTACATGGAGTTCCTCCCATATTAAATATCTTGGTTTGTATATTGCCCCTTCTCTTCCCGACACTATTTCGTTGTGCCTCACTAAATGCTCCCAGAAATTGTCTGACCTTACTTCCAGATGGCACCCGCTTTACCTTTCCTGGTGGGGTCGTCTTGACACCATTAAAATGATGCTCTCCCCAATAGTTCTCTACACTATATCCAATATCCCAGTACCTATCCCAACTAAGTTTTTCAAGAAAATTAATTCCGTTCTCTCTTCTTTCATTTGGGCCGGGAAAAAAGCACGTATGTCTTTATGCAGATTACGTCTTCCTAAATCACAAGGCGGGGTCAACTTCCCAGATTTTCCCGCTTATCACAAAGCTTTTCTCCTGCGACAAGCTTCTCTTTGGTTGCGAGATCCTGATGCTTCTTTCCCTTTATGGCTTGTCCTTGAACGTCTCGCTTTATCCCCTTTCACCTTCGCTGAATATCTTTCTTTTTCTCGTAAACCCCAGGCTATTTCCACTCCCATTCATAAGTTCACCACCAAGCTTCTTCTTTCCACCTCCCCCAACACCCCTTCCTCTGTAGCTGCCTTTCTCAATACCACTATTTGGTATAATAGTAGTGTTCTCATTAATCAGAAACCCTTTTATTGGAAATCTTGGAGGCAAAAGGGTTTGATATGGGTATCCCATCTTTTTTCTGGCTCCGATTTCTTATCTTTCCAGGCTCTTGGCCAACGATTTGGTCTTCCCCACTCTTTCATTCGCAAGTATACTTTACTTAAATCTGCAATTTTGTCCACACTTGACAAACTTTCTAATTCCCCTCCTCATCCTGTTCTTCCTAGCCCTCATTCCCGTCTCCACTCTTTACTATGCTCCCAGCCCACAGCATCCTCAATCTATCATTTTGCGTAACTGTTACACCTAGGCCAAAATCCAAGGTGGAGGAACATTGGGAATCTGATTTTGGTGTTTCTTGGCCCATATCTTTATGGGACAAATTATGGATCAAGCTTCGTAAGTATTCCAGAGCGGCTTCTCTCACGCAAACTCTCTTCTTCATTTATAACAGACTTCTCTTTTCACCTCACATGTTAAATAAAGGCTCTTCCTCGATCCCTGACCTTTGTTGGTCATGCTCGACCCCTAAGGCTACTCTTTTTCGCATGCTTTTTTCTTGCAATGCCATCCACAGTTTCTGGAAACAAGTTTGGGCCCAAATTAATGCCATATTTCACACTGCGCTTCCTTTCTCCTTTGTTACTATCTTTTTAGGTAGCCTCTCCCCTTGCTGGACTGATACTGATTCCAATGTACAAATAGTTGATTTATTACTAGTGGTTGCATTTCAGCAAATTACGTTCAATTGGAAACATTTTGCTAATGTGTCTTTTAGAGCATGGTGGTACAATGTTTGTCATAATCACAGGTTAGATACTGTCTTAATTTATCCCCTCAATATGGCCAAGAAGCGACATGATTTATGGCTTCCTGTAACCTTATACCTTGATAAATGTGCTAAGCGCTCCTCCCCTTCATTTTGTTTGCTTCCCTCTCAGCAAGAAGTTTCCAAACCTCCTTGATTGACCTTTATGTTCCTTTACATTTATTATGTTGTATTTTATTGCATTTTTATCTAATACTGCTTTATATTATTTAGCCTCAATTATTTGTCTTCTCTTAACCTCATGTTCCTTTTTACAGTCATATTTTGCTTCGCTGTGCACGTTACTGCTATATTTTTGATTTTTTCTTCTTTTGTTGTTTTTCTTGCTGTATTGACACCTGTACTTCTTTAATAAAATTCTTCTGAACTTAAAAGAAATTCACTGAAAAAACCATAGGTTTCAGGGGTGTTATAGTTAGCTGGACATTTCCCTCATACAAAACCCTAGAAATTCCCCTGTTATAGTTAGTTCAGCTAACTATAACTCGCGCCCCCGCAATGCACTGCTGATGACGTCACATATTACATCACTCATGACATGGTCAGTGACATCACTCATGACATCACTGATGACATCTCAAATTACATCACTGATGATATCACTGATGACATCATCCATGTGATAAATTACTGCATCTTCTCACACCCTAATTTAACCTTTGATACACCAACTCAAAATTTCAGACGTCCATTCTCAAAACCATAGATACTCCAATACCAATAGCTACATACCCACTCGTTAACTCTTAGGTCTGCATACACCTCCACTCACTCACCTGTACAGTCACTCATACTTACAGTCTCTCCGTACAAGACTATCATATGCATTTATACAACTATATAGACACTAACAGACCGCCAATCATCCATTGAGGTACTGACACACCTAGTCAGTCGTGCAAGTAATTAAACACAGTCCAATTTACTCACCTATACAGTTAAACACACTCAAGTTCACTTACTTATAAAAATAGTACCACATTCTTACGCTCTTATACAATCATAGATACAAGCACACACTCATCCATACAGCCACACTCACAATTACACACTCTCACATATACCCACTTATATACTCTTACACGCATATATACTGCCTTTCACATATGTAGTTAGTCACACATGTACCACTGAGATATACATTTAATCCCTAACACACCCATACATACACTCACCCAACAATACAGTTGATCACAGATGCACTCTTAAAACCATGCACCCATAGAACCACCCACTCACACATCTATGCATAGAGTCACACACACCCTACCCACACAAACACTCAGGAACCCATACAGATACTCAGACAACCAATCAATAACCCATATAGACACTCATATGGCTATTCACAAAGCCATGCAGCCACTTATACTCCTACACACAGACACATACAGACATTCACACAGTTTAGTCACTAGTCCGCAATACGATACATTTAATGACTCACTTATAGAGTCAGTTACGCACCTAGAAAATCATCCATTCACACACTTGTACACCCACTCATTCTTCCACCGGCCTTTCACTATAAATATATAAAATATATTTAAACTTTACAGAAACACACAGTCACTGGATGACGTCATCAGTGATGTCATCAGTGATGTCATTTGAGATGTCATCAGTGATGTCACGAGTGATGTCACTGACCATGTCATGAGTGATGTAATATGTGACATCATCAGCAGTGCATTGCGAGGACGCGAGTTATAGTTAGCTGAACTAACTATAACAGGGGAATTTCTAGGGTTTTGTACGAGGGAAATGTCCAGCTAACTATAACACCCCTGAAACCTATGGTTTTTTCAGATAATATATATATATATATATATATATATATATATATATATATATATATATATATATATATATATATATATATATATATATATATATATATAAAACTCCACAGTTCTTCAAGTTTTCAAAAGAACGCAAGGACACCTTGGAATGCAGTGAATAATACATTAAGCTCCCTCATTATCAAAAAAACTTGAGTCAACAACGAATCAAGGCATTAGAAGATTTAAAACAGGATAAGACCATAACTATAAGGCAGTCTGATAAAGGAGGTAATGTTGTGGTATTGGATAAACATGCATATTTACAAGAAGGTTACAGACAGTTAACCAATGAGATCTGTTACAATGTTTCAGATAAAAATGCGATATCAAATTCAAATGTGGAATATGGTAACCTGCTTGTAGATTGGAGGGAACGTGGCTTATTAGAATGGGAAGAGTATAACTACTTGAGATGCCAATTCCCCCGTATTCCCATCCTTTACTTACTGCCAAAACTACATAAGGATCCAGTAAATCCTCCAGGAAGACCTATTGTCTCCTCGATTGGTTCCCTATTAGAAAATACTTCGCGCTTTATTGACCACTATTTAAGACCTTTTGTGGTCAGTTTACCAGCCTATCTTAGGGATACTACACATTTCCTAACCATTATAGATGGCATTCATTGGGAACCTGACTTCATCTTGGTGACCCTGGATGTATGCAATCTATATACTTGCATTAATCATGACTTTGGTCTCCAAGCAATCAGGCACTATCTTAAGACCCGTTCCATCTCCCTATGGTCCCACTCAGAAATGATTGTGGCCATGATTAAGTTCTGTCTAAACAACAACTTTTTTATGTTTGATGATGTGGTTTACCGCCAGGCCCAGGGCACAGCTATGGGAACCTGCTTCGCCCCCAGTTATGCCAATCTGGTGATGGGCTGGTGGGAGGAGCAGGTTGTGTCATCTATCCCTAATTTTGAATGCTGTGCCCTGTGGCTTAGATATATTGATGATATTTTCATCATATGGAGGGGCAATATTGAGTCAGCTAAAAAATTTATTGATAAGCTGAATGACAACCAGTTCAACATTGTCTTAACAGAAAACATAAGTACAACAGAGATCGAATTTTTGGATGTAAAAGTTGAGATCGTTAACAATTCCATTGAAACCAAACTGTTCCGCAAAACAACTGCAGGAAATAGTATTCTTAATGCTGCAAGCGCCCATCCACGGAAGCTAATATATAGCATCCCGTATGGTGAATTATTACGGGCAAAACGTAATTGTAGCTCACTCAGCTTGTTTGAAGAAGAAAAGGCTACTATGATCTGCCGCTTCAAAGAGAGAGGCTACAATACCCAAACCATCTCAGAGGCATGCAAACGGGTAGAATTGGTTACACGGACTGAGCTACTACATCCAAACAAATCTGAACCAACTTCTGAAACAATAAGATTTATCACCACCTATTCAGGTCAAGCCCAGAATGTCCGCCAAATATTAAAAAAGAACTGGCACGTGTTATTAACTGACAATAATCTTCTGAAACATTTAAGTAGTTGCCCCCAAATTACATTCCAGAAAAGTAAATCACTTCGGGATGAAATATGTTCTAATTATGTTACCAGTAAGGATGTAAAATTATGTACTAAGTGTCCTGGCTTTTGGTGCTGTAAAAAATGCAAAGCATGTAAAAATAGTTCTGATTGTTAGACACTTGCTCTCATCAAGAGTGACAGAGAATTTAAAATCAAGAAATATCTGACCTGTAATACTACATATTGCATTTATGCACTTATCTGTCCCTGTAATAAGATCTATATTGGGAGCACTATTCATTGTGCCAAGAAACGAGTGTTGGAACATGTCAGAGCTATTAGACACAACAACAGACAGTATCCGGTAGCCAGGCACTTCTTTGAATATCATTCTCAAAGGGAGGAACTATTGAAAATGGCAGTAATTGATGCAGTTCCCATTGGTGTAAGGGGAGGCAACAGACAGTTAACATTACGCCAATTGGAGTCAAGATATATCATTGACTTAGAGACTATGTCTCCTTTGGGACTGAACTCAAGTGAGGAACTGGTGGTACATTTACGGCAATAATTAAGTTCTGAACATCAAGTTTCTCCTCTGTAACTGATAGCATTGTGATGTATATAGTATGATTTGAATAATGGGACTTTGATGAAAGCTGCATTTTTCTGCTTTTTAATATTTTTATACAACTCATGTTTTGTTATTATATAAATTATTTCTCTCTTTTGTACATTTTCAGATGAGGTATTTCAGATCAGGCTAATCATGTTGAAGCAAGTACAAGGGAACACAACGTTCTAATTGGGTTGCCAAGTACAATTTTGCCCACTTGGGCGTGATTTCAATGGAATTTTGCTGGTATTTCACTCATGCAATCATTTGTACTCATAACTTGGGTGTTTGCAGTAATAATAATGCTTTGATATTTTGTGATTTGCAAATCCTGGGGACAACTCAATTATTTTCAAGACGTTAGTCGGTTGTGGATAATTTTAGCCCACTGGGGCTTTATTTTCTTGGTTCTCTCTACCTTACTTTATTATTATCATTTAAGTAAGGATGCCTCCATGATTAGGAACAATCTAATTATTATTGTTTTTCATTGAATCTTTAATGTTACAAGATGGCCACCATTGAAATGTACAAGTAAGAGCTTTAAAAGAGTGTGTCCTTTTACTTTGTTTATTACACGTTATGAAAATAAAAAAAGATGCTGTTTCTGCGTTAGCCACAGCGTGAGCAAGGCGAAAGCTGAAACGCGTTGCTGGTGCAGTCGGTATTATTCACTGCATTCCAAGGTGTCCTTGCGTTCTTTTGAAAACTTGAAGAACTGTGGAGTTTTATATTTCAGGGTACCGATACCCTGTGCGAGGACCGCCCTTTTTGACAGCCCCTATTTACGTATCGGGATTGGTATCTATATATATATATATATATATATATATATATATATATATATATATATCACAAGAGGAGTTCCCAGACTCCAGTAGATAGCTGGAACAGGTACAGACCACCACACGCTGAAGAGTGTATTACGAACAGGTTTATTCGTTAGAGTCAGTAGGCATGACGCGTTTCGGCCGTGTTGCCACGGCCTTGATCACATGACACCTGAAGAACCATACACATCAATTATAGTAAAATGTTGTCTCCTCCCTCATATATGAGCCAGTAGGATTGCGGCATACAGAACAGCAAACTTCCACATTACATCAAGGGTAAACTAAAAAAGATAGAAGAAATACTCAAACTGTGCAAAATTCTGAAACATGTTGGATAGCCACATCAATCCAAATTAAACCATAGTGGTTACACAGTTAAAATGTAACCTGAAGTAAAACAATGTGCTCGCATATCCTTAAAATTTGCCTTATATGAGATAACCAGAAGGAATCAGAGTTTCACAATTATAAATATTCTGTAGCAAAAAAATCGCTACATGCGGATGAACCTCTTCAATCTAAACCTATACAGCCCTATACTGTACATAATATAAAATTGATGTAGACCATTATTAGATAAGTCCCCTCTAGATATATACTGTATTAATAGATAGTTCATTCATACAAAATTGGCAGCGAACTACAAAATGACATAAATCCACACATGAACATCCCTGCATATATAAATGTTGATGTATATAATTGCACACAACTAATTAACCCAGTTTAGAATTATAAAATGCAAATACACTGTAATGGATAATGCATTGTTACAATACTGCGTCCTAGATAAAGTGCTAGTGCCTTAGTGCTAGTAAAAACATGTATGGCACAGATCGTTTTATGTGCAAATACACAAAATAAACAATACGAGTAACGGACCGATATGAAGGATAAATCCTAGAATGGTCAAATGGCCCTGCTACAGACGTTTTCTCCTAGACACAACAGTACTGGAAATAAAGTGCAAGTGCATTAGTGCAAAATAGGCAACACATGTGCAATTATCAGAGTAGTGTAGCAGCACAAAAAAGTTATTAAGAAACAGAGAATGGAACTAGACTAGACGGGTCAAATTAACACAGTAAGTAAAATCCACAAGTACACAGGGGCTGCAAGACTAAAAAACCTACGAAGTTGCCTTTCATTCCTTATACATATCAATTCAACACATTAACAGGCCCAAGGCGAGAAATTAGACTGTACCCCAAAAGGTACCCCAAGGGTAAACGTGTTAACAGGAGTAATCTTCATAAAGCAGTTATAAATGTAGACTGAGTAGAATATAATCATCTAAAAGCTGATGTGATTATTTCAGTATAGTAGAGTTTGCAATAGAATATTTACAGTAGATTAATTAGTGCACACAGGGAGTGTAATATCCTGGATTAATTTTCAAAGAAAAGTATGCATATCTTCCCCTGTGTTAAGGCCGTTAGGCATCTTAGTGTCTAATAAAAGAATATATTGGGTTTCCAATTGCCTAAGGCGCTTCTCTCTATTGCCTCCTCTGATCTGTTTAGAAACTGCATCGATCACAAAATATTTTAAATCATTCAGGTTGTTCTTGTGGACTAATTTAAAATGTCGGGCAACAGGGTAGCTTGAATCAGAATTAACAATGGCCCTTAAA
Source organism: Triturus cristatus (assembly GCF_964204655.1). NCBI lineage: Eukaryota > Metazoa > Chordata > Amphibia > Caudata > Salamandridae > Triturus > Triturus cristatus. The sequence goes on along the minus strand of NC_140583.1, from coordinate 1,082,853,985 downwards.
TGTTGTAAAATTCTGACTGATGCCTGTAATTTCGTGCTCCCAACATACTTTAAATTACACGAACATTCAAGAACATAAACTGCATGGTCAGTTTTGCACGTGAAAAAACCTTTAAGAGCAGTAGGGGTTAAATCAAAAGCGCCCATAAACTCGTGAGTGTTAGTGCCAAACTTACACGCTCGGCATGAGCTACATTTGAAAAAACATTTACGATTAGATAGCCAAGTGCTCGTGATGGTAGTCTCTGGGCTAGTCCTAACTAGGGCATCCCTCATAGAGGGTGCTCTCCTGAACGTGATTTGCGGTAGATCAGGTACTAATTGGGACATAGTCAGGTCGGTTTTCACTATGGACCAGTTTTTATAAATCAGTTTTCTCAACTCCTTGTCCTGATTACTGAAAGTAGTGATGAATCGAACGCAGCCAGGTTCGCTACACTCGCTCTCATTTGTGGATTTAATAGTGGTAGTCCTGATTACCGATTTCAGATATTCATCACGATTAGTGCTGTTGGCTTTCTCTAGTGCTGTTTCCAAGTCAACTCTAGTATATCCGCAGGCTAAAAACCTCTGAAATGAGTCTTTTTGGCAGTTAATGCAATCCGAATCTGTACTACAAATGCGATTAATGCGTAAAAACTCACCATATGGTATACTATTAAGTAGATGATATGGATGGGAGCTCTGCGCATGGAGTACAGAATTACCCGCTGTACTTTTACGGTGTATTCTAGTCTGAATATTGCTGTCCTGAATATAGAGTTCAACATCAAGGAATTCAACATGCTCAGCACTAATATGGGCAGTGAACTCAAGATTCAAGTTGTTAATATTGATCAGCTTTACGAATTCATTAGCCGATTCAATTGACCCTTTCCAAAACCAATCAATAACCCATATAGACACTCATATGGCTATTCACAAAGCCATGCAGCCACTTATACACCTACACACAGACACATACAGACAATCACACAGTTAAGTCACTAGTCCGCAATAAGATACATTTAATGACTCACTTATAGAGTCAGTTACGCACCTAGAAAATCATCCATTCACACACTTGTACACCCACTCATTCTTCCACCGGCCTTTCACTATAAATATATAAAATATATTTAAACTTTACAGAAACACACAGTCACTGGATGACGTCATCAGTGATGTCATCAGTGATGTCATTTGAGATGTCATCAGTGATGTCACGAGTGATGTCACTGACCATGTCATGAGTGATGTAATATGTGACATCATCAGCAGTGCATTGTGAGGGCGCGAGTTATAGTTAGCTGAACTAACTATAACTGGGGAATTTCTAGGGTTTTGTACGAGGGAAATGTCCAGCTAACTACAACACCCCTGAAACCTATGGTTTTTTCAGATAATACATATATATATATATATATATATATATATATATATATATATATTATCTACTGGCGGTCGCCAGTAGATAGTTATAGTTAGGACCCTGTTTCCATAGGAAATCCGCAACATTCTATTTGGAATAACTTTGGCGCCGGTCGATGAATCCTTGCGAAATTTTCAAAATAGGTGGGGCGCTACGCTCCGCTCCTACCCTGAAAGTCTCGGGGGGATTCGTCAAGCGGGGGCTGAGAAAAAAGGGGGGTCCCAAAACGCGTTTTTCCCATGCATTTTTCCATAGGACCTTTAGACACAGCTACAGCCCGAACGGCTGAACAGAGTTACTTGAAATTTGGCAGAGAGGTAGTCCTCAGGTCAAGGAAGTGCCTTTTGTAGGTCTGGTGTAAATCTGTTCAGTAGTTCCTGAGAAAATAGCATTTAAATCAATACATATATGTGGGCGGAGCCTAACCACACATCTCATCCTGAGATCTGATTGGCTGTCAGCACTTCATCCAAGAAGTGTTGGCAGCCATCTTGGGACCAATATACATGATAGCACCTCATTAAAAAGCATTGCAGTTAATAGAAGATTTTAAGACTTTAGTTACATTATAAATCATTTGTTGATGGTACCATACTCATTTTAGGAATTGTGGTATGTTCTAAGGTGATTTCACCATGTGAAAAAGCCTTCTGCTGGGATATCATGATTGAGAGAAAAATATTTTCTCATGCTTTTACCACAGAGGTTTGGAAGGTGATCTATAAGCTAAACTGAGAGCTTATTTTCTGTAAATTCACATTATCTTTCTCAGTCATGTGAGAATGAAGTCTGACATTCTCAGTAAAACATGTACATCCAACAAGGGCAGAGACTGTCAGTTGATTCCTTTGTGTTCTACTGCAGCTTTCCAGAGTGTTCCAAAGAACTACTAGAGCGCTAACCGTCCTACTTATGATAAATGTATGGCACACCTGAAGCCATCTTGCTTGGATTAAAGTGGTAACTCTTAAAACATTTAATTTAAAAAGGAACAAAATGAGGTGGTTCATTTTTCCATAAAAAGTATGATTAGTGCTGCATAAAGAAAAATTAGGGCACATTTTGAGTGACTTCTCAAATCCTGGCATGCAGACTGAAACATGCACTTTCAATACCAGCAGCAGTTTTCCCTGGTGAGCAGTAGCTTTACTACAGTGATCTAATGAGCAAAAAGAGTGCTAACATTCTGATTTTATGGCAAATGTGTGACACTTTTGAATTGTTTCTTGATGGAATCAAAGTAAAAAACTGAAAGTATTTCCTACTGAGGAGACTGCAGTAAATGAGGAAATTAGGAAACTTCATAACAAATAAGTCTCCCAAGATGGCCACCAGAGACAAAAGAGCCCAAATGTAGCCCAAATATCACCCAGATGTAGCCCAAGTATAGCCCAATGACAGAATGTCCAAGAATGTTCTTAAAAACAACTAGAGCACTTACTGTCTTCATTATGACAAAAGTATGGCACACCTGAAGCCATCTTGATTGGAATAAACTGGTAACACTTAAAACATTTAATTTAAAAAGGAACACAATGAGGGGGTTCATTTTGCCATAGAAATTATGATTAATGCTGAAGAAAGAAAATGAGGGCACATTTTGAGTGACTTCTCAAATCCTCTTCTATTTCATTAAAAAATTCTGACATGCAGACTGAAACATGCACTTTTAATACCAGGAGCAGACTTCCATGGTGAGCAGTAGTTTTACTACAGTGATCTAATGAGCAACTAGAGTGCTAACATTCAGAATTCATGGCAAATGTGTGACATATCTGAATACCTTCATGATGGAATCAAAGTAAAAAACTGAAAGCATTTCCTACTGAGGAGACTGCAGTACATGAGGAAATTAGGAAACTTCATAACAAATAAATCTCCCAAGATGGCCACCGGAGACAAAAGAGCCCAAATGTAGCCCAAAATCACCCAGATATAGCCCAAATATAGCCCAATGACAGAAGTGTGCAAAACACTTATTATTTTGTGTTTTTGCAGTGTTATATAGTGCAGACTTGTCAGGTATTGGAGTGCTTTACATGAGCATTGGTTACATCACACAAGAACAAATTCATTTTGGTTGTAGACATGGGGAGACTAAGTGATTTGACCAGAATCACAGAATGTCGAGCTGAAGCAGAAACTTCAACCTGGTTCCCCAGTTGCAAAGTCTGCAGTTCTGGAAGTAACACCACATCCTCTCCCCTAAGTGCAACATTTAATCAAGTTGTCAACTAGATAAAAAAACATAAAGATAACAAATAATTTAAAAGTGCTTTGTCGCTATTTGAAAACTCAGAAAATATGTCCTTATTTTAGTCTTTTAGAGCACTAACCATAATTTTGATGCCAATAAGACCCTCTCGTATATGTAATTTCTAAAGGAATGCTCTAGGTATTACAGTTTTGATTACATCAAGATGATGTCAGGCGCTCCACACTTTTGTAATAAATATAGAATGTTAGCAATCTAGTTGTTCATTAGGATACTGTTGAGAGGCAGAGGCCAGGGGCACGGACTCTGAAAATTGAAGGCAGGTAGGAGGGTGCAAAGGCAACAATTTAACCACACTGAGCAGGCAGGAAGGGCCGTGGAAGCACAACAGACTATGGAGGGCAGTGGAAAGGGGGGCAGGGGCAACAAACCAACAATACAGGACTTGCAAGAGAGGCTGTTGGAGGGAAGATCTATTACGGGTCAAGGAAGCTAGGGGCGGTCCCCAGAGCCCCGGGAGCCACCACAGAACTGAGCAGGAGAGTGAGTCAGGGACAAAAGGGGCACCTTAATTTGAGCCGGGGTGCCTAGGAACGCTTGCTCCAAAAATGAAGAAAACAGACATATGAGACATGGAATTGGAGGCAGAATACAATGGCAGTTTAATGAGAAGATGCAACTTCAAAGAAACCGCAGAATAGAGACCTAAAGTACAAAATACAGAATCCAGATAATCATACAGCTGTCATGATATTCTCTGTATCTCAATTAATGGACTGACAGAGAGAGAGAGAAAACACATCTATAAATGCATCATGAGAAACAAGTTACACCAAGGAAAATGTAACCTAGGGACACTCACATTTACTCTTAGAGCAAGCATTCCTGCAATTACAATACAACATCTTTTAAATGCAAAAGTAAAGAGAACAATGGTTAAACATAACATGACATTTCATATAGGTAAAATAGAATAAGATACTTCAAGCAAAGCCGAGCAAGACATTTTAAGCAAAGGAAGACAAGAGCTCCCAGTTCTTGGGGAAAACCTGCACAGCCTGTTAACCTACATACAGACGGCGAGGTTGTCCGTCGATATCTGTGGGTGCTCCCTTTTTATATCATTTTGTGGGCTCCTTTGCACGCTACATCTACCTACGTATGCTACCCAAAAGCTTCGTCTGCAGATTTTACCAGACATTTCGTCATTTACCCACTTAATGCTGACAATGGACTGGGTGAAAAGGTCAGTCTCTCAGGCCAATCGCTTATCGTAAGTTCCATAGAGCAAGCAGAAAATAATGGGTATTGTACAGGAATTCAATATATTCATGTATAAAATCTCCTCAGTTCTCCTAACTTGACGCTCTGCGGTTGCCACTTCCTTAAAAGCGGGAAACCTGCCCAGGAAGCAAGTACCAGTCCAGGATGCAGCCTACTGTATGTCGACAGCTTCAGGGGGATGTTGAACTTTGATACCGAGCACGGAGCACTCGGGTAGGGTGGGGGCTACTAGTTTGGAGCAGAAGGCCTCGCAGACCTGCCTTCAGACTGCTATACACTAAAATTGCAGAGCTATGGTCAATTTAACAAAGAGGCCTACATATTGAACAGAAGGGCCTACACAGGGGTTTTATGCTGGCTGAGTGGTAAGGATGTCTCAGGATAATTATATAGCAACACAGGACCCGCTGGTCAATTTAATACGGCCTACAAATGCGGCTGGCAGGGCAAGGACAAGGGTCTCATACTTCAGGTGTGGACAGAACGGGCCAGGGGCCCCCTGTGATACAAAATCTACCCTCCTTCAAGGCTGTGGCAATGTAATAGACCATTGTGGGCAGAAGGAAGAGGCAATGGTAGTACAACCATACATGCCAACAGACCCGATTCAGCCAGGAAACGTCCAATGTTTTTAAGCTCAAATGGGCTTTATTTGATCTGTCTCCTGTCTACAATATCCTCTTTTTCAATGTAACTCAAAGGGGAAAATCAATACCCCAGTTTTTTTTCAAAATCTCCCTCTTACCAAGTTCAAAATGTTCGCAAGTATGGTACATTGGATCATGGAAGGAAATGGGATAGGGACATGGACTTGGATAACAGAGGACAGGAGAGACCTGGAGAGGTGCACCAAACCGACCCTGCAGGGCAGGCATCAGGGTTTGCAGCAGCACAATACACCACACAGGGCATGCAGGACGGGAGTGCAGCACAACAATCCATAGAAAGCAAGAGGGAGGGGACAGGACCATGCACATGGACAACAGAGAACAGAGGGGCAAGAGGCAATGGTAGCTAGCTGACCATAATGGACAGACAGGAGAGAAGGCTGCAGCATAACAGACCATAAAGGGCAGGAGGGACGGATCAGGGGCATTACAATGGAACAGACAAGCCAGGAGGGAGGGAATAGGGGTCTGCACATGTAAACAGAGGGCTGGGGGCAAGGGGGCAGGGCAGGAGCAGCAAGATGGCCATGGAGGTCAGGCAGGATGGGCACTAGAAGCAAGACACAACATGAAGAGCAACAGTGAGACTATGATGGCATACACACAGACCATGGAGGGAAGGTGGGAGGGGGTCAGGGGCAGCTAACTGACCACACAGGGAAGGTGGGAGGGGCCATGGCAGCACAGAAGACCATGCATGGCAAGTGGGAGGGTTAGTGGCAGCACAATGGCTATGATGGGCAAGAAGGAGGGTGCAGGGGCATGCACAAAGGACGATGGAGGATAGAAGGGAGGGTCAGGACCTGTGCACAGACAAGAAAGTTCAGGGGAAGGGGCCTCACAACAGACCACACGGGGCAGGCAGGAGGAGCAGTTGCAGCACAACAGACCAGGGAGGGCAGAAGGGTGTGGCAGTACAATGGACCATGTAGGACAGGAGGAAGAGGATAGAGGCATGGCATGTGGACAGGCAGGGTGGAGGTGGCAGGGACAGGTTACAGTCATCTGACAATGCTAGGCAGGTGGGAGGGGAGTGGCAGCTCAACAGAACACTCAGAGTAGATAGGAGTGGCAGGTCCATGGGACATGGTGGGCAAAAAGGATGGAGCAGGGGCATGCACAAAGACATCGGAGGGCAGGGGGAAGGAGAATAGGGGCAGCAAGCTAAGCACAGAGTTTAAGCAGGAGGTCAATGATGGGGCATAGAATTGGGCAATGGAGGGCAGGAGGAGTGGACTGGTACATCATACTAAATTGAGGGCAGTGGCAGCACATCAGACCATGCATGGCAGGAGGGAGGAGGCTAGTCCATGGATTCACACAACAGAGGATAGGGAGGAGGGGGATGGGGCAGCAAGCTAACTGTTCAGAGAAGGCGGGTATTAGAAACTTTATTGTTTTTAAAACATTTTGTCTGTGCAAACTACTTAAAATATGAACAAGTATGCAGCATAATCTCACTTTTATTCAGGAAGAAGAAGACGTTAGTGACTGTGACTCCGGGCTCACTTGGCAAAAACACCCCCTGACCCTCCACCCCCTATCGCAAAATGTAATGCCCGTGAAAAGGGTAGGTGAACACAGTGTTATATAGAACATAGTCCTGAGAGCACGATTGAAAATGAAAACTAGATATAGTGTATGGTATAAACTATGCACCAAAAAGTGTGATATAAGATGAACCAGGCGTGAAATATAATATGCAATACATTGTGCGCAATGACAGATTCATTGGAGAGCGCGAGATAGCACAGGCACTAGCGTGTGCTATGCGATATGCGCCTTGGAGTGTAATATGCACAGGGCAGTGTTGTGTAACCTAACTAGTCTCTAAAGTTGTAATATAAAATATGTGCTGGGGAGTGTAACGTTGCATATGCACTGTGACAAAGATATGGATCCCAAATTGTAATATGTATGGCATAGCACTGTGCGTTATAACATAGGCATCGAGGAAGGCACGTTAGATGGGGCAATATAACCCGTGCGAAGACAAGTGTGGCATGACATTTTCACGGGGTGGTGTTACAGTGCACATGGGCTAGAGAGTGTCATAGCATATGCACTAGCTAGTGGAATACAATACAGAGGTGTGTGGCACTCGGCAGGCAATGGTGGGTGTAACACAGAATTGGGCTCTGTCAGGAGCGCGCTGTGACTCGCAAGTGATGTTCGTCCCCTTTCCAGAGAGTAAAATAAAAAGTATTACACATCCGGCAGTGGATGTGTGTTTTATTAACTGTGAGGGGGGTTTCTTGCGTAGTTTTGGTCGAATTTTTGTCGAATCCCCTTTGAATGGCTTGGTGTGCATGTGTATTAAATGTGCCCGTCAATAGCTACCCATGTTTGTATAAATAAACGACAAGGGTCTCTACCGGGATTAGGCACGGAAGAGCATCAGACATGTCAGAGCTTCACTAGTGGTGTAAATACATTCCACGTGGATTAATTGCATGCATAGTCGCCTTTTAATGAATATCACGCAAATCGTCATGGTGATAGGTACGTACGGTTTGTCCAGCATGTCCTAGGTGTGTCTATAAATATATATTTTTTAAAAATAATAAAAAACAGTGGCCGGCCCTGGGGATTGGGGTCAAAAAAATATAATTAGGAGACAGGCCCTGGGGGATGGGGTCATCAGGGCCAATAAATTAGAATAAGAAGGGGAACCACACAGCCCCCCTTCTTAAAAAAATAAAATAAATAAAAGACTGGCATCGTGCCGGAGGCCATGCCCCCTCCATGCAGCACTCTGCAAACGCGCCCCCAACAGGCATCTCCAGTATGCGCCAGGGAGCTGCGCTGCAGACAGGTGTTCTGAGGCCAAGCCCCTTTTTACACCTCTCTGCAACGCAGCTCTGTGGCGCTTACTGGAGGTACCTAGTGGTCTAGTGTGACCCTAGGGACCCTTAGGATTCAAGGGGACTTAATCTCTCAACTTAGAACAGCCACAGGGCGCGTTTACACAGTGGTGAAGGGAGGGGACGGGGCCTGAGGTGACGTGTGCAAACACGCACCATGGCACGTTTTAAATTGGGGATATAATTTCCCTTCAATACTGAGGGCACCTGGGGGCTAACTAGCCCACCAAGTGCTTCCAGTAAGCGCCACTGAGCTGCATTGCAGAGAGGTGGTCCAGGCCGTGCCACTTTTTACACCTCTCTGCAACGCAGCTCTGTGGCACTTACTGGAGGTACCTAGTGGGCTAGTTGGACCCTAGGGACCCTCAGGACTCAAATGAACTTAATCTCCCAACTAAAAACGGACACAGGGCGTGTTTACACAATGGTGAAAGGAGGGGACGGGGCCTGAGTTAACGTGTGCAAAAACGCCCTGTGGCCTGTTTTAAGAGGTAGTTTTAATCCCCATGCCCTATTATATACTAGGGGCTTATAGAGGAGGTAAGGCTAATCACAGGGGGACCCCAACGCATAATGTTCCCTAGTGTATGTAGGTGTTTTCACTGTATTCTAAGTGTCTTTTAACATAGCACTGGCTCTAGGACTGGTTAGTCAGACTCAGTTACCACCAGTATCCGTCTGAAAAAGTTGAGGGTACAGGATGATTTTGCAACAAGGCTTCTTTCTGCTCTTCTTTTTGTTCTTTCTGCACGTTATCCTTCTTCCTGCACTTATCTTCGTATTTGAGGACTTCTGTTGCTTCTTTCTGCACTTCTTTTGTTTCTTTCTGTGCATTTTTTCTTCTTTCTTCACATGTCCTATCTCTGTAGGCATAGTTAGAAATTAGCATTTAAAAAACCTTTGAAATTAACAGAAAAAACCATAGGTTTCAGGCACGTTATAGTTAGGAATTAGCATTTAAAAAACCTCAGAAATTCACTGAAAAAACCATAGGTTTCAGGGGTGTTATAGTTAGCTGGACTTTTCACTTGTACAAAACCATTGAAATTCCCCCGTTATAGTTAGTTCAGCTAACTATAACTCGCGCGCCCGCAATGCACTGCTGATGACGTCACATATTACATCACTCATGACATGGTCAGTGACATCACTCATGACATCACTGATGACATCTCAAATGACATCACTGATGACATCACTGATGACATCATCCTTGTGATAGAGTGGCAGACCTCCTCTCACCCTAATATAACCTTTGATACACACATTCAAAAATAGAGACTAAAATTTTCAAAACAATGGACATACCAATACCAGTTACAACAACCTCTTCAGTAATTCTAAGATCCACATACACATCCACTCATTCACCAACAGTCCAATACAGTCACTCATACATGTACTCACTCATCATATGTACTCATACACCTATACATCCTGTTACACAATGCCACTCATCCATAGTTACTCACACACATAGTCACTCATGCTAATAAAGAATCAAACATACATTTACTTGCATATACAGTTATACACACACCACCACACTTACTTCTACGGAAACTTACACATACTTAGTCTTTTAAACAATCACTTATAGAAACACATACTTATTCATACAGGAACTCTTTCAATCTCTCACTCTCACATATACTCACATATATACACCAATAGTCACATATACTAGTTTAAAACATATGTAGTTACTCATAAAGACACTATTGAGACAGTCATTCACTCACTAACACACCCATACACACACTCATCCACCCATACAGTCCTGCACACATACTGTGTTCAACACATACAAACAGTGAGTCACTCATTCATGCACCTATGCACTACGTAATACCCCCACCGAACCATGCAGACACTCAGACTGATACTCAAAAAACCAACTAATAACCTATATAGACACCCATGTAGCTACTCACCAACCCATGCAGCCACTTATACACAAAGTGAGAGACTGATACAGATATTTACATATTTAAACATTACTCACTAAGCCATGTATTCACTATGATACACTTAATCAGTCAGTTACACAATCAATTTTTCAAAAACAAATCATCCATTTAGACACTTATATACCCGTTTATTCTTCCATCGACCTTGAGATATACATATATAAAACATATTTAATTTTCAGAATAACACACATTCACTGGATGATGTCATCAGTGATGTCATCAGTGATGTCATCAGTGATGTCATGAGTGATGTCACTGACCATGTCATGAGTGATGTAATATGTGACGTCATCAGCAGTGCATTGCGGGCGCGCGAGTTATAGTTAGCTGAACTAACTATAACGGGGGAATTTCAATGGTTTTGTACAAGTGAAAAGTCTAGCTAACTATAACACCCCTGAAACCTATGGTTTTTTCAGTGAATATATATATATATATATATATTATCTACTGGCGGTCGCCAGTAGATAGTTATAGTTACAACCTAGTTTCCATAGGAAATCTTAAAATTCTATTTTGAATAACTTTGGCGCCGGTTGACGAATCCTCGCGAAATTTTCAAAACAAATGGGGCGCTCTGTTCAGCTCCTACCCTGAAAGTCTCGGGGTGATTCGTCAAGCGGGGGCCGAGAAAAAGGGGGTGTCCCAAAACGCGTTTTCCCCATGCATTTTTCCATAGGACCTTTAGTCACAGCTACAGCCCGACACGGCTGAACAGAATTACGTGAAATTTGGCAGAGAGGTAGCCCTCAGGTCAGGGAAGTGCCTTTTGCATATCTCGTGTAAATCTGTTCAGTATTTCCTGAGAAAATAGCATTTAAAACCATATCAATATCTATACGCACGCACCGTGCGCGCACAGTGCGCGCACCCTGCCGTGCGCGAGCTCAATTCTGATTGGTTGTTAGATGTCGGTAAACATTCGAATCGGTCGAAAATAGGAAGTGTCGGCCGCCATTTTGTCTCTCGCAGTCTGAGGGGGTGAAAGACAAAGGTGGAGAACATGAAAAGGGGGCAGAGTGGACAGTTCCTGACCCCCTGGCCTTGGTCAGGGGGTCACAGAAGGCCCCCCAAGGGAGAAAAAAACAATTTATTTATTTTTTTAAATCGCGAGTTGCGCGCACCGTGCACGCACGGCACGCACTGCGAACCGTGGGTGCTCGGTGCGCGAAGCGCACCAGTCGCCCAGAGCGCGCGCATGGTGCGCGAAGCGCACGGTGCGCGCACGGTGAAAAACCTGAAAAAATATACATTAATAAATACATAACTTAGCATTTAAAAAAACGTAAAAATTCACTGAAAAAACCATAGGTTTCACACACGTTATAGTTACGAATTAGCATTTAAAAAACCTTGCAAATTCACTTAAAAAACCATAGGTTTCACACATGTTATAGTTAGCTGGACATTTCACTCGGAAAAAACCAATGAAATTCCCCCGTTATAGTTAGTGCAGGCAACTATAACTCACGCGACCGCAATCCTCTGCTGATGACGTCAGATATTACATCACTGATGACATATGTGTCTTTCTGAAAAATAAATATTTGTAATATATGTATAGCTAAAGATTAATGGAAGAAGACATGGGTAAATAAGTGTCTAAATACAGTGATGTAATATCTGACGTTATCAGCAGAGGATTGCGGTCGCGTGAGTTATAGTTGCCTGCACTAACTATAACGGGGGAATTTCATTGGTTTTTTACGAGTGAAATGTCCAGCTAACTATAACATGTGTGAAACCTATGGTTTTTTAAGTGAATATATATATATATATATATATATATATATATATATATATATATATATATATATATATATATATTGCCTACTGGCGGTCGCCAGTAGGTAGTTATAGTTAGGACCTATAATCTATAGGAAATCCGCAACATTCTATTTAGAATAGCTTTGGTGACGGTTGTCAAACCTTCGCGAAATTTTCAAACCTCGTGGCCCCTCTCCAGTAAGCTCCTATCCTGAAAGTCTCGGGGTGATTCGTCAAGCAGGGGCCAAGAAAAAAGGGGGGTCCCAAATCGTGTTTTCCCATGCAATTTTCCATAAGGACATTTAGTCGCAGCTACAGCCTGAACTGCTGAATGGAATTACACAAAATTTGGCAGAAAGGTAGACCTTGGTACAGAGTCGTGCCTTTTTCTTAAATGGTGTAAATCCGTTCAACAGTTCCTGAGAAAATCAAAAGTAAATTCACATATATATCTGGGTGGAGCCTAACCACACATCTCATTGTGAGATCTGATTGGCTGTCAGCACTTCATCCAAGAAGTGTTGGCAGCCATCTTGGGACCAATATACACGATAGCACCTCATTAAAAAGTATTGCAGTTAATAGAAGGTTTTAAGACTTTAGCTACATTATACCATACTCATTTTAGGAATTTTGATATGTTCTAAGGTGATTTTACCTTGTGAAAAAGCCTTCTGCTGGGATATCATGAATCATGTTTGAGAGAAAACTATTTTTTCATGCTTTTCCCACAGAGGTTTGGAAGGTGATTCATAAGCTAAACTGAGAGCATATTTTCTGTAAATTCACATTATCTTTCTCAGTCATGTGAGAATGAAGTCTGACATTCTCAGTAAAACATGTACATCCAACAAGGGCAGAGACTGTCAGTTGATTCCTTTGTGTTCTACTGCAGCTTCCCAGAGTGTTCTAAAGAACAAATAGAGCGCTAACAGTCCTACTTATGATAAACATATGGCACACCTGAAGCCATCTTGATTGGAATAAAGTGGTAACTCTTAAAAACATTTAATTTAAAAAGGAACAAAATGAGGGGGTTCATTTTGCCATAGAAAGTATGATTAGTGCTGGAGAAAGAAAAATTAGGGCACATTTTTAGTGACTTCTCAAATCCTCTTCTATTTCATTAAAAAATTCTGACATGCAGACTGAAACATGCACTTTCAATACCAGCAGCAGACTTCCCTGGTGAGCAGTAGCTTTACTATAGTGATCTAATGAGCAACTAGTGTGCTAACATTCTGAATTTATGGCAAATGTGTGACACATCTGAATGCCTTCTTGATTTGAATCAAAGTTAAAAACTGAAAGTATCCCTACTGAGGAGACTGTAGTAAATGAGGAAATTAGGAAACTTCATAACAAATAAGTCTCCCAAGATGGCCACCAGAGACAAAAGAGCCCAAATGTAGCACAAATATCACCCAGATGTAGCCCAACTATAGCCCAATGAAAGAATGTCCCAGAGTGTTCTAAAGAACAACTAGAGCACTAACAGTCCTACTTATGATAAACATATGGCACACCTGAAGCCATCTTGATTGGAATAAAGTGGTAACACTTAAAACATTTAATTTGCAAAGGAACAAAATGAGGGGGTTCATTTTGCCATAGAAAGTATGATTAGTGCTGCAGAAAGAAAAATTAGGGCACATTTTGACTTCTCAATTCCTCTTCTATTTCATTAAAATATTCTGACATGCAGACTGAAACATGCACTTTGAATACCAGCAGCAGACTTTCCTGGTGAGCAGTAGTTTTACTACAGTGATCTAATGAGCAACTAGAGTGCTACCATTCAGAATTTATGGCAAATGTGTGACACATCTGAATGCCTTCTTGATGGAACCACAGTAAACAAGCATTGAAAATGCAATAGGTCTCGCCCTTGTTTAAGTTAAAGCAATTCTGTTTGTAATTAGGTGGCTTTTTAGCTTTGCTTTTATTAGTGTTTTTCAAACTTTCATATACATAACATGCATATGCATGCATATAAGTATGTGTATATGTATGCATGCATTTATATTTGTATTTATATAGATATGCAGATTATATATGTTTATATATGTATGTATATATATATATACACATACATATATAAATGCATATGCATATATATGTTCATATATATATTCACTGAAAAAAACATAGGTTTCAGGGGTGTTATAGTTAGCTGGACTTTTCACTTGTACAAAACCATTGAAATTCCCCCGTTATAGTTAGTTCAGCTAACTATAACTCGCGCGCCCGCAATGCACTGCTGATGACGTCACATATTACATCACTCATGACATGGTCAGTGACATCACTCATGACATCACTGATGACATCTCAAATGACATCACTGACGACATCATCCAGTGAATATGTGTTTTTCTGAAAATTAAATATGTTTTATATATGTATATCTCAAGGTCGATGGAAGAATAAATGGGTATATAAGTGTCTAAATGGATGATTTGTTTTTGAAAAATTGATTGTGTAACTGACTGATTAAGTGTATCATAGTGAATACATGGCTTAGTGAGTAATGTTTAAATATGTAAATATCTGTATCAGTCTCTCACTTTGTGTATAAGTGGCTGCATGGGTTGGTGAGTAGCTACATGGGTGTCTATATAGGTTATTAGTTGGTTTTTTGAGTATCAGTCTGAGTGTCTGCATGGTTCGGTGGGGGGTATTACGTAGTGCATAGGTGCATGAATGAGTGACTCACTCTTTGTATGTGTTGAAGACAGCATGTGTGCAGGACTGTATGGGTGGATGAGTGTGTGTATGGGTGTGTTAGTGAGTGAATGACTGTCTCAATAGTGTTTTTATGAGTAACTACATATGTTTTAAACTAGTATATGTGACTATTGGTGTATATAAGTGAGTATATGTGAGAGTGAGAGATTGAAAGAGTTCCTGTATGAATAAGTATGTGTTTCTATAAGTGATTGTTTAAAAGACTAAGTATGTGTAAGTTTCCGTAGAAGTAAGTGTGGTGGTGTGTGTATAACTGTATATGCAAGTAAATGTATGTTTGATTCTTTATTAGCATGAGTGACTATGTGTGTGAGTAACTCTATGGATGAGTGGCATTGTGTAACAGGATGTATAGGTGTATGAGTACATATGATGAGTGAGTACATGTATGAGTGACTGTATAGGACTGTTGGTGAATGAGTGGATGTGTATGTGGATCTTAGAATTACTGAAGAGGTTGTTGTAACTGGTATTGGTATGTCCATTGTTTTGAAAAGTTTAGTCTCTATTTTTGAATGTGTGTATCAAAGGTTATATTAGGGTGAGAGGAGGTCTGCCACTCTATTACAAGGATGATGTCATCAGTGATGTCATCAGTGATGTCATTTGAGATGTCATCAGTGATGTCATGAGTGATGTCACTGACCATGTCATGAGTGATGTAATATGTGACGTCATCAGCAGTGCATTGCGGGCGCGCGAGTTATAGTTCGCTGATCTAACTATAACGGGGGAATTTCAATGGTTTTGTACAAGTGAAAAGTCCAGCTAACTATAACACCCCTGAAACCTATGGTTTTTTCAGTGAATTTCTGAGGTTTTTTAAATGCTAATTCCTAACTATAACGTGCCTGAAACCTATGGTTTTTTCTGTGAATTTCAAAGGTTTTTTAAATGCTAATTTCTAACTATGCCTACAGAGATAGGACATGTGAAGAAAGAAGAAAAAATGCACAGAAAGAAATAAAAGAAGTGCAGAAAGAAGCAACAGAAGTCCTCAAAGACGAAGAAAAGTGCAGGAAGAAGGATAACGTGCAGAAAGAACAAAAAGAAGAGCAGAAAGAAGCCTTGTTGCAAATTCATCCTGTACCCTCAACTTTTTCAGACGGATACTGGTGGTAACTGAGTCTGACTAACCAGTCCTAGAGCCAGTGCTATGTTAAAATACACTTAGAATACAGTGAAAACACCTACATAAACTAGGGAACATTATGCGTTGGGGTCCCCCTGTGATTAGCATTACCTCCTCAGTAAGCCCCTAGTATATAATAGGGCAGGGGGATTGAAACTACCTCTTAAAACAGGCCACAGGGCGTTTTTGCACACGTTAACTCAGGCCCTGTCCCCTCCCTTCACCACTTTGTAAACACGCCCTGTGTCCGTTTTTTGTTGGGAGATTAAGTTCATTTGAATCCTGAGGGTCCCTAGGGTCAAACTAGCCCACTAGGTACCTCCAGTAAGTGCCACAGAGCTGCGTTGCAGAGAGGTGTAAAAAGTGGCACCGCCTGGACCACCTCTCTGCAATGCAGCTCAGTGGCGCTTACTGGAAGCACTTGGTGGGCTAGTTAGCCCCCAGGGGCCCTCAGTATTGAAGGAAAATTATATCCCCAATTTAAAACGTGCCATAGTGCGTGTTTGCACACGTCACCTCAGGCCCCGTCCCCTCCCTTCACCACTGTGTAAACGCGCCCT
Source organism: Triturus cristatus (assembly GCF_964204655.1). Classification (NCBI taxonomy): domain Eukaryota; kingdom Metazoa; phylum Chordata; class Amphibia; order Caudata; family Salamandridae; genus Triturus; species Triturus cristatus. The sequence goes on along the minus strand of NC_140583.1, from coordinate 1,082,837,364 downwards.
GTGGCTGTTCTAAGTTGAGAGATTAAGTCCCCTTGAATCCTAAGGGTCCCTAGGGTCAAACTAGACCACTAGGTACCTCCAGTAAGCGCCACAGAGATGCGTTGCAGAGAGGTGTAAAAAGGGGCTTGGCATCAGAACACCTGTCTGCAGCGCAGCTCCCTGGCGCATACTGGAGATGCCTGTTGGGCTAGTTGGCCCTCAGGGACCCTCAGTATTGAAGAGGAATTAATTCCCCAACTTACAACTCGCCAGGGGGCGCGTTTGCAGAGTTCTGCAAGGAGGGGGCCTGGCCTCCGGCACGATGCCAGTCTTTTATTTACTTTAATTTTTTAAGAAGGGGGGCTGTGTGGTTCCCCTTCTTATTCTAATTTATTGGCCCTGATGACCCTATCCCCCATGGCCTGTCTCCTAATTATATTTTTTGACCCCAATCCCCAGGGCTAGCCACTGTTTTTTATTATTTTTAAAAAATATATATTTATAGACACACCTAGGACATGCTGGACAAACCGTACGTACCTATCACCATGACGATGTGCGTGATATTCATTAAAAGGCGACTATGCATACAATGAATCCACGTGGAATGTATTTACACCACTAGTGAAGCTCTGACATGTCTGATGCCCTACCGTGCCTAATCCCGGTAGACACCCTTGTCGTTTATTTATACAAACATGGGTAGCTATTGACGGGCACATTTAATACACATGCACACCAAGCCATTCAAAGGGGATTCGACAAAAATTCGACCAAAACTATGCAAGAAACCCCCCTCACGGTTAATAAAACACACATCCACTGCCGGATGTGTAATACTTTTTATTTTACTCTCTGGAAAGGGGACGAACATCACTTGAGAGTCACAGCACGCTCCTGGCAGAGCCCAATGCTGTGTTACACCCACCATTGCCTGCTGAGTGCCACACACCTCTGTGTTGCATTCCACTAGCTAGTGCGTATGCTATGACACTCTCTAGCCCATGTGCACTGTAACACCACCCCGTGAATATGTCATGCCACACTTGTCTTCGCACAGGTTATATTGCCCCATCTAACGTGCCTTCCTCGATGCCTATGTTATAACGCACAGTGCTATGCCATACATATTACAATCTGGGATCCATATCAGTGCATATGCAACGTTACACTCCCCAGCACATATTTAATATTACAACTTTAGAGACTAGTTAGGTTACACAATACTGCCCTGTGCATATTACACTCCAAGGCGCATATCGCATAGCACGCGCTAGTGCCTGTGCTATCTCGCGCTCTCCAATGAATCTGTCATTGCGCACAATGTATTGCATATTATATTTCACGCCCGGTTCATCTTATATCACACTTTTTGGTGCATAGTTTATACCATACACTATATCTAGTTTTCATTTTCAATCGTGCTCTCAGGACTATGTTCTATATAACACTGTGTTCACCTACCCTTTTCACGGGCATTACATTTTGCGATAGTGGGTGGAGGGTCAGGGGGTGTTTCTGCCAAGTGAGCCCGGAGTCACAGTCACAAACGTCCTCTTCTTCCTGAATAAAAGTGAGATTATGCTGCATACTTGTTCATATTTTAAGTAGTTCGCACAGACACACGTTTTAAAAACAATAAAGTTCCTAATACTCGCCTTCTCTGAAAAGTTAGCTTTCTGCCCAATCCCCCTCCTCCCTATCCTCTGTTGTGTGAATCCATAGACTAGCCTCCTCCCTCCTGCCATGCATGGTCTGATGTGCTGCCACTGCCCTCAATTTAGTATGATGTACCAGTCCACTCCTCCTGCCCTCCATTGCCCAATTCTATGCACCATCATTGACCTCCTGCTTAAACTCTGTGCTTAGCTTGCTGCCCCTATTCTCCTTCCCCCTGCCCTCCGATGTCTTTGTGCATGCCCCTGCTCCATCCTTTTTGCCCACCATGTTCCATGGACCTGCCACTCCTATCTACTCTGAGTGTTCTGTTGAGCTGCCACTCCCCTCCCACCTGCCTAGCATTGTCAGATGACTGTAACCTGTCCCTGCCACCTCCACCCTGCCTGTCCACATGCCATGCCCCTATCCTCTTCCTCCTGTCCTACATGGTCCATTGTGGATGTATGACGTTACAACGCACACTTTTACAACGCATGCACTTACAACGCATTTTTTACAACGCATAATCCATTACAACGCATGACATTACAACGCATGACACTACAACGCATTTTTAAAAAATACCTTTACAACGCATTACCATTACAACGCATACTACCTTTACAACGCATACCATTACAACGCATAATATTAAATTACATTTAAGGTAAGTATTAGATAGTATAGGGGTAAAAATTACTATTCTAACTCCAGGGGGTGCAACAGTAGGGTAAGTGTTGGATAGTGTAGGGGTAAAAATTACTATTCTAACTCCAGGGGGTGCAACAGTAGGGTAAGTGTTGGATAGTGTAGGGGTAAAAATTACTAATCTAACTCCAGGGGGTGCAACAGTAGGGTAAGTGTTGGATAGTATAGGGGTAAAAATTACTATTCTAACTCCAGGGGGTGCAACAGTAGGGTAAGTGTTGGATAGTATAGGGGTAAAAATTACTATTCTAACTCCAGGGGGTGCAACAGTAGGGTAAGTGTTGGATAGTATAGGGGTAAAAATTACTATTCTAACTCCAGGGGGTGCATCAGTAGGGTAAGTGTTGGATAGTATAGGGGTAAAAATTACTATTCTAACTCCAGGGGGTGCAACAGTAGGGTAAGTGTTGGATAGTATAGGGGTAAAAATTACTATTCTAACTCCAGGGGGTGCATCAGTAGGGTAAGTGTTGGATAGTATAGGGGTAAAAATTACTATTCTAACTCCAGGGGGTGCATCAGTAGGGTAAGTGTTGGATAGTATAGGGGTAAAAATTACTATTCTAACTCCAGGGGGTGCATCAGTAGGGTAAGTGTTGGATAGTATAGGGGTAAAAATTACTATTCTAACTCCAGGGGGTGCATCAGTAGGGTAAGTGTTGGATAGTATAGGGGTAAAAATTACTATTCTAACTCCAGGGGGTGCATCAGTAGGGTAAGTGTTGGATAGTATAGGGGTAAAAATTACTATTCTAACTCCAGGGGGTGCATCAGTAGGGTAAGTGTTGGATAGTATAGGGATAAAAATTACTATTCTAACTCCAGGGGGTGCATCAGTAGGGTAAGTGTTGGATAGTATAGTGTAATATTATGCGTTGTAATGGTATGCGTTGTAATGGTAGTATGCGTTGTAATGGAATGCGTTGTAAAGGTAGTTTTTAAAAATGCGTTGTAGTGTCATGCGTTGTAATGTCATGCGTTGTAATGGATTATGCGTTGTAAAAAATGCGTTGTAATGGTAGTGCGTTGTAAAAGTTGCGTTGTAAAGGTTGTTCCCCGTCCATTGTACTGCCACACCCTTCTGCCCTCCCTGGTCTGTTGTGCTGCAACTGCTCCTCCTGCCTGCCCCGTGCGGTCTGTTGTGAGGCCCCTTCCCCTGAACTTTCTTGTCTGTGCACAGGTCCTGACCCTCCCTTCTATCCTCCATCGTCCTTTGTGCATGCCCCTGCACCCTCCTTCTTGCCCATTATAGCCATTGTGCTGCCACTAACCCTCCCACTTGCCATGCATGGTCTTCTGTGCTGCCATGGCCCCTCCCACCTTACCTGTGTGGTCAGTTAGCTGTCCCTGAACCACTCCCACCTTCCCTTCATGGTCTGTGTGTATGCCATCACAGTCTCACTGTTGCTCTTCATGGTGTGTCTTGCTTCTAGTGCCCATCCTGCCTGACCTCCATGGCTATCTTGCTGCTCCTGCCCTGCCCCCTTGCCCCCAGCCCTCTGTTTACATGTGCAGACCCCTACTCCCTCCCTCCTGGCTTGTCTGTTCCATTGTAATGCCCCTGATCCGCCCCTCCTGCCCTTTATGGTCTGTTATGCTGCAGCTTTCTCTCCTGTCTGTCCATTATGGTCAGCTAGTTACCATTGCCTCTTGACCCTCTGTTCTCTGTTGTCCATGTGCATGGTCCTGTCCCTTCCCTCTTGCTTTCTATGGATTGTTGTGCTGCACTCCCGTCCCGCATGCCCTGTGTGGTGTATTGTGCTGCTGCAAACCCTGATGCCTGCCCTGCAGGGTCAGTTTGTTGCACCTCTCCATGTCCCTCCTGTCCTCTGTTATCCAAGTCCATGTCCCTACCCCATTTCCTTCCATGATCCAATGTACCATACTTGCGAACATTTTGAACTTGGTAAGAGGGAGATTAAAAAACAACTGGGGTATTGATTTTCCCCTTTGAGTTACATTGAAAAAGAGGAGATTGTAGACAGGAGACAGATCAAATAAAGCCCATTTGAGCTTAAAAACATTGGACGTTTCCTGGCTGAATCGGGTCTGTTGGCATGTATGGTTGTACTACCATTGCCTCTTCCTTCTGCCCACAATGGTCTATTACATTGCCACAGCCTCTCTTGCAAGTCCTGTATTGTTGGTTTGTTGCCCCTGCCCCCCTTTCCACTGCCCTCCATAGTCTGTTATGCTGCCACGGCCCTTCCTGCCTGCTCAGTGTGGTTAAATTGTTGCCTTTGCACCCTCCTACCTGCCTTCAATTTTCAGAGTCCGTGCCCCTGGCCTCTGCCTCTCAACAGTATCCTAATGAACAACTAGATTGCTAACATTCTATATTTATTACAAAAGTGTGGAACGCCTGATGTCATCTTGATGTAATCAAAACTGTAATACCTAGTGCATTTCCTTTAGAAATTACATATATGAGAGGGTCTTATTGGCATCAAAATTATGGTTAGTGCTCTAAAAGACTAAAATAAGGACATATTTTCTGAGTTTTCAAATAGTGACAAAGCACTTTTAAATTATTTGTTACCTTTATGTTTTTTTATCCAGTTGACCACTTGATTAAATGTTGCACTTAGGGGAGAGGATGTGGTGTTACTTCCAGAACTGCAGACTTTGCAACTGGGGAACCAGGTTGGAGTTTCTGCTTCAGCTCGACATTCTGTGATTCTGGTCAAATCACTTAGTCTCCCCATGTCTACAACCAAAATTAATTTGTTCTTGTGTGATGTAACCAATGCTCATGTAAAGCACTCCAATACCTGACAAGTCTGCACTATATAACACTGCAAAAACACAAAATAATAAGTGTTTTGCACACTTCTGTCATTGGGCTATATTTGGGCTACATCTGGGTGATTTTGGGCTACATTTGGGCTCTTTTGTCTCCGGTGGCCATCTTGGGAGATTTATTTGTTATGAAGTTTCCTAATTTCCTCATGTACTGCAGTCTCCTCAGTAGGAAATGCTTTCAGTTTTTTACTTTGATTCCATCATGAAGGTATTCAGATATGTCACACAATTGCCATAAATTCTGAATGTTAGCACTCTAGTTGCTCATTAGATCACTGTAGTAAAACTACTGTTCACCCTGGAAGTCTGCTCCTTGTATTAAAAGTGCATGTTTCAGTCTGCATGTCAGAATTTTTTAATGAAATAGAAGAGGATTTGAGAAGTCACTCAAAATGTGCCCTCATTTTCTTTCCTCGGCATTAATCATAATTTCTATGACAAAATGAACCCCCTCATTGTGTTCCTTTTTAAATTAAATGTTTTAAGTGTTACCAGTTTATTCCAATCAAGATGGCTTCAGGTGTGCCATACTTTTGTCATAATGAAGACAGTAAGTGCTCTAGTTGTTTTTAAGAACACTCTGGGACATTCTGTCATTGGGCTATACTTGGGCTACATCTGGGTGATATGTGGGCTACATTTGGGCTCTTTTGTCTCTGGTGGCCTTCTTGGGAGACTTATTTGTTATGACGTTTCCTCATTTCCTCATTTACTGCAGTCTCCTCAGTAGGAAATACTTTCAGTTTTTTACTTTGATTCCATCAAGAAGGCATTCAGATGTGTCACACATTTGCCATAAATTCAGAATGTTAGCACTCTTTTGCTCAATAGGTCACTGTAGTAAAGCTACTGCTCACCAGGGAAAACTGCTGCTGGCATTGAAAGTGCATGTTTTAGTCTGCATGTCAGAATTTTTTAATGAAATAGAAGAGGATTTGAGAAGTCACTCAAAATGTGCCCTAATTTTTCTTTCTGCAGCACTAATCATACTTTTTATGGAAAAATGAACCCCATCATTTTGTTCCTTTGTAAATTAAATGTTTTAAGAGTTACCACTTTAATCCAAGCAAGATGGCTTCAGGTGTGCCATACGTTTTTCATAAGTAGGACTGTTAACGCTCTAGTTGTTCTTTGGAACACTCTGGGAAGCTGAAGTAGAACACAAAGGAATCAACTGACAGTCTCTGCCCTTGTTGGATGTACATGTTTTACTGAGAATGTCAGACTTCATTCTCACATGACTGAGAAAGATAATGTGAATTTACAGAAAATAAGCTCTCAGTTTAGCTTATAGATCACCTTCCAAACCTCTGTGGGAAAAGCATGGGAAAATATTTTTCTCTCAATCATGATATCCCAGCAGAAGGCTTTTTCACATGGTGAAATCACCTTAGAACATACCTCAATTCCTAAACTGAGTATGGTACCATCAACAAATGATTTATAATGTAACTAAAGTCTTAAAACTTTCTATTAACTGCAATGCTTTTTAATGAGGTGCTATCATGTATATTGGTCCCAAGATGGCTGCCAACAGTTCTTGGATGAAGTGCTGACAGCCAATCAGATCTCAGGTTGAGATGTGTGGTTAGGCTCCGCCCACATATATATATGATTTTACTTTTGATTTTCTCAGGAACTACTGCACAGATTGACACCAGACCTGCAAAAGGCACATCCCTGACCTGAGGCCTACCTCTCTGCCAAATTTCAAGTAATTCTGTTCAGCCGTTCGGGCTGTACCTTGGACTAAAGGTCCCTATGGAAAATTGCATGGGAAAAACGCGTTTTGGGACCCCCTTTTTTGTCAGCCCCCGCTTGACAAATCCCCCCGAGACTTTCAGGGTAGGAGCGGAGCGGAGCGCCCCACCTATTTTGAAAATTTCGCGAGGATTCGTCAACCGGCGCCAAAGTTATTCCAAATAGAATGTTGCGGATTTCCTATGGAAACACGGTCCTAACTATAACTATCTACTGGCGACCGCCAGTAGATAATATATATGTGCATATGTGTTCGTGTAGAGAGGTAGAGAGTAGAGGATTAGTAATTAAAAGTAGAGAGTGAGCAGTAGAGAGTAGTAGGGAGTAGTAGAGAGAGTAGCAGATAGTGAGAAGTAGAGAGTAGTAGAGTGAGTAGTAGAAAGTGAGTAGCAGAGAGAGAATAGTTGAGAGTAGTAGAGAGTGAGTAGTAGAGTGAGTAGTAGAGAGTAGCAGAGAGAGAGTAGCAGAAAGTGAGTAGTAGAGAGTGGATAGTAGAGTGAGTAGTAGAGAGTAGTAGAGAGAGAGTAGTCGAGAGTGAGTAGTAGAGAGTAGTAGAGAGTGAGTCGTAGAGAATGAGTAGTAGAGAGAGAGTAGTAGAGAGTGAGTAGTAGAGAGTAAGTAGTAGAGTAGGAGAGAGCGAGTAGTAGATAGTGAGTAGTGAAGAGTGAGTAGTAGAGAGTAGTAGAGAGCAAGTAGTAGAGAGTGAGTAGTAGAGAGTGAGTAGTAGAGAGAGTAGTAGAGAGTGAGTAGTAGAGAGTAGTAGAGTGAGTAGTAGAGAGGGAATAATAGAGAGAGAGTAGTAGAGAGTGAGTAGTAGAGTAGTAGAGTGTGAGTGGTAGAGAGTAATAGAGAGTAGTAGAGTGAGTAGTAGAGAGTAGTAGAGAGAGAGTAGCAGAGAGTGAGTAGTAGTGAGTAGTAGTAGAGAGTAGTAGAGAGTGAGTAGTAGAGAGTGAGCAGTAGAGAGTAGTAGTGAGTCAGTAGTAGAGAGTGAGTAGTTTAATTTAAAAGGAACACAATGAGGGGGTTCATTTTGCCATAGTAATTATGATTAGTGCTGCAGAAAGAAAAATTAGGGCACATTTTGACTTCTCAAATCCTCTTCCATTTCATTAAAAAATTCTGACATGCAGACTGAAACATGCACTTTGAATACCAGCAGCAGACTTCCCTGGTGAGCAGTAGCTTTACTACAGTGAACTAATGAGCAATTAGAGTGCTAACATTCTGAAATTATGACTAATGTGTGACACATCTGAATGCCTTCTTGATGGATCCAAAGTAAACAAGCATTGAAAATGCAATAGGTCTCGCCCTCGTTTAAGTTAAAGCAATTCTGTTTGTAATTAGGAGGCTTTTTAGCTATTATTGTTTTTCAAACTTTCATGTACATAACATGCATATGTATGCATGCATTTATATTTGTATTTATATAGATATGCAGATTATATATATGTTTATATATGTATGTATGTATATATACACATACATACATATAAATGCATCTGCATATATATGCATATATATATATATGTGCATATGTGTGCGTGTAGAGAGAGGTACAGAGAGGTAGAGGGGTAGAGGTGTAGAGGTCAAGGTGTAGTGGTAGAGAGGTAGAGAGGTAGAGAATAGTAGAGAGAGAGGTAGAGAGAGGTAGAGAGGTAGAGAATAGAGAGTGAGTAATAGAGAGCAGAGAGTGAGTAGCAGAGAGTAGTAGAGAGAGTAGCAGAGAGTGAGTAGTAGAGAATAGTAGAGTAAGCAGTAGAGAGTGAGTAGTAGAGAGCGAGTAGTAGAGAGCAGTAGAGAGTAGTAGAGAGTGAGTAGTAGAGTGAGTAGTAGAGAGTAGTATAGAGTAGTAGAGAGTGAGTAGTAGAGAGTAGTAGAGAGTGAGTAGTAGAGAGTAGAAGAGAGTGAGCAGCAGAGCGAGAGTATTAGAGAGTAGTAGAGAGTGAGTAGTAGAGTAGAGTGAGTAGTAGAGAGAAGTAGAGAGAGAGTAATAAAGAGTGAGTAGTAGAGAGAGAGTAGTAGAGAGTAGCAGAGTAGTAGAGAGTGAGTAGTAGAGAGTGAGTAGTAGAGAGTAGTGGAGTAGAAGAGAGTGAGTAGTAGAGAGTAGTAGAGAGTAGTAGAGAGAGTAATAGAGAGTGAGTAGTAGAGAGTAGTAGAGAGTGAATAGTAGAGAGTGAGTAGTAGAGAGTGGGTAGGAGAGAGTAGTAGAGAGTGAGTAGTAGAGAGTGAGTAGTAGAGAGAGAGAGTAGTAGAGATTAGTAGAGTAGTAGAGAGTGAGTAGTAGAGAGTAGTGGATTAGTAGAGAGTGAGTAGTAGAGAATAGTAGAGAATAGTAGAGAGAGAATAGTAGAGAGTGAATAGTAGAGATTAGTAGAGAGTGAGTAGTAGAGAGTGAGTAGTAGAGAGTAGTAGAGAGTGAGTAGTTGAGAGTGAGTAGTAGAGAAAGATTAGTAGAGAGTAGTAGAGTAGTAGAGAGTGAGTAGCAGAGAGTGAGTAGTAGAGAGTAGTGGAGTAGTAGAGAGTGAGTAGTAGAGAGTAATAGAGAGTGAGTAGTAGAGTGAGTAGTAGAGAGTAGTAGAGAGTGAGTAGTAGATTGAGTACTAGAGAGTAGTAGAGAGCGAGTAGAAGAGAGTGAGTAGTAGAGCGTAGCAGAGAGTGAGTAGTAGAGAGAGTAGTAGAGAGTGAGAAGTAGAGAGAGTGAGAAAGAGTAGTAGAGAAGCAGAGAGTCAGTAGTAAAGTGAGTAGTAGAGAGTAGTTGAGAGTGAGCATTAGAGAGTAGTAGAGAGTGAATAGTAGAGAGTGAGTAGTAGAGAGTAGTAGAGAGTGAGTAGTAGAGAGTGAGTAGTAGAGAGAGAGTAGTAGAGAGTAGTAGAGTAGTAGAGTGAGTAGTAGAGAGTGAGTAGTAGAGAGTAGTAGAGAGTGAGTAGTAGAAAGTGAGTAGTAGAGTGAGTAGTAGAGAGTAGTAGGGTGAGTAGTAGAGTGAGTACTAGAGAATAGTGGAAAGTGAGTAGTAGAGAGCAAGTAGTACAGAGTGTGTAGTAAAGAGTGAGTAGTAGAGAGCAGTAGAGAGTGAGTAGTAGAGAGAGTAGTAGAAAGTGAGAAGTAGAGAGAGTGAGAGAGAGTAGTAGAGTAGTAGAGAGTGAGTAGTATAGTGAGTAGTAGAGAGTAGTTGAGAGCGAGTAGTAGAGAGTGAGTAGTTGAGAGTGAGCAGTAGAGAGTAGTAGAGAGTGAGTAGTAGAGCGTAGTAGACAGTGAGTAGTAGAGTTAGTAGTAGAGAGTAGTAGAGAGTGAGTAGTAGAGAGTGAGTAGTAGAGAGTAGTAGAGAGTGAGTAGTAGAGAGTGAGTAGTAGAGAGTAGTAGAGAGTGAGCAGCAGAGAGAGAGAATAAGAGAGTAGTATAGAGTGAGTAGTAGAGTGAGTAGTAGAGAGTAGTAGTGAGAGAGTAGTAGAGAGTGAGTAGTAGAGAGTGAGTAGTAGAGAGTAGTGGAGTAGTAGAGAGTGAGTAGTAGAGAGTAGTAGAGAATAGTAGAGAGAGTAGTAGAGAGTGAGTAGTAGAGATTAGTAGAGAGTGAGTAGTAGAGAGTGAGTAGTAGAGAGTAGTAGAGAGTGAGTAGTTGAGAGTGAGTAGTAGAGAAAGATTAGTAGAGAGTAGTAGAGTAGTAGAGAGTGAGTAGTAGAGAGTAGTGGAGTAGTGAGAGTGAATAGTAGAGAGTAGTAGAGAGTGAGTAGTAGAGTGAGTAGAAGAGAGTAGTAGAGAGTGAGTAGTAGAGTGAGTACTAGAGAGTAGTAGAGAGCGAGTAGTAGAGAGCAAGTATTAGAGAGTGTGTAGTAGAGAGTGAGTAGTAGAGCGTAGCAGAGAGTGAGTAGTAGAGAGCGTAGTAGAGAGTGAGAAATAGAGAGAGTGAGAGAGAGTAGTAGAGAAGCAGAGAGTCAGTAGTAAAGTGAGTAGTATAGAGTAGTTGAGAGTGAGCAGTAGAGAGTAGTAGAGAGTGAGTAGTAGAGAGTAAGTAGTAGAGAGTGAGTAGCAGAGAGTAGTAGAGAGTGAGTACTAGAGAGAGAGTAGTAGAGAGAGAGCAGTAGAGAGTGAGTAGTAGAGACTAGTTGAGTGAGTAGTAGAGAGTGAGTAGTAGAGAGAGCAGTAGAGATTGAGTAGCTGAGTAGTAGAGAGTGAGTGGTAGAGAGTAGTAGAGAGTAGTAGAGTGAGTAGTAGAGAATAGTAGAGAGTGAGTAGTAGAGAGAGTAGTAGAGAGTATTAGAGTAGTAGAGAATGAGTAGTAGAGAGTAGTAGAGTAGTAGAGAGTGAGTAGTGGAGAGTGAGTAGTAGAGTGTAGTAGAGAGCGAGTAGTAGAGAGTAGTAGAGAGTGAGTAGTAGAGAATAATTAGTAGAGAGTGAGTAGTAGAGAGAGAGTAGTAGAGGATGAGTAATAGAGGGTAGTAGAGTGAGTAGTAGAGAGTGAGTAGTAGAGAGAGAGTAGTAGAGAGTGAGTAGTAGAGTAGTAGAGAGTGAGTGGTAGAGAGTAATAGAGAGTAGTAGAGTGAGTAGTAGAGAGTCAGTAGTAGAGATTGAATAGTAGAGAGTAGCAGTAGAGAGTAGAATAGAGAGAGTAGTAGAGAGTGAGTAGTAGAGAGCAAGTAGTAGAGAGTAGTAGAGAGTGAGTAGTAGAGAGTAGTAGAGAGTGAATAGTAGAGTAGTAGAGTGAGTAGTAGAGAGTGGTAGAGAGTGAGTAGTAGAGAGTGAATAGTAGAGAGTGAGTATGGCTCTAAAGCCGTTCTGCTGACATGGTTCTCTGGCTCTAGAGCAGCCCTTCTGACCTGGTTCTCCCCCTCTAAAGCGGCTCTACTGACCTGGTTTCTCTGGCTCTACAGCAGCTCTGCTGTCCTAGTTCTCTGGTTCTAGAGCAGCTCTGCTGACCTGGTTCTTAGGATCTAGAGCAGCTCTGCTGACCTGGTTCTCTGGCTCTAGAGCAGCTCTGCTGACCTGGTTCTCTGGCTCTAAAGCAGCTCTGCTGAGCTGGTTCTCTCCCTCAATATTTAAGTTTGAATTTTTTTAAATTTTGTTTTTGCAATTTTCAAAAAAAAATATAATATTATTTAATGAATAAACTATTTATAAATAAACAGTTAACAAACTGTAGAAAATCAGTACAAAAAAATAGGTATAACTAATATCACACTTGAAAATTAGCATTTAAAAAACCTTTGAAATTCACTGAAAAAAACATAGGTTTCACAGACGTTATAGTTAGAAATGAGCATTTATAAAAGCTTTGAAATTCACTGAAAAAACCATAGGTTTCAGAGACGTTATAGTTAGAAATTATCATTTAAAAAACCTTAGAAATTCACAGAAAAAAACATGGGTTTAAGGGGTGTTATAGTTAGCTGGCCATTTCACTCGTGCAACACCATAGAAATTCCTCCGTTATAGTTAGTTCTGCTAACTATAACTCGCCCGCCCGCAATGCACTGCTGATGAAGTCACATATTGTATCATTGATGACATGGTCAGTGACATCACTGATGACATCACTCATGACATCTCAAATGACATCACTGATGACATCATCCACGTGACAATCTGATACACCTCATCATACACTAGTATAACCTTTCATCACTCACTGTAAAATACAGAGCACCATATTTGAAACCATTGACACACCAATACCAGTTACTTCATTCCCACTCACTGATTCCTAAGTCTACACATACAACTACCCATTCAACAACAGAATCATTTATACATGCAATCATTTATATGCAGTCTCCAGCCAACCTGAGCGGAAGACGGTCACAGAGCGCGGATCGCTCTTAAACCTAACAGCATTCTTTGCCTTGGCCCCTTGAAATACTGGGACTCACAGAAGGAGTCGCCACATGAAATGATCCACGATTAAGATTCCAATTACACGAGGTTGGATACTGGTCTACCTTTACAGTATAGCGCATCCTTCACTCACGGGAGGACATACCCCATTGTGATTTGTTCCATATGATGACTGCGCATCTCGCATATACACTGTTGGTGTAGGACTCATCCTTCACACCTCTCTAGGTTGCCCATCTAGTCCTGAAGAATACCCGCAAAGCTGAGGCCACAAACCCCCACCTTTAGCCCCAAGACGGGTCGAAACGTCGACGCCCCTCCCAAGTGGCCTGGATCACTAGTTCTACTCCAAAACTTGCCACTCGAATAATACATTTTTGTGTCTACAAACTGTATTGTAAAAAGTGTTGATTACTTTTTGATGTGACCAGGTTTTAGTAGACTGGGACGCATGACCAGTCCAATAGTAAATGTTTTTAAGTTCTTTCTTTCACCCTTCTGTGATTCTAATTTCACTTCTTGAGCACCCCCACTTACCCTCTTTGCACGTTCCTTTTGGAGCAAACTATCCTTTCGAAAATTGCTTCAAACAAGATACAGTGAATATTTAACTGTGCACCCTGTGATATATATATAATAAATACCAGGTGTGAGACATAAGCATTGTGGTTGTTGCACTTTATTCTCCCTCAAAACTAAATTTTGTATAGTATTGATTACTGTGATCTTACGCATTGAGGCTCTTGAAATCGTGTTTGTACTCATGACTGTGAAGTTGATATACATCAGTACTATAAATAGAGGTCCAAGACCATTGTATTCCGCATTATATTGAACCCAGGTCCATGACCATGATTGGGTAACCCCATTTGTGTAATGGCATTTATACATGCAGTTACTAATTATTAGAACACTATCAAATGCACTTATACACATATATACACATATATAAACATTGTCACATCATCGGTTATGCAGTCATCCTACTCTCTCATGAAAAAAATTAATCACACTTACATTTACTCACTTACACAATTATCCAACAACACCTCAGTTATTCAAACACATAGTAACTCATAGTTAATATGTTAAAAAAATCACCATTACAATTATACACTCATTCATATAGTTACTCTCACAATCACTGACTCTTACACATACTTATTTATATACACCACCTCTCACATACAATGCCTTTTTTATTTTTTTACTTTGTTAAAGATGTACAACTAAAACACATATTCGCTCACCAACACACAAATAAATACACTCAGTCACCCAAACAACTGTTTCCACATGCACTCTTAAACCTATACGCCTAGTCAATCAACCATTTACACATCTATGCATAGAGTTACACACACCCCATCCAACCACACACAAACTCAGTGTCCCATACAAATACTCACCCAACTAATCAATAACTAATATACACACTAATGTAGTTAGTGACCATCTGATGCAGCATGTTATACAACAGAGAGAGTGCTGCACACATTCACATAGTTTAGTTACTAATCCATGTATTAAGTGAGACACTTTTAATTACTCACTTAATTACTCACTTGAACAGACAGTCAGAAAGCTACTAAATCCTCCATCCAGACAGTTATATATCCGCTCAATCTTCAATACAGATTGGTATATATATAATATATATTTAAATTTCAAACTAAACCACATTCACTAGATGATGTCATCAGTGATGTCATCATTGATGTCATTTGAGATGTCATCAGTGATGTCATCAGTGATGTCACTGACCATGTCATGAATGATGCAATATGTGACATCATCAGCAGTGCGGGCACGCGAGTTATAGTTAGCAGATATAACAGAGGAATTTCTATGGTTTTGTACGAGTGAAATGGCCAGCTAACTATAAAACCCCTGAAACGTTTGTTTTTTTCTGTGAATTTCTAAGGTTTTTTAAATGCTAATTTCTAATTATAACATCCCTGAAACCTATGTTTTTTTCAGTGAATATATATATATATACACATATTATCTACTGGCGGTCGCCAGTAGATAGTTATAGTTAGGACCACGTTTCCATAGGAAATCCGCAACATTCTATTTTGAATAACTTTGGCGCCGGTTGACGAATCCTCGCGAATTTTTCAAAATAGGTGGGGCGCTACGCTCCGCTCCTACCCTGAAAGTCTCGGGGGGATTCGTCAAGCGGGGGCTGAGATAAAAGGGGGGTCCCAAAACGCGTTTTTCCCATGCATTTTTCCATAGGACCTTTAGACACAGCTACAGCCCGAACGGCTGAACAGAATTACTTGAAATTTGGCAGAGAGGTAGTCCTCAGGTCAAAGAAGTGCCTTTTGTAGGTTTGGTGTAAATCTGTTCAGTAGATCCTGAGAAAATAGCATTTAAAAGCATATATATATGTGGGCGGAGCCTAACCACACATCTCATCCTGAGATCTGATTGGCTGTCAGCACTTCATCCAAGAAGTGTTGGCAGCCATCTTGGGACCAATATACATGATAGCACCTTATTAAAAAGCATTGCAGTTAATAGAAGGTTTTAAGACTTTAGTTACATTATAAATCATTTGTTGATGGTACCATACTCATTTTAGGAATTGTGGTATGTTCTAAGGTGATTTCACCATGTGAAAAAGCCTTCTGCTGGGATATCATGATTGAGAGAAAAATATTTTCTCATGCTTTTACCACAGAGGTTTGGAAGGTGATCTATAGGCTAAACTGAGAGCTTATTTTCTGTAAATTCACATTATCTTTCTCAGTCATGTGAGAATGAAGTCTGACATTCTCAGTAAAACATGTACATCCAACAAGGGCAGAGACTGTCAGTTGATTCCTTTGTGTTCTACTGCAGCTTCCCAGAGTGTTCCAAAGAACTACTAGAGCGCTAACAGTCCTACTTATGATAAACGTATGGCACACCTGAAGCCATCTTGCTTGGATTAAAGTGGTAACTCTTAAAACATTTAATTTAAAAAGGAACAAAATGAGGGGGTTCATTTTTCAATAAAAAGTATGATTAGTGCTGCAGAAAGAAAAATTAGGGCACATTTTGAGTGACTTCTCAAATCCTCTTCTATTTCATTAAAAAATTCTGACATGCAGACTGAAACATGCACTTTCAATACCAGCAGCAGTTTTCCCTGGTGAGCAGTAGCTTTACTACAGTGATCTAATGAGCAAAAAGAGTGCTAACATTCTGAATTTATGGCAAATGTGTGACACATCTGAATGCCTTCTTGATGGAATCAAAGTAAAAAACTGAAAGTATTTCCTACTGAGGAGACTGCAGTAAATGAGGAAATTAGGAAACTTCATAACAAATAAGTCTCCCAAGATGGCCACCAGAGACAAAAGAGCCCAAATGTAGCCCAAATATCACCCAGATGTAGCCCAAGTATAGCCCAATGACAGAATGTCCCAGAATGTTCTTAAAAACAACTAGAGCGCTTACTGTCTTCATTATGACAAAAGTATGGCACACCTGAAGCCATCTTGATTGGAATAAACTGGTAACACTTAAAACATTTAATTTAAAAAGGAACACAATGAGGAGGTTCATTTTGCCATAGAAATTATGATTAATGCTGAAGAAAGAAAATGAGGGCACATTTTGAGTGACTTCTCAAATCCTCTTCTATTTCATTAAAAAAATTCTGACATGCAGACTGAAACATGCACTTTTAATACCAGGAGCAGACTTCCATGGTGCAGTAGTTTTACTACAATGATCTAATGAGCAACTAGAGTGCTAACATTCAGAATTTATGGCAAATGTGTGACATATCTGAATACCTTCATGATGGAATCAAAGTAAAAAACTGAAAGCATTTCCTACTGAGGAGACTGCAGTACATGAGGAAATTAGGAAACTTCATAACAAATAAATCTCCCAAGATGGCCACTGGAGACAAAAGAGCCCAAATGTAGCCCAAAATCACCCAGATGTAGCCCAAATATAGCCCAATGACAGAAGTGTGCAAAACACTTATTATTTTGTGTTTTTGCAGTGTTATATAGTGCAGACTTGTCAGGTATTGGAGTGCTTTACATGAGCATTGGTTACATCACACAAGAACACATTCATTTTGGTTGTAGACATGGGGAGACTAAGTGATTTGACCAGAATCACAGAATGTCGAGCTGAAGCAGAAACTTCAACCTGGTTCCCCAGTTGCAAAGTCTGCAGTTCTGGAAGTAACACCACATCATCTCCCCTAAGTGCAACATTTAATCAAGTGGTCAACTGGATAAAAAAACATAAAGATAACAAATAATTTAAAAGTGCTTTGTCGCTATTTGAAAACTCAGAAAATATGTCCTTATTTTAGCCTTTTAGAGCACTAACCATAATTTTGATGCCAATAAGACCCTCTCATATATGTAATTTCTAAAGGAAATGCTCTAGGTATTACAGTTTTGATTACATCAAGATGATGTCAGGCGTTCCACACTTTTGTAATAAATATAGAATGTTAGCAATCTAGTTGTTCATTAGGATACTGTTGAGAGGCAGAGGCCAGGGGCACGGACTCTGAAAATTGAAGGCAGGTAGGAGGGTGCAAAGGTAACAATTTAACCACACTGAGCAGGCAGGAAGGGCCGTGGAAGCACAACAGACTATGGAGGGCAGTGGAAAGGGGGGCAGGGGCAACAAACCAACAATACAGGACTTGCAAGAGAGGCTGTTGGAGGCAAGATCTATTACGGGTCAAGGAAGCTAGGGGCGGTCCCCAGATCCCCGGGAGCCACCACAGAACTGAGCAGGAGAGTGAGTCAGGGACAAAAGGGGCACCTTAATTTGAGCCGGGGTGCCTAGGAACGCTTGCTCCAAAAATGAAGAAAACAGACATATGAGACATGGAATTGGAGGCAGAATACAATGGCAGGTTAATGAGAAGATGCAACTTCAAAGAAACCGCAGAATAGAGACATAAAGTACAAAATACAGAATCCAGATAATCATACAGCTGTCATGATATTCTCTGTATCTCAATTAATGTACTGACAGAGAGAGAGAGAAAACACATCTATAAATGCATCATGAGAAACAAGTTACACCAAGGAAAATGTTACCTAGGAACACTCACGTTTACTCTTAGAGCAAGCATTCCTGCAATTACAATACAAAATCTTTTAAATGCAAAAGTAAAGAGAACAATGGTTAAACATAACATGACATTTCATATAGGTAAAATAGAATAAGATACTTCAAGCAAAGCAGAGCAAGACATTTTAAGCAAAGGAAGACAAGAGCTCCCAGCTCTTGGGGAAAACCTGCACTGCCTGTTAACCTACATACAGACGGCGAGGTAGTCCGTCGATATCTGTGGGTGCTCCCTTTTTATATCATTTTGTGGGCTCCTTTGCACGCTACATCTACCTACGTATGCTACCCAAAAGCTTCGTCTGCAGATTTTACCAGACATTTCGTCATTTACCCACTTAATGCTGACAATGGACTGGGTGAAAAGGTCAGTCTCTCAGGCCAATCGCTTATCGTAAGTTTCATAGAGCAAGCAGAAAATAATGGGTATTGTACGGGAATTCAATATATTCATGTATAAAATCTCCTCAGTTCTCCTAACTTGACGCTCTGCGGTTGCCACTTCCTTAAAAGCGGGAAACCTGCCCAGGAAGCAAGTACCAGTCCAGGATGCAGCCTACTGTATGTCGACAGCTTCAGGGGGATGTTGAACTTTGATACCGAGCACGGAGCACTCGGGTAGGGTGGGGGCTACTGGTTTGGAGCAGAAGGCCTCGCAGACCTGCCTTCAGACTGCTATACACTAAAATTGCAGAGCTATGGTCAATTTAACAAAGAGGCCTACATATTGAACAGAAGGGCCTACACAGGGGTTTTATACTGGCTGAGTGGTAAGGATGTCTCAGGATAATTATATAGCAACACAGGACCCGCTGGTCAATTTAATACGGCCTACAAATGCAGCTGGCAGGGCAAGGACAAGGGTCTCATACTTCAGGTGTGGACAGAACGGGCCAGGGGCCCCCTGTGATACAAAATCTACCCTCCTTCAAGCCTGTGGCAATGTAATAGACCATTGTGGGCAGAAGGAAGAGGCAATGGTAGTACAACCATACATGCCAACAGACCCGATTCAGCCAGGAAACGTCCAATGTTTTTAAGCTCAAATGGGCTTTATTTGATCTGTCTCCTGTCTACAATATCCTCTTTTTCAATGTAACTCAAAGGGGAAAATCAATACCCCAGTTTTTTTTCAAAATCTCCCTCTTACCAAGTTCAAAATGTTCGCAAGTATGGTACATTGGATCATGGAAGGAAATGGGATAGGGGCATGGACTTGGATAACAGAGGACAGGAGGGACATGGAGAGGTGCACCAAACTGACCCTGCAGGGCAGGCATCAGGGTTTGCAGCAGCACAATACACCACACGGGAGTGCAGCACAACAATCCATAGAAAGCAAGAGGGAGGGGACAGGACCATGCACATGGACAACAGAGAACAGAGGGGCAAGAGGCAATGGTAGCTAGCTGACCATAATGGACAGACAGGAGAGAAAGCTGCAGCATAACAGACCATAAAGGGCAGGAGGGACGGATCAGGGCATTACAATGGAACAGACAAGCCAGGAGGGAGGGAGTAGGGCTGGGGGCAAGGGGGCAGGGCAGGAGCAGCAAGATAGCCATGGAGGTCAGGCAGGATGGGCACTAGAAGCAAGACACACCATGAAGAGCAACAGTGAGACTGTGATGGCATACACACAGACCATGGAGGGAAGGTGGGAGGGGGTCAGGGGCAGCTAACTGACCACACAGGGAAGGTGGGAGGGGCCATGGCAGCACAGAAGACCATGCATGGCAAGTGGGAGGGTTAGTGGCAGCACAATGGCTATGATGGGCAAGAAGGAGGGTGGAGGGGCATGCACAAAGGACGATGGAGGATAGAAGGGAGGGTCAGGACCTGTGCACAGACAAGAAAGTTCAGGGGAAGGGACCTCACAACAGACCACACGGGGCAGGCAGGAGGAGCAGCTGCAGCACAACAGACCAGGGAGGGCAGAAGGGTGTGGCAGTACAATGGACCATGTAGGACAGGAGGAAGAGGATAGGGGCATGGCATGTGGACAGGCAGGGTGGAGGTGACAGGGACAGGTTACAGTCATCTGACAATGCTAGGCAGGTGGGAGGGGAGTGGCAGCTCAACAGAACACTCAGAGTAGATAGGAGTGGCAGGTCCATGGGACATGGTGGGCAAAAAGGATGGAGCAGGGGCATGCACAAAGACATCGGAGGGCAGGGGGAAGGAGAATAGGGGCAGCAAGCTAAGCACAGAGTTTAAGCAGGAGGTCAATGATGGGGCATAGAATTGGGCAATGGAGGGCAGGAGGAGTGGACTGGTGCATCATACTGAGGACAGTGGCAGCACATCAGACCATGCATGGCAGGAGGGAGGAGGCTAGTCCATGGATTCACACAATAGAGGATAGGGAGGAAGGGGATGGGGCAGCAAGCTAACTGTTCAGAGAAGGCGGGTATTAGGAACTTTATTGTTTTTAAAACATTGTGTCTGTGCGAACTACTTAAAATATGAACAAGTATGCAGCATAATCTCACTTTTATTCAGGAAGAAGAGGACGTTTGTGACTGTGACTCCGGGCTCACTTGGCAGAAACACCCCCTGACCCTCCACCCCCTATCGCAAAATGTAATGCCCGTGAAAAGGGTAGGTGAACACAGTGTTATATAGAACATAGTCCTGAGAGCACGATTGAAAATGAAAACTAGATATAGTGTATGGTATAAACTATGCACCAAAAAGTGTGATATAAGATGAACCGGGCGTGAAATATAATATGCAATACATTGTGCGCAATGACAGATTCATTGGAGAGCGCGAGATAGCACAGGCACTAGCGCGTGCTATGCGATATGCGCCTTGGAGTGTAATATGCACAGGGCAGTGTTGTGTAACCTAACTAGTCTCTAAAGTTGTAATATAAAATATGTGCTGGGGAGTGTAAGGTTGCATATGCACTGTGACAAAGATATGGATCCCAGATTGTAATATGTATGGCATAGCACTGTGCGTTATAACATAGGCATCGAGAAAGGCACGTTAGATGGGGCAATATAACCCGTGCGAAGACAAGTGTGGCATGACATATTCACGGGGTGGTGTTACAGTGCACATGGGCTAGAGAGTGTCATAGCATATGCACTAGCTAGTGGAATACAACACAGAGGTGTGTGGCACACGGCAGGCAATGGTGGGTGTAACACAGCATTGGGCTCTGTCAGGAGCGCGCTGTGACTCTCAAGTGATGTTCGTCCCCTTTCCAGAGAGTAAAATAAAAAGTATTACACATCCGGCAGTGGATGTGTGTTTTATTAACCGTGAGGGGGGTTTCTTGCATAGTTTTGGTCGAATTTTTATCGAATCCCCTTTGAATGGCTTGGTGTGCATGTGTATTAAATGTGCCCGTCAATAGCTACCCAAGTTTGTATAAATAAACGACAAGGGTGTCTACCGGGATTAGGCACGGTAGGGCATCAGACATGTCAGAGCTTCACTAGTGGTGTAAATACATTCCACGTGGATTCATTGCATGCATAGTTGCCTTTTAATGAATATCACGCAAATCGTCATGGTGATAGGTACGTACGGTTTGTCCAGCATGTCCTAGGTGTGTCTATAAATATATATTTTTTAAAAATAATAAAAAACAGTGGCCGGCCCTGGGGATTGGGGTCAAAAAAATATAATTAGGAGACTGGCCCTGGGGGATGGGGTCATCAGGGCCAATAAATTAGAATAAGAAGGGGAACCAAACAGCCCCCCTTCTTAAAAAACTAAAATAAATAAAAGACTGGCATCGTGCAGGAGGCCATGCCCCCTCCGTGCAGCACTCTGCAAACGCGCCCCCAACAGGTATCTCCAGTATGCGCCAGGGAGCTGCGCTGCAGCCAGGTGTTCTGAGGCCAAGCCCCTTTTTACACCTCTCTGCAACGCAGCTCTGTGGCGCTTACTGGAGGTACCTAGTGGTCTAGTTTGACCCTAGGGACCCTTAGGATTCAAGGGGACTTAATCTCTCAACTTAGAACAGCCACAGGGCGCGTTTACACAGTGGTGAAAGGAGGGGACGGGGCCTGAGGTGACGTGTGCAAACACGCACTATGGCACGTTTTAAATTGGGGATATAATTTCCCTTCAATACTGAGGGCCCCTGGGGGCTAACTAGCCCACCAAGTGCTTCCAGTAGGCGCCACTGAGCTGCATTGCAGAGAGGTGGTCCAGGCCGTGCCACTTTTTACACCTCTCTGCAACGCAGCTCTGTGGCACTTACTGGAGGTACCTAGTGGGCTAGTTGGACCCCAGGGACCCTCAGGATTCAAATGAACTTAATCTCCCAACTAAAAATGGACACAGGGCGTGTTTACACAGTGGTGAAGGGAGGGGACGGGGCCTGAGTTAACGTGTGCAAAAACGCCCTGTGGCCTGTTTTAAGAGGTAGTTTTAATCCCCATGCCCTCTTATATACTAGGGGCTTACAGAGGAGGTCATGCTAATCACAGGGGGACCCCAACGCATAATGTTCCCTAGTGTATGTAGGTGTTTTCACTGTATTCTAAGTGTCTTTTAACATAGCACTGGCTCTAGGACTGGTTAGTCAGGCTCAGTTACCACCAGTATCCGTCTGAAAAAGTTGAGGGTACAGGATGATTTTGCAACAAGGCTTCTTTCTGCTCTTCTTTTTGTTCTTTCTGCACGTTATCCTTCTTCCTGCACTTATCTTCGTATTTGAGGACTTCTGTTGCTTCTTTCTGCACTTCTTTTGTTTCTTTCGGTGCATTTTTTCTTCTTTCTTCACATGTCCTATCTCTGTAGGCATAGTTAGAAATTAGCATTTAAAAAACCTTTGAAATTCACAGAAAAAACCATAGGTTTCAGGCACGTTATAGTTAGGAATTAGCATTTAAAAAACCTCAGAAATTCACTGAAAAAACCATAGGTTTCAGGGGTGTTATAGTTAGCTGGACTTTTCACTTGTACAAAACCATTGAAATTCCCCCGTTATAGTTAGTTCAGCTAACTATAACTCGGGCGCCCGCAATGCACTGCTGATGACGTCACATATTACATCACTCATGACATGGTCAGTGACATCACTCATGACATCACTGATGACATCTCAAATGACATCACTGATGACATCACTGATGACATCATCCTTGTGATAGAGTGGCAGACCTCCTCTCACCCTAATATAAACTTTGATACACACATTCAAAAATAGAGACTAAAATTTTCAAAACAATGGACATACCAATACCAGTTACAACAACCTCTTCAGTAATTCTAAGATCCACATACACATCCACTCATTCACCAACAGTCCTATACAGTCACTCATACATCTACTCACTCATCATATGTACTCATACACCTATACATCCTGTTACACAATGCCACTCATCCATAGAGTTACTCACACACATAGTCACTCATGCTAATAAAGAATCAAACATACATTTACTTGCATATACAGTTATACACACACCACCATACTTACTTCTACGGAAACTTACACATACTTAGTCTTTTAAACAATCACTTATAGAAACACATACTTATTCATACAGGAACTCTTTCAATCTCTCACTCTCACATATACTCACATATATACACCAATAGTCACATATACTAGTTTAAAACATATGTAGTTACTCATAAAGACACTACTGAGACAGTCATTCACTCACTAACACACCCATACACACACTCATCCACCCATACAGTCCTGCACACATGCTGTGTTCAACACATACAAACAGTGAGTCACTCATTCATGCACCTATGCACTACGTAATACCCCCCACCGAACCATGCAGACACTCAGACTGATACTCAAAAAACCAACTAATAACCTATATAGACACCCATGTAGCTACTCACCAACCCATGCAGCCACTTATACACAAAGTGAGAGACTGATACAGATATTTACATATTTAAACATTACTCACTAAGCCATGTATTCACTATGATACACTTAATCAGTCAGTTACACAATCAATTTTTCAAAAACAAATCATCCATTTAGACACTTATATACCCATTTATTCTTCCATCGACCTTGAGATATACATATATAAAACATATTTAATTTTCAGAAAAACACACATTCACTGGATGATGTCATCAGTGATGTCATTTGAGATGTCATCAGTGATGTCATGAGTGATGTCACTGACCATGTCATGAGTGATGTAATATGTGACGTCATCAGCAGTGCATTGCGGGCGCCCGAGTTATAGTTAGCTGAACTAACTATAACGGGGGAATTTCAATGGTTTTGTACATGTGAAAAGTCCAGCTAACTATAACACCCCTGAAACCTATGGTTTTTTCAGTGAATATATATATATATATATGTATATATATATATATATATATATATATATATATATCCTTTAGCAATGTGTCCAAGTGACAGTGGGAGCACTTCTCACAGCTGGTGCCCGCGTCAAGACCAGGACAGGGTCTTGCGAAATTTATTACTCAAAGAAAAGGAGCGCGGCACACCTCTTGATGATTAGAGTTGTTTATTCAGTTCGTGACAGCCTCCTACGCGTTTCGAACCGAAGTTCCTGATCACGGTAGAGTGTTACTTAGTCCTTTCTCAATTTCTCATTATATACATTTAGATTTTTACTGGTGCATCATGGGTTTGGTAGTTTTAAATGTTAGTACATAAAACTTTATTTATACTTTGCAATGCACACTTTTTGGCTATACCGGCGAATTTAAGAGTGTCACCTGATAGAGTAGGATAGATCAAATGTATTTGATCATCAACCATGTTGTGATGGATTTGATCCACATATGTAAGTACTAGTGGAGGCCCGTTGTTGGTAATTAAACCAATGTGCTATTATATGGCCGCACATGGATTGAAAAGGGGTACTGAGTGTGCTATGACTGTTGCGGGCTGAGTGCCCCCTGCCTCTATTCTGGATCGCTCTACTCGTCACCAAGCCCAAAAGTGTGCGCATAGCATTAATGGATCCTACAAGTTATTCATTCTTGGGCTGTTTGCAAAACATGTCTTTGGCTATTGTTTAGCATATTAGTATTACTTTGCATGATATATTCCTGCACTTATAATTTAAGAGTTCGTGGATAGAGTTCTTGTATTCTCATTCATACGGGTTCAGTTAGATGGTTTGTCTTCCTTGTTGCATTTCCTTTTAGCATTTCTTCTTTTAGGTTCCTTCATTTTGGTTTGATCAAGAGTTTTTCATATTCAAAGATGGACATACATCTCCGCATCTCCATTTAGTCCCAACGGGTGTTTTGTTTTAAATCTTATGATCATTCGGGATTCCAGTCTACGTAGTTTTTGTACTCGATTTCCTCCACGTTCATTTGCTGGGACTGTTATGAGTCCTGAGTACTTGATGTTTAACCATGTTTTGTCTTTATGTGTAGACATATGTTTGGCGATTGCATATGTGTTGTCCATGTGTTGTATTGCACGTATGTGTTCTAATATACGTTTCTTTAGGGGACAGATTGTACTTCCTATGTATTGTTTCCCGCAAAAACATTGAAGGATGTATACTACATGTGTGGATTCACATGTGATAGTTTCCTTTATTTCGAAAGTTCTGCCCGTGGGATCTGTCAGGTTTTTCAGTTTTTTTCCACTTTTGCAGGCTTTACATGATACACATTTTGTGAAGCCCTTTGATCTCATCTGTAGCCAAGTTTCTGTTTTTTTGTTTACAAAGTGACTTCTTACCAGATGGTCTGTGAGATTCGGTGCCCTTCTGAATGAAATCAAGGGCCGGTCTTAAAAAACTACGCGCTGAGATGGATCGCAATCTAGACAAGCATGAAGAAGAGGTACAGGAGAGGAAACAGCGCAAATTTCGCAGAGATGAAGACGACTACGAATTTGGAACTATTTTCACATTTGCTAAAAAATTCGAGGCATACAAACAACAGTGGAAAACTAATACAGATCCAGTCACTGGTCACATAACAAGCGAATCTGTATCTGATTTAAGCGAAGGAGAACAAAGACAAACAGGCTTACGCAAATTTTCTTTTTTAGAGGAAATGAAACTACTCTACCAAGAGCAACAAACACCCAGAGACAAACCAAGAAGCCGGGGATCGGGAAGAACCAGAGCGAGAGGAAGGGGATTCTTTCACCCCAAAGACCAAGAAGGAAAACAAGACGAAGCAAGCGGCAAAAACGGAAGATACAATCTCAGGAACCGCACAGTGGTGAGAAAATAGAACCCAAAGATCACAAAATCCCAAATCTAGTTATCAACCTCTCAAGACATACTCTATCTAAATCAGAAACAAACCTTCTCAACAAAGGTTTATCATTTTGTCCTGAGAAACACCAAGATCCCCTGGAAACGAAAATTGACCTATACAAATACGTAAGAAAACTCAAACTAAAAAAATACTTTGCTAAGCATTCTCCCAAAACAAATATAGATCAAAATCAAATGCCAGACTCAGACAATCAAGTAATCTATAATATATCTGATGTGCCGCACCTTCGGATTGCATATGAACTAGCAAATGAGATAGATGCTTCCCAAGTAACTGACACTCAAATTATAAAAGAAATGGGATTGCAATCAGACAAACGGATACCGACAACATTCAAGAAAAAGTCCAAATTCTGTCCAGCACTACATCCAGGAAACAAAATTGACGTTTTCTATGACCTGATATCGGGAGAAATAGATACTTTACAAAATGTTACATCTAAGTACAAACCGGAAAACCTTACCAAGAAAGAACGTGAGGCTATACAAACACTGAGAAATAAGAACGAGATTGAAATCAAACCTGCTGACAAAGGCGGAAACATTGTAGTACTTGACAAACAACACTACATAGAAGAAGCAATGCGCCAATTGAATGTAACAAGTAATTACAAAAATGTATCTAAGGATCCCACAGATACGCTAATATCAGACCTACACACAAAATTAAACAAGTGGCAAGAGAGGGGTCTACTCACAGAGAGTGAAAAGGGATTTCTAATGGTCGAACACCCAACCATGCCGACCATCTACTTTCTCCCGAAAGTGCACAAGACACTAAACAAACCACCTGGTCGTCCTATCATTTCGAGCTGTGGAAGCCTATACGAAAACATATCAACTTATGTAGATTATTTTTTAGCACCGATTGTAACAACCTTAAGCTCTTACATAAAGGATACTGGGGACTTCCTACGTATATTAATGAATACTGAGTGGCAACCGACCTACCTCCTGGTAACGATTGACGTGGTGTCATTGTACACCTCAATCGATCATGAAAAGGGACTCAATGCAATTCAATACTTTCTTAAACAAAGACCAATGAATGAATTGGAACATTCCAACATGTTGCTTGACATGATCACCATGTGCCTGTACAACAACATATTTTTATTCAATAAAAAAATCTACGCTCAATGCTGCGGTACCGCAATGGGAGTTTCCTTCTCTCCAAGCTATGCAAATCTCATGATGGGTTGGTGGGAGAAGAACATAGCTTGGAGAGAGGAAAACGACCACCACATGTCAAATGTAGCCTTATGGCTACGCTTCATAGACGACCTTTTTCTGCTATGGAAAGGAACTGAAAAACAATTTCAAGATTTCTTTGCGGAGCTCAACGAAAATGATGTGGGCCTTAAATTTACATATAACTCAAGCCCTAAAGAAATCGAATTCCTAGACACCAAGGTATACGTCAAAGATAACCAGCTACACACAACAGTATACCGGAAAAAAACAGCAACAAACAGTATCCTCCACGGTCTAAGCTTTCATCCCCAGGCACTGAAAAAAATTATACCTTATGGTGAACTACTGCGGATGAAGAGGAACTGCTCAGATGAGCAAGAAATGGAAAAGAAGTTTGAAGAAACAAAAGCACGCTTCAAACAACGTGGTTATAGACATGCAGATATAAAAAGAGGTGAAATGAAAGCAAGACAAAAAACCAGAGCGGAAACACTACTGACCAGAGAAGAAAAAAACAGCAACCAAGAGAGCAGTGCAGACACAGACCTGGATAAAACAAAGGGAATCATAAAATCAAATGACAATCAACCACGTTTGATATTGACTTATAGCAAAGAAAGTTATGAAATTTACAAAAGAGTAACGAAATACTGGAACATACTGAAAAAGGATCCGGACATTGGAAATTCAATCGGAGACCGGCCCTTGATTTCATTCAGAAGGGCACCGAATCTCACAGACCATCTGGTAAGAATTCACTTTGTAAACAAAAAAACAGAAACTTGGCTACAGATGAGATCAAAGGGCATCACAAAATGTGTATCATGTAAAGCCTGCAAAATTGGAAAAAACCTGAAAGACCTGACAGATCCCACGGGCAGAACTTTCGAAATAAAGGAAACTATCACATGTGAATCCACACATGTAGTATACATCCTTCAATATTTTTGCGGGAAACAATACATAGGAAGTACAATCTGTCCCCTAAAGAAACGTATATTAGAACACATACGTGCAATACAACACATGGACAACACATATGCAATCGCCAAACATATGTCTACACATAAAGACAAAACAAGGTTAAACATCAAGTACTCAGGACTCATAACAGTCCCAACAAATGAACGTGGAGGAAATCGAGTACAAAAACTACGTAGACTGGAATCCCGAATGATCATAAGATTTAAAACAAAACACCCGTTGGGACTAAATGGAGATGAGGAGATGTATGTCCATCTTTGAATATGAAAAACTCTTGATCAAACCAAAATGAAGGAACCTAAAAGAAGAAATGCTAAAAGGAAATGCAACAAGGAAGACAAACCATCTAACTGAACCCGTATGAATGAGAATACAAGAACTCGATCCACGAACTCTTAAATTATAAGTGCAGGAATATATCATGCAAAGTAATACTAATATGCTAAACAATAGCCAAAGACATGTTTTGCAAACAGCCCAAGAATGAATAACTTGTAGGATCCATTAATGCTATGCGCACACTTTTGGGCTTGGTGACGAGTAGAGCGATCCAGAATAGAGGCAGGGGGCACTCAGCCCGCAACAGTCATAGCAGACTCAGTACCCCTTTTCAATCCATGTGCGGCCATATAATAGCACATTGGTTTAATTACCAACAACGGGCCTCCACTAGTACTTACATATGTGGATCAAATCCATCACAACATGGTTGATGATCAAATACATTTGATCTATCCTACTCTATCAGGTGACACTCTTAAACTCGCCGGTATAGCCAAAAAGTGTGCATTGCAAAGTATAAATAAAGTTTTATGCACTAACATTTAAAACTACCAAACCCATGATGCACCAGTAAAAATCAAAATGTATATAATGAGAAATTGAGAAAGGACTAAGTAACACTCTACCGTGATCAGGAACTTCGGTTCGAAACGCGTAGGAGGCTGTCACGAACTGAATAAACAACTCTAATCATCAAGAGGTGTGCCGCGCTCCTTTTCTTTGAGTAATATATATATATATATATATATATATATATATCCTTCGATTCCGCTTTTCAGTAGGAACTGCCTTCTCGTGGCTCCTGCTCCTGAAAGTACAGACACGGACCAGTTCCTTGAGTGCAAATGTTTATTAGCTTTTTCGCAGGTTAGTCGCCATAACGTTTCGGCTCCAATTGAGCCTTGTTCACATGATATATATATATCCAATCCAACTTCTGTAGTACCAGCCGGTACCACCAAAGACACGGACACGTTTTTTCTGGTGCAAATGGTGCTCAATTTATTAATAAAAACATAATTCGGTTTAGTCCAGACGCGTTTCGACCGTCCAGGCGGTCTTTTTTTTTTTTTTTTTTTTATTTTTTAAAACCTTTATTCGTGCATATTAAAAGAACAAATACGGGCCTACAACCTTCAGGCCGGCCACGATACGGTTAAGCACTGATACAAACATTACGGCCCCTGTGCTTCAACGGTCAAGATTAGCAACGATTTATGAATTATACACTGGAGAGATCCTTGACCCCAGGGAAAGGAGAAGTGAAGGTTAATTTTAAAGTTTTCAAAGTAATGTTATCAGGGAAAAAGTCAGTGAAGAATAAGAACCCAGGAGATTCGAGTCCGCACAATATCTTCACCACACGGGAGAGCAGCAGCATCATTAAAACAGCAATGGAAGTAAAATCTCAGGCAGTGAGGCAATGCAGTTATATAGCAGGATAGTCACATGAGCAATTACGCACCCCTCCAGTGCCGCCCCCACTCAGTCAACCCCACACCCGGACCCAGAATCGAAACAAGTATAGCGCAGAAACATAAAAAGAAGAAAAAAAAAAAGGCCCATAGAACTAATTAGAAACAGTAAATTACCCCCCCACCCTACACCAATGCGGAGGCTACGGCCTGCCCCCCCCCCAGCATAGTGCCTGTCGCCCAATAAACCCGAAATATAGACAAGAAAGAGAGTAAGAGTAGAGTAAAGAAAGATAAGAAAACAGTACACCTATGATAAAGGGGGTGAGAAAAGAATAGGACTATTCTAATCTAAACTCCCAAAAAGAAGAAAGAAAGTGGGGAGGAGCCTACGTATCATCAAAGCGCCCTAAACCATCGGCCATCTATGGCTTCCACACACTGAGAACCCACTACACCAAAAGCGGTCGTGTGAAAATGAATTGTCACAACAATTTAAATGAAGGAAGACAGATCGCGACGAGTGCGCACAAAGTATACATACAGTTCCAGTCCCAGTCCAGCCCATCCGTGAAACCATGGCGATATAAATCAGTCTAGCCCTGGCCCGATCGCGGGCTTGAGATTAAGCCAGCCCCTACATGAAGGCCCCGCATCCCGTGCAGACAAATACAATATGGCCGCTTGAGAGAAGATGGTGAAGGAGAATCACAAAATGGCCGCCGACCATCTGTAGAGGTCCCTTTGTGCACCACATAAAGTCCAGACATGGCATGTAGAGTACAGGAGTTCCACAGAAAAGAGGCAGTAGGCCACCGTGAACGAGTCCTCGAGGATGTTAGGTGTTGCTCAGCTGGATACTCTTGCAGACGCGGTGAGGCAGGCAACAATGAAGCAGGCAGCAATGAACGGGGAAACAAAGTATCCGCTGTTGAGCTGGAGAGCAATTGATCCTGGGTGCCGGGAAAGCCAGATGCAGGCACCAGTGTAGCACGATCACACACAGCCGTTGCGTCCCCGCAAGAGGACAAAAGCACTGGCAGACCCACGCCGTGTTGATGACAAACGGAGCGCTCACGGCCCGCAGCCGACAGCATGGAGTCAAACTGCTCACTCAGCGCCTGAAAGCGAGCACACATTTGTAGACGAAAGTCCCGCAGGAAGGCCAGAACGGAGCCGCATGTCAGCGGAAGCTGCACCCCCACATCGGCAGCAATCCGGGACGGCACCGTGGAGCTGGTGTCTGGTGGAGGGAGGGCGAAGCGGGCAGCGGGCAAGATCAGAGTATCACCCCCCAGCCGCGAGCAGGCAAACAACGCCATGTTTTACCGCCGGACGGTACAATGGCCAGGGGGGGGGTCGTAGCAAGGAGTCAGTTCCCCTCAGGTCTGCGCCGCAACTGGGAAAGCCAACAGTCGCCTCCCCTCCCTCGGATTCTCTTTGCAGCCGACTAGGCAATAGAAGAAGGGGGTCGGCAGCCTCCCACAGCGCGGTCCACAGATCGGGGCAGGAGACCCGCCGCACCGGGGCTTACCTTACAGCCCCAGCCCTTCAGGCGCAGGGTGCAGGAGGTGTCTGGCCGTCCCTCCCCAGGCTCATCTGGCGACAGTCCGTGGTGTTAGGTGAGGTCGGGACCGCGGGGCTCGGGTTTGCGCTAGCGGGTCCGGTGACTGCGGAGCGTCCAGGGGGCCGGCAAAGGCCACAATGAAGCAGGGGTCCAGGGCGGAGAACAAAAGCACCAAGAACTCCGGCATCCGGGCGGGCTGAGACTTCGGGGAAGCGGCGGCGTGGACAGCGCATCTTCGCACACGTTTCACCTCGAGAATCGGCAAGGATAGGAATCAGGATGATAGTCCGGGGCCAAGGGCCGACGGAGCCGGGCGCTCAAGCGTCTGCTCCGGTCGCCATCTTGGCTCCTCCCTCGTCCAGGCGGTCTTGATCACTTGACTACACTTTACCAAACGTGAAAATTTAAAGGTGCAGGATCCCAAATTGCGTAACAAAGTTCCTATAGACATAGAAGACATACTCGTTCAGGCTATCCATTCAAAACCTATAAAATTTTATATAGTTTGAATGTAATCTGAAATCCATATAGATTATCTAGGTGCATACAAAAAAGAAGTTCATTCCAGTCGTTTAAGCTATAGGCAAATAGTTATCTGTTGGACAAATACTGAAAACATAGTTGTGCGCATATAATGCTTAAAAATGCCCTTAATCAATTGATGTACCGTGCCTACGCTATAACCATTCACGTGCATATATTGTCACTAAATACCCGTCTATTGGGAACATTCCGTTTTGGGTTAGTGCAAATAACGCATATATTGTGCAAACAACGTAAGGAACTGATATCTGTGCAAATACAGCAAAGTGTGCAAATCACACATTACAATGTGCAAATATGCAAATAAACTGATTGTTGCCCTTAAAACATCATAAAAAACTTAATTTAAAAGAACCTAGATGACAATATGAAAATACATTGCAACGCTACGTCTCTATTAAGAATTATGCTGTGTAAGATGTATTAATACATAAAAATTATCAAAGATATTTTGATTCTGATCTGCAAAGTCCAACTATGGACAGCTAGAATACAGCTGGACTAAAATGCATTGTTGCCTTTTCATGGGTATATGTGCAATAAAATGTATATTGGAAACCAATAATACAAATCTATATTTAAAGAGTTTCAATATGAAAAAATGCAGTTGCCAGATAATATCATAACCTGTAAGCAAATATACAAAATGTAAAAACATTTAAAATTGCTAAAACCATGCTGATAAGTCAACGACTGCTAATGGTACTCAGGCCTATATTACATAACTTATACAGTTCAATATAAGTATGGTCATATGAATTGGTGTAAGTCCTCCCCATTGTTCAAACCTCCTGGGGCGCGTGTATCTAGCTCAACTATGTATTTTGATTCCAACTGTCTCAGAAGTTTTTCCCGGTTACCCCCTCTTTTTATTTTGGGTACTGAGTCAATAATA
Organism: Triturus cristatus; assembly: GCF_964204655.1. Classification (NCBI taxonomy): domain Eukaryota; kingdom Metazoa; phylum Chordata; class Amphibia; order Caudata; family Salamandridae; genus Triturus; species Triturus cristatus. The sequence goes on along the minus strand of NC_140583.1, from coordinate 1,082,804,412 downwards.
AAATATTTCAAGCAATTAAGATTATTGTTATGACAGGCTTTAAAATGTCTTGCCACCGGGTAAGTTGGATCAGAGTTTACTATAGCTCTTAAATGTTGTAAGATACGAGTAAACACTTGCAGCTTGGTGCTCCCTACATACTTCAAACTGCATGTACATTGTAGTACATATACCACATGGTCAGTTCGACAGGTATAGTGTAATTTCAGAGATCTAGGTACATCGCTGAAAGGTGTGGTATATTGGTTAGCATTAGCTCCAAACTTACACGCTCTGCATGAAGAGCATTTGAAGAACCCTTTTGAAGGGTTGAACCAATTGCCACTAGGTGAAATTTCAGGACTGCTTGTTACCAATTCATTCCTCATTGAGAATGCTCTTCTGTATGTAATAGTAGGGTTGGTAGGCAGCACTGTTTAAGAGTGGGATCAGTTAGTATAATAGGCCACTCCTTACGGATAATATTTTTGATTTTTTTGGCCTGTCTACTATAGGTTGTGATCAGTCTTATTTCATTCTCTGTTTTGTCATTAACTTGGATAGTGTTAGGAACTAGGGTTTCTTGATTGTTTTTGTTGGGCACAAGTAAATCATTTCTATCTTTAAGGTTCGCCTTTTTCATTGCTGTATTCAATTTCTTTTCCTCGTATCCTCGCGCCAATAATCTGGTTTTAGCTTCTATCTGGTATTTATCATGTGCAGCTTTAGTGCTGCAAGCTCTATGGATTCGAAGGAACTCCCCATATGGTATACTGTTAATAGTGTGTTGCGGGTGGAAACTCTCTGCATGCAGCACTGTATTGCCAGAGGTGCTTTTATGAAACAAACATGTCTCTAAAATCCCTTGTTCCAATTTCACAGTTATATCCAAGAAGTTTACACTCGTAGCGCTGACTTCTGCAGTGAACTCTAAATTAAGATCATTTTCATTAATGCTATTGACAAAACTTAACGCCTCTTTTTCAGTTCCTTTCCAAATTACGAAAACATCGTCAATGTAACGCCACCATGATATAATATTGGTTGACCATTGTTCAGCATGGCGGGCCATGAGGACATGCTTCTCCCACCAACCAACATGCAAATATATATATATATATTCACTGAAAAAAACATAGGTTTCAGGGACGTTATAGTTACTTGGACATTTAACTCATATAAAACCAGAGAAATTTGCCCCTTATAGTTAGTTGAGCTACATATAACTTGCGCACCCGCAATGCACTGGTGATGATGTCACATATTACATCTCTCATGACATGGTCAGTGACATTACTCATGACATTACTGATGACATCTCAAATGACATCACTGATGACATCACTGATGACATCATCCAGTGAATGTGTGTTTCTGTAAAAAAGTTTAAATATTTTTCATATACATCTATGCCAAGGTCTATTGAAGAATGAGTGGATGTAGAAGTGCCTGAAAGGATTATTTAGTAGATGCATGACTGACTGTATAAGTCACTGATTGAACGTATGTTACTGAATGCATGGATTAGTGACTAAATGGTGTGAATGTCTATATTAGTCTCTCAGTTGGTGTGTAAGCAGGTGCATGGGTTGGTGAGTAGTTGCATCAGTGTCTATAAGGGTTATTGATTGATTGCATGAGTATCTGTATGGGTATCTGAGTGTCTATGTGGGTGGGTTGGGGGTGTCTGACTCTGTGCATACATGTCTGAATGGCTGATTCACTGGTTGTATAGATTCAAAAGTACATCTCAGAAGAGCTGTATGGGTAGCTGGCTGTTTGTACAGGTGTGTTGATTAGTGAATTGATGTCTCGGTTGTATATATGTGAGTAACTATATATATTTTTAGACAGTATATGTGAGTGTTGGAGTGTATAACTGACTATACGTGAGAGAGAGTGATTGCAAGAGTGTCTACATACATGAATGTGTACTTGTATTGGTGATTGTATAAGAGAGTAAGTATGTGTTAGTATCTGTATAAATAAGAGAGGTGGTGTGTGTATAACGAAGTCAGGTGGTATGTATATATCTGCATAGGTGAGTACATGGGTGTGTGATTGATTTTTGGCATGACTGAGTAGATGTGTGAGTAACTCTATGGATCAGTAGCACTGCATGAATGTATGTATAGGTGTATGATTGGATATTATACTGATGTAATGATGAGTGACAGTATGTATGAGTGACTGTATGAGTGTATGTCTAGCTCAAAATATATCGATAGAAATCAGTGGATGGGTATCTAGTATCTGCTATTTGTGTGTCTATGGTTTTGAAAATGGTAGTCTGTATTTTAGAGTACGTGTATCAAAGTTAATATTAGAGTGTGAGGAGGTGTGTCAGACTATCACAATGGATGATGTCATCAGTGATGTCATTTGAGATGTCATCAGTGATGTCATGAGTGATGTCACTGACCATGTCATGAGTGATATAATATTTGACGTCATCGCCAGTGCATTGCGGGCACGCGAGTTATAATTAGCTCAACTAACTATAACGGGCACATTTATCTGGTTTTATATGAGTCAAATGTCCAAGTAAATATAACGTCCCTGAAACCTATGGTTTTTTCAGTGAATTTCTAAGGTTTTTTAAAAGCTAATTTCTAACTATAGCGTGCCTAAAACCTATGGTTTTTTCAGTGAATTTCAAAATTTTTTTTTTAAATGCTAATTTCTAATTATAATGTCCCTGAAACCTATGTTTTTTTCAGTGAATATCTAAGGTTTTTTAAATGCTAATTTCTAACTATAACATGCCTGAAACTTATGTTTTTTTCCGTGAAATTCAAAGGCTTTTTTAAATGCTAATTTCTAACTATAACATGCCTGAAACCTAGGATTTTTTCAGAACAGGACAGCGAACCCTCCAAAAACGGCATGGTCCCTTAGCCATATAATGCTCAATGTTGGAAAATGTGGCAATAGTTTTTTCAGTAAATTTCATTTGTTTTTTAAATACTAATTTCTAACTTTAATCTTCCTGAGACCTTTGTTTTTTGTGAATTTCAAAGTTATTTAAATACTAATTTCTAATTATAATGTTCATAAAACCTATGGTTTTCTCAATAATTTTGAAAAAAAATTGATATTTTGTAACTTTAATATCCTAAAAATTGTTTTTGCATTTGTTTTATTTATTATTTAATGTCTTCTTGTTTTTTAAATATTAAACAACTACATACAGTATGAAAGGGAGCCCAGATCCACATCTGAAGACCAACACATGTCATTGACCTACTGATCAAGCAGCTCCGACACCCAAAAACGCCACAAAACCCACGACCACCCCAGGACACCCCTACCACCGAGGCAGCGCAGAACAAGACAGCGAACTGTCCAAAAACGGCATTGCCTCTCAGCCACACAATAGCTGAATATTGGGACAGGTCTGAACAAACTATATGTGAAGGAAGCAATTCACCCATGAATAACAATGCACACAATGCAAAGTGTAGCGGTGATGTGCTGGACACATTTCAGTATGCAGAACACACACCTCTCCATGTGCACAAATACTACTGGTGCTTGTAGTGTTGTGGACAGTGGACCCAACCATGTTTCGTCAAACACTAGGGACGATCTCAGTCATGTAGCTGTATCGTCCCCCCTGTAAGCATAAGCGTAACCGGAGTGGGTTGGACTGACGTATGCTACTTCAGCGTAGGAGTGTGAATAAATAGGCCGGGGCTCTGGGCGTGGTTCACTTGTGAACTGTGAAGACCAACGATTGTGCCAGAGCGGCGGACCTCACCCTGCCACGAATCTGCCGCCATGACTGCGGGTCTTCTTGACACAGGCCCCCTGCGAACCCAGCGGCACAGCACTGCAGGCTTATGTCTGTACAGACTACTGCCTTCGATCTACACTGCTGACAGCATGCCTCACAATTCAGATGGAGTAGCGATTGCAGATGACGCAGTGCAGTATGCAAGATACATTGCTCCCAGAGCGGTCCTCTCGGACCACGTATCATCACAGGGTCCATGGACGCTGAGTACTTCAGATGCCACTAACTCAGTGCACCACAAGTCATCGCCACGTGGCCTTACTGGCGCAGAATTCAATAGACAAAAGACATTGGTCCAAGTGCGGCCCTCCCGCACAACGCATCATCACAGGGTACGTACAAGCTGAGCCCCAAAGGTACTACTAACTCCGTGCACCACAAGTCATCACAACGTGGCCATACTGAGGCATAATTCAATAGACAAAAGACATTGGTCCGAGCGCGGTCCTCCTGGACAACACATCATCGCAGGGTACGTACACGCTGAGCGCCAAAGGTACTACTAACTCAGTGCACCACAAGACATCGACACGTCGCCTTACTGAGGCAGAATTCAAAAGACAAAAGACATTGTCTGAGTGCGGCCCTCCCGGACAACGCATCATTGCAGGGTACGTACACACTGAGCGCCAAAGGTACTACTAACTCAGTGCACCATAAGTCATCGCAAGGAAGAGTGAACAGTTTTATGTCAGTAGTGAGGCATACTGTCACTCAAAAATCACCCAAAAATACTTATAATTTAAAAAGAAATGAAGAATCGAAGTACATTAATGATTACAATCCAGTAATTTTGAAGATGTGGAATGCAAATATTGACATACAATATGTTGCAGATAACTCAATTACTGTTCCAAGCATAATATCCAAATAGAAGTCCATACCTGGAAAACATATGTCTATATGAAATACTGCAACATTATAGTTTTAGAAAAAATGTTACAGAAAAAATATATGAAGGGAAATATGCTGTAATTGGATTTGATGGATGTTTCTTAAAGAATGCCAAAGGAAAATTGATTAATCACAGGAAATTAAGTTGTGATACTCCAGATGAGAGAGAGTTTTCCTATTTAGCTCTTCTGCAACTCTTCAAAACTTGGAGGACTGAAATGGAATTACTTGGAGATTTTGACTGCTATGAAGATTCTTTCAAAGCATGTAAGGACATTGCTACCAGTGAGGCCCGCCCGGACCACGCATCATCGCAGGGTGCGCACACGCTGAGTGCTTCAGGTGCCACTAACTCAATGCACCCCAAGTCATCGCCACGTGGACTTATTCAGGCAGAATTCAATGAAAGCCGCAACACATGGTGCCACTAACCCTGTTCAACACAAGCCGGTGACACGTGGCGTCACTAACCCTGTTCAACACAAGCCGACCGATCCCACATGTGGAACTGTGTCCTGAGTTCTGAATGGCAGTGACCCCAAGTCCGTGGCAATGACCACAGCACCAGACTCCCTCTGATCAGTTAGGCATATTTCCATTTGCAAGGCCGGTGACACGTGGTGCCACTAACCCTATACAATACAAGCTGATTCCACATGTGGAACTGTGTCCTGAGTCCTGAATGGCAGTGACCCCAAGTCCGTGGCAGCGACCACAGCAGCATACTCCCTTTGATCAGTTAGGCATATTTCCATATGCAAGGCCGGTGACACGTGGTGCCACTATCCCTGTTCAACACAAGCCGATCCCACATGTGGTACTGTGTCCAGAGTCCTGTAAGGCAGGGACCCCAAGTCCGTGGCAGCGACCACAGCAGCATACTCCCTTTGGTCAGTTAGTCTTATTTCCATATGCAAGGCTGGCGACACGTGGTGCCACTAATCTTGTTCAACACAAGCCGATCCCACATGTGGAACTGTGTCCTGAGTCCTGAATGGCAGTGACCCAAAGTCTGTGGCAGCGACCACAGCACCAGACTCCCTTTGATCAGTTAGGCATATTTCCATATGCAAGGCCGGCGACACGTGGTGCCACTAACCCTGTTCAACACAAGCCGATCCCACATGTGGAACTGTGTCCTGAGTCCTGAATGGCAGTGACCCCAAGTCCGTGGCAGTGACCACAGCAGCATACTCCCTTTGATCAGTTAGGCATATTTCCATATGCAAGGCCCGCGACACGTGCTGCCACGGAACCTAAACTACGCAGGCCGGTGGAGCCACCGACGTCTGCATGTGGCTGTGGGCCCTTGCTCACCACTACCTCTGGCCTACACTGCCGTCAGCAGGAGTCAAACTTCAGATACAGTCGCGATTGCAGATGACGTAGTAGGCAAGAGACATAGCTCCCACTGCGGCCAATCCGCACCAAGCAGCATCACAGGCTCATGCACTTCGACAGTGTATTCTATACATATTTCACCTTTTCATGATACTCCTACACTGCGGTCAGTAGGGCTCACAATTAAAGTTAAATCTTGATTCATTAATGACACTAGTCCACTAGGCAAGTAACTATCACAGGCCTAAAACCTACATAATATCCTTTTAGTATCCTTGCTTCAAGAACTTTTTTTATATCAGTTATAGCTTTAGTACAATCAACAAATTAATCTTCAAGTGCAAACAAACACTCAATAACAGTCTACACTGCAGGCAACAGAGCTCGCAATTGTAATTTTTGAAACGTGGTGCAACTAACCCTGTTCAACAGAAGCCGCGACACGTGGTGCCACTAACCCTGTCCAACACAAGCCGATCCCACATGTGCAACTGTGTCCTGAGTCCTGAATGGCAGTGACCCCAACTCCGTGGCAGCGACCACAGCAGCATACTCCCTTTGATCAGTTAGGCATATTTCCATATGCAAGGCCAGCGACACGTGGTGTCACTATCCCTGTTCAACACAAGCTGATCCCACATGTGGAAATGTGTCCTGAGTCCTGAATGGCAGTGAACCCAAGTACGTGGCAGCGACCACAGCAGCGTACTCCCTTTGATCAGTTATGCATATTTCCATATGCAAGGCCGGCGACACGTGGTGCCACTAACCCTGTACAACACAAGGCGTGACATGTGGTGCCACTAACCCTGTTCAACACAAGCCGATCCCACATGTGGAACTGTGTCCTGAGTCCTGAATGGCAGTGACCCCAACTCCGTGGCAGTGACCACAGCAGCATTCTCCCTTTGATCAGTTAGGCATATTTCCATATTCAAGGCCGGTGACACGTGATGTCACTAAACCTGTTCAACACAAGCCGATCCCACATGTGGAACTGTGTCCTGAGTCCTGAATGGCAGTGACCCCAAGTCCGTGGCAGTGACCACAGCAGCATACTCTCTTTGATCAGTTAGGCATATTTCTATATGTAAGGCCGGCGACACGTGGTGCCACTAACCCTGTTCAACACATCCCGATCCCACATGTGGAACTGTGTCCTGAGTCCTGAATGGCAGTGACCCCAAGTCCGTGGCAGCGACCACAGCAGCATACTCCCTTTGATCAGTTAGGCATATTTCCATATGCAAGGCCGGAGACATGTGGTGCCACTAACCCTGTTCAACAAAAGCTGATCCCACACGTGGAACTGTGTCCTGAGTCCTGAATGGCAGTGACCCCAAGTCCGTGGCAGTGACCACAGCAGCATACTCCCTTTGATCAGTTAGGCATATTTCCATATGCAAGGCTGGCGACACGTGGTGCCACTAACCCTGTTCAACACAAGCTGATCCCACATGTGGAACTGTGTTCTGATTCCTAAATGGCAGTGACCCCAAGTCTGTGGCAGTGACCACAGCAGCATACTCCCTTTGATCAGTTAGGCATATTTCCATAGGCAAGGCCGGTGACACGTGGTGCCACGGAACCTAAACTACGCAGGCCGCTGGGGCCACCAACCTTTGCATGTGGCTGTGGGCCCTTGCTCACCGCTACTTCTGGCCTACACTGCTGTCAGCAGGACTCACAATTCAGATACAGTCGCAATTGCAGTTGACGCAGTAGGCAAGAGACATAGCTCCCACTGCGGCCCATCCGCACCAAGCAGCATCACAGGCTCATGTACTTCGACAGTGTATTCTATACATATTTCATCTTTTCATGATACGCCTACACTGCGGTCAGTAGGGCTCACAATTAAAGTGAAATCTTGATTCATTAATTACACTAGTCCACTAGGCAAGTACGTATCACAGGCCTAAAACCTACATAATATCCTTTTTGTATCCTTGCTTTAAGAACTTTTTTTATATCAGTTATAGCTTTAATAAAATCAACAAATTCATCTTAAAGTGCAAACAAACACTCAATAACAGTCTACACTGCGGGCAACAGAGCTCGCAATTTGAATTTTTGACACGTGGTGCCTCTAACCTTGTTCAACACAAGCCACAACACGTGGTGCCATTAACCCTTTTCAACACAAGCCGGTCCCACATGTGCAACTGTGTCCTGAGTCCTGAATGGCAGTGACCCCAACTTCGTAGCAGTTACCACAGCACCAGACTCCCTTTGATCAGTCAGGCATATTTCCATATGCAAGGCCGGCGACACGTGGTGCCACTAACTCTGTACAACACAAGGCGCGACACGTGGTGCCACTAACCCTGTTCAATACAAGCCGATCCCACATGTGGAACTGTGTCCTGAGTCCTAAATGACAGTAACCCCAACTTCATGGCAGCAACCACAGCACCAGACTCCCTTCAGCTTTATTTGTTGCTGTTTTGTTTAAATAAAATGTTTTATATGTAAATCTATACATGACTAAGATTCTTGTTTGTACAACCGCACAGGGACAATTTTGGGCCCAAGAAGGTTGTTGGGGGTATGTTGGTAATGTGGTAAGAGGGTGCATTACCTGCTGATGTGGGGAGAGGCAGCGTGAAAGGGGTATCTCTCACAGAAAGAACTCCGGTATTTTTTCAGAAATGCTTTGGACAGATGCCACCTGACGGACTGAATCACAAAATGGCTTTTCAATGCTTATGTAGTGTGACTTATGAACAGTTCGCACCCAGGCTTGCAGAGGGACAACTGCGGCTCGTCCCGTCGACTCACAGACGCAGTACTATGAGCCGTCCGCTCAGCAACAGGAACAGCAGCATAGTAGCTTGCAGAGGTACAGGCACAGCAGCGTACTAGCTCGCAAAGGTAGAGAGCTGTGAGCCGACAGACTGGCTTCTAACGCTATAGCTGCAAAGTGGTGATGTTAGGGAGAGGAAGCATGAAAGGGTTATCTCACACAGACAGAGCTCCGGTATATTAAATTGCCCCCGGGACCTTTCTTTTATATTTTCACTCAATGCAAGAAAGTGCGCTTTCTGGACCATGACCTTTCTCCCTACCAAATTTTGAGTAATTCCGTTCTGCAGTTTGACCTGTAGCCTTGTTTAAAGTTTCCTATGGAAAATCCATTGAGAAAACATGTTTTCACCCCCCCACATAGCTACCTGACGCAGGCGTACTCGCTGTTGGTGTGCAGGTCAGTGCTCTAGTTGTCAACATGTCACGGCCACAAAAATAATGTATCGACAACGTCACATCCTTTATTGCCGGTGGTGACTGGATGGCGGACGCTCCACGGGTCTGAATCATAAAGAGTCCATGAAGAGTTGCGCAGAGGGTTAGTCACACCCTAAGTTGTATGGCCATCAGCGGCCAACCACCACGTGGCACTGACTTACATTGCACAGGGTTGGCGGCACTAAAAGCTGATGTGGTCTCCGCCATTGATGACTCAGGACTCAGTGACATGTGTGAAATCCGCTGGGACGAGGAGAAGCTGATGTGGTCTCCGCCATTAATGACTCAGGACTCAGCGACATCTGTGAGATCTGCCGGGCCGCGGATCTTTGAAGGGCACATGGAGTGCCCACTGGTAGACACTCCGGTGGCAGCAGGTAATTATTTGGTCATGGATGCACAGGGGCGGCATTATGTCTCTCTCTCTCTCTCTCTCTCTCTCTCTCTCTCTCTCTCACTTCCCTTTCTTCACTCTGTCTCTCACTCCCTTCCTTCCTTTCCTTCTATTTCTCCATCTCCCTTTCTCACTCCCTTTCTTTCCTTCCCTCTTTTTTCTCTCCGGCTTTTTTTCCTTCTCTGTGTCTTGCTCCTTTGATATGCGCATTACACACGTCCTTATTTTGTGCTTGAGTTTTCCAGGCTGTGTCGTCGACACTCATGGTCCCGACAGGAGTCTTCCACCTTGCTGTTTTGTCTTCATTTTGTTAAATTTACTTTATCCTTTATATATATGTTTACGAAAAAATAAAGTTTGAAAAAATAAAAATTTCAATAAAGTTTTGGGTTGTTACTTAAGTGCTGTGTGACTATTTCTCGTTCTTATTACTGTTATTTGGTGGTGTCCACCATGGTGTTAAATTTTGGGGCATTTATCGCGGGAATACTGCAGATGTCTACAGTATGCACCAGCTTCTGAATAGTGTGTTAGATTTATCTCAACTGTAGTTGCATTAAAGTGCTGATAATGAGAAGCAGAGTGGGCGTTCCCGTGCAAAAATACACAAGGTGCACCTTTGCGATTTATTCTAAATAGTAAAATCCTCTATTGAATTGCACTATGGTAGTGGGTGCATTTATAGTGTACACACAAAATCAATGAAGAAATCTCATTATATTTATATTGATTGGGAATAGTGGGTCAGGTGCTGGATCTTGACGGGATACACTGCCCAGTTCATTTGTTTTCTGTACACGAAAAAACCACATCACAACTTTCACAACGAAAGGCAAAAACTGCTATGCTAAACAAATTCCGGCTATAAGCCGCGTTAGCACCAGAGATTTTACACCTGCTTTCTGCTGGTGTTAAGCAGGACTACTACCTGCAGTATGAAAAGGAACACAGCCAAGAGCCACACCTGAACACCCACATGTGCCATAGAGTCAATGAGCATGATACACGGATACCCATGAGGGCCATAACACTATATCACGACAACACCAGGACCGCCAACGCCCTCCCGAATCCGCATCTCAGCAAGTATGTCCGTGTGGTCATTGTGTTAGCATGATAGGCACGGGCCCTGCAACATCACAGTGTGCTGTCTTCAGCAGAAGTTACCATGTCACCTCAGCGTTGGCAGTGAGCCTGGAGATGTAGCTATGCACGCATCCTCCTGCATGCACAAGCGGCAAAGGAAACAGGGTGTCTCACACATGTCCGTGTGCAAGAAGTGCGGTAGGTGTGTCTCTGTGTTCTGGTGTGGCCGCCACAAGGGCTGCAGCAGTCGATGTTGTAAAGTGGCATGCACCACCTCCAAACGGCAGTGTCACGGTGTGATTGGAATGCCACAGGACATGCACGAATAGGCATTACAAAGGTGTGCCGTAGGAGTGCATGGGATACAAAAGCGCAGCACACAAAAGTGTGGGGGCTCGTGGGAGGGCGGAGCAGCTGTTTGGCAACATAACACACAGTGAACCCGTCCATGTGCAACGTGCTGGGCATCTCATCCATGATGACCTGGATCGCAGACATCCCTCAACACCCACGACCGGCCTTTGTACTCATCCTGTGTGAATGCACCTGGAGAAGTTACTGTAAGAATGAAAGGTTCTTTGCCTGAGCTATCTTGCGCTAACACATCTGTTGCTCCGAGAAGGAACTTGCAAGTGGCCAGTCCCCCCTGACAGATATGTTAATATTTGCATCCGTCTCCCACACTACCCACTTCCCGATTTGAGAACAATGAGTGGACATCCCACACTCAAAAGTCCTTCATCGTAGTTAGCGTGCGTTAAAAAGAAAATTCACATGCACTCCCACCACAACCCTGCCCTGCACCCATTGCACACAGACCCGGATTATTGCACCAAGCTGTGCCATTTTATCTACAAAACTGGCACATAGTGAGGATGGGGGAGGAGTGCTCTTGGGGGTGCAGTGGGATCCATTTAATTGTGGTGTTATTGGGGTGTGAACACCGTTAATGCAGTATGACATTTTCTGCGGACTGTAGACTCATGTTCCCTTGTTTTGTGGACACCGGGGTGATGGGGCGACAGGCACTCTGCGTGTTTTCAGGGTGGGTGGTTGGGGGCCCACTTAGCAGGGAGGCAGGGAGGGGGGGATGGGTTTGGGGGGGATGGTTGGGGATGGGTGTTTGTTTTTGGTTAGCTCATGGTTGTTCGCACTTCAATGCATGGATGAGTGGTCGGCGGGGCGGATGTGGTGGGGGGATGGTTTTGTTAGCTCATGGGGCCTGGTGCAGCACGGGGTGATCATTCACAACTGCGAATCTGGACGTGGAATGTAAATGGGCTGGGCAACAAGATTAAGAGAACACTGGTACTACAATTTGTGAAGCGCCACTCTCCGGACGTGGTGCTCCTCCAGGAGACGCACCTTCGGGGCAATAGATACAAGGCCCTAGACCGGTTCGGCTACAAATTGGTGGCTCACTCGGGGTTCACGTCGGGTTCCAGGGGGGTGGGGATCCTTATCCGAGCCGCACTGCCCCTGATCATCAATAGGGTATGGACGGAGGACTCGGGGTGGATGGTGTCGGTTGCAGGTAAATGGGAAGGGAGGCTCCTGGTCCTTTGCTCTTGTTATGTTCCGCCGGGCCTTCAGGCCCCGACATTTCCAAAGTTGGGGGCTCATTTGCTGGACCTCCCTCAGGGCTTCCTTGTGCTCGGCAGTGACACCAACGCGGTCATGGACGCTGACTGGGATCTTTCTGGGATGCGGGGGGGCAGTAGAGGGGAAATGGGTTTGCGGGGCTTTACGGCGGCGATGGGCCTTGGAGACGTATGGCGCTCGCTTCATCCCTCCCTACGGCAATATACGTTCTACTCTGCCAGACATGGGTCATTCTCTAGACTGGATCATATCTTTGCTAGGGAGGATCATTTGGGAGAATTTGTGGACTCCTGTATCATGGCCCGGGGAATCTCAGACCACTCCCCTGTGGAGGTGGTCCTCATGGGGGCCACAACCGCTAGGGCGACCTTTCCCAGGCTTGACCCGTGGCGCCTTCGGGATGACTCCACAAGACATAAGCTGGGGGAATGCTCTCGGCAGTACTTTGCAGACAATCAGGGCTCGGTAGATTCTCAGATTACCGTGTGGGAAGCGTACAAAACGGTCATCAGGGGCCAGGCCCAGGCGCTGATTGGGGCCCAAAAGAAGGAGGAGTCGCGACGGATTCAGCAACTGGAACGGGAAATAGAGGAATTGGAGCGCAGGGCAGGCGGGACCCCTTCGACGGATCGAACCCACGCCCTGGTGCTCAAGCAGTAGGAACTCCGGTCGTTAGCCGAGGGCGAGGCACGGGCCTATTCCCTGGCTACGCAGCGCAGGATCTATGACGCAGGGGATAAGAGTATGAAATTGCTGGCATGGCTTGAGCGCCGAGACCGCGAGAGATCTTGGGTGGCGAGGGTGAGGGATGCTTCTGGGTCCTTGGTGGACACAGGTGTGGATATAGCGCAAGCATTTGGATCCTATTATGAAGGGGTCTATTCACCGGTCTGCACCAGGTCGGAATGGGACTGTGAGGAGTTCTTGAGAGACTTTGCGCTCCCGACTCTCTCGCGGGATCAAGCCAGCCATCTGGATTCCGTCCTGACGGGAGTGGAAATCGGGGAAGCCCTTAACTCCCTGCAGGCAGGGAAGGCTCCCGGGCCTAATGGGATCCCGGTGGAACTATACAGGAGTCACGCTAGTGTGATTATTGACCCGTTGCGGAGCATGCTCCTGGAGGCACGAGAGGTGGGTAGGCTCCCACCGGATCAGAGAGAAGCCACGATAGTAGTCATACATAAGGCAGGGAAACGTGCAGACCTATGTTCTTCATACCAGCCAATCTCACTGTTAAACATGGAGGCCAAAGTATTGGCTAAGGTCTTGGCGACGAGATTATTATCGGTTTTGCCGGACCTTATCCATATAGACCAGTCAGGTTTCATGCCCCATCGGAGCACCTGGCATAATCTGAGAAGGATGTATGGAGTCCTGTACATGACGGAGGCGGTGGGAGATACTCAAGCGGCCCTGATGTCCCTAGATGCATCAATGGCCTTTGATAGTATCGGGTGACCCTACCTCTTTATGGTCCTCCAGAAGTTGGGCTTTGGCCCGACTTTTTGTAGCTGGGTGAGGTTACTGTATGAGCAGCCAGTTGCGAGGGTGAGGGTGAACGGGGCTATGTCCCGAACGTTTCACCTGCGGAGGGGGACCAGACAGGGGTGTCCTTTGTCCCCACTGCTTTTTGCCCTCGCTCTCGAGCCGTTGGCGCATTGGATCAGGCGGGATAGGTCGTTTTGGGGCTTGGCGCTCAATGACGACTGGGAAGAGCGTATATCCTTGTATGCGGACGATATTGTCCTCTATATGGCCCGCCCGTACCACTCGATCGCCCAGGCGCTTCACCTCTTTGAGTTGTTCGGGAGCTATTCTGGCTTCTCCATTAATTGGTCCAAGTCTCTCATTTACCCCCTCTCTGGCCCGCCGCCGAGAATCCCGACGGGATGCCCGGCATTGATGGAAACTAAAGGCTTCCGGTATTTGGGGATTTATGTCACCAGAGATAGCGCGGAATTCCTAGCGGAAAACATTGAACCACACTTGGTGAGGCTTGCCTCTGATGAGGCCCACTGGCGGTCCCTGCCTCTCACTATTGCCGGGCGGGCTGCACTATTCAAAATGCTGGCCTTGCCGCGGCTCCTGTACGTCCTGCAGAATACGCCGTATCCAATCCCGAGTGGAGTGTTCAGGCGCATATCTCGATTGATCCGCACGCTGCTGTGGGACGGTGGCAGCCCGAGGATAGCGATGCGTAAACTCACACGAGGAGTGTATGAGGGGGGGGTTGGCCCTCCCGGATGTCCAATTATATTATTGGGCTTCCCAACTGCAGGTGGTAAATGATTGGGTATACGCGCCGAGTTCGGAACCTGCCTATCGGGTCGACAGGTATGCAATGCCGGGAGGCTCTTGCGAGCCACTCCTATATTCATGCCGTTGGCGTGGAGCCCTGCCTTCGCATACGAGGGTGGTGCTGCAGTGCTGGCGGGAGGCGAATCGCTTCCTGGGGTGGGCTGGTGCACTGACTGGGAGGACCCCTTTGTGGGTGGGGGATTATCTGCCAGAGGTTAAGGGACTTACGGGCTTCAAGGGCTGGAGGTTGATCGGAATAGAATACCTGGGGGATGTCTGGAAAAGAGAGGCCCCCAGATCCTTTGAGTACCTCCAACGAGGATTCCGAATGCACGAGTCCCAGCGGTTTCATTATCTTCGCCTTCGACATGCCCTGCGGTCCCAGGTGAGCCCGGACGTTTCTATCCCGGAGTATTCTCCTATGGAGGACAGGCTTTTGTTGGATCCCATCTTAGGTAGGCCCACGGCTACCATTTATCGTAAACTCATAAACAATATGCCTGATCCGTTGGAGTCCCTGCGGGAGAGGTGGGAGGTAGACTTAGGCCGCCTCGAGAACGATGACTGGCAGGATGCTTTACAAAGCCCGCGCGAGGTGGCTATGCAGGTAAGATTCTGCCTCGTGCAGCTAAAGATCCTACATCGGGTGTATTACCCGCGTACCCACCTTTTCGCATGGGGTAGGAGCTTGTCCCCGTTATGCGCGCGGGGATGCCAGGAGGAAGGGTCCTTCTATCATATCCTTTGGGCATGCCCGAACATTGTACCCTTTTGGACGAAGGTGGCTCGGACGATGTCGATTGTGGTGGGTTCGCAGGTCCCGGTGGATCCCAAGTGGCTTCTTCTCATGATTAAAGGCCCCACTGACTGGTCCAGGTACCATGAAATTTGGCTTGCGTTGGCGGCTGGAATAGCGAAACGCAACATTGCCAGCTGTTGGGGGGCGCGGGAGCTGCCGCAGTGGGATCAATGGCTCAGGGACTTGGATTGGTGTCAGAGGGCGGAAGAAACCATATACAAGGCCAGGGGCTGTGCAAAAAAGTGGCATAGGGTGTGGGGTTCATGGAAGAGGTTTCGGGGTGTTCGGGGTGGGGCAGAGGGGGATCCATTCTGAGCATGTCCTTGGTTTATTATGTAGAATTGTATGGGTATCGTGCGCAGGACTTAGTCACTATGCATTCTGCCGATGGCTGTATTCTGTTTGTGACCATGAGCAAAGTTAATAAAAAGAATTTAAAAAAAAAAAAAGACTGGCACATAGTAAGCCAGGGCAGCTACCAGCAGAGCCACTGAAGCATAGCAGGGCATCCCGAACACATGGTCGACTCCATTAACGTCAACCTATACCTTGCACGTCTGCTGCATGCCCTGGGTGCACTGCCTTTGGCAGTGCTGCGGATCACTTGCCAGCACCATATACAAGTTTCGGTGTTCCAAACCAGACTTCCTCCTTCTACGTATAAAATATTGCTGACACTACTTGGACAGGTGTGGCACAGTGCCCAGAGCACATGACTTCACAACATAGGACACACAGTTTGGGCTCACGGTTTCAACCCCGAGTCCAGCAGCAGCTAAATTTAGCAGCATGACACTCTGGGCAATACCTCACTTAATTTCCATACCCCGCACTTTCAGACCGGTAGGGGTCAGTAGTTTAGCGCCTTTATCCCCGAGTCCGGCAGCAGCTCGACTTACGCCCCAGCGCCATCAGACCCATACGAGTGAGTAGTTTGCACATTACAAATACCAAATTGATTTGATATGTGCGAATTTACCTTCACACTCACTGTATAACACCCCCTAAACACCATACACAACTTAGAATGTTCGGAACAAAAGTTCCTCCGAGTAGGTATAACTAGATGCTGACACTACTTGCACAGATGTGGCACCGCAGCCAGAGCACATGACTTCACAGCATATGACACACAGTTTGGACTCACGCTTTCATCCCCGAGTCCGGCATCAGCTGAGCAGCATGAGACTCTAGACAATACCTCACATATTTTCCATACCCCAGCACTTTCAGACCAGTAGGGGTCAGTAGTTCTTCCTAGTAGGTATAAACACATGCTGACACTACTTCCACAGGTGTGGTGTAATGGAGAGGGCACATGACTTCACAGCATAAGATACAGAGTTTGGGCTCAAGCTTCAATCCCCGAGGCCAGCAGCAGCTCACCTTGCCATCATCAGACTCTAGGCAATACCTCACTTAGCACTTAGCTTGTGCTCGTAACGCCTCAGTCAATCAGATGGCAGAATTCCCATATATCGATATCTGTAAATTTCGATATTTCCCCCAAACTACTGAACGGATTTACACCAAATAAACAAAAGCGTGCTTTCCACACCAAGACCCTTCTCCCTGCCAAATTTGTGGTAATTCTGTTCACCCATTCAACCTGTAGCCTTGTCTAAAGTTTCCTATTGAAATTGCATGGAGAAAACACGTTTTGGGACCCCCCTTTTTTTCACCCTCCCTTGGCGAATCAGCCCTAAACTTTCAACATAGGAGCTGATATGAACAAAGAATTAGCTTGGAGAAATTCATGAAGATTCCTCAAACGACTCCAAAGTTATAAGCAAAACAAAAAATGCTTTTCCTATTGAAAGTTGGTCCTAACTATAACTACCTACTGGCCAGTAGGTAATATATATGCATATATATGTATATATATATATTCACTGAAAAAACCATAGGTTTCACACACGTTATAGTTAGCTGTACATTTCACTCGTAAAAAACCAATGAAATTCCACGTTATAGTTAGATCAGGTAACTATAACTTGCGCGCCCACAATAAACTGCTGATGATGTCACATAGTACATCACTCATGACATGGTCAGTGACATCACTCATGACATCAATGATGACATCTGAAATTACACATTGTGGATTGCGGTCGCGCAAGTTATAGTTACCTGATCTAACTATAGCGTGGAATTTCATTGGTTTTTTACGAGTGAAATGTACAGCTAACTATAACGTGTGTGAAACCTATGGTTTTTTCAGTGAATTTGCAAGGTTTTTTAAATGCTAAGTTATGTATTTATTTTTTATTTTTTTGTCTGGTTTTTCACTATGCGCACACCCTGCGCGCGGCCGCCAGTAGATAATATATATATATATATATATATATATATATATATATATATATATATTATTTATTTATTATTAATATTTTTTTCCTACTGAAAAAACATAGGTTTCAGGCACGTTATAGTTAGGAATTAGCATTTAAAAAACCATAGAAATTCACTGAAAAAAACAGGTTTCAGGGGCGTTAGAGTTAGCTGGACATTTCCCTCATACAAAACCATTGAAATTTCCCCGTTATAGTTAGTTCAGCTAACTATAACTCACGCCCCCGCAATGCACTGCTGATGACATCACATATTAATATCACTCATGACATGATCAGTGACATCACTGATGACATCATTGATGACATCTCAAATGACATCACTGATGACATCATCCAGTGTATGTGAGTTTCTGTAAATTTTAAATATGTTTATTATATATAGGGAAAGGCATATTGAAGAATGAGTGGGTGTATAAGTGTGTGAATGGATGATTTTGTAGGTGCTTGACTGACTCTATAAGTGAGTGATTAAACGTATCTTACTGAATGCATGGGTTAGTGACTAAACTGTGTGAATGTCTGCATCGGTCTGTCTGCTGGTGTATAAGCGGCTGCATGGGTTTGCAAATAGCTACATGATTGTCTATATGGGTTATAAATTGGTTGTCTGAGTATCTGTATGGGTGCCTGAGTGTTTGTGTGGGTGGGGTGTGTGTGACTCTGTGCATAGATATGCGAGTGGGTAATTCACTGGGTGCATGGTTTCAAGAGTGCACATGTGATGGACTGTATGGGTGGGTGAGTGTGTGTATGGTTGTGTTAGTGAGTGAATGTATATTTCAGTGGTACATGTGTGAGTAGCTACATATGTGAAAGGCAGTATATATGTGTGTTGGAGTACATGAATGGCTATAAGTGAGAGTGTGCGATTGTGAGAGTGGCTGTATGGATGAGTGTGTGCTTGTATCATTGATTGTAAAGAGCGTAAAAATGTGCTAGTATTTGTATGAGTAAGTGAGCTGGTGTGTGTATAACTGTATAGGTGAGTAAATGGCAGTGTGATTAATTATTTACATGACTGAGTAGGTGTGTGAGTACCTCTATGGATGAGTGGCGGTGTGTGAGTGTCTATATAGGTGTATGAGTGCATATGATAGTCCTGTACTGAGTGACCATAAGTATGAGTGACTATACGGGTGAGTGAGTGGATGGATGTGTAGACCTAAGAATCAGTGAGTGGGTATGTACCTATTGGTGTTGCAGTGTCTATGGTTTTGAGAATGGCAGTCTGTAGTTTAGAGTGGGTGTATCAAAGGTTATATTAGGGTGTGAAGAAGATGCATCAAATTATCACTTCGATGATGTCATCAGTGATGTCATCAGTGATGTCATTTGAGATGTCATCAGTGATGTCATCAGTGATGTCACTGACCATGTCATGAGTGAAGTAATATGTGACATCGTCAGCAGTGCATTGCGGGGGCGCGAGTTATAGTTAGCTTAATTAACTCTTACAGGGGAATTTCAATGGTTTGTACGAGAGAAATGTCCAGATAACTATAACGTCCCATACTTCTTTGCTGCCTGCGTGTTCGCTGGTGCTGCTGCTGCCTTCTCAGCTGTTTCACCGGGGGCCGGGCTTGGTTCCGCCCCCGCACGACGTTCAACTGCACGCCAGGAGGCGCATATAGCGGGACTCGGCGCTGCTTCTGAGGGGTCCCATACTTCTTTGCTGCCGGCGTGTTCGCTGGTGCTGCTGCTGCCTTCTCAGCTGTTTCACCGGGGGCCGGGCTTGGCTCCGCCCCCCCACGACGTTCAACTGCGTGCCAGGAGGCGCATATAGCGGGACTCGGCGCTGCTTCTGAGGGGTCCCATACTTCTTTGCTGCCGGCGTGTTCGCTGGTGCTGCCGCTGCCTTCTCAGCTGTTTCACCGGGGGCCGGGCTTGGCTCCGCCCCCCACGACGTTCAAATGCGCGCCAGGAGGCGCATATAGCGGGACTCGGCGCTGCTTCTGAGGGGTCCCATACTTCTTTGCTGCCGGCGTGTTCGCTGGTGCTGCCGCTGCCTTCTCAGCTGTTTCACCGGGGGCCGGGCTTGGCTCCGCCCCCCCACGACGTTCAACTGCGCGCCAGGAGGCGCATATAGCGGGACTCGGCGCTGCTTCTGAGGGGTCCCATACTTCTTTGCTGCCGGCGTGTTCGCTGGTGCTGCCGCTGCCTTCTCAGCTGTTTCACCGGGGGCCGGGCTTGGCTCCGCCCCCCCACGACGTTCAACTGCGCGCCAGGAGGCGCATATAGCGAGACTCTGCCCCTCCTCCCACGAGGATGCGCGCGGGCCGCGCCGGGCTGAGCCCGGGCAGAGGGTGGGCCGTCTGTGGCCGTCCGGGGCTGGTCGTGGCTGGGCTGGGGCACCCCTCTGAGCACTGAGCGCCGGTAAGTGGTTATATCTTGCACAATGAGTAAATACGTGAGTTCTACATCTACCTCTGCCCCAACTGCCCCTGTATGTGGAAGTTTCGACATGCTCACCTCCTCATTTGAGAATATGTTGGAGGACGCTGTAAACAGGGTCAACAAAGAAATTGAGAACACCGAGAGGAGACTTTCCATGGGTTATATACCATCACATCAACTATTGCCTGAGGGCCCATGTGAGAACGGGACTGTGACCCCTGTTCCACTATTCCCTACTGTAATAATCAATTAACCAGTACACCCTGAAATTATACTTGAGGCTTCTACGATCCCTGATGCTGTAATTACCATTCCAGACTCTCAGCAAAGCCTTAACGTCATGAGTAATAGTATCTCTGCAATAACATCAGAAAAGATTGCGGGGGAAAAAAGGAAGTGGGGTCCTGGTAAATCTACTATTAGTAAGAGGAAACAGCCCCCTTGGAATAAACTTCAACCGACGCCAATGAGCATGTGGTCACAAGGCGCTGAGGATCCTGGTAGGGCACCTATTGACTGCATTGTGCATCCAGCAATCAGCACCCCCGATCTTATAACAGCGGAAACGGCTCGTATCTCCACACTTACACAAACTGAGTCTGCACCAAGGGAAGGTTTACATGTAAGTCCGAATGGAAACCTAATTGATACCATAGTGGACTCTACCTTCAATCGACTGAAGGATCTAATGGCAAACCAGTTTAATATCATTTTCAAAAGACTTGATAGACTGGAAAGCATTATAAAAAATGAGGAAACAAAGAGAAAAGGGACTATGACTATAGAACAAACCAGAGGCGACAAGTTATTAAAAGATCTGGACGCTCTCCACAAAAAAATTACAGAGGGTATTAGTAACAGTGTCTCGTCTGGACTAACTAGTGTGTGTAAAGGATGTACTGGGGGGGTTAATTTAAATCCTTTACCAACTAATCCCATACATAGCTCAGTGCCTAGTATGGTGTCATCGCAAAAGGCACATACCTTGAACAACCCCTCTGGCAATTTGGTACCCCCCCCTATTGCACCAACTGCAACACCCATGCCAGGTCCTGCAAAACCAGCCTTTGAGTCAACTAATAGACTTATCGTCACTCCTCAGGTTAACAAATGTACGGAAGTTACTCTTCAGTTGCCCCCAGAAGCCTGTCCCCATGTAATAATACTAGCTGGTGTACCCCCCCTTAGACATAATCAGACAGAGTCCTGGGATGAGCTAAAAAATAAATGCATGGACTGGCTATGTAAACATAAGGGTGTTGGGTGGGAGATTGCAAATGACATCCTAATGGTTCGCAGGGTGGCCTGGGTGGGACCCTCCACCAAACACATAACGGGCGATTGTATAGTCGTATCCTTAAGGTTTCCCTCACTGGCAAAATGGTTGCTGAATGCCCCATTTGATCCGTTCACTAGTCCCACAAATATCATACTCGTACCACTAGGCTTCTTTTACAGACCTCGAGTAAGGTCATACAATAATACCAATCCGGCACCCCAGTTATTTAATAGGTTTAGTACCTTATCTGACTTGGAGAACCAGGATTGACCAATACATAGTCCCATTACCATTGAAATACCACAATCGAGCCCCCCGCATGATAATCCTGACATAGTTGAACGTAGCCTTACTGATAATCTTCAGGGATCACGGCAGGTAGAATCAGCATTAGCCCCCCCTTCCGTGACCACTGTTCTTAAATCCTACGAACAAAACCTGAACATACTCAGCTGGAACATCGCAGGCCTAAAAGTTAAACTGACCTCAAATGAATGGGTTAACATGGTCAGTCGTTTTGACATTTTGATGTTCCAAGAAACCTGGTGCACTAGTGGTCTATTGCTTGATGGATTTGCATGCTACAATAAGTTAGCACCCACCCCTGATCTCGGCAGACCAAGCGGGGGCTTATCTATATGGATAAAAATCACCGAAGGCAATAGTATAAAACCCATAGAGACTAATAACGATAATATCCAGGCTTTGATTTACACGCATGGAATCACAGTTTGTTTAATACATTTTTACAATAACGATTTTATTTCACTGCCTAACAAAAATTTTATTAGGTTATTCGAATTTATCGACATTCTAGTACATGAAGAAAAATACGGCAAATTAGACGGTATTTGTCTGGTGGGAGACTTTAACGCCCATCTGCATAACAGTATAGATATACCTGTTACGAATAGTGTTGGGAAAACCCCCTGTAGATGAGGTGATGAACTGCACAATTACTTATCCATCCACGACTTAGTCGATGTAATGGTAAAAGTCGGTCACGACCCAGTCAACCCCCCACTGCCTACCTATAGAGGCCGTGGCTGTTCATCCACTATTGATTACATTTTCATTTCTGCTTCCCTCGAAAAAATTTTAGTGAAGGCCGAAGTTTTGGGTACGAGCTATAGTGATCATAACCCCATTCTCACTATTATTAGATTTTTAAATAAATTCAGGAAACGCAAAGAAATAGGGGCAAAAGATCTGACACTATCCACTGACAAGCTGAAAGTGATATGGAGAGGGATAGATAATAATGCTTTATTGGTCCGTATCATAAAATCCCACCGCCCACTTATAGAGACGTGACTGTCTAGCACTTGTCCTGGAACTGATATCATCCAGGCTTTTACTATGCTGTGTGCCGGAATAAAATTAGAAACCTCGAAACCAGTCACGATCCAGGGCAAGAACCCCAGATGGTTTGACGGCACTTGCTCTAGGGCAAATAGGTCCTTACGCGATGCTTTAAAAGCTGAACCTAGGGACACGGTACTAGTGAAGCTTTTGAGAGTGCGCTATAAGAACACAATCAAAATACGCGCGGAGGCGGTGCTTAAGGAACGGTGGGATTCCCTTGCCTGCGCTGCAGCTCTCAAAGACGTAACAGGGTTTTGGAGAGAGGTGAAAGCATTTAGATCCATAGGTTCAAACGTCGCCCCCATAGGTTGCAACATACTGAGCAACGTATGGGAGGAGCACTTCTCAAAAATGTATTTAGCTGACACATCAAGCACTGACAGTCTCCCCTCACCCTCCAACTTTACCATATTACTGTCCGAAGTTGAAGATGCCATACATGAAAGCACAGGGAATAAAGCCCCAGGCCCAGATGGCTTGTCAATTGATCTTATTAAATCTGAACCCGATCTTTGGTCCCCTCTTTTATGTAACGTTTTTAACAATCTGATTAATACCCCCATCCCAGAAACCTGGACTACAAGTATAATTGTATCCATTTTTAAGAAAGGGGATAGATCCAACCATTGTTGTTATCGCCCAATATCCTTGATCGATAACACCCTGAAGATCTTGGGCCGGGTCGTTTTTAACAAAATCAGGAACTGGGCAGAAGAGGAACAAATTTTAAACTGCTGCCAATTGGGCTTTAGGAGCCACGTCGGCACAGTTGAACAGTGTTTAAATCTAAACCTTATATTGGGGAAATATACAGTAGCAAAAAAAGTACCCTTATATTTGGGTTTTATGGACCTAACTTCAGCGTTCGACTTTGTTAACCGTTCACGTCTATGGGAGATCCTTTTAAATTATGGGTTGGACGATGCACTCGTACACTTTTTAGCTTATTTGCACAGAAATCTGAAAGCACGAGTGAGGATCAACAATGAAGGGGAGGTCTCCAGGGACATTCTAATTGGCAGAGGGGTCAGACAAGGGTGTGTCTTAGCCCCTCTGCTTTTTATCCTTTATATTAATGAATTGAATAATTCCCTGACTGAATTAACTAGTGACGTACCAAAAATTAACGGGCAACTGTACCCTGCACTTTTATATGCAGACGACGCGGTCCTTATGGGTCGCACACCTACAACATTACGTATTTTAATCTCCGGTTTTGTATCTTTTATGGAAGAGTTGGGATTACGTACTAATTTTAACAAATCATTTATAATGTCATGTGGACCTAAAAAATACCGCACAAAGAATATAAGGATCGGAACCGATCTCTTAAAAAGCACGAGCACTTTTCCTTATCTTGGCCTAGTCTTCTCTGACACGGGCTCATGGAAATCGCATGTAGCCAGAGGCAGAAACAAACTAGGCATGGCAATCAATTCTATAATCAGCCTGCGACAACCTAAAAAGGCAGACGTAGTAACCCCACTACTGCAGATCTACAGAACTCAGTGTCTGCCGACTGCGACCTATGGCTCTGAAGTTTGGGGGTTTGTGGACTCCAGTGGGATACAATCTGAAGAAAACAGATTTTGTAGAAGGTTACTTGGGGCACAAATTTCATCACCCACCTTCTTATGCCACAAAGAATTGAATCTACACTATGTAGAAGATTTTATTAAATCTCGTCCTGCATTATTCTGGCTGAAGATTTGGCGCAATCCTGCTGCCATCTTAACCCAACAAATTATAACAGATTGCCTGAGATGCGATAGGGGCAAATATATACCCTGGCTGAACGCTGTTTATAAAAGTCTAGCCAGTATACATCTAGAACATAGCTTTTCTTTCCCCTCTGCCGCTGAAAATATAATCATAAGATCAGCAAGGGATGCATTATATGATTTATATCGTACTGATAGAGCAAAGGCTGAGTTTAGTAAGCCATCCATTACTAGATATATGTCCATCCTGAGGACAGTAGGCACCAACTATTTAAAACCACAGGAGTATCTGAGAAAAAACATTGGGAGATGGAATAGGTGTTTGCTCTTTCGCCTTAGGGATAATAGTGTAAAATATCTGCTATGTTTCCCTATTGGCTTTAATAAAAATCAGGAGGAGACAGTTTGCCCATGTGGTGATGGTTGCAAACAAACCCTACCACATTTTTTGTTCTCCTGCAGATTTTATGTAAGGTACACTAAACAATATCTCATCCCCTATTTTAAGGCAAATGGGTCGATTAATCGTAACTCTGCGTATGAAGAAATATTGCAACTGGGCAGCGAGGATATGATCTTTCGCGTTAGCTCTTTTTTACTAGCAGCTGTTAAATCCCGAGCCTCTATGCTCACCCTTTGAAAAATGTTATTAATATGTAAAAGTCTTTTTTGATCATGGCTAACTAAGACATGTTTATTTTTTGATCAAAGCTGGTTGTTATAAATTGTTTATCTGCACTACAAATATGTTTACGTGTCCCCTATTTCTGCATAGCAACGTTGAGGACACTCTTATAGTTTACCTAAGATATATTACTGTCCATTTGCAATTTATTAATATCAGCATATGCAGGGCCTGTATAGTACCCAACGCCTAATTTGTTATTTACACAGTCGGATGTTTACAAATTGCCTATTTTGCACAGTGCTCTAAAGTTTACATTCTGGGTCTTTGCACAGTAATATTGTTGGTCCTCGTATGAACCATGGTCAACCCACTCCCATTTTTAAATTGTATCTTTTTAGTTATGCATAGGTTTTATGGTATCTATCTTATAAAATTTTTTACATGTTCTTATTTTTAACCATTTTCTGCTTGAGTGAAGATTGTATGTTATATGTATATCAATAGTGTTGTACTTTTATGGATCATCATTGTATCCGAATAAAGATAAATTGATTGATTGATTGATAACGCCCCTGAAACCTATGGTTTTTTCAGTGAATTTCTATGGTTTTTTTAAATGCTAATTCCTAACTATAACGTGCCTGAAACCTATGGTTTTTTCAATGAATTTCAAAGGTTTTTTAAATGCTAATTCCTAACTATAACATACCTGAAACCTATGGTTTTTTAAGTAAATTTGAAAGGTTTTTTAAATGTTAATTCCTATCTATAACTTATCTCTAACCTATGTTTTTTTACTGAATTTCATAGAATTTCTAAATCTTTATTTCTCAGTGTATCAATTGCTTTATTTATGTTTTGTATACTGTTTTTCATAATTTTTTAAAGTTTTTTTTTACATATTTTTAAAAAAAATATTACGTATTTAATTAATTTTAAAAAAAAACATTTGTAAAAAATGTTTAACTATATCTTTTTTATATATATTTTTTAAACTATATTGTTAATATTTTGTTATTTTTTTTTCAATTTATTTTTGGAGTTGCGCACCCAATGCGTACCTTTCTCGATCCCTGCGCAGAACCTAGTAGCCATTTTACGATTGTTGTGTAGGATCCGCGTAGGGTGTGCGTTGGGTACGTATTTTCCTGCGCAATTGCTATGCGACCGGTACGCGACTCCAGGAGCATAAGCGTCACATACTTAATACGTTACTCGATGCTTGAGCGCTTCCGCGAAATATTTTAAATGTCAAAAAACATATACATATGTATTTCATATAAATATTAAGGCAAGACATAATCTAAGCTACTCATAAAATTAATTTATCTTTACTTTTAATCAACCTATATTATTTTTAAATGCAATTTCGCGAATTCGCGCTCGGTGCATGCTGCCTATGCGCAGGGTGCGCGGATCCCAAGTGACCTGAAAAAAGAGATTTGATTGGTTCATTAGACTTCCTATTCTAACTATTGAAAGACCCCACCCATTTCAATCATTCTTCTTAGACCTTCTTTGGAGGAGCATCTCTGTGCTTAGAAGAACTTTTTTTGGCTAAGTTGACACTTAGTTCAAACAATGGCTTCAACGCAGCAGGCATCACCAGCATCTCAACATTCATCAGAAGATGAATTTTTGGCTGAACCACCACGCCCAGAAAGATATTCATCTGTTGTCTGGAAATTTTTTACTTTCCCAGAGGGACAAAGGAAGACAAATGCCACCAAAGTGACATGCAAAATATGTCAGAGAGTGCTGTCCCGTGGAGATCCGGCAAAGAAGTACTCATATGGCACAGCCAGCATGAAGAAACATCTTAAAACTATACATCCAGTAAACCTGGCACGTGAAGAGTGCCAAAGAATGAGAGTTCTTCCAGCACCTTCACAAGCATCACAACCAAGTACTTCTCGCATGGATCCATCTGAACAACACCTGGATATACGTCCTCAGTTTGCAACACTCAAAGTGCACTGCTTGAAGTGTAATGCAATCCTATGCTACGGAGAACAATCTATTGATTTAATTTGCAGGTTGCAAGAGAACCATCATTGTTTGATTTTTTTTTTTCCTGAAGTTCATTGTTTTGTTCCTCCAGTTCTGTTTTTTCCATTTTTCAAGAAAAACCAAAAAAAATTAAAAATTGTTCAGAAAATCAAAAGAAAAAAGAAGAAAAATAAAAGTTCTTGTCAGAACTAACTTTTCTGGTTTAAAAAAAGAGCTATATTTGAAACTTTTTAAACGAGCCATTCCATATTACAGGATACAGTCAATCTATAACTATATACATAGGTAGTTTATTGTAAAATAAATATAGACAAAATAAAATAATAGATACATAACTTAGCATTTAAAAAACCGTACAAATTCACTTAAAGAACCATAGGTTTCACACACGTTATAGTTAGGAATTAGCATTTAAAAAACCTTGCAAATTCACTTAAAAAACCATAGGTTTCAGACATGTTATAGTTAGCTGGACATTTCACTCGTAAAAAACCATTGAAATTCCCCCGTTATAGTTAGTTCAGATAACTATAACTCGCGCGACCGCCACTCTATCACAAGGATGATGTCATCAGTGATGTCATGAGTGATGCCACTAACCATGTCATGAGTGATGTAATATGTGACGTCATGAGCAGTGGATTGCGGGCGTGCGAGTTATAGTTATCTGAACTAACTATAACGGGTGAATTTCAATGGTTTTTTACGAGTGAAATGTCCAGCTAACTATAACATGTGTGAAACCTATGGTTTTTTAAGTGAATATATATATATATATACACACATTGCACGTTGGCCCCAACTCTACTGGCTGCTGCTTCGGCGGTTTTTGTGACAATTTTCAAGGTATTGAAAAGCTGGGGCACACCTCAGCGCCACGGAAGGAGAATGGCGGTTGTGAAGTGATTTCACCTCGCACTGGGCGGGATGCATGGCCATAATTGCCACCGCCGGATGGATTCCAAGGCATGGAGGTTGATGTGGTTCAGGGACCCAGGGGAGTGCTTGATAGACATCGCAGCAGGACATTGGCTTCGGAAGCACCTCTGTTTGTTCAGCATGCAGCACGACCATTTTGGCATCACAATACCCCCCTGCATCACTTACCTGAAAGCCAACAGCATTCTGGGACCAGTAGTTCACTCTAATCCTGTGATCTACTATTCGTGAGCAGATTCACCTGGTTGGGGGTGGAGCCAATGCTGTCCTATAACAACGGAGCTGGGCATATTTAAATTGGGACTGCGAAACCTCCTGAACACTGCTTGGGCACTGAGGAAGGCCGTCAGGCCGAAATGCATTTGCCGTAAATAAAGTGATTCCCTGGATTTCCCCTGGTTGGCCTCTGCTCTTTTCGTGAGGAGGGAGTTTATGGTGATATACACACATATACACATATATATATATATACATACACAGATATATATATATATATATATGCACACACACATATATATATTCACTGAAAAAACCATAGGTTTCACACACGTTATAGTTAGGAATTATCATTTACAAAACCTTGCAAATTCACTTAAAAAACCATAGGTTTCACACATGTTATAGTTAGCTGTACATTTCACTCGTAAAAAAACAATGAAATTCCACGTTATAGTTAGATCAGGTAACTATAACTTGCGCGCCCACAATAAACTGCTGATGACGTCACATAGTACATCACTCATGACATGGTCAGTGACATCACTCATGATGTCAATGATGACATCTGAAATTACACATTGTGGATTGCGGTCGCGCAAGTTATAGTTACCTGATCTAACTATAACGTGGAATTTCATTGGTTTTTTACGAGTGAAATGTACAGCTAACTATAACATTTGTGAAACCTATGGTTTTTTAAGTGAATTTGCAAGGTTTTGTAAATGATAATTCCTAACTATAACGTGTGTGAAACCTATGGTTTTTTCAGTGAATTTGTACGGTTTTTTAAATGCTAAGTTATGTATTTATTTTTTATTTTTTATTCTGGTTTTTCACTATGCGCACACCCTGCGCGCACGGTGCGCTTTGCGCACCGTGCGCGCGCTGTGGGCGCACGGTCTGCTTCGCGCACCGAGCGCCCACGTTGCGCAGTCCATGCCGTGCGCGCCTCGCCTTTTTTTACGCAGTAACATTTGTTTTTTTCTCCCTTGTGGGTCCTTTAATTTATTTAATAAATGTGAGTGTTACTTCTTTATTTTTTTTTTATTTTTTTTTGCCGTACGCGTACCCCGCGATTTTTTAAAAAAATTATTAAATTTATTTTTCGTACTTTTGGGTCCTTCTTGGACCCCCTGACAAACACTAGGGGGTCTGCAACTCTCTTCGTTGCCCCCGTTTCACGTTCCCCACCTTTGTTTCTCAGTGCGAGAGACAGAAAATGGCGGCCGACACTTCCTGATTTCCACCGATTCGAATGTTTACAGTCATGTAACCACCAATCAGAATTGAGCTCGCGCACGGCACTGTACGCGTACGGTAAGCTTACGGTAAGCACACGGAGCGCGCTTACAGATATATATATTGATTTAAATGCTATTTTCTCAGGACCTACTGAACAGATTTACACCAGACCTACAAAAGGCACATCCTTGACCTGAGGACTACCTCTCTGCCAAATTTCAAATAATTCTGTTCAGCCGTTCGGGCTGTAGCTGTGTCTAAAGGTCCTATGGAAAAATGCATGGGGAAAATGCGTTTTGGGACCCCCCTTTTTTCTCAGCCCCCGCTTGACGAATCCCCCCGAGACTTTCAGGGTAGGAGTGGAGCGTAGCGCCCCATTAGTTTTGAAAATTTCGCGAGGATTCGTCGACCGGCGCCAAAGTTATTGCAAATAGAATGTTGTGGATTTCCTATGGAAACACGGTCCTAACTATAACTATCTACTGGCGACCGCCAGTAGATAATATATATATATACACACACATATATATATATATATATTCACTGAAAAAACCAGAGGTTTCACACAAGTTATAGTTAGCTGGACATTTCACTCGTACAAAACCATTGAAACTTCCCCGTAATAGTTAGTTCAGCTAACTATAACTCGCGCGCCCGCAATCCACTGCTGATGACGTCACATATTACATCACTCATGACATGGTCAGTGACATCACTGATGACATCTCAAATGACATCACTGATGACATCACTGATGACGTCATCCATTGAGTATGTTTTTCAACAATTTTAATATGTTTAATATATATAGGGAAAGGCCTGTTGAAGAATGAGTGGTTGTACAAGTTTGTAAATGGATGATTTTTTGTGGTGCCTAACATGATTCTATAAGTGAATCATTAAATGTATCTGACTGCAGACTAGTTACTACACTGTATAAATGTCTGTATGCGTCTGTATGTTGGTGTATAAGTGGCTGCATGGTTTTGTGAAAAGCTATATGAGTGTTTATATAAGTTATTGATTGCTTGTCTCAGTATCTGTATGGGTTCCTAAGTGTTTGTGTGGGTAGTGTGTGTGTGACTCTATGCATAGATGTGTGAGTGGGTGATTCTATGGGTGCATTGTTATAAGAGTGCATCTGTGATGGACTGTATGGTTGAGTGAGTGTATGTATGGGTGTGTTAGGGATTGAATGTATATCTCAGTGGTACATTTGTGACTAACTACATATGTAAAAGGCAGTATATATGCGTGTAAATGTATGTAAGTGGGTAAATGTGAGAGTGTGTGATTGTGAAAGTGACTGTATGGATGAGTGTGTGCTTATATCAATGTTTCTATAAGTTTGTAAGAATGTAATACTATTTTTATGAGTAAGTGAACTTGAGTGTGTATAACCGCATAGGTGAGTAAATGGGAGTGTGATTATTTGCATGACTGACTAGGTGTGTCAGTACCTGAATGGATGATTGTTAGTGTGTGAGTGTCTACATAGGAGTATAAATGTATATGATATTTTTGTATGAAGAGACTGTAAGTATGAGAGACTGTACAGGTGAGTGAGTTGAGGTGTATGAAGACCTAAGAATTAATAAGTGTGTATGTAGTATTGCAGTATGTATGGTTTTGAGATTGGAACTCTTAATTTTTTAGTCGGTGTTTCAATGGTTATATTAGGGTGTGAGAAGATCTGGTAATTTATCACATGGAAGACGTCATCAGTGATGTCATCAGTGATGTCATTTGAGATGTCATCAGTGATGTCATGAGTGATGTCACTGACCATGTCATGAGTGATGTAATATGCGACGTCATCAGCAGTGGATTGCGGGCGTGCGAGTTATAGTTAGCTGAACTAACTATAACGCGGGAATTTCAATGTTTTTTTACGAGTGAAATGTCCAGCTAACTATAACATGTGTGAAACCTATGGTTTTTTCATTGAATTTGCAAGGTTTTTTAAATGCTAATTCCTAACTATAACGTGTGTGAAACCCATGGTTTTTTAAGTGAATTTGTACGGTTTTTTAAATGCTAAGTGTATCCTGCAATATAGAAAGGTTCACCTTTTTGAAATAAATGGTTAGATATAGTTCAATAACATAGTTAATATCTTCTACAAACGTTTTTTTTTTGGGGGGATTTTTTTCCCTGCGCGTACGGTAGGCTTACCGTACGCGTATGGTACTGTATGTTCTGTACGCGTACGGTACTTTATGTGCCGTGCGCGTACGTAATATTTATGTTCCGTTTTCGCATGCATACGCGAATTACGTACGCGTTCGTACTTCCTGTGCGACGCGTAAGCGCTTCCTCCCCACGCGCACCAGCGCGCCCACATTATGCGGGAACGCCGTACGTGTGTGCCTCTAATGCGCATGCCTCTAATGCGCATGCGCGTATCTTACGTACGCGCATGCGTACTTTTACTGTACACGTACGGGACGCTTCCGGAGCGCATATGGTAGGTCATGTGATCCAGAAACAACACTTTTCATTGGTTTAAACTTGTTTCATTTCCAGAAACTTCCAACACCACACCCATTCCCCTCATTACTGCTTGTAATTCCTTAGGAGAAGGAGCTGAATTGTCTTTGGAATACAATGGCAGAGCAGCAGTCCTCTTCTGAGAGTGAGCAGGGCAGCAGCATCATTAGACAGAGAAGGAGGAAACAGAAGAATTCTTTTATTTGGGAGTATTTCACATTTCCTGAGGGTCAGAAAAAGGTAAATGCTCCATTAGTCACCTGCTCACTTTGTGAGCGTGTCTTATCTAGAGGTAATCCAAGGAAGAAGTATTCCTTTGGTAATCACACTATGTTGAGACACCTTAGGGATGTTCATCCAAGGACTTTTGCTCGACATACTGAAGCAAACCCTTCAGTAAGTCACCCGAGCACATCCGCAGAAGCTCAGCCGAGTACATCTTCGGCAGCTCAGCCGAGCACTTCCTCTGCTCCTCTGGACATCTACCCTCGGTTTCAGAGAGTACATATATGGTGCAACACTTGTTACTCTCTTATTGCTATGGGGGAATCTAGTATTCCTCTAATAGACAATAAGATTGAGCAGCACAAGTGCGGTCCCTTTTAATATTCCCATTCTTTCTTTCCTCTGTCCCTGTATTAACACAAGGGCTCTTTTAAGAGCCACCCTACCTCACAATTTTTTT
Organism: Triturus cristatus; assembly: GCF_964204655.1. Classification (NCBI taxonomy): domain Eukaryota; kingdom Metazoa; phylum Chordata; class Amphibia; order Caudata; family Salamandridae; genus Triturus; species Triturus cristatus. The sequence continues at coordinate 1,082,771,651 of NC_140583.1, read as the reverse complement.
TACATTTATTTTATCATTGTTTTTAAAAAAAATTTTTACTGTACGCGTACGGTACGCGTACGTTTAAAAAAAAAAAAAAAATATATATATATATTTTTTTCACCCTTCAATGTACTTGAGGGACCACAAGGGAAATAACAAAAGCAGAGTGAGGAGAAGTGCAAACAAGGGACTACGAAAGTAAATGTGTGATAAATACAGATCTTTCAAACTTACCTGACCAACTTAATTATCAATAAATGGGTTTTTTTAATTGCTAGAAAAATAGGATTATTTTTCCTAAAATTTCTTTTTCAATCTGTAACAAAAGAAAAAAAGTATTAATATTTAAACATACATTTTAGAATACAGTCCACATATTTTCATATTTAACAAAGACATGTTTTGCCCTTTTTTTGCTGTTTTCAGAATATATTGAATTTCACTGCAAATTGTGAAACCAATTGCATTCATCACTTAACAGCGGGCAAAAAAATTAACAATCTGAAAGATTGTTTGAAAAAGCCCTGAATCTCTTCTCAGTAAAACATACCTTGATAGAAATATAATATATACAATAAAAATATCATCTAACAATAAAAACTATTTGCAATAAATAACGTCTGTAAATCTTGTTGCTTAAGCTTATACACCCAAATAACATCTGTCAAAGAAGTCCACAAGAGAAATTTTTACCTTTCCATGAGGCCAAATGGTAATTTTTAAATTGTTTTTGGATGAACTATCCAAAGGTAATCCAATAAAATCGCAAAAAATGATTTTTTCAGAAGTTGCAATTTGTACCTAAAATTTTGGTTTTAGAAAAAATAAATAGGAATTTGGTAATTCTGCAGGCAAACGTTGCTTGAAAATCAATTTAGAATCATTACACAGTGTCCAGCCTTTTTCACATTGAAGATAAACTGTGTAATGACCAGAAGTTATCAAAGGTCCATCATGGAAAATTATTGCAACTGCAACAAAAGTTTTTCCTGAAATTGATAATTGTTTTCCTACAAACTTCTTTACAGAAGTGTCCAATTTTGTTCCATCAGCTCTACAACGTTGCATCATTAAAATTACATACTGTCCATATTTCTTTAGAAATAACGTTGAAAACATGTCTGATTTACATTTAGCATACCCGAGGCATGAGACGCAGTTAACGATATAAAGATTATGTTTCTCACGAGTGAAAATCGAAGGAAATAAAACAACGAATTAAAAAAAAAATTTGGGTTCACATGGATTAATTATTTCTTAAAACGCCATTGAAGCAAAAAAGCTAACAAACGTGGAAGTCACAAGCTGTGCGCCGGGTTAAGGAGTGAAGCTTCGCTCCATCTTGGGTATTATGATTTACATTTAGAACATTCCATGCTGTGATTGGCATCTTTAACTAATTTACTAAAAGTGACTGATTGACTCTCTGGTAATGTTAAATATATGAACCTTTCTGAATCAACATTAGAGCTGCATGTGTAGAAACAGTTTTCACAACTATGTTCCCATTTATAAGAGACACCAAACAAATTTTCTATTTCTACCCTTTCTTCTTCCAGTACCATAAGAATATACATCAAGAATTCCTGTGCATCTTGCTGGACATTTTGAGTAAACTGTGTACTTCCTGAACATACATCTAAAAGTTTTCTAACATCAGAAGCACTTTCTATTTTAGTTTTATCATTACTCAGCTTCTCAAAAAGAAAACTCAGCAGAGAACAGAATCTTTTTTCATGATTTAGTATTATCTGCTCTTGCAAACTTTCAAGATAAAATACAACATTCAGCACTACATTAGCGTAGCAGTTGACACCAGAGCTATTTTCAAAATGACAACCAACAACCTCTTCAGCATTGTCCTTTTTCTTTTTGCTTGCAATCACATCACTCTCCTTTTGTTTTCTCTTCTGTACATCCTCATTACAGATATTCTCAATTCTCCTTTTCCGACAAACAACATGTTTTTCAAACACAGGAACTGACCTAAATGAGGAGCATAGCTTCTTCTTAATCTATTATATTCCTTTACACAATTTGCATCAGCACTAACTTTTGAGTCATCAAAGTCTATCATGAATAGTCCAGATAATGTTTTCACTCGTGACAAAGCAACATATGCCATACCTTCTTTGAACACAGTTGAACCAATGTTTACAAAAGCACTATCTACAGTTAATCCTTGACATTTGTGAATAGTTACAGCATACGCTAGAAAAAATGGAAACTGCTTCCTACGTACATATAAGTCTTTCACAAGCAAGAAACGAACTGAACAACGACAAATGTCTTTAACCTCTTCAATCTGATCAAATTTTATTTTTAAAAATTCAATTCCTTCTTTTTTCTGGTATTTCACAAAACCCACAACTTTACCCATAGCTCCATTCACTAAACCTTTTTCTACATCCAAATTTCTTCTTAAAAATACTCGGCAGTTCATACAATCATAAAGATTTTTTTCTGATCCAGCTGTTTTCGAAATGTTCTTCTCTAGAGCATCCAATTTATGTTTCAGTTTGCCTGTTAATGTAATAGTAATTCCTTCATGCTGAATTTTGTCCACTGCTTCCATTTTCTTAATCTCTTTCTTTTCCAATTTCAAAAGTTCTTCATTGAATATAGAGCATTCATGTAGTGTTGGCATTAAGCAGATTACAGTATTTTTTTCTGCAATTTTCTTGTATATTTTCTCTGCAACTATTTCTTCATTTGGAAATAAATTATGTAGCATCCGACTCTGTAATGTTTCTCTGCCAACTTCTGTAAGTAGTCCAATTCTGATATCTTTCAGAATACTTGCATAATCTTCATCATTTGCTTGCCTCATATTGGTAGTGAGTTCTTTGTACTCAAAGAATGACCAAATATTTGCATTACCAATACTTCCTAATGACTTCTTTGCATCTTCATGTGTCACAGTATTAAACACTGTTTGTCCTTTAACTGGAGTGAGCTGCAGAAGATCCCCAAAAACTATAACATGTTTTCCTCCAAATAACACGTCATAGTCTCTCTTTAGAATTTGCTGCATTCTTAAATGCACAAAGGCAAGCATTAAGTTTGATACCATGCTTACCTCATCAATAATGAGAAGTTGCATTTTCTTCAACACTCTTGAAACTTCGAAGCATGCTTCTCCTGTTAACTTGTGATATTCTATTTTGTTCTCATGCTCCACTGGTAACATTAGCAAGCGATGTAAGGTAATTCCTTTTATGTTATATGCTGCTAACCCAGTTGGAGCAGTTACAACACAAGACAAAGTTGAATCTGTTTTTTGCTGTAGGTAGCTTCGGATGACTTTAATTAAGAAACTTTTTCCAGTTCCTGCTTGTCCACTCACATACATCCTGATTGGTTCAAATGATGCACATGAGCACTCTTTCTTTTCATGTAGTAATCCATGATCAATTTTTTTTGTGACTTCTTCATAAATTTGTTTTTGTTCTTCATTCAGTTGCTGTTCCAAATATGTTAAGTCTACTAAATCTTCCTGAGCTTGATTCATAGCTGTTTCCACTTCAGCCATTGCTATTGTAGCTTCATTTTCTACGATGGGTTGTCCTAGGGAATCTTGACTGAGTGTTCCAGAACTTTGGCTGTCTTGAGAACTGTCTCTAGCTACTTCAGCTGCAATTGTCGCTTCCTGTTCAATTTCTTCATTTAACATTTGCACATAATTTGTGAAAGTACTGCATTCAATCGTATCTTTACATGCATTAAAAGAATCTTCATAGCTGTGAAAATCTCCAAGTAATTCATCCTCTGAACACCATAGTTTAAACAGCTGTAAAAGTGCTAAGTAGTAAAATTCCTTTTTGTCAGAATTGTCGCAACTCAGCTTCCTGTGATTAATCAAGCTTCCTTTTGTTTGCTTCACCAAACATCCTTCCTCACCAATGACTTTATATTTTCCATTGTTGATGTCTTCTGTGGCTTTCCGTGTATAAATGTAGTTCTGCAGCACTTCATAGAGACACATGTTATCAAGATGATGACTTCTTTTTGGGTAATATGTGTCCAACATGTTTGATTTCAAAATATCTGTACTTTCCAGGTCATTCTCTGCCAAATATTCAATTTCTCCAACAGATTTCAGTACCCGATTTCGCATTCCTGCAAGGCCTAAACTTACCCAAATTATTCTTCTGGATTTGGAGTACAGACTTGCAGATGATAACCTATCTGAGCATTCGTAGGATCCAATTTCTCGATGCGATAACATCTTTAAACTGAAACTGTATAGCTTTTTACTGACAGTCTTCTCGTGAGAAATCTCTTCCCACATTTCCTTCAATTCCGTTTTCTCAGATTCAGTGATGTAAGATGTGATATACCGAGCAACAGCAATAGAATTGTCAGCTACATACTGAATATCCATGTTAGCATTCCACATAGATAAAATAACTGGGTTGTAGTCATTTATATATTTTGACTCTTCTTTTCTTCTTAGGTTGTAGGTATTTTTAGGCGATTTTCTTGTAATAGTATGTCGCACAGCTGACATAAAACTGTTGACTCTTCCTTTTGAAAGAACAGGTCGTGGAAATCCAAATCGACATTTTGTGTAGAATTTATCTTTACTCTTGTACTTTCTTCGACAGTATTTTCCACACCGATGACTTTGGAAACGTAAAACTTGCTCTTTTAAGTTTTTCTCTTCTGTGCTTTTAGGTATAGCACATGTTGCATATCCTTCGATGAAACTTAAAACTGCATCATCAGAATCTGTTCCAAATTTTGGGGCATCCTTGATCCACAACAGCATATGAATATGAGGAGCACCTCTTGCTTGGTACTCTTTTCTCCAAAAGAAATCCACAACTTCTCCAAGAGGTGTTTTTTTTTAATTGCAGATGAAGGACATCATAGCCTCAAATCTATGATTGAAATATCTGCAAACATTAACCGGATCCAATGAGCACAATTCTCCTGCTGTCTTGTATTGGATGTTTTCAATATTTGAATTTGCCTCTCGAAGAAAATCCAGAAGATCATCCCAAGCGTACTCAGCACAGCTTAGGGTGAGGAACCATGTAGGAGTTCCTAAATTCCGTAACATACACTTTAATTCTCCATGGCGTCGGTACCAATATTCATTTGTCCCACGCTGACAAGCCATCAGATTAATCAATTGAGATTCCAAATGATCATCTCGCTGTTGCACTTTGTTCATAAAATCCTTTGCAGATACATTACGTAGATGTACTCCACTCTTCAAAATGTGATTTACTGCATATGATAGTGCTGACAAGTCACTTTCAAATAAAAGATGGAACAAATAAGGAATACTTTGACAAAATCTTGGATCTTCTGCATATAATCTTGTAGTCCGATACTCAGAAGCAGGAATCTGTACTGGACGTTCATCATATCGTCCACCTTTTCCTGTAGGAAACAGCTGTGGAAAACAACGAGCTTCCAAGCTCTCCTCCCATACACTCACGGGAGTTGCTTGTGCTTTTTTCATCTGAAACAGATCAATAGTGTTTGCCATAACTTCTTTTGAATGAAGAGGAAGTATGCTGAAATGTTCATAAATTTCTTCTTCTTTCGACTTATCCACTTTTTCAATTTGCCCAGCTGGTATTCCTGAGTCTGGTAGTAAAACTTCTTCATCTTCATCCATATAAATTGTTTCATACCATTTATTATTTTTTTTCAAATTTATATTTGCTCTTTGTACTTTTCGTACATCTACCAGCTCCTGCCAAATTTTCTTGTTCTTTGTTGGTACTCCATTAACCAAAATTACTAATGGTTCAGTTTCCAATCTATCTGCATCAATAGTTTCCATATTTTTTTTCAAATCCAATGACAAATAGACAACTCTTCCTTTTAAACCTCTTTGTAAATCCGAAGGAGGTAATTTGCCTGTTTTGGGCTCCATACAAACTATAGTCTGAAAAGGATGGACACATTGAATGAGTATAGACTCATACGTATTTAAATCACTAAGTTCTGCAGGAATTTCAACCAATTCTAAATTATTATGTACAGCTCTAGCTGGCATTTTATTTTCTTCTAACTTATTATAACAGTATTTACAAATACGGTGATCTTCACCCAAATCAATACAAATTTCCAGAAACAAATATGTAGCAAAATTCTTCCACTCAAAATTATTTTCTTTTTCACTTTTTTTATAGAGATCAACATTCCTTGTTTGACTTTTATAATGGTTTCTTCGGCAACAAATACAAGTAATATTTGGCCTTTCATTAGAGATGATAGTAAATTTTGTCATTTGATCTTCAAAATGTTTACTGATAGTAGGTTCTACATTCTCTTCCACATTTTCTTCAATTACTGTGTCATTATCTGCACTTTCTTGTTCCGGACCAAAGTAACAAAACTGAATTTCATCAGTAACCTTCTCTACATCTGATACAGATCCACGGAACAGAGCCCTATTCAACTCATTTAACTTTAGTGCTGGACTTTTAGCAAAATACAATCTTCTCACAAACTTTCTCATTTCAGTATGATGAACTGCCAGCATCCTAAAATGGTGAAAAACACTTTGGCAAACTTTCCTAGAAAGACAAGCCAGAGAATGTCCATGCAAACCAGTATTTTCTCACTCTGCATGGATCTAGTCTTTGAAGCACCTTAATCTTCTGTTTAACACTCTTTTTACTATATTCTCTTAGAAAGTCACGTAATTTATCAATAGATTCCTGGCGCACAGTGCAAATACTACTACAATTCCAAGTGTACACTGGGGCTTTAGGACGTCTCGCCCATAACCTCATCAGCTAACACTTGTTCCTCATCTCTCGGAACCATTTTCTCCTTTTCCATTATACAACCATCTTTCACTTCATAAGCACGACCTCTGGTGTCAACTGCATGCAGCAAACTATTACTTTGAAGATAACTCTCTTCATTAAAAAATGGTTCAGTACTTGAACTATGCATCCATTCTCCTAAAAACACTTTACAAAAGTTATTTCTTTTCACTACTCTTTTCGTTTTGCTTTGTGACTTCATTACATTGACCATTTTATCTAATGTACAGATCCTGTTCAAAATTAAAATGAATAGTTTTCGTTGTAAATCGAAAGCCTTAGCTACAATTGATTCAATATCTTTTTTTCGCTTATAAAATTTCGCTTTCTTCTTATATTTTTTCACATCCTTTAGCAAATTGGACATCTCTCTTCTCTGAAACATTTTTCTATGAATGTCTTTAAATGCTGTTTTTCTTTTTAAGTCAATCTTTATTGCTTCTAATTGTACATTAGCATTTTGAAATTTCTCACTTTTATCCTGTTGCTTTCTACTTGAAACTCTATTTGCAGTGGGGACATTTTTCAAATTTGTTCTTTTTTTGAAGATATTTTAAAAAAAATCCTTGGTTTGCTTACCAGAAGACTTTTTCTTTTTTCCAACATGAGGATCTTCAACTAATTTGGGTCCTCCAGTTGTCTTCAAATATAAATGTTTTTTCTGTTCTTTTCTCTTCCTTGATTTTATAGGCATTTTTAACTTATTTCACTATTGTTCAGCAATACCTGAAAGAAACTAAAAAAAAAATACCTTTATGTAATTTAAGTGTATTACTACATTTTTTTTGTGCTTTTCAAATCTTATAAAACTATCTACCACTTTCCTACAAGTGAAAAACACAATGAAACCATCACGAATTAAAGCTTCCCCTTTCCTACGAATCTAATTCTAAGAGAACCAGAATACCACAAATTAAAACTCAGACAACAATTCCTGTGTGCGCACAGACTCATGTTGTGATTCTAGGCAAAACTGAAATTTGATTTGCAATTTGAAAGCACACTTACTATTGTGGTAGAGCAAGTGATAATTACTCTAACAGTCTGACACATTTTCATTATTTCTTTCAGAAACAGAAAACAGCACTTGCCCAAACTGCTATTTGAGACCATAAACATGTGCAATCTGAATGACATACTACACTCTAGCAAAGGAAATGAGCCTTGGTGAGGTTCAATGTATTAGCGTTACTCACTGCTATCTGAAACACCACACAGCACTGAATAGTAAGCTTGACTGTACATGAGAAACAGCTAGCTCTCTGCTAAGAGTGTGCTTCTGGAGACTGTCTACTGTCAGGTGCAAAAGAGATCTGCATGGGCGCTTGCATAACTGCATAAACATTGGAGACATATATGTAACACTACATGTGTGTTAAGAGTTAATTGGACTTTTGAACATGTACAAACTACATGACCCATTGCAGGAGTGGAAGGAAAATCCACCATGTTAATGTCAAATGTGTTTGCATTGCCCTCTCATTTGTGACATATTAATTTGGGCACAATGCTAGCCATCACAGTTTAATAAAACATGCTGCCCCTTTCCTACAAATGCAATTCTGAAAGAACCAGAGTAACACGAATTGAATCTCTGAGAAGAATTCCTGTGTGCGCACAAACTCATGGTGTGATTCTAGGCAAAAACTACTGTGGTAGAGCAAGTGATAATTACTCTAACAGTCTGACACATTTTCATTTTATTTTTCAGAGACAGAAAATAGCACATGCCCAAACAGCTTTTTTATACTGAATACAAACCATCACAGTTCCAAAAAACAAGCTGCCCATTTCCTGCGAGTGCAAGGCTAACAGAGCAAGAGCAACACAAATTAAATCTCTGATAACAATTCCTGTGTGCACACTGTCTCATGGTGTGATTCTAGGCAGAAAACAGTATTCCTGGGTGATACCACTACACCTTTACTTATGGTGACAACATACTCCATAATATCTAACATGTTCAAGGCACTTAAATATCTTCCTTAAAATAAAATGTAAAACACAACTTTTAAAGTGGTAGGAAATTGTACCATGCTATTTTCAAATGTGTGTGCATTCGCCTCTCATTTGTGAGAAAGTGATTTTTACTGAATGCTAACCATCACACTTCAAGAAAACAAACTGCCCCTTTCCTGCGAGTGCAAGACTAACAGCAAGAGCAACACAAATTGAATCTCTGATAACAATTCCTGTGTGCACACACACTCAGGGTGTGATTCTAGGCAGAATACATTATTCCTGGGTGTTACCAGTACACGTTAACTTATGGTGAAGACATACTGAGAAAGGGATTTTTAGTGAAAGCTAACCATCACACTTCAAGAAAATAAAGTGCCCCTTTCCTGCGAGTGAAAGACTAACAGAGCAAGAGCAACACAAATTAAATATCTGATAACAATTCCTGTGTGCACACACACTCATGGTGTGATTCTAGGCAGAAAACATTATTCCTGGGTGATACCAGTACACCTTAACTTATGGTGAAGACATACTCAATAATATCTCACAACTTCAAGACAGTTAAATATCTCCCAAAACACAAAATGTGAAAAACAACTTTAAATGAAGAATCACATTTCTATTATTTATATCAAAATGTTCCACATACATTCCCTCTCAAATTCATAACTCACCTTTAAAAGTAGTTAGTTCAGAAATAAATGTGGCACTCAAACAGCAGATTATCAGAGCCAAAATCTCTGAGCTGTACACCTCTCTCCTCTCACCAGAACCAGTGAATGGCAATGTTTCCCTCTCTTTTTCCACACATATACATGTTAACTCCAAATCACAGTGCTTCCCACCATTTTTTCAAATGGAAACACACATTTCTATTGGTTACAAATTTCAACCCTTTCCAAATGATCCCTACCCCCCACATGACTTCTGCCTGCTACCATAGCAACAGGTCATGGAACATTGGTGTGAGCAGAGAGGTCAGAAGTTCAGCACACAATGTTTCTAAACCAAAGAGCAAGAGTGCTTGAGTTTTCAAACCTAACAGCAAATCTAAAGTAATGTTCTGTGGGAACACATTTTTCTGAACCAATGCAAAACATGCTTTTAAAAATTTAAACTTACAGCCTAGTTTTTTGTGTAGAATGATCTGAAATAGCCAATGAGCTCTATTTAAAAAAAAAAGTATGTAAGCCTCCATTTTACAACTATCTTTCTTTTCATACTGCCATTCTACTGAAAGACACCTGAGTGCATCAAGATCTCCTTGAAAGATGTTCACAGTGTGGATTGTAGATCACAGCTATGTCTTCTGGAGTGAAAAGTTTGCAGAAAAGAGAGGTATTGTGAAAGACCTTGCTTTGCCAAATGTAGACATTAAATGGATTGGTCAAAGAGGGTTAAAGTGGCACTAATTAATGCCTTTGGTGAAATCCTTCCTACATCTCCCACAGCCTAACCTTATAATTGTGCACTCTGGTGGAAATGACCTAGGCACTTTAACTGGGGTAGGTCTGGAAATGCTTGTTAAGGACACCTTTGTGCAATTGATGTCACTTTTTACACAAACTGCCTTTGTATATTCTAATATATGCCAAAGGCAAAAGTGGAACCGGTCCAACCAATTTTGTCCACAGATTGACAAAGCAAGAAAGCATGTCAATAAGTCGGTTTCTGCTTTCCTCAGAGACTATGGTATGGGTTCTATATACCACAACAACTTGCGTTACAACATGCAAGGCATTTATAGAGGAGACGGTGTACATTTCACTGATGAAGGAAACAGAGTCTTCCTCTTGAACTTTCGACTCTGCATTGGTACTTACTTGTAGGTACCCAAAAAAACACTTCATAAACACAAGGGCTCTTTTTAGAGCCACCTAACATCTTAACACTTTTATTTGTTTATTTTTTCTTTTTTTTTAATCATTTTTTACCGCCGTACGCGTACCGTATGCGCACCCCTGCGCATACCATACGCGCACCTCGCGATTTAAAAAAAAAAAAATGTCTTTTTTACACTTCTTGGTCCTTCTTGGACCCCCTGACAAAGGCTAGGGGGTCTGCAACTCTCTACCTTGCCCCCTTTTCACGTTCTCCACCTTTGTTTTTTAGTGTGAGACACACAAAATGGCGGCCTACACTTCTTGATTTCGACCGACTGGAATGTTTACTGTCATGTAACCACCAATCAGAATTACGCTCGCGCACGGCAGCGTGCGCGTACGGTATGCTTACCATACGCGTACGGTGCACGCTTAGAGATATATATGTAATTTTAACTGAAATTTTCTCAGGAACTACTGAACAGATTGACTCCAGATATTCAAAAGGCACATCCCTGACCTGAGGACTACCTCTCTGCCAAATTTCAAGTAATTCTGTTCAGCCATTCGGGCTGTACCTTGGACTAAAGGTCCCTATGGAAAATTGCATGGGGAAAACGTGTTTTGGGACCCCCCTTTTTTCTGAGCCCCCGCTTGACGAATCCCCCCAAGACTTTCAGGGTAGGAGCGGAGCGGAGCGCCCCACCTATTTTGAAAATTTCGCGAGGATTCGTCAACCGGCGCTAAAGTTATTCCAAATAGAATGTTGCGGATTTCCTATGGAAACACGGTCCTAACTATAACTATCTACTGGCGACCGCCAGTAGATAATATATGTATAATACACACACATATATATACACATATATATATATATATATTCACTTAAAAAACCATAGGTTTCACACATGTTATAGTTAGCTGGACATTTCACTCGTAAAAAACCAATGAAATTCCCCCGTTATAGTTAGTGCAGGCAACTATAACTCATGCGACCGCAATCCTCTGCTGATGACGTCAGATATTACATCACTGTATTTAGACACTTATTTACCCATGTCTTCTTCCATTAATCTTTAGCTATACATATATTACAAATATTTATTTTTCTGAAAGACACATATGTCATCAGTGATGTAATATCTGACGTCATCAGCAGAGGATTGAGGTCGCGTGAGTTATAGTTGCCTGCACTAACTATAACGGGGGAATTTCATTGGTTTTTTACGAGTGAAATGTCCAGCTAACTATAACATGTGTGAAACCTATGGTTTTGTAAGTGAATTTGCAAGGTTTTTTAAATGCTAATTCGTAACTATAACGTGTGTGAAACCTATGGTTTTTTCAGTGAATTTGTACGGTTTTTTAAATGCTAAGTTATGTATTTATATATATATATATATATATATTACCTACTGGCGGTTGCCAGTAGGTAGTTATAGTTAGGACCCTGTTTCCATAGGAAATCCGCAACATTCTATTTTGAATAACTTTGGCGCCGGTCGACGAATCCTCGCGAATTTCTCAAAATAGGTGGGGCGCTACGCTCCGCTCCTACCCTGAAAGTCTCGGGGGCATTCGTCAAGCGGGGGCTGAGATAAAAGGGGGGTCCCAAAACGCGTTTTTCCCATGCATTTTTCCATAGGACCTTTAGACAGGGCTACAGCCCGAACGGCTGAACAGAATTACTAGAAATTTGGCAGAGAGGTAGTCCTCAGGTCAAGGAAGTGCCTTTTGTAGGTTTGGTGTAAATCTGTTCAGTAGATTCTGAGAAAATAGCCTTTAAATCAATATATATATCTGAGCCAGCTTACGGTACGCTTACCGTAAGCTTACCGTACGCGTACGGTGGCGTGCGCGAGCGCGATTCTGATTGGCTGTTAGATCTTAGTAAACATTCGAATCGGCCGAAACCAGGAAGCGGCGGCCGCCATTTTGTGTATTTCACTCCGGTAAAAAAGAGTGAAATCTTGAAAAGGGGGCAAGGGAGAGAGTTACAGACCCCCTAACATTTGTAAGGGGGTCAAAGAAGGACAGAAAAGTACAAAGAAAACATTTATTGATTTTAAAAAAAATCACGGGGTACGCGTACGGTAAGCTTACGGTAAGCGTACGGTAAAAAAAAATACAAAAAAGAAATGAAATTCAGATTTAAGTGTTTAGATATTAGGGGGCTCTAAAAAGAGCTGTTGTGTTTATTAAGTGATTTTTTTGTGGTACCTACAAGTAAGTACCGATGCAGAGTCTAAGGTTCAAGAGGAAGACTCTGTTCCCTTCATCATTGAAGTGCACACCATCTCCTCTATAAATGTCTTGCATGTCGTAACGCAAGTTGTTGTGGTAAATGGAACCCATACCATAGTCACGGAGGAAAGCAGAAACAGATTTGTTGACGTGCTTTCTTGCTTTGTCAATCTGCGGACAGAAATGATTGGACCAGTTCCATTTTTGCCTTTGGCATATGTTAGAAAACACAAAGGCAGTTTTAGGGAAAAGTGAAAACAGTTGTGCAAAGGTGTCCTTCATAAGCATTTCCAGACCTACCCCAGTCAAAGTGCCTAGGTCATTGCCACCACAGTGCACTATTATGAGGTCAGGGTGTTGGATTTGCATGAAGGATTTCACCAATGGCATCAATTGGTGCCACTTTAACCCTCTCTGACCAATCCATTTAATGTCTACATTTGGCAAAGCAAGGTCTCTCACCATACCTGTTTTCTCTGCAAACTTTTCACTCCAGAAGACATAGCTGTGCCCTACAATCCACACTGTGAACATCTTCAAAGGAGAACTGGATGCACTCAGGAGGTGTCTTTCAGTAGAATGGCAATATGAAAAGAAAGACAGTTTGGAAATGGAGGCATACATATTTTTTTCAAAACAAAAAGAACTGATTGGCTGTTTCATACCATTCTAGAATAAAAACTAGGCTGTATGTGTAAATTAATAGAAGCATGTTTTGTATTGGTACAGAAAAATGTGTTACCAAAGAACAGTACTATGGATTTGCTGTTAGGTTTGAAAAGTCAAGAACTCTTGCTCTGTGGAATTGAAACATTGTGTGGCGAACTTCTGACCTGACTCCACACAGCAGTGTTCCATGAGCTGTTGCTATGGTAGCAGGCAGAAGTCAAGTTGGGGGAAGGGTACTAGGCAGAAGTCAAGTTGGGGGAAGGGTACTTTTGGAAAAGGGTTGGTTTTCAACCAATAGAAATGTGTGATTACATTTGAAAAAAAGGGGGAAGCACTGAGATTTGAAACTTACATGTATATGTGTGGAAAAATAGAGGGAAACTTTGCCATTATCTGGTTCTGCTGAGAGGAGAGAGGTGTAGAGAACAGAGATCCTGGCTCTGATAATCTGCTGTTTGAGTGCCACATTTCTTTCACAACTAACTAATTTTAAAGGTGAGGTTAGAGTTTGAGAGGGGATGTATATGGTAAATTAAGAAATGAATAATAGAAATGTAATTCTTTTTGTTGAAGTTGCGTTTATTATTTTCTGTTTTGGGAGAAATTTAAATGTGAGGAACATGTAAAATAATATGGACTATGTTTTCACGATAAATTAAGGTGTATTGGTATAAAAAATGAATAGTTTAAGGGTTTGAGGTTGGACTCAGTAATGCAAATACATTCAGCATCACTAAGGCTGGTTGCCCTTGGTGGAATGTAGGCAGTCACCCAGGTTACACATGTTGGGAAATATAGGCAGAGATTTATTGTGTACAACTCTGGTAATTTTATATTTGCATTAGTAGGAAAAAGGGGGAGCGATTTTTTGGTGCAGAAGCAGACTCTTAGCACACACCCAGCTCCTTTCCATGTATAATCATGCACAGTATTTACAAGCGAGTGGGGTTTGAGGTTTCAGTCTGTAATGCAAATACATTCAGCATCACTAAGGCTGGTTGCCCTTGCTGGAGTGTAGGCAGTCACCCAGGATACACATGGTGGTGGTCTGAAAAAGCAGTTTGGACATGTGCATTTAAAAAAATCTGAAAAGTGGATTCATAATGTGTCAGTCTGTAAAAGTGTTTATCACTTGCCAAAAAAAAGAGCAGTAAGTGTGCATTCAAATTGGCAAAGAAATTTCGTTTTGTGACTAATGTGAAAACATGACTCTGTGTGCAAATAGGAATTACAGGCAGAGATTTATTGCGTTTTGCTCTGGTGATTTCACAGTTGCATTAGTAGGAAAAAGGGGGAGCGATTTTTTGGTGCAGAAGCAGACTCTTAGCACACACCCAGCTCCTTTCCATGTATAATCATGCACAGTATTTACAAGCGAGTGGGGTTTGAGGTTTCAGTCTGTAATGCAAAGACATTCAGCATCACTAAGGCTGGTTGCCCTTGCTGGAGTGTAGGCAGTCACCCAGGATACACATGGTGGTGGTCTGAAAAAGCAGTTTGGACATGTGCATTTAAAAAAATCTGAAAAGTGGATTCATAATGTGTCAGTCTGTAAAAGTGATTATCACTTGCCAAAAAAAAAGAGCAGTAAGTGTGCATTCAAATTGGCAAAGAAATTTCGTTTTGTGACTAATGTGAAAACATGACTCTGTGTGCAAATAGGAATTACAGGCAGAGATTTATTGCGTTTTGCTCTGGTGATTTCACAGTTGCATTAGTAGGAAAAAGGGGGAGCGATTTTTTGGTGCAGAAGCAGACTCTTAGCACACACCCAGCTCCTTTCCATGTATAATCATGCACAGTATTTACAAGCGAGTGGGGTTTGAGGTTTCAGTCTGTAATGCAAAGACATTCAGCATCAGTAAGGCTGGTTGCCCTTGCTGGAGTGTAGGCAGTCACCCAGGATACACATGGTGGTGGTCTGAAAAAGCAGTCTGGACATGTGCATTTAAAAAAATCTGAAAAGTGGATTCATAATGTGTCAGTCTGTAAAAGTGATTATCACTTGCCAAAAAAAAAGAGCAGTAAGTGTGCATTCAAATTGGCAAAGAAATTTCGTTTTGTGACTAATGTGAAAACATGACTCTGTGTGCAAATAGGAATTACAGGCAGAGATTTATTGCGTTCTGCTCTGGTGATTTCACAGTTGCATTAGTAGGAAAAAGGGGGAGCGATTTTTTGGTGCAGAAGCAGACTCTTAGCACACACCCAGCTCCTTTCCATGTATAATCATGCACAGTATTTACAAGCGAGTGGGGTTTGAGGTTTCAGTCTGTAATGCAAAGACATTCAGCATCACTAAGGCTGGATGCCCTTGCTGGAGTGGGTATGGGAAGTCAATAATAATAATTGTAGTCTCTCAAAGACCTTGTAATGTGATAATTGATTTTTAGTGTTTTTTTAAAAAAAAAAAAAAAATTACGCGCACCGTACGCGTACGGTAAAAAAAAAAAAAAAAAAGTTTTTAAAAACATATATAAAAAAAAGATGAAAGATAAGGTTGGCTCTTAAAAGAGCCGTTGTGTTCATGCAGGGACAGAGGAAAGAAAGATTGGGAAAATTAGTCTCTGCGACAAGTGTGCTGATCTATTTTGAGGTTCACTAGGGAAACACTGGTCTCCCTATGACAAATTAGATCATGACAAGAGGCGCATCGAATATCAACCCTCAGAAATCGAGGGTTAATTTCCAGAGGGCCAGCAAAAGGAGATGCTCCCCCCACAGATGAAGGGCTCACCTGACCTGCAGAAGAAGGACTCAGCCCTGCAGATGATGGTCCAGGCTGAGCTGCTGTGGATGTGCTTGGTTGACTTACTGAAGGGTTACCTCCAGTAAGTCGAGCATGTGTCCTTTTGTGTACATCCTTGAGGTGCCTCATCATGGTATGATTCCCAAAGGAATACTTCCTGTCAGGATTACCTCTTGAAAGTACACGCTAACACAGCTTGCAAGTCACTAAGGGTGCATTTACCTTTTGCTGGCCTTCAGGAAAAGTAAAATAATCCCATACATAAGAGGTCTTTTGTTTCCTCGCTCTCTGCCTCAAGGTAGTGCTGCTAGTGCTAGCCTCACTCTCAGAAGGGCTCTGCTGTTCTGCCATCGTATCACAAAGACAACCCAGCTCCTTCTCCTAAGGGATCACAAGCAGAAATGAGGGGAATGGGTGTGGTGTAGGAGAGTTCTAGAACTGAAAGTAGTTTCAACCAATCAAAAGTTGTGTTTCATGATCACATGACCTACCGTACGCTTACGGTACGCTTACGGTACGCTTACGGCAAAAGTACGCATGCGCGTAAAAAAGACACGCGCTTGCGCGCATGCGCATAAAAGTCACTACCCGACACTTCCGCGTAACGTGCGCGTGTAGCGTACACGCGTACGCGTCCCACGCGGAGTACGCGCGGCTACGCAAATTGCGTAACTATACGCAAACAGCGTAGATAAATTACGGACATTGCATAAACCGTACGCTTACCGTAAGCTTACGGTACGCGTACTAAAAAAAAAATTAAAAAAAAGGAAAAAATGTATTGCTAATAAATTTTACCTGTTTATTTTATAAAATATTTTTAAAAAAACATATTATAGAATTTTAAAAATTTAACCATAGTCTTAAAAAAAGGATAGAAAATTAAAAAAAATATATGTTTAAAAAATAGAAGAAAATAAAAAAATTAGCATTTAAAAAACCTTGCAAATTCACTGAAAAAACCATGGGTTTCACACACGTTATAGTTAGGAATTAGCATTTAAAAAACCTTGCAAATTCACTGAAAAAACCATGGGTTTCACACACGTTATAGTTAGGAATTAGCATTTAAAAAACCTTAGAAATTTAATGAAAAAACCAAAGGTTTCACACATGTTATAGTTAGCTGGACATTTCACTCGTAAAAAACCATTGAAATTCCCCCGTTATAGTTAGTTCAGCTAACTATAACTCGCGCGCCCGCAATGCACTGCTGATGACGTCACATATTACATCACTCATGACATGGTCAGTGACATCACTCATGACATCACTGATGACATCTCAAATGACATCACTGATGACATCACTGATGACATCATCCTTGTGATAGAGTGGCAGACCACCTCTGCCCCTAATATAACCTTTGATACACACATTCAAAAATAGAAATTAAAATTTTAAAAACAATGGACATACCAATACCAGTTACAACAACCTATTCAGAAATTCTAAGATCCACATACACATCCACTCATTCACCAACAGTCCTGTACAGTCACTCATACATGTACTCACTCATCATATGTACTCATACACGTATACATCCTGTCACACAATGCCACTCATCCATAGAGGTACTCACACACATAGTCACTCATGCTAATAAAGAATCAAACATACATTTACTTGCATATACAGTTATACACACACCGCCACACTTACTTCTACAGAAACTTACACATACTTAGTCTTTTAAACAATCACCTATAGAAACACATACTTATTCATACAGGAACTCTTTCAATCTCTCACTCTCACATATACTCACTTATATACACCAATAGTCACATATACTAGTTTAAAACATATGTAGTTACTCATAGAGACACTATTGAGACAGTCATTCACTCACTAACACACCCATGCACACACTCATTCACCCATAGAGTCCTGCACACATGCTGTCTTCAACACATACAAAGAGTGAGTCACTCATTCATGCACCTATGCACTACGTAATACCCCCCACCGAACCATACAGACATCAGACACTGATACTCAAAAAACCAACTAATAACCTATATAGACACCCATGTAGCTACTCACCAACCCATGCTGCCACTTATACACAAAGTGAGAGACTGATACAGATATTTACATATTTAAACATTACTCACTAAGCCATGTATTCACTAAGATACACTTAATCAGTCAGTTATACAATCAATTTTTCCAAAACAATTCATCCATTTAGACACTTATATACCCATTTATTCTTCCATCGACCTTGAGATATACATATATAAAACATATGTAATTTTCTGAAAAACACACATTCTCTGAATGATGTCATCAGTGATGTCATTTGAGATGTCATCAGGGATGTCATGAGTGATGTCACTGACCATGTCATGAGTGATGTAATATGTGACGTCATCAGCAGTGCATTGCGGGCGCGCGAGTTATAGTTAGCTGAACTAACTATAACGGGGGAATTTCAATGGTTTTTTACGAGTGAAATGTCCAGCTATCTATAACATGTGTGAAACCTTTGGTTTTTTCATTGAATTTCTAAGGTTTTTTAAATGCTAATTCCTAACTATAACGTGTGTGAAACCCATGGTTTTTTCAGTGAATATATATATATATATATATATATATATATATATATATATATATATATATATATATATATATATATGTGTGTGTATTATATATATATATATATGTGAGTATATATATATATATATATATATATGTGTGTATATATATATATATCACCATAAACTCCCTCCTCACGAAAAGAGCAGAGGCCAACCAGGGGAAATCCAGGGAATCACTTTATTTACGGCAAATGCATTTCGGCCTGACGGCCTTCCTCAGTGCCCAAGCAATGTTCATGAGGTTTCGCAGTCCCAATTTCAATATGCCCAGCTCCGTTGTTATAGGACAGCATTGGCTCCACCCCCAACCAGGTGTATCTGCTCACGAATAGTAGATCGCGGGATTAGAGTGAACTACTGGTCCGCTCAGCTCCCACCCTGAAATTCTCGGAGTGATTCGTCAAGCGGGGGCCGAGAAAAAAGGGGGGTCCCAAAACGCGTTTTCCCCATGCATTTTTCCATACAGCCCGAACGGCTGAACAGAATTACTTGAAATTTGGAAAAGAGGCAGTCCTTAGGTCAGGGAAGTGCCTTTTGCATATCTGGTGTCAATCTGTTCCGTATTTCCTGAGAAAATTGCAGTTAAAAGTACATAAATATCTATAGGCGCGCACGGTGCGCGCACGGTGCCGTGCGCGAGCGTAATTCTGATTGGTTGTTAGATGTCAGTCAACATTTGAATCGGTCGAAATCAGGAAGTGTCGGCCGCCATTTTGTCTGTCGCACTGAAAAGGAAAGGTGGAACAAAGGTGGAAAACGTGAAAAGGGGACAGGGAAGAGAGTTCCTGACCCCCTAGCCTTTGTCAGGGGGTCACAGAAGGACCCCCAAGGGTGAAAAATTTTTTTCTTGTTTTTCTCAAAAAATCGCGGGGTGCGTGCACGGTAAAAAACGGTGAAAAACTTTAAAAAAAAATAAATTATAAATACATAACTTAGCATTTAAAAAAACGTACAAATTCACTTAAAAAACCATAGGTTTCACACACGTTATAGTTAGGAATTAGCATTTAAAAAACCTTGCAAATTAACTTAAAAAACCATAGGTTTCACACAGGTTATAATTAGGTGGACATTTCACACATAAAAAACCAATAAAATTTCCCCGTTATAGTTAGTTCAGATAACTATAACTCGCGCGACCGCCACTCTATCACAAGGATGATGTCATCAATGATGTCATGAGTGATGCCACTGACCATGTCATGAGTGATGTAATATGTGACGTCATGAGCAGTGGATTGCGGGCGCGCGAGTTATAGTTATCTGAACTAACTATAACGGGGGAATTTCATTGTTTTTTTACGAGTGAAATGTCCACCTAACTATAACCTGTGTGAAACCTATGGTTTTTTAAGTGAATATATATATATATATATTACCCACTGGCGGTCGCCAGTAGGTAGATATAGTTAGGACCTATTTTCCATAGGAAATCCGCAACATTCTATTTGGACTAACTTTGGCGCCGATTGACGAATCTTCGCGAGATTTTCCAAACTTTTGGCCATCTCCGGTCCGCTCCTATCCTGAAAGTTTCACGGTGATTTGACAAGCGGGGGCAGAGAAAGACTGGGGGTCCCAAAACGCATTTTCCCCATGCACTTTCCCATAGGACCTTTAGCCGCAGCTACAGCCCGAACTGCTGAACGGAATTACACCAATTTGGCAAAGAGGTAGTCCTCAGTTCAGACTCGTGCCTTTTGCTTAAATGGTGTAAATCCGTTGAGTAGTTCCTGAGAAAATTAGAGTTAAAAGTACATATATATCTATGGCCTCGGAGGATCCGCGCAACCTCCCGATCACGAGCTGAATTGTAATTGTCTGGCAAGACTCTGAATCAGGAAGTGTTGGAAGCCATCTTGTGCCTCGGTAGAACCGAGGCACAAGAAAGCAAAAAAAAAAAACGACGCAAAACGCGACAAGGGGGCAGAGTAGAAACACCCTGACCCCTTAGGCCTGCTCGGGGGTCCCACAAGGACCCCCAAGGCCAAAAACAATTTTTTTATTTTTTTTTAAAAGGGGGGATGCGTGCTGGATGCGCGGATCTTCCCGATAGAAAAAAAAAATCATGGCGGGCTCCCGTGCTGAATATGCTAATTTGGCCATTCCGGAGGCATAATAAAAAAAAGGTGTGAGGGGGTCCCAATCCCCCACACTGCCCTGGGGACCACCACCCCCTGGGGCTCGAACATTGTATATGTAGGGGAGCTCACGGCCCCTCCACAGCCCCAGGGACCGCCACCCCCCTGGGCTTCTTGAAAATGGGTGGGGGCAAGGACCGCTACCCCCCGGGGCTTGAAATAATTTTGGGTAGGGGGGCTCTCAGGCTCCCCTAGCCCCGGGGACCACCACCCCGGGGCAACTTGTCAATGTGGGAGGGGGGCAACGCGGCCCCCCTCCTGGAGCCTTGTATAGGCCCTGGGGACCGCCACCCCCCAGGGCCGGCTCCTGCTGTGTGTCGGGGTGCCCACCTCCGGGACTCTGTAGTTTGCAATGTCATTGCAAACTGCTTTGTTTCTTTGAAGCAGGGAAACCTGCTCTTGCTTCAATGCAGCAAAGCCGATTGCTTTTCCACATGGGGAGCAGCATGCTAGCTGCTCCCCATGTGGAAAAGCAATGCCAGCTCCCGCAGGACACGGGGAGCCACAGGGCGCGTTTGCACAATGTTGAAGGTAGGGGCGGGGCCTAAGGTGATATCTGTGCAAACACGCCCTGTGGCACATTTAAGTTGGGGAATTCACTCCTCTTCAATCCAGAGGTCCCCTAGGGGCCGACTAGCCCACCAGGTACCTCCACTAAGCGAAACGGAGCTGCGTTGCAGAGTGTTGTAAAAAGGGGTATGTCCTCTGAAAACCCCTCTGCAACGCAGCTCCCTGGCACAAACTGGAGGTACCTGGTGGGCTAGTTGGCCACCAGGGGACCTCAGAATTCAAGGGGATGTAATCCCCTAACTTAAAACATGGCACGGGGCGCGTTTGCACAGTGGTGAAGGTAAGGGGCGGGGCCTGAGGTGATATGTGTGCAAACACGCCCTGTGGGACGTTTTAAGTTGGGGAATGAATTCCTCTTCAATCCAGAGGTCCACTAGGGGCCAACTAGCCCACCAGGTACCTCCAGTAAGCGCCATGGAGCTGCGTTGCAGAGCAGTGTTCAGAGGCCACGCCCCTTTTTACAACACTCTGAAATGCAGCTCCGTGGCGCTTAGTGGAGGTACCTGGTAGGCTAGTTGGCCCCTAGGGGACCTCTGGATTGAAGAGGAATGAATTTCCCAACTAAAAAAAACGCGCCACTTGGTGTGTTTGCACAGTATCACCTCAGGCCCCACACCCTACCTTCACCACTGTGCAAACACGCCACGTGGCGCGTTTTAAGTTGGGGGATTAAGTCCCCTCGAATCCTGAGGTCCCCTGGTGGTTAACTAGCCCACCAGGTACCTCCAGTAAGCGCCACGGAGCTGCGCTGCAGAGAGGTGTAAAAAGGGGCGTGGCCTCATTACACCTCTCTGCAACACAGCATCCTGGTGCATACTGGAGGTTCCTGGTGGGCTAGTTGGCCCCCAGGGACCCCCAGTATTCAAGGGGAATGAGATCCTCCTCTGCAAACGCGCCAGGGGGCGTGTTTGCAGAGTGGTGCAAGGAGGGGGCGTGGTCTCCGGCCTGATCCCTTCTTTTTTTTTTAGCTGTGTAGCCCCCCTTCTTTTTTCAATTTATTGGCCCTGGGGACCCCATCCCCCAGGGCCTGCCCCCAATTATTTTTTTTTTTTTTAAAACAAAAATCGGGAAGGGGGTCACGTGGCCCCCCTCCCGAGGCCATATTTTGCCCCGGGGACCCCATCCCCCGGGGCATGGCCCTTTTTTTAAACATTTTTGTTTTTTGGATGGGGGCTGCCTTGCCCCCCTCCTGTGGCCCCTTTTGGCCTCGTGGACCCCATCCCCCGGGGCCGTTTTTTAAAGTTTTTTTTTAGGAGGGGGGCTATGTTGCCCCCCTTCTTTTTTTAATGTATTGGCCCTGGGGACCCCATCCCCTGGGGCCTGGCCTCCTCCTTGGGGACCATGGGGGGTTCCCCAATCCCCCCACGGTCCCAGCCGGCTCCCCGCCTCCTGCGGGAGCCGGCATCGCTTGTCCACATGGGGAGCAGCTAACATGCTGCTCCCCATATGGAAAAGCAATCTGCTTTGTTTCATTGAAGCGAGAGCAGATTTCCCTGCTCTCGCTTCAATGAAGCAAAGCAGTTTGCAATGGCAGGGCGGGAGCTGCGAGGCTCACGCACTGCCATTGTAAATAGCAGTGTCCCGGGGTGGGCACCCTGGGACACTGCAGGAGCCGGCCCTGGGGGGTGGTAGTCCCCAGGGCCATCATTGGCTCCAGCGGGGGCTGCGCAGCCCCCTTCCACTTAATTTAAAGCCCCGGGGGTGGTGGTTCCTGGGGCGTGTGGGGGGGCTCGAGCCCCCCCCACACAAGGTTTTTTCTTTTGTAAAAACAAGCCCCGGTGTTGGCGGTCCCCGGTGCTGTGGGGGGGCCATGTGCCCCCCCACATACATTGATGTAAAGCCCCAGGCCTTTGAGCCCCCCCACCCATCTATAATAAAGCCCCGAGGGGTGGCCGTCCCCGGGGCTGGGGGGCTGAGAGCCCCCCCATAATTCAGATAAGCCCCGGGGGTGGCGGTCACCGAGGCTGGGGGCCCCTCTGGGATGCCCATTATAATATACATATTGCCCCTGGGACTTGGCCCCCCCAGGGGATAAATAAAAACGAAGCGCCGGAGTCCATGCTTTGTTTTTTTTTCGGCAGTGGGATACGCGGATCCTAAGCGCATCCCGCGATATAAAAAAAAAATATATATTTGTTTTTACCTTGGGGGTGCTTGTGGGACCCCCTGAGCAGGCCTAGGGGGTCAGGGTGTTTCTACCCTGCCCCCTTGTCGCGATTTGCGCCTTTTTTGGGGGGTTTTCTTGTGCCTCGGTTCTACAGAGGCACAAGATGGCTGCCAACACTTCCTGATTCAGAGTGTTGGCAGCCAATTAGCATTCAGCTCGTGCTCGGGAGGGTGCGGGGAGGGTACGCGGATCCTCCGAGGCCATAGATATATTTATCTTTTTAACTCTAACTTTCTCAGGAACTACTCAACGGATTTACACCATTTAAGCAAAAGGCACGAGTCTGAACTGAGGACTACCTCTTTACCAAATTTGGTGTAATTCCATTCAGCAGTTCGGGCTGTAGCTGCATCAACAGGTCCTATGGGAAAATGCATGGGGAAAACGTGTTTTGGGACCCCCCTTTTTTCTCGGCCCCCACTTGCCGAATCACCGTGAAATTTTCAGGATAGGAGCGGACCGGAGCTGGCCAAAAGTTTGGAAAATTTTGCGAAGATTCATCAATCGGCGCCAACGGTATTCCAAATAGAATGTTGCGGATTTCCAATGGAAAATAGATCCTAACTATATCTATATATATATATATATATATATATATATATATATATATATATATATATATATATATATATATATATATATATATATATATATATATATATATATATATACATATTCCATAAAGAGAAGGAGGGACCTTACTTTGAGAGAGGCAACTTCAGCTGCAGGAAAACCTCTCTTTATTGTAAGTATGCAAAACACAGCGTGTTACTCCTCCACATCACAAAGTGCCATACGCGTTTCGGACGGACTGCCCTTGTTAACTGGTATGTTCACAAATCACCACTGCTGCATCTTATCCGTCATTGCCGCCACCCTCATTAGCAAGTGCATTCTGGGTTGTGCAGTTCATTACCATATTGGCATTTTTTATCAAAGTGATATGCAAAGGGTACTGTGTCCATAAAAACATCATTCCCATTGTGGGCTGACATGGAGAAAAACTCGCAATGACGTAGAGTGTATCTGTTTGTGGACTGACTGCACATTCTCTTTCATTCTGACTTTTCTTACCCACTTAACTTTTTAATTTTGTAGCATTCTGGATGGGTTGTCTCCATATAATATGATATAAATGAGTGTTGGAGGTTTGTGATAAAGCACACTTCCTCTACCTAGTCCAGAACAATAATAAAGTTATGCTACAGTGTGCCAGGACTTTTTGTGTTGAAACTATTGTTGATTGGAGGGCGTTCTGGCACGTTTTCTCTCTCTAGCTCCTTTGTGATTGAGACCCCTCCACGGTCCCCAACAGAGAGGGCCGGCCCCGGGGGATGGGGTCCCCGGGGCTATTAGTGGCCCAGGAGGGGGGCCACGCAGTGCCCTCCTCAAGAATTACATTTTTTTAATAAAAAAAAAAAAAAACAAAGGCCGGCCCCGGGGGATGGGGTCCCCGGGGCCACAAAGGGCCTGAGGAGGGGGGCAAAGCAACCCCCCTCCCCTGAGGTGACGTGTGCAAACACGCTCTGTGGCACATTTTAAGTTGGGGAAATAATTCACCTTAAATCCTGAGAGCCCCTGGGGGCCAACTAGTCCACCAGGTGCTTCCAGTAAGCGCCACTGCGCTGCGTTGCAGAGAGGTGGTCCTTGTCCATTGACCATGTCATGAGTGATGTAATATGTGACGTAATCAGCAGTGCATTGCGGGCGCACGAGTTATAGTTATTATTATTATTCATTTTATTAAATTAAATTTAGAGACGCACAGCTACCCGGAGGATTCCCGGCGCACGGACGGTTTGCAGATAGAACGGAAGGGCTGTTTTACTGGCTGAAAAACCAGGTCTTCAGGATTTTACGGAAGCTTTTATGGCAGATTTTGTGGCGGAGTGGGGCAGGTAGTGAGTTTCACAGCACAGGGGCCAGGTACGAGAAAGAGCGTCCACCCATGCGAGAAAGCTTGAATCTGGGAACTGTGAAGTTGACTTGGGATGCGGAGCGAAGAAGGCGGGCGGGAGATAAAGCTGGGATATTGAGCAAAGGTAATGGGGTGCTGTGCCCAGCTTGATCTTATGCATGTAACACAAGGCCTTAAATTGTGTACGTTTCTCAATCCTGAGCCAATGGAGATCACGCAAAGTGCCTGAAATGGAGGATGTTAGGTATCTGGCAGAGTAGCCGTGCTGCAGAATTCTGTACCACCTGCAGCTTGCGTATTAATTCCTTATTTGCTCCTAGATAGAGGATGTTGCCGTAATCAAGCCTAGATGTGATTAGGGCCTGGATGACTGTTCTTTGGGTGGATTCAGGCAGCATCCATAATATCTTGCGGAGCCATTTGAGAATAGTGAAGCACGTGAACGTGGTCTTGGCTACTTGCTGTTTCATGGTCAGCTGATCGTCAATCACTATGCCCAAATTGCGAGCTGTTTGTACTGGTTTAGGGAGTTCACCCATTTCAGGTGGCCAGTGGCATGGGCCCCAAAGATCTTTATCTTTCCCCTTGATCAAAACTTCCGTCTTGCCACCGTTTAGCTTTAACCAGTTAGTGTGCTTCCAGTTTGCGATTTTAAGCAACCCTAGCTATAGGGATGAGACGCTGGATTTGTCATTGGCGGATAAAGACAAAAGAAGCTGGGTGTCATCAGCATAGGAGAAGATTGACAGCCCAGCCTCTTCCGCGTTTAAACTTCTAGCACTCTTCCCTACCTGTCTCTCCTTGCCGCCTGCTCCCCGTTCCACCACGGGCTCGCCCGATTGATGTGGAGGGAACAGCAGCTGACATCTTTGGCGGGAGGGGCCTGGCGGAGGCGGAGCATCAACGTCAGCAGACAGCTGACTCTGAGGCCTTAACTTCGAGCCTCCCACTTCGCTCAGCGGACGCGTGACTGCAGGTACGGTGTGCTAGCTGTGGCGATTCCGTTTTAATTCATTTTTAAAAATAGCGCATTGTTTTAACTTCTAGCACTCTTCCCTACCTGTCTCTCCTTGCCGTCTGCTCGCATATATATATATATATATATATATATATATATATATATATATATATATATATATATATATATATATAAATCTACTGGCGGTCGCCAGTAGATAGTTATAGTTAGGACCGAGTTCCCATAGGAAATCTAAAAATTCTATTTTGAATAACTTTGGCGCCGGTTGACTTATCTTCGGGAAATTTTCAAAACTAATGGGGCACTCCGCTCAGCTCCTACCCTGAAAGTTTCGGGGTGATTCGTCAAGCGGGGACTGAGAAAAAAGGGGGTTCCCAAAATGCGTTTTCCCCATGCATTTTCCCATAGGACCTTTAGTCGAAGGTACAGCCCGAACGGCTGAACAGAATTACTTGAAATTTGGCAAAGAGGTAGTCCTCAGGTCAGGCATGTGCCTTTTGGATATATGGTGTCAATCTGTTCAGTAGTTCCTGAGAAAATTGCAGTTAAAAGTACATAAATATCTATAAGCGCGCACGGTGCGCGCACTGTGCGCGCACCGTGCGCGCACTTAATGTCCGCGAGCGTAATTCTGATTGGTGGTTAGATGTCAGTCAACATTCGAATCGGTCGAAATCAGAAAGTGTGGGACGCCATCTTGTGTGTGACAGTGAAAAAGAAAGGTGGAGAACGTGAAAAGGGGGCAGGGTAGAGAGTTCCTGACCCCCTAGCCTTTGTCAGGGGGTCACTGAAGGATCACGAAGGGTGAAAAAAAACATTTTATTTTTTTCAAAAATTCGCGGGGTGCGCGCACGGCGGCAAAACATTCATTAAAAAAATAGAACTAAAAATCAAGTTTAAGTGTTTAGATGTTGGTTGGCTCTTAAAAAGAGCCGTTGTGTTCATTGAGTGTTTTTTTGTACCTACAAGTAAGTACTGATGCAGAGTCTAAAGTTCAGGAGGAAGACTCTGTTCCCTTCATCTGTGAAATGTACACCATCTCCTCTATAAATGCCACTCAGAAGCATTGGTTCATGGTAGTTTCTGTTCCAGAATCTTCAAACACCACACCCACTCCCCTCACTATTTCTTCTTATTTCCTGGGACAAGGAGCTGAACAGCTATCAATTTTACTTTAAAATGGCAGAACAGCAGTCTACTTCAGGGAGTGAGGAGGAGACCTGGATGCACTCAGAAGCATTGGTTCATAGTAGTTTCTGTTCCAGAATCTTCAAACACCACACCCACTCCCCTCACTATTTCGTCTTATTTCTTGGAAGAAGGAGCTGAACTGCTTTTCCAGTACTTGAAAATGGCAGAACAGCAGTCTACTTCAGGGAGTGAGGAGGAGACCTGGATGCACTCAGAAGGTGTCTTTCAGTAGAATGGCAATATGAAAAGAAAGATAGTTGTAAAATGGAGGCTTACATACTTTTTTTTTAATAAAAAGAACTCATTGGCTGTTTCAGATCATTCAACACTAAAAACTAGGCTGTATGTTTACATTTTTAAAAGCATGTTTTGTGTTGGTTCAGAAAAATGTGTTCCCACAGAACATTACTTTGGATTTGCTGTTAGGTTTGAAAAGTCAAGCACTCTTGCTCTTTGGATTAGAAACATTGTGTGCTGAACTTCTGACCTCTCTGCTCACACTAGTGTTCCATGATCTGTTGCTATGGTAGCAGGCAGAAGTCATGTTGGGGGTAGGAATCATTTGGAAAGGGTTGAAATTTGCAACCAATAGAAATGTGTGTTTCCATTTAAAAAAAAAGGTGGAGAACGTGAAAAGGGGGCAGAGTAGAGAGTTCCTGACCCCCCATAGCCTTTGACAGGGGGTCCCTGAAGGATCCCGAAGGGTGAAAAAAATATTTTATTTTTTTTCAAAAAATCGCGGGGTGCGCGCACGTTGTGCGCACGGCGGCAAAATATTCATTAAAAAAATAGAAGTAAAAATCAAGTTTAAGTGTTTAGATGTTGGTTGGCTCTAAAAAGAGCTGTTGTGTTCATTGAGTGTTTTTTTGTACCTACAAGTAAGTACCGATGCAGAGTCTAAAGTTCAAGAGGAAGACTCTGTTCCCTTCATCTGTGAAATGTACACCGTCTCCTCTATAAATGCCTTGCATGTTGTAACGCAAGTTGTTGTGGTATATAGAACCCATACCATAGTCTCTGAGGAAAGCAAAAACAGACTTATTGACGTGCTTTCTTGCTTTCTCAATCTGCGGTCACTATTGGTTGGACCAGTTCCACTTTTGCCGTTGGCATATATTAGAATATACAAAGGTAGTTTGTGGAAAAAGTGACATCAATTTATTTTAGGAGCTTATAAAGCGCACTAATACCCAAGGGTGTCCTGGCGCTGGCATGCTGAGCATCCCTGTAGAACGAGGGTCTAATCCCTGAACAACCAGGTCTTCAGCCCCCTCCTGAAAGACAGAAGTTCCTCCACTTTCCTAATATGTGCTGGAAGGCAATTCCATGCGGTGGCCACACCATAGGAAAACATCTTTCCTCCCCAGCTGGCCTTTTTTATCCTGGGAACAACCACTAGATTGTTCTCCGCAGAGCGCAGTGCCCTCCCTGGCACATATCGCCTGAAACAATCCCTCAGAAACTCTGGGCCAATGCCTATCAATGCCTTGAAAACCATACACAGGGCCTTAAATTGAGAATGTCTGTGTATCGGGAGCCAGTGGAGTTTTCTTATTCCTTCTCGAACTGAAACATACTTAGGAGAGCCTGTCAGCACAAAGGTGTCCTTAACAAGCATTTCCAGACCTACCCCAGTTAAAGTGCCTAGGTCATTTCCACCACAGTGCACAATTATAAGGTTAGGCTGTGGGAGATATAGAAAGGATTTCACCAAAGGCATTAATTAGTGCCACTTTAACCCTCTCTGACCAATCCATTTAATGTCTACATTTGGCAAAGCAAGGTCTTTCACAATACCTCTTTTTTCTGCATACTTTTCACTCCAGTAGACATAGCTATGACCTACAATCCACACTGTGAACATCTTTCAATGAGATCTGGATGCACTCAGAAGGTGTCTTTCAGTAGAATGGCAATATGAAAAGAAAGATAGTTGTAAAATGGAGGCTTACATACTTTTTTTTAATAAAAAGAACTCATTGGCTGTTTCAGACCATTCAACACTAAAAACTAGGCTGTATGTTTACATTTTTAAAAGCATGTTTTGTATTGGTTCAGAAAAATGTGTTCCCACAGAACATTACTTTGGATATGCTGTTAGGTTTGAAAAGTCAAGCACTCTTGCTCTTTGGATTAGAAACATTGTGTGCTGAACTTCTGACCTCTCTGCTCACACCAGTGTTCCATGATCTGTTGCTATGCTAGCAGGCAGAAGTCATGTTGGGGGTAGCAATCATTTGGAAAGGGTTGAAATTTGCAACCAATAGAAATGTGTGTTTCCATTTAAAAAAATGTGGGAAGCAATGTGATTTGAAGTTAACATGTATATGTGTATATGTGTAGGTACATATTCTTGTAAATATGTCGCATCTCTGTGCTTCGAAACTAACGTAGCACGGCGCAGCAAAATTACTTGCTGCACCGTGCTGCGTTACTGTGTTATAAATCTGCCCCTCTGTTTCTACTAAGGGTGGGCGTAGTGGGCGTAGTGGGGCTACGTGAAGCAGCACGTAGTGTGCCCAAATCTACGCACACTACGCGCTTCGCGTAGCCCCACTACGTGCCACCCACCTCCCACCCGCCATTCTTTTAAATAATATAAGCAATGAAAAATAAAGTAAAGTAAGTCGACTTACCCGTAAGCGCGGCGTCTCCGGGGCTCCCTCTTTCAGTTTCTAATTTCTTCTGCCAAATGCGCATGCGCGGACGCCCGCGCATGCGCATTTCTCGCGAGAAATGCGCATGCGCGGGTGTCCGCGCATGCGCATTTGCCAGAAGAAATTAGAAACTGAAAGAGGGAGCCCCGGAGACGCCGCGCTTACGGGTAAGTCGACTTACTTTACTTTATTTTTCATTGCTCATATTATTTAAAAGAAGGGCGGGCGGGAGGTGGGTGGCGGGTGGCAAGCAGCTACGCTTCGCCCTCGGCGTGTGCGTAGCGCTGCCCTGCTTCGCCTACTTCGGAAAGTGCGAAGCAGGCAGCGCTACGTACACTACGTGGGCGAAGCGTAGTGCTACGCCCGGGGCTAGTTTCTACCACTCCTCCTCTCTCCATCACTCATTTTCCATCTATGTTAATTTTTTAACCTTCTCCGTCATTCTCCTTCCCTCACCTTCCCTAACTGTCACTATCCTTTACTCATAGTCACTCCTATTCTCCTACTTCACTTCCTCCTGTCTGTATCTCACACCCCTTCACCTTTTCGCATTCTTTCCTTCACTCTCCCTCACTCTGCTTTGCTCATTGAAATCCTGACTCCCTTTCTCTCACTCCAGTTTCCTAAATCCCTCCATCCCCTCACTCCCCATCTCTCACTTTCCCTTACCCCCTTTTCTAATCCTCATACCCGTTATCTCACCATCACTCCACTTCTCTTACTTTCAATCCCTTTACCCTGATGTACTTCATTCGCTTCATCAGTTACTCCCTTTTCCTATCTCCGTCCCTTACTCCCCTTTTCTCCCTCCCCCTCCCTCACTCTCCATTACTCACTGCCATTCCCTTACTCATTCACTCTTCTTACCTGTATCCTCTACCCTTAGTCCTTTTGTTGCAGTCAGTCTTTCACTTCCCTTTCATGACTGATCATACTTTCCTTTTCTCGCTCATTCTGTCAGTCCTTTCCTCCTCTTCACTCAGTCATTTCAATCATGTCAATCATTCATGTATACACTACACATTCATTCAATAAAATTACAACACAGTACATTAGGAATATAGCTCTTCTTGGAGAAGTGAAGTGAGTTCTGAAAAGAACTGTTTTTTTTGTCTTTTTTGTTTTGTATTTTTTTTTAGTTTTTTAACAATTTTGTATTTTTTTTGATTTTTTTAGAGCACCAAAAAAAACAGGGAATGAAAAACTGTTCAACAGGAACAAAACATAAAAATGAAAAAAATTATGGGCTGGAGCATGTGTGCTGCTGTATTTTGTTCTCTATCAAGTTAATGCTGCTGTCTCCATAACAAAGAACAGCATTGCACACATTGCAATGTATATGCACCTTCTTGAAAAGTGGGCGGATGTCCAGTGCCCTGGTGCACGGTGAATCTGCGGCCGCAGATGATGTGCTCGGCTGAGCAGGTGGAGGGTTGTCCCTTAGGGCTCTAGTTGTTTCTCGTGCATAGCGTACTGGATGCACTGTTTTAAAGTGTCTCAGCTATGAATAAATACTAAAGGAGTAGTTTTTTGCTGGGATCACCTCTTGATAATACAGTTCCGCAAATAGTGCATGTCACCTTCGGTGCATTCACCTTCTTTTGGCCCTCTGGAAAAGTGAAGTAATTCCAGATGAAAGAGTGTTTTTGTTTGCTCTTCCTTGGTGCTTCTACAAAGGTCTCCTCCTCACTCCCTGAAGTTGACTGATGTTCTGCGATTTTCAAGTAAGATTTCACTCGAGTAGCTGTTCAGCTCCTTCTTCCAGGAAATAAGAAGAAATAGTGAGGGGAGTGGGTGTGGTGTTTGAAGATTCTGGAACAGAAACTACTATGAACCAATGAAAAGTGTTGTTTCGTAATCACATGACTTGCCGTGCGCGCACGGTGCGCGCACGGTGCGCGCACGGAGCACGCACACATGCGTGCATGAAGCACGCACAGAGGACGCACGCATGCGCGCACGGAGCACGCACCGTGCGCACACAGTGCGCGCACCCCCGCGGCAGAAGATAGCCAAAGAGAAAAGTTAAGAACGTGAAAACACGTAAAGGAAGACACTTTCTAACGCCCTAGGCCTTGTCACAGGGTCTCAAAAGGACCCACAAGAGCAAAAAAAATGCTTTTTAAAAAATAAAAAAGAATTGCGGGTGCGCGCACCGTAAAAAATTCCTAAAAAAAAAAAAAAAAAATTTAAACTGTTTATAAGTTTATAGAAGATATTAACTATGCTGGTCAACTTTATCCAACTTAAAAAAAAAGAGCTGAGCCATTCCATATTACAGGATACAGTCAATCTATCACTATATAAATAGGTAGTTTACTGTAAAATAAATATATAAAAAATATGATAATACATACATAAATTAGCATTTAAAAAAACTTGCAAATTCAGAAAAAAACATAGGTTTCACACACGTTATAGTTAGGAATTAGCATTTAAAAAACCTTTGAAATTCACTGAAAAAACCATAGGTTTCACACACGTTATAGTTAGGAATTAGCATTTAAAAAACCTTGGAAATTCACTGATGTCATTTGAGATGTCATCAGTGATGTCATGAGTGATGTCACTGACCATGTCATGAGTGATGTAATATGTGACGTCATCAGCAGTGGATTGCGGGCGCGCGAGTTATAGTTATCTGAACTAACTATAACAGGGGAATTTCAATGGTTTTGTACGAGTGAAATGTCCAGCTAACTATAACATGTGTGCAACCTATGGTTTTTTCAGTGAATTTCCAAGGTTTTTTAAATGCTAATTCCTAACTATAACGTGTGTGAAACCTATGGTTTTTTCAGTGAATATATATATATATATACATATTACATGCCCTACTGGATAATATGCAGGCTGTCTGAGGACTCAAGAGGTTTTCCCTAGGGGAGACTTGCTACATATATTGTTAAGGGAAGCGGGGGCTTTGCCATTAGTTGGAATGGCATGGTTGAACTAGCAGTGTTACCACTGCCCTTCCAATCTTCATTGGCAGACTGGGGACCATTTTGCACTTTGTCTCATACAGTGTGGCATAATCCGTGCTGCAACCCTGGGTGGTCACTCTGTCTTACATGCCCTGGGTACCACATACTAGGGACTTACAAATAAGTCACTCTCTGCTAATTGGGGGTAGCCAGTTCGACATACATTTTATAAGGGGATAGAACACTGGCACTGAGGTCTGGTTAACAGGCCTCAGTGCACTCTCAGAGTTGAAATACCAGCAGCTAGTAGCCCAAATGGGGCAAAACGTGGGGGGAAACCTGCAAAAAAGCCTGTTTCCTCACACCCATGAAAGATTATGGTGGTAGCTCTCTGTGTAAATTATTTCAAGCGCTCCACCTTATGTACCCTTAATGGAAATGTTGAAAACACATTTAGTGAGGTAACGCACTGTGCTCATTAAAATCCTTTGCAATGGGGCATAAAGAGGGCGTGGTAGGCGTGGCTCTGGGGCATGGACAGTTTTTTGTGTGAGAACACATTTACAAATTTGCTCCTTTCTATGGCAACTAAAGTTTGAAACAAAAATGAATGTTAGGGTTAGGGAATATTTGGAAGTCTTTGAGACAGAAATGTATCTCGGTATAAAAATGAAATGAGACAGTGCTTAATTTGTGCCGGTGCTTGCAGGTGCTTAGCACTGGCACTTAATTATCAGGGCCGCGTCTACACGCGTTTAGTGCACGTAATTGATTTCATAGTAATTAGTGGCTCAGTGCCACTGCTGCACACTACTGCTCTGCTCTACCGCGTAAGTGCTGCTGTTAGAGTGTTACGTTACGTACTGGGTTGTCTGTTGTAACTTGTAATGTTGAAGACATACTTGTTGACTACATTTCTTCACCACTCAGTCACACCACACGAGTCACACACTAGTTCTTCTCATTTTGTTATGATCCGTGAATGCAGCAGCTTAGTGTTGCCGGCCTAGCGGGCGGGACACTGAGTTGGGCAGGGCTTTGGTCTTCTGCGGGAGTTGGGGCTGTGCGCGGCAGCAAGCAGAGTGTGCTGATATTTTTTAGATTGCAATCAATCAATGCTCGTGCATTCGCTGCATTTTGCCACCACGCCCCAGCATACCCGCACAGCCGCACCTCACCGACTGGGTTCAACCAGCCTCTGCCGCCGTTCAAAGTCTCTGACTGACTAGTGAGAGGCGAGCGTGATCTGGGCGATGTTGGTTGGCCAACTTGGCCACGTTGAGGAGTAGAAAGTACAACTTACAACAGCACAGCAGCACCAGGTGAGGGAGGCACGGCCGGGTAGCCTAGGCCTATCATCATCATTCATCAGTTAAATAAAGGTGCACAGTGCAGACTAAGCAGCACCAGGTGAGGGCGAGGCAGGGCCTGATCAGTTAATGAAGCTGCGCAGCAGTTTAGTGTCAGTCTAGTCCCGAGTGAGTTCCCCCAGACTCCCACAGTCCCACTCTCACTGAACTTACTGGTCCGGGGTCACTGCCCACTCCCACAGTCAAGAAGACAGTGTGTTGCGGCCCATGCCTGTGAGCCAAGAGAGTCCGACTGTTTAATGTATTCGATTTGGCTGATTATTATATGTTGACTATTGATGATGGCGTGGCCGCTTGGCGATTATGATTATTCGACTGACTGATCACTGATTATATGCTGTTTGATGATGGCGTGGCCCGGTGGCCGTGGGTCCTTAGTTTGATCGATGTTGCGGCTAGATCCAGTTTTGCTTTTACAAATCTGTGGGGGGGGGTTGGGCCTGTGCGTGCCAAGCAGCGTCCAGTTTTTTTTTTTAGAATGATTGCAATGCGTTCGCATTCGCTGCTTTGACACAGTGCACACCGCACACCCCAGCATACTCGGCCTCTCACCTCTCACCAATGAGTCATGAACATGGCCATTCGGTTCAAGATTCAAAGGACCGTTCAGCAGCATCGCTAAGTAAAAGTAAGTGTAAGTGTGAAACTGAAAGTAAGCCAGCAGCAAGAAGCGCAAAGGGCCAGGCAGGGCGACGTTGTTGCAGTACAAGTCACTACGTGCTGCATTGGCGACTTGTTGTTGACGTTGAGCCTGAGGAGTAGCCGGGCGTAGGCTAGTGTAGCTGCCAGCAGTGAGTGAGTACTACCACTACTAGTACTGGCCAGTCTGACTCTGGACAGTCCTGCCCTCCAGTAACCGCACCAGCCACCAGGTGAAGCAGGGCCTGTGTAAAGTGTGGCAGCAGCAGGCCTAATCAGTTAGCCTAAGTAAGGCTGCAGAGGCAACCTGCAGGCTGTGCAGTGCACTACTGCAGTGTGTGTGTGTGTGTGCGTGTCCCTGTCCCAGCCGGGCCGCCCGGCCCGAACCGACCGGTAACTTAAGTTTTAATTGACACATGACACACACACACTGTGACTGCACTGTTACTGTAAAGTAAGGTAGCGGCCGTAGCCGCCATGTGTTGCAAGTGCCACCATGATCATGCCTCCCGTGGGTGGCGGTGGCGTGGTGGTGGTAGTGGCGTGGCCCTGGCCTTGCCAATTGCTTGCTGCCTGTTGCTTGCCAAACCAACCAATACACACTGCTTTTTGTTTGGGTCATGCGTGCCTCACCTCCACCCTCTGAATCCTCATCAATCAAAACACACAGACTGAGAGGACATTGAAGGTGTCATCAGGCTGAGCATGAGCAGGGTCCAGTGAGTCACCATTATACTGCATGCATTCTAACTCTGCAACCTTGGTGGGGCTTGGACTTGTGAGTGGGCCGGGCGGGACCAAGTCCCAAAGGTAAGCAGAGGGTTAACCCCCAGCACAGCCAGTATATTCTTGTTTTAAAAGCACCTGCTGCCAAGTTCCTTCCTGGCCTCCAGTAATATTCAGGCATAAATTAAAATGTCAAGATAACTGGTGATTAATCGTCTTCCTGGAGGGAGACAGTCACAGGAGTTTTGTCTAGGGGTAGTTGTGACTGCTTGTTGTAAGGTAGTACAGATGGTTAATATACCTGCTGCAAAGAATGTTTACCATGCCGATCAAAAAGTGCATGTAATCATGTAAAGTAGGTCAGTGTGTTACTGCTTCTGTCAGAGAGATCTTTTTGTTACTTGCAGTTTGTAAGTTAAAATCCTAACATAGAACAGCAAGCTATTAACTAGTCTATCATCAAACAGCTGCATGCAATCTGCAAGTTATATATTAGAGCTATATGTTTTTCTTGCCCAATCTTTAATTAACCTAATCTTGCAAAAAGCGTTCATTTGGATAGAAATCAATTCTTATTGGAGAGAACCCCTAACAATGCTGTTATGTTTTAAATTCTGAATTTGCGCTTTTCCAGACTTGGAACTCTTAAACTATATTGCCTACAATGCAATCATGGATGACATGTAACTCCTATGCCTTGTAGTCTTGTCTGATGTAACATTCCCTATATACTGATTTACACACATAGGATTGTATCTATGCAATGTGTGTATGAGCAAACTAGTGCCCTGACACACCTTATATTACATCTGACATTTAGCAGTGCCAGTTGATGATGTGGGTGGAGCTAATATAGTAAGTGGGCGGAGCCAGTGGATGAAGTGGGTGGGGGCCAGAGAAAAGTAGGTGTGGCCTCCGACAAAAATTTGAGCACCTGCACTTCATATTTTAACAAATTAAGCACTGAAATGAGAGCAACAGAGGGAGGAGGAAAGCATGGATTAATTTCCACCTCTGGCATTCAAAATATGAGGAAACTTGTGCTAAAGAGGTGAGTATTACCAACACATTAATCATGCATCCTGGTTTGTGTCAGTGTGTGTTTTTTTAACTGCTCAGATTCGGCGCTGTTTCTGGTGGCTGAATACATTACAGCTATTACTGTGATTAAAAAACAATCACAGCTAATTCTTCCCTGGATTGGAGCCACAGAATTATCTGAGACACAACGCAAGAACACGGAATTAAAAAAAAAATGTAGATCACCAGTGCTCTGCCCTCGCATACAAAACTAGCTCAAACAAAACACCTAAAAAAAGTATAATATAATTCAAAGCACATTCAAAACGTACCTGTTCATTTTTTCTGTTTTGTAAGTGAGAGATGCAGATATGTCAATCATAGCACACCTCTTGCAGTCTATACATAAGCCTTTCAGGCCTGATCGGTGATGGAACAAAACATCCACCAACGGCTCTAAGGGCCTACTGTCCATACAGAACCTTTTTTAATTCAGGTCTGTGGCAGACGGTAGTTAAAACACATCTATCGCAACACAGGAAAAGCAGGCCTTGAGGAACCGTATATCAGCTGATGTTTGCTTTATAGAGCAATTGTGTGAACAAGTCTTCTAAAATACGGATGGTGATCACATGTATTTATTCAGGTTCAAGATAAATGAACCCTTCAGCCTCCCAGCTGCTTTGTGTCCTACCAGGCTCCTCTCTCACGCTCAACCGCCACTTCCTAGAACCTCCTGGACCCAACGGTCCACATTCCACCCTGCATCCTTCCATGGCCTAGATACTACACACATTTCCCTTTTAAATACAATAAGCAGTATTAACTTTGAGCAGGAGGCGTTCATAGGCCAGGGAACAATAACAGGGAAAGTAACAATACTACATGCGATCCGAATGTACAAAGTCCACGGATTATTAACAGTGAAGAATATGATAATGGAGACATAGGTACAAAGAAGAAAAGGGTCTTGGGGGCATATGTATGAAAGTCCCGTTTTGCGAATCCCAATTTGCGATATTTTGCGATTAGCAAATAGAGATTCGCAAATCGGGATGTAAAATATAAATCGCAAATATTTTGCGAATTTTTAAAAATCGCAAAATATTCTCAGAAACCTCATTTGCGATTACTTAATTGCGAAATTCGCAAATTAAGAAATCGCAAAAACGGGAATCTGCAATACAGGTGCAGCCTGATGACATCACAAACAGGAAACTGGAGTGATTTCCTGCACCTGCTCACCTGAGCCACACCCAGAGGCTGCTTGGAGAGTGTGAGGAGGCATCCCAGGAGAGAGCAAACAGCAATGGAGTCCAACAAACAACAGGAGGGCAAGGATGCAGAGAAGAGGAAGAGGAAACACAAGTTTTCAGAAAAGGAGCAGGAGGTCCTCATTGAGGAGATGGTGTGCAGCCATGAGCTCCTCTTTGTCAAGAAGGCACTGCGTGTCCCAGAGGCAAGGAAACACAAAATCTGGCTGGACATCCAAAACAAGGTCAATGCAGTGGGAGTGACCAATCGCACCATCAAAGAACTGCGCAAGTGATGGTATGATATGCGCCAGAGGCCGAAGGAGAGGGTGGCAGCCAGATTAAAGGACGCAAACAAGACTGGGGGAGGACCATCCACAGCAGCACAGCCAACACCCCACGAGGAGCTTGTGGAGTCCACTCTCCTGCCTGAGAGCGTCGGTGGCATGGCTGACATTGACAGCTCCGACCCTGCATCCAGCAGCCAAGGTAAGATGCATGCAAAATCAATCTGCACTGATCCCCATCCCATGCACACTTCCCCAAATGCGCTAAATATCATCCAAAAATGTCATTCCTGTCCAAGTCTTACAGCACACCCAGCAATGCATCATGGGACTTGTAGTACTATGTCTGACAGTGTGTCCATGAGACAAAGGAAATCTAATGCAACATGTGGGTTGGGGATAAGTGAATGATACAGTGTCAGAGGTTAGCCGATACAAACTGTAGGAACTTTATTGATTGCTAATTGCAGACAAAGACACAAACTCATGTAGTCCCCTTTACATCCACAGCACAATCCAGGGCACGTGAAGACAGTGCAGAGGGAGAGGAGCCTGCACATCCTGAGGACTCCAGTGACGAGACAGAGCTCATTCCAATCCAGCGCAGGAGCACACACATGTGCCCCCACTGCCTCCATTTGAGGATGAAATACCGGCCACAGGGGAGGACAGTGACAGGAGAGAGGGGAGTCAGGGTGTGTCACACATGCCCATTCAGGACACACCAAGGCCAAGGATTCCACCACAGGACACACGCAGGTCAAGGCCCAGGAGCAGCACTGCCACTGAAGCGGAAGAAACCGTTTTTTCTGGCCTGGAACACAGCATGCTGCAGGAACAGCGCTTGCAAAGTAAATCACTCAGGTCAAAAAATAGGCAGCTATGCCGTATCCACAAGGATCAGAAAAACATGGGGGAGGGCATCATGGCCATGGCAGGTGCCATCCGTGACCTTTGTGACACTCTGAGGCACAACCAAGCCGCCAGTGAGATGGCTGGCCAACGTGCCAATGCACACCTTCACACATATACCAAGGCCGTGAACCGCCTCTGCACCACCACCAGCACTCTGACCCGCCGAAGCGTCACAATGCAGGTGGAAATGGTGCACTGCTTCCAGGACATAGCCAGAGGACTAGCACAGGTCACCAGTGCTGTGGAGCTGCTGCAGACGGCTAACGCAGGTGGCAGCAATCTCATGGCCTCTGGCGAGAGTGAAGAAACCTCCAGTAGGAGCAGCATCACTCCAACATTGCCTGGAGAAAGACGGCGCAGTACCAGACAGGGAGCAGGACCCCGGAACACCATGGAGGGCACTCATCCTGGACGCAAAACACCACCAATGCGTCACCAAAGGAGGTGAACTGTCTGGTGACTATTAATCCTAAAAGGGTTAAGTAACCCAACTATGCATATTGCACAGTTACTTGTGCCTTACCTGCACTGTGTGCATAACATGTGCTGGGTACAGCTACACGCTTAATGATTGTGAAGTGTGAATAAACACTGCACACATTATCAAGCTTTTTTGTCTCATGTCATCATTGCTCACCTAGAAGTAGTTTTGTGTGATCTCTGTCCGTCTCTGGTGTCCAGCAGCTGCCCCGACTCCTGACGCAGGTCTGGCAGGGGGAGCAGGGCGATCGTCATCCGATGTGTCTGTATCGGTCACATCAATTGTGGTGCCTTTCCTCATTGCCATGTTATGTAGCATTGCACAGCTTGCCACGATTTTACAGCAGGTCTCAGGGCTGTATTGCAGTGCGCCTCCACTTTTATGCAGGCACCGGAAACGGCTCTTCAGGATTCCAAAGGTACACTCAATTAGGCAGTGTGTAGATCTGTGTGCCCTGTTGTATCTCCTCTCACTTGCATTAGCTGGATCCAGATACGGGGTCAGGATGAAGTCCCGCACTGCATAGGCACTGTCACCTGCAGGGATAGACACAATCGGTAAGTCAATGTCCCCACCCTCCAGTGATGTAGTGGATGTATGGATGTGTGCCATGTATTTACCTAGCAGGTATCCCTCCCCAAACTCTTCAGCACTCAGACGTCTGTGTATTCCACTGTGTCTAAAGATGGAAGAGTCATGTGTACTGCCGGGGTATTTGGGTACAATGTCAGTGATGATATACTTTGCATTGCACACAATCTGTATATTGAGGGAATGGTAGCATTTACGGTTTCTGTAGACATATTCAGTTGCTGATGGGGGTGTGATGGCCACATGGGTCCCATCGATGCAGCCAATGACGTGGGGGAAACGTGCAATCTGGTAGAAGTCCAGTTTGGTTTGCTGTAATGCCTGTTGTGTGTTTGGGAAGTATATGTGATGTTGGAGCCTCTGTAGCATAGCATCTAGAAAGGCATGTAAGAAGCGCGAAAGTGCACTCTGTGACACCCCACCAACCTCCGCTATTACCCGTTAAAAACTCCCTGACGCCAGGAGGTGCAGGGAGCACAGGACCTGCACATGTGTGGGAATTGTTTGTGTCCTGCGTGTAGGGTGTTCCAAGTAGGGTTTCAGCTCCTCAATCAGGTCTGTACTTGTCATAGATGTCCTCCTCAGTGTGCTGGAACAGAGTGATGCGCAGCCTGAATATACGTTCCTGTCTCATTCTCCTCTGTGCAAGAGCCCGGATACGCAGCCTCCTGGCTATCACAAACAGTGCTGCCATTGTGGTTGGTTCTGTTGCATTGTGGGGTGGTTTAAGTACCTAGCAGCAGTTTACCACCTGCATGAAATTGGTGTTAATTGCGATTTCTTATTTAGCGAATTTCGTAAAATCGCAATTAGCGAGGTTTTCATACATTTGTTAGCGATTTCTTAATTTGCGATATCCTTATTGCGATTTTCGCAAATTAAGAATATCGCTAATTAAGTAATCGCAAATTTATTCGCTATTTTTGTGTTTCGCAGCATTAGAAATCGCTAATTTAGCGATTTCTTATTTTTTACTAGGAATGTGTGTCATACATATGAAATAGCGAAGTTTTAGTCGCAAACGCTGTTTTTTGCGATTCGCAGCCTTTGCGACTAAATTTTGCTTTCATACATATGCCCCCTAGTGACATAATGGGAGATTGACATTACTGTTAATGGAAACAAGCACCTTATGGTTTGCATTAACAAAATGCTTCAATAACAGCATGTAATTATTAACATGTTACATAGTCTTTTAAATGTTGAGTCAGTCTTACTCTCCCGCTGCTGTGTTGCAGACCACCTCCGGTTAATGTGCAGTCCCTTCTTTGTGAATCCTCATCCTTCTCTCCTTATTTTCCCAACCCATCTTTCGGACAACTACCACGGCAAATACGATTATCATCCAGTTTAACAGCATTTTTGAGCAGCTTGATCACCTTTTGAGGAACCCCAAATTTCGAGTATTTGATTAACACTGGAGGCAGCTTCACTCTGACCTAATCCCCCTCTGATACTTCCATCCACCCTACAGAATGCATGACATGAATCCGCTCCTTTCTTTGGAGAAGCCTTTCCTGCGGTTGTGCTCTCCAATCATCTACCCCCCTCCTGGACTCTTCTTTAATGTGATTGACACAAACGAGATACATCAGTGAGTTGGGTTCCCTCCCGATAAGCAGTTCAAATGGGAGTCTCCCAGTGACCGTTTGTGGTGCAAGATGGTGTATTTTAACTTTTGTTTGGATTTCCTCCCTCCAGTCTCTTGCTTCATATTTGGCTATCTATATGGCTTCCTTGAGTACTTTGCTGAATCTCTTGACCACACCATTCGCTTTTGGGTGGTAGATAGCAAACTGCTTGCGCTGATTACCTCTCTGTGAAAGAAAGTCTTCCATTTCCCATGAAACAAACTGTACCCTATTATCTTTCAAAATTGAATCCAGGATACCTTCCCTGACGAATATATCCTTGAGAAACTTCTTGAAATACTTTTTGTCTCTACACCCTGGGTAATATTAATTTCAGGCCATCTGGAATATAAATCAATTAGTACCAGAATTGACCAGCTTTGTTGGTAACTGGCCCCAACATATGCAAGGCTACCTGTTCACATGCATCTCCAGTTGCTCCCTTACTGTCATGGGCTGCGTCTTTGTCTTGCAGACTTTGACACTGTTCTTGCAGTCTGGACACTCTCTAATTACACATTCAAACTGGGTATCTAGGTTTGGCCACCAAAAGTGTAACCTTATTCACTCTTTCGTTTTGCTAATGCACAAATGTCCTTGGTGTGCTAGTTCCTTCACCCTACTTCTCAGCCTAACTGGCGGAATCAGTTTTGAGCCTCTATACACCAATCCATGATGCACCTTAAGCTCACTTTTCTCCTCCCAATACCCCAGGCATGTGATGGAGTAAATCTCTTGCGTTCACCCCACCCTTTCTTTATGAGATTGCTCACTTGTATTATTTCCTCCTCCATTGTCACCTGATCTTTCAGCCCCTTCTCGCTCAATGCGCCCTCTGTGACTTCATACACCTTAAACTCATTCACTTCCTTTTGATGTTGTTCCAATAATTCTTCTGACTCTGTTGTATTCGTATCCACCAACCTTGACAGACAATCGGCTACATGATTTTCCACCCAGGGAATATACTCCACCTTGCAATTAAAGTTTAAAATCGAAATTACCCATTTACAGGTCCTGCTTGAGATCGCATCAATACCTTTTTTTCCAAATATTTCCCTAAGCTTTGTATGATCTGTCCTCACAGTAAAATCCATACCCCATAAGAAATACTTCAATTTCATAATGGGTCAAAATATATATAGGGCCTCCCTTTCAATCACTTATCAGCAATGCTCAGGGCCCCTCATGCTTCTTGACATAATCATAATGGTGCCTTCTTCACTCCCTTTTTGTTTAAAGAACAAACACAGACTCTTGGCACTTGCATCTGTAATCAACACAGACTTAGCTTGTGTTCTGAAACTTCCTAACGAGGCACTTTTGACAATGCCTCCTTGAAGTTGTTAAACTCCTCATCGCACTATGTTGACTATTAATATCTCACACCCCGCTTAAATAATTTTCTCATGTTGTAGGCTCTTGCCGCGAAATGAAGAATTAACTTATGATAATATTCCTCCTTACCCAGGAATTTGACTATGTCTTATTCTTAGGGATAGCAAGTCTCTTGATAGTGCCCAAAAATTATTCATTAGGAAATTAATCCCCTCCTGTCAATTTATGTCATTGATACACAATTTCCTTGCATTTAAATTTGCATTTACTCTCTTTCAGCGTGAGGCCCTGGAGCTTAAACCTCTCTAAAAATTATTTCAAAAGAAAGTCATGTTCTTCCTGTGTACTACCATAGACAAGAACATCATCTTGCTAGAATTTTATCCCTACCAATCCTTCCAAAACAATCTCCATTGCCCTCTGGAATGCAGAGGCAGCAAGGATCAACCGAAGGGCATTCTGGGAAACCTAAAAACCCGAAGGCTGTGGTGAAGGCTGTTAGGTCTCTGGACTGTTCCACCAACACAATCTTGTGGTACGCTGAATGAAGATCTAATGTGGAAAACACTTCTGCCCCTTCCAGCTGTGTGAGCAGGTCTGTGATATTAGGTAAAGGATATGAATTCACCACTACCTCCCTGTTCAATCCTTTTAGGTCCACGCAAAGCCTAATACTACCGGAGCCACCAATCCTGATACCTCCACCTCCTCAATTATTCCTTCCTTTGTTAACCTTTCTAACTCATCCTTCATAGGTTGTCTCATAGTAAGGGGAACTTCCTGCATCTTATTGGTAACTGGTAATGCATTATTTTTCAAATTAATTTCTTGAGTACATTTAGTAAGACATCCCAACCAATCACAGAATACTTCCAGGAATTATTTTTGCCAGCAACGGCTCAGTACCCGCTGAGAACCATCATGTGTCCACCCCATTGTGCATAGGTCTGAACCCTCACCATTCTTCTGTGTATCCCTCTACCCTGTAACTTCCTTCCTCCTTAAAAGAAAAGGAGGTGAACTATTGGGGTCCAGCAACACTTGCAACTCAACCTACTGGTACCCACTGATTATGCGATCCCCTCTGCAGGACACATAAACGTTTCCTGCTGTAATCAGTCCTTTATGTTTGAGTTCACTGATAAAGTAGCC
The DNA here is from genome assembly GCF_964204655.1 of Triturus cristatus. Taxonomy (NCBI): domain Eukaryota; kingdom Metazoa; phylum Chordata; class Amphibia; order Caudata; family Salamandridae; genus Triturus; species Triturus cristatus. The sequence goes on along the minus strand of NC_140583.1, from coordinate 1,082,726,872 downwards.
CCCAAATTTGATGGGTTGACCTCCCCCAAAAGCTAATTGCCTAATGTCTGGCTTGATTGATCTCACTCTACCAGCCAGGTTCACATTATAAAATTCCTTGGGGACCAAAGTTATTTTTGAGTCGAACAAAATGTTCACCTTATAACCACTTACTTGCACTACTTCCTCTAGCCTGCACCCTTTTCCTTGTTCTCACACATGAAGGACAATTTCCCCCACCTGCAATGCATCATAATGACACTTGTCAGTACTTTCACCCGCAACTCACAGTTCCTTCACTCTCTTGCTTTTGTTTTTTGACTTGCAGTACTTTGTATAGTGGCCACTAACCCCATATGACTTACATACCCAGCCCCAAGCAGGGCCTTTTTTGTCGTTGGCCATATGATCCACCACATCACATCTGAAGCACTTTCCTGTGAACTTCTTCTTTTGTGTGCCCTCACTTTTAGCCTTAACTACACTGTGCACAGGTTCCCCTCCAGTGTGTCCATGCTCTTTGTGACTCTCTTTCTTAATTACATCCACACATGCTAAGCAATGCTCTAAATTCTTCGCTATTAGAAGTAACTCATTTAGGACCATATGTATGAAGCCAATTTGCGATCGCAAACCCTGAAATTCGCAGAATTTCAGCGTTTGCGATCGCAAATTAGCAGTGTGCAATGTATCACACAAAAACCCCCTCGGAAAATAAGGAATCGCATATTTTGCGATTCCCTATTTTGTGATTGCATTTAAGGAATCACAAATTGAGATTCCTTAAATGCAATGTAAGAAGCACAAAAAAAGTGCGATTTGGCCTTAAGGAATGGCAAATTACCACCAACTATAAGTTGGTGGTAAACTGCGATTTCACTTAAAAATGCACTATTTCGCATTTTTTAAAGTGCCATGTGGCGCACATATAGTGTGCCACATGTGCATAAATGCACATTTCAGGGGTGCAACAGGGTGTCCTTTTGACACCCAGGCACCCTTGAAAATGCATTCTCAATTTGCGATTCTCTAATTGCTAATTGCAAATGCCTTCCCATTCATTCCTATGGGCCTCCAAGCCCATAGGAATGAATGGGAAGGTATGCCCTATTTGCGAATCGCAATTTGCGATTCGCAAATAAGGAATATGTGGGATTCACAAAATTATTAGCAAATCCCACATACATTGCATTTTGCGATTCTCAATTGCGATTCGCTGAAAATCGCAATTTGAGAATCGCAAAACTCTATTTTGATACATATGGCCCTTAGTTTGAGGTCATCTTTTTGCCATAGCTCATCTCTTACGCTCTCTATGCTGCACCTCAACATTAATTGGTCCCTGATTCGCTCATCCACTCTCCCTTAAAATTTGTATAATGATACTAGCTTCTGCAAATGTGTGAAATAGTTCTCTACCAACTCGTGTGCATTCTGTACCCTCTTACCAAAGTGATATCGCTCTAATATTGTGCTGACCTTTGGAAGGTAATGTTTGCCCAATTTTCTTATGCACACATCAAACTCATTCAATCCCTCTGCCTCCTCTTCGTTTAACTCTGCAAGATGTGAAAAGACTTTGTGCTCCTCCAGAACCAGAGAATGAAGAACCAAATGAGGTCTTTCTTTCCACACTCAGTGTCGCCCCACACTCTCTAGCATAATTTGATGATACTTTTTGCCATTAGACCAATTTCAATACTGTTTCCACTGGTGACATAAAAAAAAATGAAGGAGGCATTACATTCTGCATTCTGTACACTTGAGACTTTATGGGCTACTCTACAGAATTAAATATAAGAAGATCCAATGAATGACCGATGTCCGACTAGATACCCGATTTCTCCGGTGCCCGACGAGACACCAGGGTTCAGTTCTGAACTACAGCAAACCGGACCGGGGTACCGAAATCGCACTCAAGCGTAGCCTTTATCCTTTGAAAGCTGTTTTTTTTAATGAGCCCCCAAGAGGATGTAATGTCCCTGCAAAACCCTTGTTTCTTTGATTAGGGCAAATGCAGATTCAAAATGGTTCCCCTAGGGTCTTTCCTCTAACCCCAACAGATGTAAGGCCTATGAACTCCCCTTGGGTTGTTCCTCTAACCAGCAAAGAGATGAGAATGTCAGCCAATGAGATATGAGAAAATCAACTAATGAGATTTAGCTTATAGCTAGTCACCTTTATCCCGTGGGGCAGTGTCTGTATTGGCAAATCGGCGAAGAGAGTATTATGCAGCCGTCTGGAACCTGCTACGATCAGGCCTCCTTTAAAAACCTGCACAGTGAGTTGGACCTCGCAGCTATCCCTCTATTTAACTGTATAGCAGCAGCGCTTGCCTGCACTACTCACAGCAATATTCTCTTTGGTATTTGGGGTTTCACACAGTAGAAGGAGTGCTTACAACAACATGTGCCCGCACTTCTCACTGCAGTGTTGTGCTTTCAATAACAGGAACGCTTTTCAATGTTTCAGCTCTCTCCTGCATTCTTCCTGGCAGTGTTCCATGATCACTTTCATGACACGTGCTCTACTGCACGGTTACAGCAATGTTTTCTGAGAGCTTTTGATGACACATGCTCTGCCGCACCCGGCAATGTTCTTTGAGGTAATAGTGCTTTTGTTGACAATACTCTAATGCGCAGCTCCCTTTTGGAATCTGTAGCAACAGCGCTCACATACACTGTAACAACGAGCTGGTAGACCACAGGAGATGAAGGTAGGAGGAAGAAGGAGCTTTATTAAACAGAAATGGTAGCAAACGTCTCAACCACAGCTGTCACCTCCAGTGTCCTCCTCAGACTCATGCAGGAGCCTCACAGAGAACCCTGGGGCACACCAATATTCTAGCCGCATCAGAAGATGGAAGGACAGATCATTCTGTTGTGGGGAGGAGAGAAAAGATGTGAACTAGAGAGACTCACCTCCCCTCACTCTGAGGGTACCATACATCCCCTTCTATGCAAACAATAAGTTCACACAAGGGGAAAAGACTCAGGAACACTGGGGTGAGAACAGGGGAGAGAGAGCCAGTTTAGGTAAAAGGGATAGACTAAAAGGACATGAAATCATGTGAAACTGTGGTAAATCGGTATGATACAACAATTTACTTCACAACATAATCTTTGAGAAAACTTGGACAACATATTTTTATTCCACTTGACCTGGTCTGGACTTTGTCTTTCCCATCATCAGATGCAGTGAGTGCACTCTCTATACCAGAGGTCTCACTCTCAACCCCTCCAGGTGTGGTAAGGTTTGAAGGTTTGTGAAGGGGGCAGAGTACCTCACCACCCTCCCTAAGTTTCAATTCTCCCATCTCTCATTTTTAACTGCATTCCTGAATAATTTCACAATTCTCATAGGTCCTGTAAATTTGGACAATTTCGCTCTGCCCGTGGGAGCTTGACTTTGACAAAATCACCCCAGTGAAACGTATCTCTTTGACTGCATGTGTTCTGTCATACCTTGCGTTTCTTTCAGCCATGACGCTCTGTTTCCTTTCACCTAAAGAAGTGTTCTGAGAGAGATCTGGCCACCCTTTGTGCCACTTGATCCACCCACGTACCAACCTAGATTTGGGCTTCCTAGCTTACATTAGTTCAAAAGGTGTCAGGTTGGTAGTTTGGTGTGGGGTTAACCTATATGCCTTCAGGTGCTTGATCACTTCCTCCCTCAAACACAACCCACTGACTCCAGCTAACTGGATGCTCTCCTTGATGGTTTTGTTCAGTCTTTCTACCATCCCATTATCCTCCAGGTGATACAGAGCACAGAACTTGTGTTTTATTATATTGCACTGTAAGAACTCCTGAGAGCAGAATTGAACCTGGTTGTCAGTCTGTATGGTGCTGGGCAACCCCTCCCTGAAGAACACTTCCAGCAGGAACTCTATGACCGACTTCGTGGTGATCTCTGAGATAAACTTCAAGTCGGGCCACTAGGAGTACAAGTCTACCAGCACTAAGATATACTGTGATTGATTATTCCCTGTTAACAGGCCAATTAAGCCTAAGGCTATGTCCATCCTCGGACCCTCTGGTGGTGGTCTTCAATGCATGATTGGTGTATGCAACTTGAGTATTTCATCATATAGGAGCACAGTATATTTCTTTATTTATTTATTTCGCGATTTTTATTGCGCAAACAAATACCCGAAGGTGTCTCGGCGCATGTGACAAAAACGAGAGACCAAACCGCAGGATTACTGATTGAACAGCCATGTCTTTAAGAGCCTACGAAAGCTTATCAAATTGGGGGCAGTTTTTATGGTGAGTGGCAAAAGGTTCCAGAGATTAGGTGTGGCAACCAGGAAGCGCCTGTCTCCCCAGGTTGCCGTTCTCGTGCGAGGTAACGGAAGCAGGCAGGAGTTGGCGGATCTCAGCTGTCTCTTGGGGCTGTACAACTGGAATGCTTCAATCAGAAACTTTGGACCGACGCCATGCACTGCCTTATAGGCAATGCAGAGGGCCTTGAATTTAATGCGGCCCTCTACTCTTAGCCAATGCAGGTGACGAATGGCTGGAGTAGTTGGCTGGCGGCGGGGGATGTCAAGAAGAATTCTTGCAGCAGCATTTTGTATGAACTGCAAATTAGATAGAACGAGTTTCTGAGTATTAAGGAAGAGGGCGTTCCCATAATCGATTTTGGAAAACACTAGGGTAGAGACCAGGGTCTTCCCAGCTGAGGTGGGAAGGTAAGGCAGTATTTTCCTAATTTTCTTTAAAATAAAGAACGCAGATGACACAACCTTGTTGACATAAAGGTTGAATGACAGCTTGCTGTCAAAAATGACTCCCAGGTTTCTGGCCTTATCAACTGGGACAGGAGGAGAGCCCAGCTGGTCAGGCCACCAGGCAGAAGACCAAACCGGGGAGAGATTACCAAAGGTCATGACCTCGGTTTTGTCCGAGTTAAGCCTCAGACAGTTGGAGGACATCCAGGTACTGACAGCATGCATGGCGCTTTGGAAATTAGCTGCCACCGCTGGGCCATCCTTGTGTATTGCCAGAACCAGTTGGGTGTCATCTGCGTAGGATGTAAGTCGCAGCCCATGGGCCTTTATTACCCTCGCTAAGTCTGCTACATATATTAAATAGCGTTGGACTTAGCGATGAGCCCTGTGGGACTCCACAGGGGAGTGCAGAGACAGGAGAATAGAAGTTACCCAACTTCACTGTCTGGGTACGGTAGGCAAGAAAAGATGAAATGAGATTTCTAGCCTAACCGTTTATCCCCAGGGCTGTGACACGGTCGACCAGAATATCATGGTCGACCGTCAACAAAACACTGAGATCCAGCACTCCACAACGCTTTTTTATAACTTTCAGATATCATTTTAACTGTATACTAATGAAATAAATATATTTGAAGAACTTAACCTGATCAAACAAACGAAGAATAAGGTATGCACTAGGATTTTCTTAAACTTTTGCAACAAAAGTTCAATACATTATAAGAAATAGGAAGGTTATCACTGATATATTCACTCTCTCTTTTGATTATAAGGAAACGTATTTGACTGGGACTACTAGAGGAAGGTATAGCTATATTTCTTGAAGTTGGAGGGAAACAAGTTGAAACCTTCTTTACACTTAAGTGATTGGTAAGAGCATATGATATACTTATGACTAATCTAGGAACGGAATAAGATGCTAGATAATGAGACGTTTTCAACTATGTACATCGACAATATTTGTGTGAAATGTGTAATAACAATTGGTTCTATGAATACTTAGAAACTACCTGACATATGAAGAGGAGAATAGATTTATCTGAATGCCTTCACTTGACTAAATATAAAGACTGTTTGTGTAATAATGAATCAATATATTTCCAGAACATGAACATAAGGAAGAAATGCAAAATTGAAAATTGAAGTGGCAGGTGTAGCAAGGTTAATAATGGATTACTGTAGCAACCTGTAAGATATGTGTATAAGGAACTATAGAAAAATTATTGGTGTTTTAGCTTTTCTCTGTATAAAAGAGTGGTTTATACAGAATTTTAATATTATAAATGTTTTAAATTGTATGTAATCTGATAGACATGTTTGTAAGATATTTTGTATCTGTTTGTTTGTAGCCCTAAAGAAGTCCGCTTGGATGAAACGCGTCGGCTACGCTGTTTATGTCTTTTACATTTGTAAAGAAAAGAAGAATATAATAAAGAAACAATTGTGAAATCACACCTGCTGAATCGACTGATATATTACATGATTGCAAAATAACGTTGTGGAGTGCTGGATCTCAGTGTTTTGTTGACATATTGCTGGATCTTTTGATCCTAAGGAGGTTTAGGGGTATCTAACCTCATGCTCCGTGGCACCTGAAAAATATTGATAATTTTTGACCTAACTAGATGAATTGGTGCATTGAGATACCTACCTTATACCCCGTTTCGTTTGTGTATTGTGATTTAAAATAGGTAGATTTGCACAATCAAAGGTCCTACATTAATATAGATAATGGATTTTGAGGATAACAGGGAGGAAATGTTGGGGGAACTGTTTAAAACCAAGAAATGTCCACCAACTGAGACTCAAATAACTTGAAAAGTGGAGGCTTGAAGGATAAATTCCTTCGTCTAGAAAGATTGAAAAAACAAGAGCTAGGCAAATGGTGGGATGGGGCCACTTTAAAAAAATATTTGGAGAATAAGAGAATCCCCAGAGGATTAAGAATCCTAATTTTCCCTAATTATGAAGACCTTGACAATGATTTATTAAAAGACTGGGAAGAAGGCCTTTATGATTCCTCATTTAGGATGATGAAAATCTTGATTGCAAATGCAGAAAGAAAAGTAAAAAAGATTAGGGAAGAAATTCTAATATTAGAGAAAGGGATTCTGGATATGAACCTAAAAGAGGCATGAAGAACTATGAAATTTTGAAGAAGGAAATTAATTGCTACCAGATCTATCTAAAGGATAAAAAGCAAAAAAAGATCATAAGGGACGAAAATGATTATGAACAAGGGAGAATTTTTACATTCTCAAAAAAGTATGATGACATAATTCCTAAACAACATACTGAACCTAACACGAGAGGTAAAACACCAAGTGTCTCCTCTAGTAATACATCTATATCATCTGTGGAAAGTGACCCTGGGGAGGGACCTAGTAATTTGGAAACCACATCCACTTCCTCCCTTTTTTTACGGGAGGTCCAGCGGTACAGGCTGGGAAATCAAAAGAAAAACGTAAATCAAGGAGGGAAGAGGCGAAAAAATGGGAGTACAAACCAGACAACAAAGCAAACTAATACAAGGGAGGAAATAACTGAAACCCTAGATAAAAATGATAGAGTAAATGAAAACGCTGGGGGAAAGGAACTAAATGTTGTTAACCTATCATCTAGGATTTTGAATGATAAAGAAACAAATGTACTAAAGAAAGGTCTTAATTTCTGTATAACCAAAAATTGTGATTTTGTAAATGTACATACAGATGTATTTAAATTTGTAAGGAAATTACAATTAAAAAGATATTTTTCAGACCATCCATGTACCTCTACTGATGTTTTAAGAAATGATAACCCGGAAACATTATTAACAATCAAAGAGTTGCATGATGTGCATTTGTTGGCTACACTTGATGAAGATGATCTGAATGTAGATATAACACAGATGGCAGGTCTCTTTGACATAAGAGAAGACACAACCATTGATAGTGGGTTAAGAAATAAATCTAAGTTCATACCCCCAACAGCTCAAGATACCCATATTCAGGAATTTGTTGAAAGAGTAACACAACAGTTACATAAACTAGAGGATAGACACGGTAAAAACTCCCACTGTACACATCATCATAACCTGTCAAGAGTGGAGGAAGCACTCCTCAAGGATTTACAGGAAGATCCACAACTGGTGATACGTTCAGCAGATAAAGGGGGGAATGTAGTGATTATGGATCTAAATGATTATTTAGGTGAAATAGAGAGACAATTGAATAATGAGTGTTGTTATGAGAGGATAAGGACAAACCCCATTCCTGAAATAGAAAGAACTATCAATGCCAAACTATGGGATTGGCATGAAACAGGTCTATTGTCTGAACATGAATACCGCTATTTACAGACTCATAACTCAAGATATCCATGTATATATGTACTCCCGAAGATACATAAAGGAGGGGCATTCCCACCAGGTAGACCAATCATTTCGGGGAATGGCGGCCCGACCGAACGACTCTCAGAATATGTTGACGGTTTCTTACAACCCTTTGTGAAAAACCTACCTTCCCACCTTAAAGACAGTAGGGATGTGTTGTGCAAGCTCGAAGACTTTGAATGGGACAGCATAAATCTTATGTTTGTCACCATGGATGTTGAAAGCTTGTACACCTGTATCCATATAGAGTGTGGTATGGAAGCTTTACAACACTTCCTATACAAAAGAAATGCCCAACATCTAGAACACTCTACCATGCTTTTGGAGATGTTACGTATTATCCTGACCATGAATGTATTCCTACATAATGGAATGTGGTTCCTACAGAAGCAGGGTACGGCCATGGGATCCAGGTTTGCTCCGTCTTATGCAAACCTTTTCATGGGTTTGTATGAGGCGGAGCATGCCTGGGGACCAGGTGCTAAGGAATGGACCAACAATGTCATATTCTTTGGTCGATACATTGATGATGTGATTATGATATGGAAGGGGTTTGAAATGCAATTACTGGAATACCAGACTTACCTAAATACGAATAGATTCAATGTTGAATTAACTATGAACTATTCACGTAAGGAAATTGAATTTCTTGACTTGAGACTATATATAAAGAATCAAAGAATACAAAGCGAAGTGTATAAAAAACCCACTGCATGTAACAGTGTACTTCATGCTGAAAGTGCCCATCCCAGTGCAACGATTAATGCGATACCATATGGCGAAATGGTCCGCACTTGCAGGAACTGCAGTGAGGAAGATTCCTTTAACACTAACTTAGGGTCCTTAAAAAATAACTTCATGAAGAGAGGATACTCTAAAAAATCTTTGGAGCATGCTGAAATTAAAATCAGGAGATTGGATAGGAAAAGCACCCTTCTACAAAAAAGAAAAACGAGAATAGAACGAACAAGGAAAATGTAACTTTCATAACTGAATATAATGCCTTTAGTAATCATATATATGGCATACTACGAAAAAACTGGCATTTATTAATGAAAGCACAACTTCCAGAGGGTACTATCTCTCCGAAACCTAAGGTGGTTTACAGGAAAGGCAGAACCATTAAAAACATCTTATGCCCCAGTTATGTGAAAAAACAAAAAGAACAAACAGGTATGTGGCTCCCCCAAAAACCGTCTGGCTTCTTTGTCTGTGGTAATTGTAACATCTGCCAATTTGGAGTACATAAAAAATCCAAGTTTAAATACAATACTGAAAGGGAGTTTAAGATTAACGCTTTTATCAATTGTAACACGACATTTACTGTATATGCAATTGGATGTTCCTGTGATAAAGTCTATGTGGGTAGCAGTATTCGCTGCCTCAAAACAAGAATACAGGAACATGTGAGAGCAATAAGGAACAGAGATGATAGATACCCAATTGCCACTCACATTGCTGAACTACACCTGGATAAGACAACAATCTGGTTTCATGCAATTGACCATATAAAGGTCCCCGAAAGGGGTGGAGACAGAGAAAGAATGCTTAGACAGGCTGAGGCAAGTTGGATTTGTCGCCTTAGGACTATCAACATGGGTTTGAATACTAACAATGAAATGTATCATTTTCTTTGAATTGTTTAATTGAATAAATTGGCATAATGTATTCCTATTGGAGAAGGAATAGCCATGTTAGAAAACTGAATTACACTCATATGGATCTTATGTCATAACGGTTTGAACTATGGCTTAGTTAGGTAATTATAATCATCTATTACCAATGGACATAGTATTGAGATAAACTGGATCTGCTGTCTGATTTCGGTTTGCCCTGAAGAAGTCCGCTTGGACGAAACGCGTCGGCTACGCTGTTTATGTCTTTTACATTTGTAAAGAAAAGAAGAATATAATAAAGAAACAATTGTGAAATCACACCTGCTGAATGGACTGATATATTACATGATTGCAAAATAACGTTGTGGAGTGCTGGATCTCAGTGTTTTGTGGACATATTGCTGGATCTTTTGATCCTAAGGAGGTTTAGGGGTATCTAACCTCATGATCCGTGGCACCTGAAAAATATTGATAATTTTTGACCTAACTAGATGAATTGGTGCATTGAGATACCTACCTTATACCCCGTTTCGTTTGTGTATTGTGATCATGGTCGACCGTGTCAAAGGCTGCTGACAAATCCAGCAGAATCAGGACAGCCGCACCTCCCTGGTCCATAATGGCTCTAATCTCATCTGAAGCTTTTATTAAAGCGGTCTCAGTTCCATGACCTTTCCTAAAGCCAAACTGCGTTTCGTCGAGAAGTTGGTGAGTATCGATGAACTCTGAGAGTTGTTTATTCGTCAGAGATTCGCATATTTTGGCAGGAAAGGGGAGACATGCTATTGGTCTATAGCTGGCCAGAGCTGTGGGGTCCAGGGAGGGTTTCTTCAGGAGAGGTTTGATCACGGCCTTCTTCCAAAGATCTGGATAGTGACCAGTTTGAAATGCGGTGTCACAGATTTTCATAAGTGGATAAGAGATCACCTCGCTAAGGTTAGCCATCACTGAAGGAGGGCAGGGATCTAAGGGGGAACCAGACTTGGTAGTAAAGATAAGTCTGCTGATTTGATCTTGCGTAATGGGAGCAAAGGAAGAGAAGGGATCATGATCGGTGGCAGGTTCTACACCACTGCATACTCTGGATCTTGTCTCTGCGTTCCCTGCAAAGGATTAGTATATATCTGCTACCTTAGTGGTGAAAAAGCTGGACAGAGCATTACAGAGAGACTGAGAGGGTTCAACCCCAGGTCCCGTAGAGGGGGTGGACAGAGTGGTGACCACTGAAAACAGTTCTCTAGCAGAGTTGCTGGCATTCTCGATTTGAGCCGAGAAAATTGCACTTTTTCGGGCAATGATAGCCTTTTTGTATATTGTCAGGGCGTCTTTGTAGGAATGCTTGGCTATGGGGGAGTAAAATTTCCTCCAGCGCCTTTCTAAGTTCCTGCAATGTTGTCGGTGGAGCCTAAGCTCTTCGGTGTACCAAACCGCCGAAGGGGATAATCTGTTAGGTCGCGTAAACTTCTCCGGCGCCACCTGATCAGCAGCATTCCGAATCCAGTCTTGGAATTCGGAGACTGAGAAGACAGGATTGGCTATCCCCATAGGAAAGGATAGTGTCAGGATATCTGCCATCTGATGGATATCCGCATTTTTCCAAGCACGGGTCCCTAACCTAGTTTGTGGCCTGGAATGGGGAGGGTTAGCGTGCCGTGTATGGATCCCAAAGATAATGGCCCTGTGATCTGACCAGGTGAGAGGAAGAATATACTGTACAAAGATGTCTGAGTTATTGGTAAACAGACCATCTAGTATGTGCCCCGCCTGGTGTGTAGTTCCCTTCACCAATTGTTGAAGTCCTAAGGTTAGGAGATCATCAGTGAGTTGAGTGGTTTCGTGGTTGCCCTGTTCTTCCAGAGGGAAGTTAAAATCTCCTAAGATCATGTATTCCGGCGAACTTATGATAAAATCATTAAAATCAGAGAGTGTGGCAAGGAAAGAATTTCGGGGCCCAGGAGGTCGGTATAGCAAAATTCCCTTGAGGGCTTGTTTATGATTAATATTAATAGCAAAGGTGGCTGCTTCACAGTTAATGGACTGTATGGGGTCAAGTGTAGTGCGATAGAGATTCTTGTAAATGATAGCAAGTCCGCCACCTCTTCCTATATGTCTATCATGCCTAGCGACACTATAGCCCTCAGGGGTTGCCAAACAAAAGTCCGGTCCTGAACCAGCATCTCCCCAGGTTTCGGTGGCAAAAAGGAAGTCAAGATCATGGGCGAGAATAAACTCGCTGATCTGTAAGCTGTGACAGGGAAGGGAGCGCGTATTAATGAGCGCTGCTCGATAACCATGGGGCTGAGTGATATGCAATTCATGAAAAGGTATATTGCTAGGGGGGTCTAAGGCTGAGGAGCCAGGAAGACGAGGTTGCGGAAGTTGGTATTGACACCCAGGGCAAGGGGTGGGGGTAACGCCCACTGCAGGGGAGAGAGGCCGAGTAATGCAATGTCGATCGGAATGGCCAGGGTTCAACTGTCTTAGTTGCAGGGAAGAATAGCATAGTGGAGGGCCAGACGGGCTTGCCACTGGCGCGCCTCCGGCAAGCCTGCGGCGCGCCCGCTGCGCGCGTGCGCTGCACGCTTTCATGACTTTGTGTTTTATAGTCTCCCCGTCTGAGAGCGTAAATGCACGTTGCAAGATGGCGCTCAAAGTTTAGGATCTAGACCGATCCAAGATGGCGCTCAAAGTTTAGGATCTAGACCGATCCAAGATGGCGCTCGTGACTAGGAAGAGAGAGAGAGAAAGATCCTGCTCAAGCGGCAGGTGAGTGAATTCTGATTTTAAATGAGGGTATGCGGTTCAGAGTGCAGATAAAAACACAGTAAACAGAGTAAAAGACACAATAAACACAGTAAAAGACCGAAATCCGGTCAGTGAACTAGCAGCAACGAAGGAAATATTAGTATCAGCAAATGTCCCTGAGTAAGCAGCAGCAAGTACCCATGGAACAGATAGTGGCCCCGTTACAACTGACTCCTGCAGCTGAGGCTAAGCGTAATGTCAAAAACAGCTGCGCGCTTGCATGACTCTGTGTTTTATAGTCTCCCCGTCTGAGAGCGTAAATGCACGTTGCAAGATAGCGCTCAAAGTTTAGGATCTAGACCGATCCAAGATGGCGCTCAAAGTTTAGGATCTAGACCGATCCAAGATGGCGCTCGTGACTAGGAAGAGAGAGAGAGAAAGATCCTGCTCAAGCGGCAGGTGAGTGAATTCTGATTTTAAATGAGGGTATGCGGTTCAGAGTGCAGATAAAAACACAGTAAACAGAGTAAAAGACACAATAAACACAGTAAAAGACCGAAATCCGGTCAGTGAACTAGCAGCAACAAAGGAAATATTAGTATCAGCAAATGTCCCTGAGTAAGCAGCAGCAAGTACCCATGGAACAGATAGTGGCCCCGTTACAACTGACTCCTGGGGCTGAGGCTAAGCGTAATGTCAAAAACCTCTGTACCTTCCTCTCTATGTCCAAATCCATGTTTGGCCACCAAAAATCCAAACATAGCCTCTATTTAGTCTTGGTAATACCAAGATGTCCCTCGTGGGCCAAGTTGATCAGTATGTCCTTTAAGGTTCCGGATGGAATTAGCTTTGTGCCACGGAAAAGACACTCATCCACAATGGACAGTTCATCTTTAGCCATCCAGAATGGTTTGAGCGGCTCTTCTAGTTTGACCTGGACTGACCATCCACCCTGCATTCTTTCACATACACTCTGCAAGAGTGGGTCAGCCTTCAATTCTTTTTTCCACTGTGTGTGCTTCTTTTATTGTCCCTTGGGCTATAGTGAATACTTTCTCATTTTGTATGCTCAAAACATCATCCTCCTGTTCGCTATTATCGTTTTCCTCCTTCTGTGGGTACTCGACAAGGTGTGAGAGGCAATTTGCAGCATAGTTTCTCACCCCTGGTACGTACTCTACCCCGAACGTATACTCCTGTAGATTTACTGCCCACCTCCTAATCCTACTCAGGATGGATGAAGACTTCAATGAGAGGCTTATGGTTGGTCACAAAATTGAAATTGGTTCCCCAAACAACATTTCTAAACGTGGTACTGGCCCAATGTGCAGCTAGAGTCTCCTTCTCCATCTGAGTAGTTAATATCTGCCTGATGCAAGGATCAAGACGCACATGGGATTGTATACTCCCCCTTTTTACCCTCTTGAGTCATGACAGCTCCTAGGCCTTTGGAGCTAGCATCTGTTGTTATTACTGTTCTCCTGCCTGGTAAGAATGCCTTCAGGTTGGGAGCTCCAGCTAAAGCTGCCTTGGTATCCTCCAACTCTTTCTGACACTCCTCACTTCATTCAAATACTACTCCATTTTTCGACAGACAGCAAATCTGGTATGTTCACCAAGGAACATTCTGAACAAATTTACTGTAAAACGCAACCATTCCCATAAAGCATTTGACTTCCTTTTTGTTGTGGCGGCCTAAGGTTTAGTATAGTGTCCTGCAGCTCTGTTTTGGGTATTATGCCATCTGCCGTCTCTCCATGTCCCAGAAACTCTATTTCCGAGCAACCTATTCTGCACTTTTCCCTTTTACTGTAAGTCCCTTCCCCTGGAACCTCATCAGAACTTGTTTGAGCCTTTGGTCATGTTCTACTCCATTCTCCTCAAATATCAGTACATCATCCTGGTAACAAAACACCCAGGGGATCCCCTAGAGCATATCAGTCATATTTATCTGGAAAACTGCAGCCACTGACACAAGTCAAAACGGCATGCATTTGAACTTGTAAGCCCCCATGGGTGTGATAAACACCGTCAGTTATTGTGACTCAGGGTGCAGTTTGACTTGGTAGTATGCAGAGGTCAAGTTTAGAGTGGAGAATACCTTGGCTCCAGCTACCCTACTCATCATTTGTGTGATTTTCGGCAAGGGATATTTATCCACTACAGCCTCTCTGTTAAGGGCTCTGACGTCTATGCTCAATTGTACTGCCCCATCACATTTCTTGGCCACTACTATTGGTGCCAAACATTCAGTGGCCTCCACAGGCTTGATCACTTTCAAACTGCACAGTTCCTCTAACTCCTCCCTAACTGCCTCCTGCTGCATAGATATGGGCAAGTTTCTCACCTTGGCTGAGACCAGGTGTGAGTTTTCCTTATGTTTTATTCTGTGAACATAGCGTTTAAGACACCCCAACTGTTCGTAAAATATTCAGAGAAATCTCCATCGATCCTCGTTTGGACTTTGCCCACACTCTGAACCAGAATTGGAGGGTCCTTGTTGGGATTGAGATAGATCCCTAGATCCTTTTGTGCTTGCCACCCTAGGATATTGTCCTCTTATGAGATACATATACCTTGGTGACTGTATATCTGTCTTGGTATGCCACAGTTCCCCAAAATTAACCCCTCATGTATATGGATTGTCCCCATATCATCCCGGGTTGACATCCATTCTTTGTCGTTTTTCCTTACCTTTGAACATTCTCCTATTCCACCCATGACATGATTTCCTACAGTGCAGCACACTGCCCGCTTTTATATATTTATTAGTAATGGCGGCCGCGTCATATTTCTAAAATGCATGACTCACCCAACTCGCACCTTTTCATTACTGTTTTTTCCGTTTCCAGCTAGGGCCGCTTTAACTACAGAGGCCGCGCTCCGGAAGAATTCATTTAAATAAGATATGTTTTTTGGGGGGAGGAGCGCCTCATGTTTGCTTTTACCTTAATGATGGTGCGCCCCTTTCTTTAGATGCTGTTCACCGTATTCAGCTTATAGCGAGCCGCGTCGAAAGAATGTGGCATGGCTGCCATGAAAGTGAAAGCACGGCATGGGGCGCTTGTACAAAAAAACCCATTTGTTTGTGAAGTTCACAAACATGTTTTGTTTGGGTGAAAGCGTCTCATGGGGCGCGTTCACTTCAATGGCGGCTGCGCCACTTTGTTTAGATGTGGCTCGTTGTATTTACTTTTTCGGCACCGCTTGAACAGCTGAGCATCATCCTGTAACACACGGGCCTCCCTAACCGCAGCATTTCCCTTTTAATGTGCCTCATGTAAGTCTCGCATTTGCATACATGTTTTTCCCTTCCCACCCTGAAAAGGGATTTATGCCACCACTTGTATGAAGTACATCTCTGACCCCTTCGCAGGCCTCAAAAGAGAATGTTAGGAGTAGTTAAATGCCACAACAGTTCTTATTTGTGGGTGTTCACAAATTTTGAAGGCTAACCGTGCCTTGAAACGCCCCAATCCAATCTGGTTTGTAGCAAATACTGCAGACATGGTAGAGATCACCTCACATGTAAATGGACCTGGCTGGCAGGCACACCTTTGTGCATACCTGAGGTAAATTCAGTCATAAATTCACAATATGACTATTTACATTTATGTATATGGCATGCCCCTCTGCACGCAGAAAGAGAGGAATTATTTTTTGAGGAAATTCTACCAAACAAGACATTCGTGGAAAAAATGCAGAATTCATGTAATTTCGAGAAATGCAGTTTTATACTTTAACAAAATTACAAGTGACTAATTTTCATCTAAGTGCCACCAGGTACTATCTTTTCAGTAAGTAAGTAGTTGGGCAAGCAGGGGTTAGGAAACCCCAGCCGTGGAGTTAATTTTGATGTCCTGGTGTCAGAGCTGGTATTTCAGTGCAGATTATGTGCCAAGTATACTCTTTTTGCATTTGACTATCAGCTTAGCAGGGGTGAGCAGCTTAAGGGTGCGAGACTCAGAAGTCAAGCTGCTATGAAATACAGACAATAAAAACTGTCCATGTCTGTGTCTTGTTTGTAGAAAAAGAGAAAATATTTTTATTACATAGCAAAACATAATGCTGCACAAAGAAAATCCAGACAGGCAGAGGTTTCTAATATGGGTGCTACAGGATAATAAGCACATTGAATATGGGTAGGCAAGATTACAGCAGACACAAGTTCTTAATGGCATGTACGAACATCCTCCCTATCTTAGTTTTGAAGCCTGTGGGTCAATAAAATTGTGTTCTAGTTCTAAGAGTTCTATCTGGGCTTCAATGTATGAGGAATAAAATTCTTATTTGGTTCAGGTTCGAGTTCTCTTGAGTGTTTTACCCGAAGTGTCCTGCACAAGGCCTGTAAACAATTGCAGTATGAGCAGTCCTGCTCACGGTTTACAGTAGTCGCACAGGCAGGTGGCCTTACATCTTTTTCTAGTTGCCAGGTGACGTCGTGGCAGCGAATGCATGACGTTACAATGCAAACATTTACAACGCCTGCCTTTACAACACAGTTTTTACATCGCAACATCCATTACAACGTATGTTTTTACAATGCATGCCATCACAACGCATTTTTAGAAACTACATTTGCAATGCATTCCATTACAACACATACCATTACAACGCATACCTTTACATCGCATATTACTTTTAGGGCAACAGTAGGGAAGTGTTGGATAGTGTAGGGTTAAAAATTACTATTCCCATTCCAGTGAGTGCAACAGTAGGGTAAGTGTTGGATAGTGTAGGGGTAAAAATTACTATTCCCAATTACTTACCATATAATGCATTGTAATGGCATACGTTGTAGTGACATGCGTTGTAATGACATGCGTTGTAGTGACATGCGATGTAATGGCTGCATTGTAATGGCATACGATGTAAAGGATGTTGCGTTGTCATGACTCTGTTGTAAAGGTGTGCGTTGTAATGACTGCATTGTAAAGGGTGTTTCCCCATGGCAGCACCAGCAAAGCAACAGAGCATGCCCAGGTGTTCCCACCACCCAGACAACAATGATTCCTCCTACTATTGGCAGCCACCAGACTACCGTGGCAACTCCTGAGAGAGTCACACAAGTCTGTCCACTCAGACCGGTAAGAGGTGTAGACGCACAATGCTTAGTCAGGAAACGCATGTGGAGGCCAGAGGAATCACTCCTAGGCTCCTGTCAGTGACAATTATACTCCCTTTATTCAGTTAACTTTTCTGGACTGTCCCACCTACTGAGTCCTGACCCTGGGCTTCTCGCAGGCAGTTGTTGCCCTAGTGGCTCAGTTAATCATTTCCCTCTCCCAGCTAGCCAGGTGAACTCCCAGACTCCACACAGGCCCACAACTATTCCCGAAGGATGGACCATATTTCCTCACCTCTGGGAGACTTCAGCCTTCTGGAGTAGCACTCTGTAAGAGGTTAAAGGGAAAACACTGTCTATAAGATTTCCTCCGCAAAAAAAATGAGAGCCCCCTCTCTTCACACCCACCCACCATCAGACAAAATGCAGAGCTTGAAGGGATGAGCAGAAATGAAGGGATGATCAGGAGTCTTTGACTAATAAAGGTCATTGCTGCTTTCTAAAGCAGCTCTGTCTCAATTCTCTCACCCTTGAGAGTCTGAGGCTACACCCTTCTACCCTGGAATGCGATAAGTGCACTATTGCTGTCTGAGGGGGCTGTACCACAAGCTCCATATTTTACTATACCTTACCACAGGTATCTTAAATAGATCTCACTTGCCTTTGCAACCATACACTCAAAATACCTATGGAGTCCTAATACCAGTCACCATACATACAGCTTAGACATGACATGCACCTGGAGGTGTCAAAGCAGAGTATGGGCATTGCATTCAAATTAAACTTTACACATGAAGGGCCTGTACGCATCACACTCTTACCTAATCAGGAAAAAGGTCTGTTTAGAATAATTAATCAGAAAAATGGTATATTGCCACCACCACTTAAAGTATATATCCAAGGATGAATATGGTAGTCCCATGTCTACTAGAAAGCTCTTTGAATGTACCTCTCCAGATCACGGAGATGGACCTAGCTCTTATGGTCAGTTATAAAGCATAGGCCTCAGCATGCATGCAATATTTAGGTGTATACTGGGCCAAAAAAGTCAGGATAGCAGATAACCTGTAGCTGGGGTCAATCAAGGCAAGGATTCAAGTCTGTGATTCCATTGTGGGAAATTCATGTCCCAACACATATGTTTTCGATGAAAGCTGTGCTCCGATTGACACTGGTGACCAGGTAGATTTCTATAACCTTGCACTAACGTCTCATTTCAAAGTTAACCTACTTCAAACATGTGGTTGTATGAGAAAACATTGGTTAAAAAATATCAAGGTAAAATAAATATTGCCCAAAAAAATACTGAGGACAAAAATATCAACCTTATATAACCCTGAATGTAAAGGACAAAATGGTGACAACAGAAATATAGAAGACAAAACTATTGTCACAAAATAGGTAAGTATATTGAATTTTTGACATTAAACAGTGACAGTAATGGTATCAATGATGTCATTTATCATGTCATGAGTGATGTAATATGTGAGGTCAAGTTATAGTTAACTCAGTGAGCTATAACTTGAAATTCTGAGGTTTTCTGTTTTTTACATTTTAGTTTATACCATTTTTCAACACCTAACTATAACATTACTTTAACCTTTCTGGCCTGAATAGAGAAGAGGCAATAGCCCGCCAAATAATCCATGCATTTCCAAAAAAGCATGGAAGAAGTCAATTAATTTTCTTTGCTAAACAGGATCAATTCTATGAACATATGATAAGAAAGCAGCTGTCTAAGGACGTTGCAGAAGAAGAAGGACTCCAATGGGGTTTTAGGCTATGTTAAAAAAATCAAAGGAGGGAGTGAAGAGGAAAAATGTAGAATCGTCCTCCTCTTAATACTGTTATCCAACATAGGGATTCTACCATGGTAACATGATAACAGTGTAGGCTATGTGGCAGGGATTCCCAGTGTATGTAAGTCCACGAGGACAGCTCAAATGCATGCCACAATTTCAGGATAACTACTGACTATGTAAATGATTTCCAATTGTAAGTTTATTTTATGTGATAATCCTAAAATTCTACATTGGTATTTGGCAATCATGGGCATTAGCTGGACACCCCTAGCCACTTGGCTGTTTAAAGATCTTTGTGTATTTACTAGTAATGATCTATCAATTCTCAGACCCACCAAGAACATAACAATTTGCATTAATCAACATAATTAACTTAATTTAAAGTCAGACAGCTACATTAAAAGGTTTTAGTTCTTCTCCTGCTAGGGTATGGCCATCCAGTCTATATGTTTGCATGATCCTCTTTCTAAAGGACACAAAAGGTGTTTCCAAAACAGTATTTTCAGATAACTTTTGTACTGCTGCAGCTTCCTTACAGTTATCTTACAAGAAAAAAACAGAATGCCTGCTACCACTCTGGCCTTTATAACATTGTAAAAATGGGATTCTGGTCATTAATGTCACAGAGTATAAGTAAATGAAGTGAGGACAGGGACCTAAGTTGGTTGATGAAAGGTCCAATGACTTGTGCACAAGAGATGGACATTAAAAGCGGGTTTGTAGGCAAATACTTCCCATCTGGCGAGGGTCTGAAAGCAGAAGCACAGCAGGGGAGCAAGGAGAAATGTAATAGGGCCAGAACCAGGCATTTGAAGGGCAGGGAAAAAACAGCACAAGGTGGGGCTGATCAAAGAGATAAAATTAATAAGGGTGTGCAGCAAGTGAAGAGAGGCCAAGAAGTGAGCATAGAGCTTTGGTCTAGGGCTTGGTGAGTTTAAATTTCAGAAACCATTTTATTCCCCTCCTGAACTCCTATCAGGGAGTAGTGGAAGTGTGCTTTATAATCTGCTTTGGCCTTCCTCTTCTTCCCTGTAGCCTCTCTATGCTCCCAGGTACAGTATCTGCGTCGGATCTGAGGAAACATGGGCTGCTTTCAGCAAAACCTCCTCCAAGAGCAAATCACAGCACAGAGCCTGCCCCTGAGCCCACCCGAGCTGTTTTTCCCTCAAGCCGTGGTTTTACCTGGAAGCAGGCTTAGTATGCCCCCAGTCAGTCCCAGGCTAGGGTCCAGTAATGGGTTTCCAGCCATTCATTCACCTACAAACTTTTTCCAATGTTTTTGGGCCTTCCTGATTGGCTGTGAGCTAGAACAATCTACAACTTTGTCCTTGTTTACTTTTATTTAATGTCTAGTTGTCAGTTGGACCGGATAGACAATATAGGGCCAGATGTATGACCATCCAAATTGTGTCTCGCAATTTGAGCTCAATTGCGAGCATCAATTTGGAATGTACTGTAGGGTTTTCAACACTGTTCGCGATTCCCAATGGGGTCGCAAATTGTGAGGCTCATGAATATTAATTAGCCTCCCGCAATTTGCGAGCCCATTGAGAATGACAGCCCCTCCTAGGGATGGTGGCCTGCTGGGCTCAGCAGACCACCATGTCTAGGACTGATTTTAAATAAATCAGCTTTTTTACTTAAAAGAAAACGGGATGCATTTAAAAAATAAAATTGAAACTTTCGTTCCAATTTTTAAGGGCAGGTAGTGGTCCCTGGGACCACTGCCTGCCCTTAAAAAATATTTTTGGAGTCAGTCACAAAAGGGACCCCTTCCCATTTGCGTCACCTTTACCACCCTCTTGAAGACGAAGGTAATTTCGAGTGTTTTGCATCCGCAATTCCTGGAGCAAAACATTCATACATGGCTCTACAGTCGCTAGTAGGAATTGAATGCCGCTTCCTAATAGCGAGTAGCAAAACCTATTTAGTGAGTTGCAAATACTTTACGACTCGCTAAATAGGCTTTGTGCATGGCCCACAGTGATTTTGCATAACGAAAATGGGTCGCAAACATGTTTGCGCATGCAAAACCACCTCGTACATCTGGCCCATAGATTCTTGCCCCTAACATAAATCACATGTCTCAGGCGAAATGAAGTCGCATCCCCTTTTTAAAAATACATATTTCAGTCTGCATGTCAGAATGCTTTCCTGCAATGAATGAGGAAGTTATTCTAGAACTCTTTGAAAATGTGTTGTCATTTTAGCCCTCTATAGTATAAACCATAGTTTTGAGGCAGAGGTGAAATTTAAATCACACCGGACACTCTTGTAAAGCAAAATTCCCTAAATTAAGTCATTATGCTACTCTGCCTAATTACATGCCATTTGATGTAAAAAATTGCAGTGATGCGTACCATTCATGGTACATCTTTACCACAAATTCATTGGAAAATAGGAATCAAGCATCTGCTGTTCATGGTTCTTTCATTTTGTTTTACCATGCATCAACCATTGCAAACATTTCACACAATAATGTCGTACAAAATGGTGGATTTGCATTTCTCGTAATTATCCATAATTTTGCTGCCATTTTGTGTAGTTGCGCAAAATCAAATTAAGTACATTTCTAACAATTTCTATGGCAAGAAGAACCTTTTCATGTTGTTAATTTCTAAATGAAAATCTAAAGGATTTACAACTTTGATCAAGATGGCTTTAACTGTGCTACTGTTTTGTCATAAATACAGAATGCAAGCACTTCTTTAGAACACTGTGGGAAACTACAGTAGAACACTGGGGAATCAATAAAAAGGCTGCTGTTGCTGTTGGAAATACATGTCATGTTTTACACAGAATAGCATTTGCTATTCTTGCATGGCTGTGGAACATAGTGTGAAACTATACAATGTGTGCTCTCATTTTAGCTTCACAAGCATCTTCTATAACCTCGCATAGAAAATCATGTGATGACACAGTTTTCTCTCAAACCTTCTTCATCAAATCCCAGTAGAAGATAAGCATTTTTCACAGGGTAAGATCACCTCAGAACCTACCATTATTCCTAAAATTAGTAAGATAACACCAACAAAACATTTAAATTGTGAATAAAATCTGGTTTCACCCCTTTTATGTGGTCCTTTATCTGACCTTGAAAAATAGGCTTTCACTGCATACATTTCAATGGATACAATGTCTATGAGTCCTGTAATGGCCTACACAACATGTTGCCCATGTTCTGGCCAGCCAATCAAGGGAAGGTCCTTTAAGGATCCCCATATGCCCGTTGGGGGTCAGGGTGCACTCACCATGCCCCCTTATATCTATCTTTCAATTTTGCTTTCAGGACACAGGGATGATATCTCTGAGTCTTATAATGGCTGCTACAACATATTGTCCATGTTGTGGCCAGCCAATCAGGATTGACTATTCCATTTAAAGTGGCAACTGAGAGCAAATCTCCACACCTAAATTCCATTACATACCGAATTTAAACCCCTTCATTGCACCCCAAACATCTCTTTCAACACACATTTCTTGAAAACAGCTGATGGATTTATATTTATACAAAAACAACAAAATCTAAAGTTCTAATATTTTCCCAAATTTGGTGTAATTCCATTCAACCTTGTTTTCATTAGCTGCAACAGAACTTTCCTATGGTTACTAACATGTGAAATTTGTTTTCAGACACTGCTTTTTCTTTCTCCATGCCTAACAAATCTTACCAGTAATAACTTGAGGTGGATGAACTGTTTTTGGAATATTTTTTGACGATTCATCAAATCCTGCCTAAGTTATTACCGAAGCAATACATGCTCTTCCTATGAAAATTCTGACCTAACTTTAACCATGCCACAGTAAGACTGATATATAAATCCAACAAAAATAGATAATAAAGTTTATAAAAATAATTACAAAATAACAAGAATATATTCACAATAGAAACATAAGGCATAAACATATTTTCAAATAAAACCGTTGTAAAATATATGCATATTTGAAACACTTCACAAAGTTTGTCCTCAAAACTCTAATATACACACAAACAAATTAAAATAATACTTGAAAAAAATGAATAACATAAATGCATTTAATTACTATAAAATATATGACAATCAATTAACATTTAAAGTATTACAATCAAGAAAATTATTTATAAAGGTAATAATCTAATTAACCAACTAAAAATTGCAATGTATCCATTTATTTCAAATTATCTTTTTAAATAACTGACTAACACAATAATTAACGTAAATAATAATCAAAATAACAAATTAAAAATAATAAAATAAATCGCATTTTTTTTAATCATAAAAAATCTCACTTTACTCCCCTACAAACTAAATAACCCACCAGTAAACACATTTAAATTACATTTCTTTATATGTATTACCTAATCAAAAATAAAATAAACAATACTAATTGAAATTCACACATTTAATATTAAAATAATAATGTTACACAACTAAAACAAAAATAAATAAATAAATATTTAGTAAATGATATTTGATACAGCATCAAAATGGGGTCTCTGGTTGGCTCGGGTATGCACCTAAGCCAGGCAGAACCCATCTTTCCAGTCAGGACCAGCAAGTTACACACCAAATATAACCTGTGCTCACCCTCTGGTAGCTTGGCCCAGAGCAGGCAGGCTTATCATCAGACGAAATGTGAAATCATTTGTGCAGCACACACACAGAAACCCAATAAATGCACCACAAAATTGTATAAAAGCATAGTACATTGTACATTACATAGACCAAAACAAAATGAATACTAAATACGGTGCATACTATGCAAATCCTGAGGTAGTTATCATTATCCTGACATTGCAAGAATCAAAACAACTTACATTATAACATCGGTGCATAAAATACAGCAGTTAGGTTAGAAGCAAAACATGTAAATCACCAAATATCAGCAATAATACATAAATCAGAAAATATCACCATAAACATATCAGCAACAATAAGTCCACATGGGCACAGGAACCCCTATGCTTCTAATAGTGGAGCTACGATCATCTTTGTGAGCCTGGTTGAAAAATTTGGTTTGATAGTATAAAACATAGGCAACAGGGGCACCTGCACGCCTACTAGTAGTGTGGCAATTTTAGAAATGCCCTAAATACAACTCTTCACTGGGGCTTCTGTTGAGGATTTGCCCTGTAATGTGGACTCCCGGAAAGAGTGCCCTAAAGTATGTCTCAGGAAAGGTGCAGGGGGGCACACACTGTAGCACCTAGTGGGGAGACCTTGATTGATCCCCCACGTGTAGATTTGCCACAGGTAGCAGCCAAAAGAACCTAGAGACCCTCTACAGAATGCAGGAAGGCTCAGTTAGACTCTCAGAGGTCTGATCTCAGCACTCACCAGCAGGGTGTGCAATTTTTCTTAACTTACTTGGGTATTGAGTGGTTGCTGCCCACGAGTGAGGCTCTGCTGACCTTGGGCACAGAGTCTTGCTTCAGGCGCGGTGAGCATGGGATGCCACAGGAAAGATCCTCTGTCATGGACATCAGGTCAAGGTCGATCTCCCTAGGAGCTGTGCAAGTGCTGTGTTTCATTCTCTACAAGTGGCACGTTGGTGCCTCTTGATGGGGGTGGCAGTGCATGAAATCCTGGTTTCCTCTCTGTGCCAGATAGCTGAGATTGACAGCAGCGCTCTGTTGTGACTCAGGACTCTTTTTGATGAGACCAAAAATGGAGTATTTGAGCCCGGCTCAATTTGGCAAGCTTTCAAATCCCAAAAGGAAGGCTACCTTCTGGTGAGCTGTCTGGGGTCTGAATGAAGTCTCACACTCGCAGAGGAAGACAAAAAGGGAGGCTCACCTGGTGTGGTGCAGGAGTTGCACATGAACACTGTGCTCAGACACCAGCAGGCATTAAGGAATGCTCCCATAGGTGCTGAGAGCAGGCGCTTGAC